>NC_092723.1:132311964-132926286 GCF_047496885.1 Scyliorhinus torazame | reverse complement strand
CCCCCTCCCGCCTCCCCCCTCCCGCCTCCCCCTCCCCGCCTCCCCCTCCCCGCCTCCCCCTCCCCGCCTCCCCCTCCCCGCCTCCCCCTCCCCGCCTCCCCCTCCCCGCCTCCCCTCCCCGCCTCCCCCTCCCCGCCTCCCCCTCCCCGCCTCCCCCTCCCCGCCTCCCCCTCCCCGCCTCCCCCTCCCCGCCTCCCCCTCCCCCCGCCTCCCCCTCCCCCGCCTCCCCCTCCCCGCCTCCCCTCCCCGCCTCCCGCCCCCGCCTCCCGCCTCCCCTCCCCGCCTCCCCCTCCCCGCCTCCCCCTCCCCGCCTCCCCCTCCCCGCCTCCCCCTCCCCGCCTCCCCTCCCCGCCTCCCCCTCCCCGCCTCCCCCTCCCCCGCTCCCCTCCCCCGCCTCCGCCTCCCCCTCCCGCCTCCCCCTCCCCGCCTCCCCCTCCCCGCCTCCCCCTCCCCCGCCTCCCCGCCTCCCCCTCCCGCCTCCCCCTCCCCGCCTCCCCCTCCCCCTCCCCGCCTCCCCCCTCCCCCCTCCCCGCCTCCCCCCCCTCCCCCTCCCCGCCTCCCCCCCCTCCCCCTCCCCGCCTCCCCCCCTCCCCCTCCCCCGCCTCCCCCCCCTCCCCCTCCCCCCCGCCTCCCCCTCCCCCTCCCCCGCCTCCCCCCCTCCCCTCCCCCCCGCCTCCCCCTCCCCCTCCCCGCCTCCCCCTCCCCGCCTCCCCTCCCCCGCCTCCCCTCCCCCGCCTCCCCTCCCCCTCCCGCCTCCCTTCCTCCGTCTCCCCCTCCCCCCTCCTCTCCTATCCCCCTCCTCTCCCCCTCCCCCTCCTCACCCCCTCCCCCTCCTCCCCCTCCTCACCCCCTCCCCTCCTCACCCCCTCCCCCTCCTCACCCCCTCCCTCCTCACCCCCTCCCCCTCCTCCCCCTCCTCACCCCCTCCCCCTCCTCACCCCCTCCCCCTCCTCACCCCCCTCACCCCCCTCCCCTCCTCCGCCACCCCCTCCTCACCCCCTCACCCCTCCCCTCCTCCGCCTCCCCCTCCCCTCCCCCGCTTCCCCCTCCCCCGCTTCCCCCTCCCCCGCTTCCCCTCCCCGCCTCCCCCTCCCCCGCCTCCCCCTCCCCCGCCCCCTCCCCCCTCCCCCCCTCCCGCCTCCCCCCTCCCGCCTCCCCCCTCCCGCCTCCCCCCTCCCGCCTCCCCCCTCCCGCCTCCCCCCTCCCCCCCCCGCCTCCCCCTCCCCGCCTCCCCCTCCCCGCCTCCCCCCTCCCCGCCTCCCCGCCTCCCCGCCTCCCCCCCTCCCCCCTCCCCGCCTCCCCCTCCCCGCCTCCCCCTCCCCCCTCCCCGCCTCCCCCCTCCCCGCCTCCCCCCTCCCCCCTCCCCGCCTCCCCCCTCCCCCGCCTCCCCCCTCCCCCGCCTCCCCCTCCCCGCCTCCCCCTCCCCCGCCTCCCCCTCCCCCGCCTCCCCCTCCCCGCCTCCCCCTCCCCGCCTCCCCCTCTCCCCCCTCCCCCTCTCCCCCTCCCCGCCTCCCCCTCCCCCGCCTCCCCCTCCTCTCCCTCCCCCGCCTCCCCCTCCCCCGCCTCCCCCTCCCCCGCCTCCCCCTCCCCCGCCTCCCCCTCCCCCGCCTCCCCCTCCCCCTCCCGCCTCCCCCTCCCCCGCCTCCCCCCGCCTCCCCCTCCCCGCCTCCCCCTCCCCGCCTCCCCCTCCCCCGCCTCCCCTCCCCGCCTCCCCTCCCCCGCCTCCCCTCCCCGCCTCCCCTCCCCCGCCTCCCCTCCCCCGCCTCCCCTCCCCCGCCTCCCCCTCCCCCGCCTCCCCCTCCCCCGCCTCCCCCTCCCCCGCCTCCCCCTCCCCCGCCTCCCCTCCCCCGCCTCCCCCTCCCCCGCCTCCCCTCCCCCGCCTCCCCTCCCCGCCTCCCCTCCCCCGCCTCCCCCGCCTCCCCTCCCCGCCTCCCCCTCCCCCGCCTCCCCCTCCCCCGCCTCCCCCTCCCCGCCTCCCCCTCCCCCGCCTCCCCCTCCCCCGCCTCCCCCTCCCCCGCCTCCCCCTCCCCCGCCTCCCCTCCCCCGCCTCCCCTTCCCCGCCTCCCCTTCCCCGCCTCCCCTTCCCCGCCTCCCCTTCCCCGCCTCCCCTTCCCCGCCTCCCCTTCCCTGCCTCCCCTTCCTGCCTCCCCCTCCCCCGCCTCCCCCTCCCCCGCCTCCCCCTCCCCCGCCTCCCCTCCCCCTCCGCCTCCCCCTCCTCTCCTCTCCCCCTCCCCCTCCTCCCCCTCCTCACCCCCTCCCCCTCCTCACCCCCTCCCCCTCCTCACCCCTCCCCCTCCTCACCCCCTCCCCCTCCTCACCCCCTCCCCCTCCTCACCCCCTCCCCCTCCTCACCTCCTCCCCCCTCCTCACCCCCTCCCCCTCCTCACCCCCTCCCCCTCCTCACCCCCTCCCCCTCCTCACCCCCTCCCCCTCCTCACCCCCTCCCCCTCCTCACCCCCTCCCCCTCCTCACCCCCCTCCCCCTCCTCACCCCCTCCCCCTCCTCACCCCTCCCCCTCCTCACCCCCTCCCCCCCTCACCCCCCTCCCCCCCTCCTCACCCCCTCCCCCTCCTCACCCCCTCCCCCTCCTCACCCCCTCCCACTCCTCACCCCCTCCCCCTCCTCACCCCCTCCCCCTCCTCACCCCCTCCCCCTCCTCACCCCCTCCCCCTCCTCACCCCCTCCCCCTCCTCACCCCCTCCCCCTCCTCCCCTTCCTCCGTCTCCCCCTCCTCTCCTCTCCCCCTCCTCACCCCCTCCCCCTCCTCACCCTCCTCACCCCCTCCCCCTCCTCACCCCCCTCCCCTCCTCACCCCCTCCCCCTCCTCCCCCTCCTCCCCCTCCTCACCCCCTCCCCCTCCTCCCCCTCCTCACCCCCTCCCCCTCCTCACCCCCTCCCCCTCCTCACCCCCTCCCCCTCCTCACCCCTCCCCCTCCTCACCCCCTCCCCCTCCTCACCCCCTCCCCCTCCTCACCCCCCTCCCCCTCCTCACCCCCTCACCCCCTCCCCTCCTCCGCCTCCCCCTCCCCCCGCCTCCCCCTCCCCTCCCCGCTTCCCCCTCCCCGCCTCCCCCTCCCCCGCCCCCGCCTCCCCCTCCACCGCCTCCCCCTCCCCACCTCCCCTCCTCCCTCCCCTCTCCCCCCCCTCCCCCTCCCCCTCCCCTCCCCCTCGCCCTCCCTCCCCCTCGCCCTCCCTCCCCCTCCCCCCGCCTCCCCCTCCCCCCGCCTCCCCCTCCCCCCCGCCTCCCCCTCCCCCGCCTCCCCCTCCCCCCGCCTCCCCCTCCCCCCGCCTCCCCCCCTCCCCCCCTCCCCCCCCTCCCCCCCTCCCCCTCCCCCCCTCCCCCCCCCCTCCCCCTCCCTCTCCCCCCCCTCTCCCCCTCTCCCCCCTCTCCCCCCCTCTCCCCCCCTCTCCCCCCCTCTCCCTCCCCGCCTCCCCCCTCCCCGCCTCCCCCCCCCTCCCCCCGCCTCCCCCTCCCCCGCCTCCCCCTCCCCCTCCCGCCTCCCCCTCCCCGCCTCCCCCCTCCCCGCCTCCCCCTCCCCGCCTCCCCCTCCCCGCCTCCCCCTCCCCGCCTCCCCCTCCCCGCCTCCCCTCCCCGCCTCCCCCCCTCCCCGCCTCCCCCTCCCCGCCTCCCCCTCCCCGCCTCCCCTCCCGCTCCCTCCCCGCCTCCCCCTCCCCGCCTCCCCCTCCCCGCCTCCCCCTCCCGCCTCCCCCTCCCCGCCTCCCCCTCCCCGCCTCCCCCTCCCCGCCTCCCCCCTCCCCGCCTCCCCCTCCCCGCCTCCCCCTCCCCGCCTCCCCCTCCCCGCCTCCCCCTCCCCGCCTCCCCCTCCCCGCCTCCCCCTCCCCGCCTCCCCCTCCCCGCCTCCCCCTCCCCGCCTCCCCCTCCCGCCTCCCCCTCCCCGCCTCCCCCTCCCCGCCTCCCCCTCCCCCGCCTCCCCCTCCCCGCCTCCCCCTCCCCGCCTCCCCTCCCCGCCTCCCCCTCCCCCGCCTCCCCCTCCCCGCCTCCCCCTCCCCGCCTCCCCCTCCCCGCCTCCCCCCTCCCCGCCTCCCCCTCCCCGCCTCCCCCTCCCCGCCTCCCCCTCCCCCGCCTCCCCCTCCCCGCCTCCCCCTCCCCGCCTCCCCCTCCCCGCCTCCCCCTCCCCGCCTCCCCTCCCCGCCTCCCCCCTCCCCCCGCCTCCCCCTCCCCGCCTCCCCCTCCCCCGCCTCCCCCTCCCCCGCCTCCCCCTCCCCCGCCTCCCCTCTCCCCGCCTCCCCTCCCCGCCTCCCCCTCCCCGCCTCCCCCTCCCCGCCTCCCCCTCCCCGCCTCCCCCTCCCCCGCCTCCCCCTCCCCCGCCTCCCCCTCCCCCGCCTCCCCCTCCCCTCCCCGCCTCCCCCTCCCCGCCTCCCCTCCTCCCCTCCCCGCCTCCCCCGCCTCCCCCTCCCCCGCCTCCCCCTCCCCCGCCTCCCCCTTCCCCGCCTCCCCCTCCCCGCCTCCCCTTCCCCCGCCTCCCCTTCCCCCGCCTCCCCTTCCCCCGCCTCCCCTCCCCGCCTCCCCCTCCCCCGCCTCCCCTTCCTCCGTCTCCCCCTCCTCCCCCTCCTCTCCTCTCCCCCCTCCCCCCCCCGCCTCCCCCCGCCTCCCCCCCTCCCCCCTCCCCGCCTCCCCCCCTCCCCCTCCCCCCCTCCCCCCTCCCCCGCCTCCCCCTCCCCCCTCCCCCGCCTCCCCCTCCCCGCCTCCCCCTCCCCCGCCTCCCCCTCCCCGCCTCCCCCTCCCCGCCTCCCCCCTCCCCCTCCCCTCTCCCCCTCCCCGCCTCCCCCTCCCCCGCCTCCCCCTCCCCGCCTCCCCTCCCCGCCTCCCCCTCCCCGCCTCCCCCTCCCCCGCCTCCCCCTCCCCCGCCTCCCCCTCCCCCGCCTCCCCCTCCCCCGCCTCCCCCTCCCCCCGCCTCCCCCTCCCCCGCCTCCCCCTCCCCGCCTCCCCCTCCCCCGCCTCCCCTCCCCCGCCTCCCCTCCCCCTCCCCCTCCCCCGCCTCCCCTCCCCCGCCTCCCCTCCCCCGCCTCCCCCTCCCCCGCCTCCCCTCCCCCGCCTCCCCTCCCCCGCCTCCCCTCCCCCGCCTCCCCTCCCCGCCTCCCCCTCCCCGCCTCCCCCTCCTCCCCCTCCCCCGCCTCCCCCTCCCCCGCCTCCCCCTCCCCCGCCTCCCCCTCCCCCGCCTCCCCCTCCCCCGCCTCCCCCTCCCCCGCCTCCCCCTTCCCCGCCTCCCCCTTCCCCGCCTCCCCCTCCCCCGCCTCCCCCTCCCCCGCCTCCCCTTCCCCCGCCTCCCCTTCCCCCGCCTCCCCTTCCCCCGCCTCCCCTTCCCCCGCCTCCCCTTCCCCCGCCTCCCCTCCCCGCCTCCCCCTCCCCCGCCTCCCCCTCCCCCGCCTCCCCCTCCCCCGCCTCCCCCTCCCCCGCCTCCCCCTCCCCCGCCTCCCCCTCCCCGCCTCCCCCTCCCCCCTCTCCCCCGCCTCCCCCTCCCCCCTCCGCCTCCCCCTCCTCTCCTCTCCCCCTCCCCCTCCTCACCCCCTCCCCCTCCCCCTCCTCACCCCCTCCCCCTCCTCACCCCCTCCTCACCTCCTCACCCCCTCCTCACCTCCTCCCCCCTCCTCACCCCCTCCCCCCTCCTCACCCCCTCCCCCCTCCTCACCCCCTCCCCCCTCCTCACCCCCTCCCCCCTCCTCACCCCCTCCCCCTCCTCACCCCCTCCCCCTCCTCACCCCCTCCCCCTCCTCACCCCCTCCCCCTCCTCACCCCCTCCCCCTCCTCACCCCCTCCCCCTCCTCACCCCCTCCCCCTCCTCACCCCCTCCCCCTCCTCACCCCCTCCCCCTCCTCACCCCCTCCCCCTCCTCACCCCCTCCCCCTCCTCACCCCCTCCCCCTCCTCACCCCCTCCCCCTCCTCACCCCTTCCCCCTCCTCACCCCTTCCCCCTCCTCACCCCTCCCCCTCCTCACCCCCAACCCCCTCCTCACCCCCAACCCCCTCCTCACCCCCAACCCCCTCCTCACCCCCAACCCCCTCCTCACCCCCTCCCCCTCCTCACCCCTCCCCCTCCTCACCCCTCCCCCTCCTCACCCCTCCCCCTCCTCACCCCTCCCCCTCCTCACCCCCTCCCCCTCCTCACCCCCCCCCTCCTCACCCTCCCCCTCCTCACCCCCTCCCCTCCTCACCCCCTCCCCCTCCTCACCCCCTCCCCTCCTCACCCCCTCCCCCTCCTCACCCCCCTCCCCCTCCTCACCCCCTCCCCCTCCTCACCCCCTCCCCCTCCTCACCCCCTCCCCCTCCTCCCCCCCTCCCCCTCCTCCCCCCTCCCCCTCCCCCGCGTCCCCCTCCCCCCTCCCCCTCCCCCCCTCCCCCTCCCCCCGCCTCCCCTCCCCCGCCTCCCCCTCCCCCGCCTCCCCCTCCCCGCCTCCCCTCCCCCGCCTCCCCTCCCCCTCCCCGCCTCCCCTCCCCCGCCTCCCCTTCCTCCGTCTCCCCCTCCCCCTCCTCTCCTCTCCCCCTCCTCCTCCCCCTCCTCACCCCCTCCCCCCTCCTCACCCCCTCCCCCTCCTCACCCCCTCCCCCTCCTCACCCCCTCCCCCCTCCTCACCCCCTCCCCCTCCTCACCCCCTCCCCCTCCTCACCCCCTCCCCCTCCTCACCCCCTCCCCCTCCTCACCCTCCTCACCCCCCTCCCCCTCCTCACCCCCTCACCCTCCTCACCCCCTCCCCCTCCTCACCCCCTCCCCCTCCTCACCCCCTCACCCCCTCCCCTCCTCCGCCTCCCCCTCCCCCGCCTCCCCCCTCCCCTCCCCCGCTTCCCCCTCCCCGCCTCCCCCTCCCCCGCCCCCGCCTCCCCCTCCCCGCCTCCCCCTCCCCGCCCCTCCCCCCTCCCCGCCTCCCCCCTCCCGCCTCCCCCCCCTCCCCGCCTCCCCCCTCCCTCCCTCCCCGCCTCCCCTCCTCCCCCCTCCCCCCCTCCCCCCCTCCCCGCCTCCCCCCCTCCCCGCCTCCCCCCTCCCCGCCTCCCCCCCTCCCCCGCCTCCCCCCCTCCCCCCTCCCCGCCTCCCCCCCTCCCCCCTCCCCCGCTTCCCCCCCCTCCCCGCTCCCCCCTCCCCGCCTTCCCCCCCTCCCCGCTTCCCCCCCTCCCCGCTTCCCCCCTCCCCGCTTCCCCCCCTCCCCGCTTCCCCCCCTCCCCGCTTCCCCCCCTCCCCGCTTCCCCCCCTCCCCGCTTCCCCCCCTCCCCGCTTCCCCCCCCCTCCCCGCTCCCCCCTCCCCCTCCCCCGCCTCCCCCTCCCCCGCCCTCCCCCTCCCCCGCCTCCCCCTCCCCGCCTCCCCCTCCCCCGCCTCCCCCCTCCCCGCCTCCCCCCCTCCCCCCCCGCCTCCCTCTCCCCCGCCTCCCTCTCCCCCGCCCCCGCCTCCCCCTCCCCCGCCTCCCCCTCCCCCGCCTCCCCCTCCCCCACCCCCCGCCTCCCCCTCCCCCGCCTCCCCCTCCCCCGCCTCCCCCTCCCCCGCCTCCCCTCCCCCGCCTCCCCTCCCCCGCCTCCCCTCCCCCGCCTCCCCCTCCCCCGCCTCCCCTCCCCGCCTCCTCTCCCCCGCCTCCCCTCCCCCGCCTCCCCTCCCCCGCCTCCCCCTCTCCCGCCTCCCCCGCCTCCCCCTCCCCCGCCTCCCCCTCCCCGCCTCCCCCTCCCCCGCCTCCCCCTCCCCGCCTCCCCCTCCCCCGCCTCCCCCTTCCCCGCCTCCCCCTTCCCCGCCTCCCCTTCCCCGCCTCCCCTTCCCCGCCTCCCCTTCCCCGCCTCCCCTTCCCCGCCTCCCCTTCCCCGCCTCCCCTTCCCCGCCTCCCCTTCCCCGCCTCCCCTTCCCCGCCTCCCCTTCCCCGCCTCGCCCTCCCCCGCCTCGCCCTCCCCCGCCTCCCCCGCCTCCCCCTCCTCTCCCCCTCCCCCTCCTCACCCTCCTCACCCCCACCCCCCCCTCACCCCCTCCCCCTCCTCACCCCCCTCCCCCTCCTCACCCCCTCCCCCTCCTCACCCCCACCCCCCTCCTCACCCCCACCCCCTCCTCACCCCCCCCCTCCTCACCCCCCCCACCCCCCTCACCCCCCACCCCCTCCCCCCACCCCCTCCCCCCCCCACCTCCTCACCCTCCACCCCCTCCTCACCCCCTCCCCCTCCTCACCCTCCTCACCCCCTCCCCCTCCTCACCCCCCCCCACCTCACCCCCACCCCCTCCCACACCCCCTCCCCCTCCTCACCCCCTCCCCCTCCCACCCCCTCCCCCTCCTCACCCCCCTCCCCCTCCTCACCCCCTCCCCCTCCACACCCCCTCCCCCTCCTCACCCCCCTCCCCCTCCTCACCCCCTCCCCCTCCTCACCCCCTCCCCCCCTCCTCACCCCCTCCCCCTCCTCACCCCCTCCCCCTCCTCACCCCTCCCCCCTCCTCACCCCCTCCCCCTCCTCACCCCCTCCCCCTCCTCACCCCCTCCCCCTCCTCACCCCCTCCCCCTCCTCACCCCCTCCCCCTCCTCACCCCCTCCCCCTCCTCACCCCCTCCCCCTCCTCACCCCCTCCCCCTCCTCACCCCCTCCCCCTCCTCACCCCCTCCCCCTCCTCACCCCCTCCCCCTCCTCACCCCCTACCCCTCCTCACCCCCTCACCCTCCTCACCCCCTCACCCTCCTCACCCCCTCACCCTCCTCACCCCCTCACCCTCCTCACCCCCTCACCCTCCTCACCCCCTCACCCTCCTCACCCCCTCACCCTCCTCACCCCCTCACCCTCCTCACCCCCTCACCCTCCTCACCCCCTCCCCCTCCTCACCCCCTCCCCCTCCTCACCCCCTCCCCCTCCTCACCCCCTCCCCCTCCTCACCCCCTCCCCTCCTCACCCCCTCCCCTCCTCACCCCCTCCCCCTCCTCACCCCCCTCCCCCTCCTCCCCCCTCCCCCTCCTCACCCCCTCCCCCTCCTCACCCCCCTCCCCCTCCTCACCCCCTCCCCCTCCTCACCCCCCCCCCCTCCTCACCCCCTCCCCCTCCTCACCCCTCACCCTCCTCACCCTCACCCTCCTCACCCTCCCCCTCCTCACCCCCTCCCCCTCCTCACCCCCTCCCACTCCTCACCCCCTCCCCCTCCTCACCCCCTCCCCCTCCTCACCCCCTCCCCCTCCTCACCCCCTCCCCCTCCTCACCCCCTCCCCCTCCTCACCCCCTCCCCCTCCTCACCCCCTCCCCCTCCTCACCCCCTCCCCCTCCTCACCCCCTCCCCCTCCTCACCCCCTCCCCCTCCTCACCCCCTCCCCCTCCTCACCCCCTCCCCCTCCTCACCCCCTCCCCCTCCTCACCCCCTCCCCCTCCTCACCCCCTCCCCCTCCTCACCCCCTCCCCCTCCTCACCCCCCTCCCCCTCCTCACCCCCTCCCCCTCCTCACCCCCTCCCCCTCCTCACCCCCTCCCCCTCCTCACCCCCTCCCCCTCCTCACCCCCTCCCCCTCCTCACCCCCTCCCCCTCCTCACCCCCTCCCCCTCCTCACCCCCTCCCCCTCCTCAAACAACCAGTCCCTTCACACCCCCCCCAATCAGCAGGGGTCCCTCCACCGTCCCCCCACCCAACCGGCAGGGCCCCCCTCCGCACCCAACCGGCAGTGCCCCCTCCGCAGGCCCCCCCCCCCTCAACCGACCGGCGGGGCCCCCTCCGCAGCCCCCCCCACCCAACCGGCGGGGCCCCCTCCACAGCCCCTCTACCCAACTGGCGGGGGCCCCTCTGCAGCTCTCCCCCCCCCCCCCCCCCAACCGGCGAAGGGCCCCTCTGCAGGCCCCCCCCCCCAACCGGCAGGGGTCCTCTGCATCCACCAACCAGCGATTGGCCCCTCCGCAGCCCCCCCCCCCCCAACTGGCAATGGGCACGTCCACAGCAGCCCCCCCACCGGCATAGAGCCCCTAGCAGCCCCCCACCCAACAACCAGCGATTGGCCCCTCCGCAGCCCCCCCCCCCAAACTGGCAATGGGCACGTCCACAGCAGCCCCCCCACCGGCAAAGAGCCCCTCGCAGCCCCCCACCCAACAACCAGCGAAGAGTCCCTCCGCAGCCCCCCCCCCCCCAAAACCGGCGAAGGGCCCCGCCCCATTCCCCCCGTGGTGTAATGCATTGGTACCTCTTGTGATTGACAGAGAAAAAGTCTGCCTGGCTGTGTATTAACATTGATTATTTTTCTTATTGTAGGTGATGTGCCTCCCTATTACCGAGAGGTATATGAAGCCATTTGCTGTAAACAGGAGGACCACGTGCGCAGAAGTGTCTTTCGGAAACTATTGAACAGCACTGAGCTACCACCTATTATACAGAACCAGGTATTGCAGTGACGGCTCAGCAAGCACTGACACAAGATGGGATGTTTGAGTCTGTTGCTTGGAATATGATGGTTAACCCAATGTACTATGATATTATGTATTGACCAGTGATCTCTGGAGAAGTAAATAATAAATAATAGGAATATGATGATTATAAGGCTATGTTTTAAACTGTCTGCTTAAGGGAAATGGGTTAATGAAAAGTCATGTGATGTGTTCTGAATTCTGCCTGACAACAAATCTAGGGCCTTGGTTATTATCTGAACGCGGACGCCCAGGATGAAACTTTCTGGGAATAGTGTGGAAAGTTTACACACCTGAAAATTAAGGCAAAAGCAGCTGTGCTGACTGCGGTCGACTTTGTTCCCAAATTCCGAGACAGAAAGGGACTGAGAGAGGGAGGTCCTGCTGAAAGAGCAAGGACTGCAGCTAGTGTGGTCTATAGAGATAAGAGTACGTCCCTTCTGCAAGCTCAGCTGAAATGCGGGTGGAAAGTCATTCTCTGGTTAAGTAGATGCATCCTCGGGGGGAGGGCGAGGGGCGATAGAATTGCTTGAGTGGGCCTTACTGTATTTGGTTCGGAATTTCTCCAAAGCTGAGAGAGATGCCTTTTGACAGTCACTCGAAGTTGAGTCTCGCCAAAACAGTGAGAAACGTAGCTGCCGGTGAAGTTGGACTGGATCCTGTTCAAAGGTCAATTCTGCAGGTGCGGGCAGAGCAGTGAAGCATGACTGGCGTGGGTTACTTATTTGTGTTAAAAAGTTAAAGGGGGATATCTTTTCTATAGTTTAAAGTAATAGTTGCCTGCTAAATGGTATTTTGTCAATGTTGCTTTTAGTTACAGTAATAGTCTTAAAGCTTGAAACCTTGGCATGTGATCCTTTCAGTCGGTCACTGAGAATTCAAATATCTTCTAAAAAGTTGTTGGGTTCTGGGGATTGTATTTAAATAGGATTGCACTTAGAGCTGGAGAGGCAACTGATAGTATAAACTGTTGACATTCTTTGTCAAGTTTCCTCCCCCCCCCCCCCAATGGAATTTTCTTTTTGGTGTGAGTTTGGAGGTTCATAAAATAATGACTTGTTGGATGTATTGGTGACAGGTATTGGACAATACGTGTGCTCTTTGAAGTTTGACCAAAATCTGGGCAGACTTTACATTCCATTTTGGTGCATTGTTCTGCTTGCATGGCATGGACTCTGCCGGGAAAGTGCTTGTCCTCTTTGATTACTAGAAAGCTTGAGGTGGCACCTAAGGAAGGACAACTGCACTTCTTTGTCGAAAGGTGTGCTGCCACACTGCAAAGCTGTGATAGTGACCAGCTAATCTGGGCGGGATTTTCTCAGCCTGGGGCCGGACCGGAGAATCCCCGCGACCGGTGCGAATCGCGCCACGCCGCCCCGGCTCTACGCGGCTGGCCGATTCTTGGCATGGGATGGGCCGAGCGGCCGTCGTAAAAATACCAAGTCCGGCCGGCGCCGTCCGCACCTGCTCTCAGCCGGTGGGAACTCGGCGTGGAAGAACAAAGAACAAAGAAATGTACAGCACCGGAACAGGCCCTTCGGCCCTCCAAGCCCATGCCGACCATACTGCCCGACTAAACTACAATCTTCTACACTTCCTGGGTCCGTATCCCTCCATTCCCATCCTATTCATGTATTTGTCAAGATGCCCCTTAAATGTCACTATCGTCCCTGCTTCCACCACCTCCCCCGGTAGCGAGTTCCAGGCACCCACTACCCTCTGTGTTTTAAAAAAAAAAAAGGTGGGGGTGGGGAGTCCGACCCCGGAGCGGGGGACCTCCGACCCCGGGGCGGGGGACCTCCGATGTGGCCTGGCACCTCCGATGTGGCCTGGCCCACGATTGGGGCCCACCGATCGGCGGGCCAGCCTCTCTGGATGGGGGCCTTGTTTCTTCCGCGCCGGCCCCTGTAGTCCTGCACCATGTTGCGTCGGGGCCGGTGTATTGAAGGAAGCCACTGCGCATGCACACGTTGGCGCTGGCGTCACTGCGTATGCGCGCGTTGGCGCCGGTGCCACTGCGCATGCGCGGATCCAGCGGCGCCCAGTTCGCGCCGGGATCAGCAGCTGGAGCGGCATGAACCGCTCCAGTGCCCTGCTGGCCCACTGTAGGGGCCAGAATTGCTGATCCTGAGGCCATGTTGACGTCGTCGAGAAATGCGACAGCGTCAACACTTCGCCTCAGGATCACAGAATCCCGCCCTCTGTTTTTGTGATAGTGTTGGAGGGATAAATATTGGCCAGGACACTGGATAATCCCCCTGCTCTTCGAAATAGCACCATGGAATCTTTTACATCCGTCTGAGAGAGCGGATGGGGCCCCTGTTTACTGTCTCATTGGAAAGGGAATTGTAGAAATACCTTTTGGGGAAGATTTGCAGGGCTCTTGGAGAGTGCGGGACGAACTGATAATTCTTTAAAAGAGTCGGTCCAGGCACAATATTCCCAATGGTGGCGGTCTCTTTTGTATTAGACGTGACAAATGTGTATTAAGTTGCTTCTTTATCATACATCTGCCAACTGTTCTGTTATGTGTGGGGAAGTTAAATTTGTGTAATTGTTTTCCTCCCCCTTTGTCAGCGCAGACTGTTTGGTGACTTCCTGCTTAACTGATTACTTTGTTGTGAGCAAGGCTTAGTTTAAAACAACAGAAAGTGATTGTAGATTGGACTATTTAACCCACTGTATTGGGTATTGACCTTTGGACTCGGTTGGTATTATTGAACAAATTCACGTGGGTTTGTTTTTACTGGAGATTGATGGAAGCACAGGTGGTATTTAATGAAGAAATACTCTATGGAAACCATTTAAAGATAACACTGGCCATTGTCTTGATCTGGAGAGGTAATTAAGCAAATTGCTCCATTGACTTCTCTGACTACTTGTCTCTTCCAGAGGGAGATCCTGCCCTCCTTGTCTTATCAACATGACTCTTTGTTCATGCTGCAGAACAGGAAAGAAACAAAAAAGGAAAACTTTGCATTTAAGTGTGCCTTTCACCACCTCCAGCTGTTCCAAAACACTTTGCAGTCAATTATTTTCATTTAAATTATATTCATTTTTGTAGGAATTGTGTCAGCCAATTTGTACAAAGCAAACTCCCACAAAACTGCTTTGACTTTACCAGACCGTGGGGAAGAAAAAGGTTCCAAAAATTGCAAGAGTGCCATTCACCATCACTGACACTGAGACCTAATGGTTACAAAAGGTTTACTTGTCCTTCTCTCATCCCCACCCACAAGCAAAAATGTAAAGTTTGCTATTTCATTCGATGGTGAGATTTATTTTGGAAGGAGATATTGTGGAAGAAGTGAAACAATTAGACCCCATATTGACTAACTGTATTCGGCAGCGGGTGACGTCCATCTGCTTTGTTTCCAGATTGCTGAGATTATAGAATCCAAGGACGAATCCATCACGAAGTCGGCCCTGTACAGAGCTTTGGTGTTGATTGCCCTAGCTCAGCAGGGGAAGCAGCCTTCAGTCAAATTGCTGGAGAACGTCACACAAGGTACGGTGAATTTCCCTAGTTATTCCTAGAATAAGAATCAGTGAGTGAAAAGTTGTGCTCTAGATAATTGCAAATATAAAAAAAAAAATCATTATTGAGATATGGGGGTCACTGGCGAGGTTGGAAACACATGGGATTAATCAGAGAGGGTGCTGGTGAACCTGGAATTGCTGCAGTGTGTGTCTTGAATGTGCTCCAATAGTGCTGCTAGGTAAGACTCTAGAATAACTGAAGAGACGATGGAAGTGTAGGTGCCAATTCTGGATTTATTTGCCACAAATGTAAATGTGCTTTTTTAAAATTTTGGATTTGCCTTAATTGTTTTACCTTTTGGTAGCCTCCAGTCCTACTTTCTGCATCCTTGTACTTTCAGCAGAGGAAGGGCCAGTGAACCACCAGTAGGGTGGCATGGTGGCACAGTGGTTAGCACTGCTGCCTCACAGCACTGAAGACCTGGGTTTGATCCCGGCCCTGGGTCACTGTCCGTGTGGAGTTTGCACGTTCTCCACATGTCGGCATGGGCCTCACTCCCACAACCCCAAAAAAGATGTGCAGAGTAGGTGGATTGGCCACTCTAAATTGCCCTTTAATTAAAAAAATAATAATTGGGTACTCTAAATATATTTAAAAAAAATAAACGCCAGTGGTTCTTAATCAGCGACTAGAAGGTGGGAGAAAGGGTATCCCAATGAAGACTGCTAACTCCATGTCTCCTGTTTCAGGGAATTTGTAATTTTTACCTTGCCCTTTCTGGCATTGGTGCTTACTCTAGATGTTTCTGAACATTTTTTTTTGTAAAATTTAAGAGTACCCAATTCTATTTTTCCAATTAAGGGGCAATTTAGCATGACCAATCCACCTACCCCGCACATCTCTGGGTTGTGGGGGTGAGACTCACACAGACACAGGGAGAATGTGCAAACTCCACACGGTCAGTGACCTGGGGCCGTGATCGAACCCGGGTTCAGTAGAGCCGTATACACTCATTTAAAATCAGATGTTGATCTGCCTGTGGTATGTGCAGCATACAGGAGTATTATACTTTTTTTTAGAAGACAAGCACATTATTTATATGGATGGTATTCCCTGTGACAAATTAATATTCACTCCTCTGGACCATGTTAGATCAGTGAGTGAAGACGATTGCTCTTGTAGTGAGTTATTAAGAGCATAAATTTGATGATTTTCAGAGAACCATACAAAGGTCACGGCACAGAAAGACATCATTCAGCTATCTTTTTTTGTGCCAGCCAAAAGCTTATTTTAATCCTATTTTTCAGCACCTGGCATATAGCCTTGCAGGTTACTGCAATTTAGGTTCAGATCTAGGACCTTTTAAAATGAGTTGATTTTTGTCTGCCTCAATCACAAATTCGGGCAGCAAATTCCAGACACCCAACACCCTCAAGTGAAAATATTTTTCTAATTGTCCCCTCTAATCCTTCCACCAATCACCTTAAATCTATGACCCCTGGTAATTGATTCCTTAGTTAGGGAGAAACAGGTCTTTCCTGTCTACCTCTCATAATTTTGTACAACTCAATAGGTCACTCCTCAGCTTCCTCTGTTCCAAGGAAAACATTAGCCTATCCGATCTTTCCTCATAGCTGTAATTTTCCAGCTCTGGCAGAATTCTTGTAAATATCCACTGTACTCCAGAGCTATTATGTTCTTCCTGCAATGTGGTGACCAGACTGTCACAAAATCCCAGCTGTGGCCGAACCAGGGTTTTATACAGTTACAGCATTACATTCCTGCTTTTGTATTCAACATCTCATCCAGTAAAGGAAAGCATTCCATATGATTTTGTCAAGAAATAGCAATAGTTTAATATACATTTTCATTTGTGGGTATTAGAAATGAGGTAGAAGTTTAAGTAAGCTTACATTTTGTTTCTGTATATGTGTGCTAAGAAAGGGTTAATAACGTGAGTTTTGTTCAATTTTAGTTTCACGTTAAACTTTGCCTGCATTGTGATAAGGTTTTATGACCCTTAAAGCAAATGCAGGGTATAAAAAAAACTAAGCTTTTTAAAAAAAGGAGCATTCCACAGACACTGGAGCATAGGCAGGCATACAAAAGTACAGAAAGCAAGTTCCGATGCTAAATAACAAAAAGTCCCAAAAAGCAGAGAATGGGACAAAAGAGTTCCAGGTAGTTAAATGGAACCAAGAACAGAAGTCTGGGAAAATAGTCTTGTTCAGTAAAGTCAAGAGCAAAGAGAGGCTCCCAATTAAAAACAGTGCTGCAAAGTGCAAACCTGGAGACATCAGATAAAGAGAGGCCAGAATTTCATAGAATTTACAGTGCATAAGGAGGCTATTCGGCCCATCGAGTCTGCACCGGCTCTTGGAAAGAGCACCCTACCCAAGGTCAACACCTCCACCCTATCCCCATAACCCAGTGACCCCACCCAACACTAAGGGCAATTTTGGACACTAAGGGCAATTTATCATGGCCAATCCACCTAACCTGCACATCTTTGGACTGTGGGAGGAAACCGGAGCACCCGGAAGTCGCCACACTACCAGAAGGATGTGGAGGCTTTGGAGACAGTGCAGAGGAGTTTTACCAGGATGTTGCCTGGTCTTGAGGGTGTTAGCTATGTGGGAGGCTGAATAGACTCGGACTGTTTTCATTAGAAAAATGGAGGCTGAAGGGTGATCTGATAGAGGTCTACAAGGTTATGAGGGGCATGGATAGAGTGGATGGGCAGGCACTCAATCCCAGGGTGGAGGGGTCAGTCACCAGGGGGCATAGGTTTAAGGTCCATTGGGCAAAGTTTAGAGGAGATGTGCGAAGCAGGTTTTTTTATGCAGACGGTGGAGAGTGCCTGGAATGCATTGCCAAGGGAGGTTGTAGAAGCAGATACATTAACGGCGTTCAAAAGGCATCTTGACAAACACATGGATGAGATTGGTATAGAGGGATAGGGCATAAGGATGTGCTGAGGGTTTTGGCAAAGGTTGGTATTATAACCGGTTTTTGGCAGGCCGAAGAACCTGTTCCTGTGCTGTATTGTTCTTTGTTCTATCTGGGGTAATCAAAAGATTGGCGGCACCTTCATATACAGCCTGTGAAGCAATGGTGTTTTGTTGGCGTAGCTGGGCACCAGAGGTTATGTGGAAACGTGAATGCACATGGTGATCCAGGCCAGAGGAATACCTAAAGGAGCGGTTGAAATTCTGGATGCGGATGCTTGGTGAAGGTATTAGAGAGAAAGCTTTGTTTGGGAGAAGATTCCAAGGCAGGTTGTTAGAGAGCGGAGATTGGAAACCGTTATGTGGAAGTCAGAATGCCAGTGAAACTAGTTGGCTCACAGTGTAAAAAACATATGGGGGGAATTGATGAAAGGGCGGCATGGTAGCACAGTGGGTAGCACTGTTGCTTCGCAGCATCAGGGTCCCAGGTTCGATTCCCGGCTTGGGTCACTGTGCGGAGTCTGCATGTTCTCCCTGTGTCTGCATTGATTTCGTCCGGGTGCTCCGGTTTCATCCCACAATTCCCGAAAGATGTGCTTGTTAGGTGAATTGGACATTTTGATTCACCCTCCGTGTACCCGAACAGGTGCAGTAGTGTGACGACTCGGGGATTTTCACAGTAACTTTTTTTTTAGAAAATAATTTATTGAAGCATTTGAAATTTTCACAGTTGAACACATTAACATTTTTAAACTATCGCATGGGTCGACACAAGTATATAAAAAAAGGAACCCCCAAGAAAAACACAGTCCCCAACTGTCCGCGCCCTATTTCCTAACTACCCATTTACTGAGTTCCCTGTCCTTATCTAACATTGCCATGCCTTCTATTTTCTTCACCCCCCCCCCCCCCTTACTGCTGACGTTCAATTTTCTTTGAAGAAGTTGATGAAACGTTGCCATATTTGGGTGAACCCCTGAGTTGATCCTCTCAAGGCGAACTTGATTTTTTTCCAGGCTGAGAAACCCTGCCATATCGCTGACCCACACACCTGACTTTGGGGGCTCCGAGTCCCTCCATCCCAGCAAAATCCGTCTCTGGGCCACCAGGGAAGAGAAGGTCAGGACATCGGCCTCCCTCCCCCCCACCCTTGGCCCCCGGATCATCCGATACCCCAAATATTGCTAGTTCTGGACTCAGGGTTACCCTCCCTTCCAGGACTTCTGGCATAACGTCTGCAAATCCCTGCCAGAATCCCCTCAACTTTGGATATGCCCAGAACAGATGCACATGGTTTGCCGGACTGCCCCCACACAGCCCACATCAATCCTCCTCCACCTCAAAGAACCTGCTCATCCGGGCTACTGTCATGTGAGCCCTGTGGACCACTTTGAACTGGGTCAGGCAAAGTCTGGCACAGGACGAAGATGAATTAACTCTCTTCAAAGCTTTTTCCCACTTTTCCATTTCCAGTTCTCTTCCCAGCTCCTCTTCCCACTTCCACTTCACCTCTCTGACCGGGACCCGTTCCCACTCCATCAACTCCTTGTTTCTCTCTGAAATCCTCCCCTCTCCAACCCCAGTTTTTGACATCACTTTATCCTGTAGTCCCCTCAGAGGGAGGCGAGGGAAGCTTGGAACCTGCCTCCAGACAAAGTCCAGGACCTGAAAATATCGAAACCCATTCCCACTCGGTAGCTCGAACTCCTTCTCTAGTGCCTCCAAGGTGGGAAAGCCCTCCTGGATAAATAAGTCCCCAAATCTCGCAATCCCTGCCTGCTGCCGTCTCCTGAAGCCCCCATCCAGCCTCCCTGGGATAAACGGTGATTGTTACAGATCGGAGACCACACTGACGCTCCCTGCAATCCCATGTGCTGCCTCCATTGCCCCCACACCATTAGGGCTGCCACCACCACAGGGCTTGTAGAGTATCGAGCTGGCGAAAATGGCAGGGGCTCCGTTAGTAAAGCCTCCAAACCCGTGCCCTTGCAGGATGCCGCTTCCACTCGCTCCCAGACCGACCCCTCCCCCACTACCCACTTCCTGACCATCGATTGTTGGCCACCCAGTAATAATTAATAAAGCTCGTGACGGCCAGGCCCCCCTCCATGCGACCCCGCTCCAGAAGTGCCCGCTTTACTCTTGGGGCTTTCCCTGCCCATACAAAACCTGTAATCGCCACATTTATTTTTTTTCTAAAAAAGACTTTGGGACAAAAATCGGAAGGTATTGAAACAAGAAAAGAAGTCTTGGGAGGACTGTCATCACAGTCTGGACCCTTCCTGCTAGCGTCAGCGGGAGCATGTCCCATCTGTGGAAATCCCTTTTCATTTGGTCGGAAGTCGACCGCTTTGCCCAGATTTAACTTGTAGAGCTGCCCCCACGCTTTAGCTACTTGAATCCCTAAATATCTGAAACTCCCCGCCACCACTTAAAAGGTAACTCCCTCAGTCTCCTTTCCTGACCCCGCGACTGGATCACAAACATCTCGCTCTCCCATAGTCAGCTTGTAGCCTGAAAATCACCTAAATTCTCCCAGTACCTCCCATGATTTCGGTCATTCCCCCCACCGGTCTGTAACATAAAGCAGCAAGTCATCTGCATAAAGAGAAACCCTGTGCTCCACTGCCCCCCCCCCCCCCACTATTCCCCGCCACACACGAGATGCTCTCAGGGCCATTGCTAAAGGCACTATGGCCAGGGCAAACACTAATGGGGAGAGCGGACATCCCTGCCTTGTCCCTCTCCCGAGATTAAAATATTCTGACCGGGTTCGGTTGGTTCTCACATTTGTCCACCGGGGCCTGATATAACAGCCGGGTCCAGTCCACAAATCCCTGCCCGAACCTGAACCTGCCTAAAATATCCCATAGGTACTTCCACTCCACCCGGTCGAAAACCTTCT
Organism: Scyliorhinus torazame; assembly: GCF_047496885.1. NCBI lineage: Eukaryota > Metazoa > Chordata > Chondrichthyes > Carcharhiniformes > Scyliorhinidae > Scyliorhinus > Scyliorhinus torazame. The sequence continues at coordinate 132,906,608 of NC_092723.1, read as the reverse complement.
CCACGTCCATGGCTACTACCACCTCAGCCTCACGCCCTTCGACTGGCATCATTATAACATTGAGAAGCCACCTAATATTAGACGTTATATCATCATAGATATCATAGAACTTACAGCGCAGAAGGAGGCCATTCGGCCCATCGAGTCTGCACCGGCTCTCTGAAAGAGCACCCGACCCAACCGCACACCTCCACCCTATCCCCATCACCCAGGAACCCCACGCAACGCTAAGGGCAATTTTGGACACTAAGGGCAATTTAGCATGGCCAACCCACCTAACCTGCACATCTTTGGACTGTGGGAGGAAACCGGAGCACCCGGAGGAAACCCACGCACACACTGGGAGAATGTGCAGACTCCGCACAGACAGTGACCCTAGCGGGAATCGAACTTGGGACCCTGGAGCTGTGAAGCAATTGTGCTAACCACCATGCTACCGTGCTGCCCTGCGTTAGGTGCCTGCCCTTCACAAACCCCGTCTGATCCTCACCTATTACCTCCGGGACACAATCCTCTATTCTGGTGGAGATCTTTGCCAGTAATTTAGCATCTACATTTAAAAGGGAAATTGGTCTGTACTATCTACAGCTCTCCGTGTCCTTGTCTCGCTTCAGGTTGAGAGAGATTGATGCCTGTGATAGCCTTGGAGGAAGCACTCCTAACTGCTTGGATTCATTGAAAGCCTTGACTAACATCGGTCGCACTAGCCCTGAAAACGTTTTGTAAAATTCCACTGGGAATCCGCCAGGTCCCGGGGCCTGACCCGATTGCATTGTCCCAATCCGTCTATCACTTCACTGAGCCCAATTGGGCCCCCCAAGCCTTCCACCAGCTCCTCATCTACCTTCGGGAACTCTAGCCTCTCCAGGAATTAGTTCATTCCCTCCTCCCCCGCAGGGGGTTCTGACTCATATAAACGGCTGAAAAATTCATGGAACACGCTATTAACCGCCCCCAGGTCCCTCACTACTTTCCCCCTCACATCCTTAATTTTCCCTATCTCTCTCGCCGCCTCCTGCTTCCTCAGCTGATGCGCCAACATCCTGCTAGCTTTCTCCCCATATTCATACTCTGCCCCTTTTACCCTCCTCAGTTGTCCCTCCGCCTTGCCTGTGGAAAGGAGCCAAAATCCATTTGAAGTCTCTGGCGCTTCTTCAGGAGCTCCTCATTCGGAGACTCCGCATATCTCCTATTCACACGCAAGATTTCTCCTACTAGCCTATCAAGCTCTGCCCCTTCAGCCCTCTCCCTATGGGCCCGAATCAAAATATATTCCCCTCTGATGACCGCTTTCAATGCCTCCCACAACACCTCAGCCGAGGTCTCTCCCGTGTCGTTGGTTTTTATACACCCCCGAATGGCCTCCCTCACTCACTCACATATCTTATCGTCGACTAACAACCCTGCATCTAGCCTCCACTGTGGGCGCTGAGAGTTTCCCATGTTCACCTGTAGATCTAGCCAATGTAGCGCATGGTCCAATGCTATGATTGCTGAATATTCTTGTGTCCACTACCCCCGCTAATAATGTTTTGTCCAATATTAAAAAATCGACACCTTGTGAACATGGGATTAGAATGAATATTCCTTACTCCTTGGCTTCTCCAATCTCCACGGATCAGCACCTCCCATGTGGTCCATGAACCTCTGCAGCTCTTTCGCCATTGCTGATACTTTCCCATACTTAGAACTCGACCGGTCCATCCTACGATCTAAGACTGTGTTAAAATCACCCCCCCATGATCAACCGGTGTGAGTCGAGGTCCGGGATTTTTCCCAGCATCTTCTTAACAAACGTGACGTCGTCCCAGTTTGGGGCATATATATTCACCAGCACCACTGCAATTCCCTCCAGTTTCCCACTCACCATGATCAATCTGCCTCCCGGGTCTGTCATCATTTTCCCCACCTCGAACGGCACCCTTTTGTTCACCAGATTGGCCACCCCCCTTGTTTTCAAGTCCAATCCTGAATGAAACACCTGCCCGACCCATCCCTTTTTCAGTCTAAATTGATCCCCAGCTTCAAATGTGTCTCCTGTAACATGGCCACGTCCGCCTTTAACTATCTCAAGTATGCGAACACACACGCCCTCTTGACCGGCCCATTCAGGCCACGAACATTCCACGTAACCAGTCTGGTTGGGGGGGCTCTTGCCCCCCTCCCCTGTTGACCAGCCATGGCCTTTCCTCGGCCAGCCCTTAGCCCATGTCCCACACCTCCCCAGATCCGCCACTCGGCGGCAACTGCCATCTAGTCTTCATCTCCAGCCTCCTGGAATTCCCCTAATCGTCAGCAGTACCCTGCCCCCCCCCTTGTCACTTTTCAGCTCACCCCCCACTTCGCTAGCCTTACCAGCTGGCCTAGCAGCTCTACCCCTGATGCCTAAAAGTCTACCGGCTGCTGGATCTTTACACCCCAGCTCTTCTCACAAGTTTTCAAAACAATAGCACCAAGAGCAAAAAGCAAAGACACCCTCCACTTTAGGTCCAAACTTAACGGCCCACCCCAACCTCTTTACAACATCTTATCAATCCCATCACCTTCAAACAGAGCCCCAAACAATGGAACTGTAAACAAACAGGGTAAATGGAGGGACAGAAAAAATGATGCATGTGAAAACTCAAATGTCTTTCCCTCCTAGACCATCTTAATGTGAAAACTTTTCTTCTCCCCACTCCATTCTTCTTTTCCCCCCCTTTTTTTTTTACACAAACAAAAAGGAAGAAACGGTACCTTAGTACATACACTGAAAGGTCAAAGTTAGATAACTCAAAAAAAAAAAAAAACCCCTTCTCTTCCCGGTCATCGCAACTCAAGTTACAGTGCACCACAGAACTTTTTGATTTAAATCACTCCCGACCAGTTTTCTCTTTTTATGAAGTCCTTATGGGTCCCCCAGGTTGTTGTCTTTCATAAAGCCCACCACTTCTTCCGGCGAGCCAAAATATAGTTCCCATTCCTCCGTAGGTTATCCAAAGACGGGCCGGGTAGAGAAGTCCAAATTTTATTCTTTTCGCATACAGCGCCGCTTTAACTTTATTGAAACTCGCCCTCCTCTTGGCAAATTCTGCTCCCAAGTCTTGGTAGACCCGGAGCTCAGCTTCTTCCCATACAAACCATTTTGTCTCCTTAGCCCATCTCATGATGCGTTCCTTGTCCAGGAATCGGTGTAGGCTCACCACCAATGCCCTCGGGTCTCACGACCCTGGGGCTTGCGAATAAGTGCCCTGTGCACCCAGTCCACCTCCAACATCCTGTCGAACCCCTCTGCCCCCATCGTTTTCTCGAACATCTTCACAACATGTGCACCGGTATCCAATCCTTCCTTTCCCTCTGGGAGACAGACAATCCGAACGTTCTGCCTGCGGGAACGATTCTCCAGGTCCTCCACGTTTTCCAACAGCCACTTTTGCCGATCCTGTAAAATGCCAATTTTCAGTCCCATCCAAGTGGACTGCTCCTCTTGCTCCGTCGCCTGCTCCTGCAGCTTTTGGATCGATTGTCCCTGGGCCTTCACTGTCACCTCCATCCGGTCGACAGCCTCCTTAATCGAGGCTACCACCTTGGTCAGGTCCTCCACCCACTCCTTACAGTGCCGGGCCAAACTTCTCATCCAGTTGTAACCAACTGATCCATCGCTTCTCTGCCATTGCAGCCACCAAGCTCAGATCCTCACTTCCAACCAGCTTTTGATTCCTTCTTTTGCGATTATTTTTCAAGCGTAATTCCGTAAGATAAGGGTCGCCTTTTCCTCCTCTCCCTTTTAGCCCTTATGTTGGAAAAAATTTCTGCGAAAATCCAGCTGCCATGTCACTATCCCAGGTCTCTACACTCGGGGGGGCTTCGAGTCCATCCACAATAACCGGATCCGTCTCCGGGCTACCAGGGAGGCAAAGGCCAGAACGTCGGCCTCTTTCACTCCCTGGGCTCCCGGGTCTTCCGATACTCCCGCTATCTCTGGACTCGGCACCACCCGTGTTCCTAACACCTTGGACATTGCCCTGGCAAACCCCCACCAGAACTCAAGCTTCGGGCATGCCCGAAACATATAGACATGGTTTGCTGGGCTCCCTGCACACTTCAAACATCTGTCTTCTACCCCGAAAAATTTGCTCATCATCGCCGTCGTCATGTGTGCCTGGTGAACCACTTTAAACTGTATGAAACTGAGCCTGGTACATGATGAGGAGGAATTGACCCTACTTAGGACTTCCGCCCATAGTCCCGGCTCTAACTCCCCTCCTCCCACTTGCCTTTGAGCTCCTCCACTGGGGTTTCCTCTGCCTTCAACAGCTCCTGGTAGATATCCAACACCTTCCCCTCCCCCACCCAGGTACCGGACACTACTCTATCTTGTATCCCCGTGGCGGCAGCAGCGGGAAGGCCACCACCTGCTTCCTCAGGAAGGTTCGCACTTGTAAATATCTAAAGCCGTTCCCTGGCGGCAATTTCAACTTGTCCTCCAGTGCCTGCAGGCTGAGAACGCTCCCATTTATAAACCCCCCTCGGTCTGGGTCATTAACACTCCAATGTATAAAAGAAACATGATAATGTAAATGTTTAAGAAGGAATTGTAACGTAAAGAGCGAAATGTGTGTAAGGTTATCAAAATTGAATGGAAGAAAGTCAAGGGAATGTGTAACTCTGATGGAAATGTACAGTCAAGACAATTCGAAATGTTCTGTAATGTTTATGATAGATTTTATGAATAAAGTATATTTTTTGAAGAAAAAAAAATCTATAAACAGGTCACCCATCCTTCTAATACCCGCCCTCTGCCAGCTCTGGAACCCGCTGTCTATCCTACCCGGCAGGAACCTGTGGTTATTACATATCGGGGTCCAGACCGACGCTCCCTCCACCCTCTTGTGTCTCCTCCACTGTCCCCAGATCTTCAGTGTCACCACCACCACCGGACTTGTGGAGTAATGGGCCGGCGAGAACGGCAGAGGAGCCGTTACCAGCGCTCCCAAACTGGTGCCTTTGCATGACGCCACCTCCCCCGATACCCACTTCCTGATCATGGCAATGTTGGCCGCCCAGTAGTAGTTGCAAAAGTTCGGCAGCGCCAGCCCACCCTCCCCCCGACTGCGTTGCAGCAGCGCTCTCTTTACTCGCGGGGTCTTGTTCGCCCACATAAATCCCGAGATGATCTTAATAACCCGCTTGAAAAAGGCCTTGGGGATGAAGATGGGAAGGCACTGGAATACAAATAAGAACCTGGGGAGGACTGTCATTTTCACGGTCTGTACCCTCCCGCCAGTGACAGCGGGAGCATGTCCCATCTTTTAAAGTCCCCTTCCATTTGTTCCACCAGCCGGGTCAGGTTAAGCTTATGCAACAAATCCCACTTCCGGGCCACCTGAAGACCCAGGTAACGAAAGCTCTTCTCTACCCTCCTCAGCGGGAGCTCCCTCAGTCTCTTCTCCTGTCCTTTAGCCTGGATCACAAACAGTTTGCTCTTCCCCACATTCAATTTATACCCCGCAAAACTGCCAAATTCCCTTAAGATCCGCATGACCTCCCTCATCCCCTCCAATGGGTCCGAAATATACAGGAGGAGATCATCCGCATAGAGCGAGACCCGATGCTCCAACACCCCCCCCCCCCCGGACCAGCCCCTGCCAGTTCCTTGAAGCTCTCAACGCGATGGCCAACGGCTCAATGGCCAGAGCAAATAATAACGGGGAAAGGGGACATCCTTGCCTCGTCCCCCGGTGCAATTTAAAATACTCCGGCCTAAGCCGGTTCGTGCGCACGCTTGCCACAGGAGCCTGGTACAGCAATTGCACCCACCGGATAAAGCCCTCACCAAACCCAAACCTATCCAGCGCCTCCCACAGGTACTCCCACTCCACCCGATCAAAAGCTTTCTCTGCATCCATCGCTGCCACAACCTCTGCTTCCTCCCCTTCCGAGGGCATCAAAACAATATTTAAAAGTCTCCCCACATTAGCATTAAGTTGCCTGCCCTTAACGAATCCAGTCTGGTCTTCCCCTATCACCTCCGGGACACAATCCTCTATCCTCGTGGCCAAGATCTTGGCCAATAGCTTGGCATCCACATTTAGCAACGAGATTGGCCTGTAAGACCCACACTGTTCAGGGTCCTTATCCTGTTTCAAAATGAGTGACATCGAGGCCTGTGACATTGTAGGGGGGAGGATCCCCTACTCTTGCCTCATTAAAGGTCCTCGTCAGTGGGCTCAACACCTCTGAGATGTTTTTTTTTAATTCCACCGGGAAGCCATCCGGCCCTGGAACTTTGCCCGACTGCATGTCCTCCAGCCCCTCAATTATTTCTTCTGTCTCGATCGGTGCCCCCAGCCCCTCCACCAGACCCTCCTCCACCCTCGGGAATCTCAACTGGTCCAGAAATTGCCTCATCCCTTCCGCACCCGCCGTGGGTTCTGACTCCTATAGTTTGCTGTAAAATTCCTTAAAAACTTCATTCACCCCCTCCGGGTCTGAGACCAAGTTGCCCTCCTTATTCTTTACTCCCACAATCTCCCTGCCGCCTCTCTCTTCCTAAGCTGGTGCGCCAGCATTCTGCTCGTCTTCTCCCCATGTTCATATACCGCACCCCTAGCCTTCCTCAACTATTCTATCGCTTTCCCTGTGGTCAACAGTTCAAACTCCGCCTGAAGCTTATGCCGCTCCCTCAGGACTCCCACGTCCATGGCCTCCGCATATTTCCTATCCACCCGGAGTATCTCCTCCACCAATCCCTCCCTCTCCGCCCTTTCCCTCTTTTCTCTATGGCACCGGATCAACATAAGTTCCCCTCTAATAACTGCCTCCAGGACTTCCCAGACCGTCGCTGACGAAACCTCTCCCGTGTCGTTTGTTTCCAAATAGTCGTGGATACTCTTATTCACCCTCCAGCAAACCACCTCGTCCGCTAACAACCCCACGTCCAGTCTCCACAGCGGACGCTGCCCTCTCTCCTCCCCAAGCCGCAAATCTACCCAGTGCGGGGCATGATCCGAAACTGTAATCGCTGAGTATTCCGTCCCCGTCCACTTTGGGATCGACGCCCTGCCCAGAACAAAAAAAATCAATACGGGAATAAACTTTGTGGACGTGGGGGAAGAAGGAAAACTCCTTTACCCTCAGCCGTGTAAACCTCCAGGGATCTACGCCCCCAATCTGTTCCATAAAGCCCTTCAGCTCCCTTGCCGCTGCCGGCCTCTTCTCTGTCCTGGATTTTGAGCGATCCAATTCAAGTTCAATGACCGTGTAAAAGTCCCCTCCCATGACCAAGTTGTGTGACTTCCGGTCCGGGATTTTACCTAGCACACGCCTCATAAAATCCATATCGTCCCAGTTCGGGGCGTAGACATTCACGAGCACCACTCGGACCTCCTCCAACTTCCCACTCACCATGATATACCTATCCCCTTTGTCAGCCACTATTCTCCCAGCCTCAAATGCCACTCGTTTGCTGAACAGAATTGCTACCCCCCTGGTCTTCGAGTCCAGCCCTGAGTGGAACACCTGACCCACCCAGCCCTTCCTTATTCTCATCTGATCTGTGACCTTCAGATGTGTCTCCTGGAGCATTGCCATGTCTGCCTTCAGTCCCTTTAAATTATAAGAAATCTGCAGAAGCTGTGTTGGGTGACATCTGTCACTTTGTTTCAGATTGTCGGATGTTTGACACATTTCGCCTGCCTGACCATATTTTGCCTCTTGGTTTACATGGACTTAACACTTACTGAGAATATTAGCGTATAAACTGGATTTTGTAACTTGCGTAATCCTTACAAATCTTTCTATCTGCAAAGATATAGCCAGGGTAAAGAAGTAGTGTATTATAGTTAATCTTTTCTTGTTTATTAAATGTTTTACTCTTGCAAGTTCGTTGGCAATCCTATGACTCTGTTCATCCACACATCCAAATAAAAATTAGGCTCTATCAAGCCGGGTTCCATTCTAGGGTTTGACAAGTCCTCATGTCCTGCAGTAACATCAGTTGAAATCATAACCCTTTCTTTATTATCTTATCCACATGTACTGCCACCTTTGGGGACCTTGGGATATGCACCCCAAGGTCTCTTATTTCCTTTACCCCCCTCAATATCCTCCCTAGCTTTATTTGTCTTCCCCAAATGCATTGCCTCACATTTCTCTGGATTGAGTTCCATTTACCACTTTTCTGCCCAATCTCCCTGTGTCTGCATGGGTCTCACCCCCACAAACCAAGAAGATGTAGGTGGACTGGCCATATCTTTTTATTAAAACAGTTAAAAATATATACAAGGCCAAACGGTACAAATACTAATTATGTGTTGGAGAAACAGGGTACCCTCTCCTCAGTACCAATGTACGGGGTGGGGGGGTTACTCTGATTATTAAAACAGTTCACAACACATTTCTACAAAAAACAAATGGTACAAGCACTAAACTTTGCACTGGAGAGACCAGATACCCTCGCCTCTGTACCAACAGAAGGGAAAGAAAGGGGGATGGTGGGGACAGAGGGGAAAGGAGGGTGGTGGGGAGGGAGGCAGTCAGGGTGTTGGTGGAGGGGGGGGCCCAATAGGTCACTGCCTGAACTATCTACGGAGGCAGAAAAATAAAAGAACCTTCAATTATGATGTGCCAGATTCCGGGAGTCACCCAGAGGGGGTGAGGGGCGACACAGTGTCAGGCACGAGTGAGCCCAGCACCCCACTACAGGTTGCCTCGTGTGCACACTGCGCTCCCGACACTGGGCGGCTGACAGCCTTCGGACAGTCGCCCTCCGGGCTCAAATCCTCCACCACACTGAGTGTGGTGGGCGACACGGGCCCACCAACCAACCCAGGGGCTGCCTTGATCCTGCCACCGGGATCATCGACGGGCGGGATCTCCTCAGGCTCCTCCTGGGGTCCCGGGCCAGTGGGAAGCGGTGGTGCAGATGCCTGCTCCGCGCCCGTCGCCCGTTCACTGGAAGGTCCCGAAAATAACTCCGGAAACAGGTCCGGGATTGTGGCAAAGGTGTCCGAAGACAGCGGTTGGGACAGAGGGTCTTTCAAACTATAACCCACTAAGAACCTAAGAAGCAGGGGGTTATCGCTGACCCCCTCCCCTGAGAAATTGAACAAGTCCGGGGTGCTAAATTGTGCTCGGTGGAACGGACCCTCGCGGGTCCCATCCGACCCCGAAGCACCCTGCTTGGGGATAGCGGCAGCAGCTGGGATTTCCTCACTATCCCCCCCGCCTCTTTTCTTTTGGGGACTGGGTGTGACATCTATGGAAAATAACCTGGATAGACGCCGTTTGCGGGGGGGGAGGGTCACACACCGGGGAGACCTCTATCTCTGGAGACCCCTCCTGGCTGACTCTGTGTCCCTCAATGCTTCTCTCCAAAATTTGTGGCTGTGACAGAGCACCCTCTGGTTCGAGGTTGCATGCCTCTCTACCGCCACCCAGAGGGGCCCGCGCAGATGTGTCGCCGGGCCCGGCATCCGATGGCGAAATGTCACCGGGCTGAGGGTGTTCCTGGGTGATGGTGGGGTGAGGCGTAACTGCTGCACCCGAGTCAGTAGCCAGGGGCACTGGGTCAGTCAGGGTCAGAAGGATCCAGACCTGACTGCTGCCGAATCGCCATGTTGGTCTTCCTCTCAGCCTTCTAGCCATGCGGCTGTCCCCTCACGTCCACGACAGTGGGAGTCCCCTCAACATCAGTGGCAGTATTTTGGCCGCAATAAATTGCCACTTAATTGGGGGGTAAAAAGTAATTGGGTACTCTAAATTGGAAAAAAAAACCTTTTCTGCCCAATCAAGCAAACCATTATTACCATTCTGGAGACAACAGCTATCCTCTTCAGTGTCAACTACCCAGCCAATTTTGATGTCATCTGCAAATTCCCAATCATGCCTCCCAGATTGGAGTCCAAATCTCTAAAATGGCAAGGGCCGCAACACAGCCCTGTGGAATATCACTGGAAATCTCTTTCCATTCACTAAAATGGGCGGCACGGTAGCACTGTGGTTAGCACTGTTGCTTCACAGCTGCATTGACCCGGATAACTGTCTGTGCGGAGTCTGCACATTCTCCCCGTGTCTGCATGGGTTTCCTCAAGGTGCTCCGGTTTCCTCCCACAAGTCCCGAAAGACATGCTTGTTAGGTGAATTGGACATTCTGAATTCTCTCTGTGTACCTGAACAGGTGCCAGAGTTCATTGGTGTGGTAATGTAAGCCTACTTGTGACACTAATAAAGATTAATATTATTATCTACCAACCATTACCTTTTGTTTCCTGTCGGTGCCAATTTGGATCCAACTAGCCACATTCTCTGTATCCCATGCGATTTCACATTTCCGACCAGTATGTCATGTAGGACTTTGACAAATGCCTGACTAAAATGCATGTCAACAACATCCACGGCACAACCCTCATCAATCATCCTTGTTGCATCCTCAAAAAATGGATTGTTAGTAAGACATGATCTTCCCCTTCCAAAATCATGCTGACTATGCCTGATCAATCCGTGCCTTCCAAGTGACAGTTTACTCAAAATTGATTCCAATAATTTTCCCAGCACTGAAGTCAGCCTGACCAATAATTTTCTGGCTTTTCCCTCACACCCCTTTTAAATAATGGTAACATTCACAGACCTCCAATTCTCTGGTACCTCACCTGTATCTAGTGAGGATTGGAAAATGATCCTCAGCATTTATTTCCTCTCTGGCTACCTTTAACAGCCTGAATGCTTTCTTTCACAACTTGGGGTGCAACCCAACTGACCTTGATGAATTGTCAGCCATCAAGGATGTTAGTCCGTCCAGTAATTCCCCTCTCAGTGCTTAGTGTATCTAATATTTCACACTTTTTTTTACCAGAATGTCTGCATCATCCCTCCTCTTGGTGAAGTTAAGAGACAAAGTATTCATTGAAACCCCATATCTTCAGCATCAACACAAATTACCATGTACATCTCTTCGGTCTTAGCCATTCCTTAATTATTCTCTTGTTAATGTACTGGTTTAACATCTTTGAGTTTCAGTTGAGGCTCATGATTTACTGGGCTGTGGCTACATTTAGCCTCTGCACTCCTACAACAGACCGAAATCAGTCTGTCTATGACTGTCTCGTGATCGCTATTGACGTTTCTCTGGTGTTGGATGAGGGCGGGATCAAGCTCTGCTGTGATACTGTCTGTCGTTGCGTAGCACTGTAGACTTAGGGTGAAGCGCCAAGAGATTGACCAGCATGTATGTTGGCACCTTCAATGGAGCAAATGTGGGCAGAGATAAGTTTATAGTACATGATAAATGCTGAAAAATGTGATATCGGATGAGGTTTATGTTGTACCCCGAGACTCTCCGAGTATATAATTCACATTATTGTGACTGTAGAGAAGCTAAATACAAAATAAAGTCTTTGCACTTATAATAAACTCTGGATGTCCCTAAGCACATCCAATGAAATATTATTTTTAAGAATTCTAATGTAGAAATGCAGCAGCCAATTTGTGCACAGCAAAATTCCATAAAACTGTAATGTGATTGAGGAATAAATATTGGCCAGGTCAATGGGAAGAACTCCATTGCTGCTTTTCACTTGATGGTATGGAATCTTTTACATTCACCTGAGAGGGTGATAGGGCCTTAGTTTAACATCTCACTCAAGGTGGCACCTCTGACTGTTCAGCGGCCCTCAGAGCTGTATTGGAAGTGGTGGTCTGCAACACGGTAGCACAGTGGTTAGCACTATTGCTTCACAGCGCCAGGGTCCCAGGTTCGATTCCCGGCTTGGGTCACTGTCTGCGGAATCTGCACGTTCTCCCTGTGCCTGTGTGGGTTTCCTCCGGGATTTTGGATTCTCCCCTCTGTGTACCCGAACAGGTGACAGAATTGGCGACTAGGGGCTTTTCACAGCAACTTCATTGAAGTGTTAATAAAAGCCTATTTGTGACAATAAAGATTATTATCTTGTCCAGCCTCTAGAGTGAGACTTGTACCCAGAGTCTTCAGATTCTGAGGTGTGACTGCTGTTCACTGAGCCACAGCAGATGCATGTAGTAAGAGAAGCTTTCAGTAGGAGAAAACGTGGGTTATGGGGAGAAAAAAATTCAGAACCATTGTAGAGAAATCCAGTATCAGATGGGAGTAAATGGTCTTTTACCCATAATATGTCGTGAGTCAGGAGATGGAAGAACTTGTACAAAAGCTCTGAACTTATAGGGACTGCTGAGTGGATGCAAGTTAGGTTTCAGAATGAGGAGTTGGTTGGGGTTTCCAGTGTTGTTCTTCAACAAGCTGTTTCTTCCCAAGAATATCCGAAGCCTCGGCTGGGTGAGCTGGAGTCGATCCGGATGCAGGCTCAGGGGAATCCCATCCTCCTGTCACAGAGTCTACAAGACTTGTTGCATATCGACACGGTGCAGGTGGAACTAATTCCAGAGAAGAAGGGTCTGTTCCTAAAACATGTGGAATATGAACTTTCCAGCCAGGTGAGCTCAGCCAAGGGCTTTTCCATCATGTTCTGGATTGTCCTAGGTCTCTGCTTTCAGTGATCTTTAGGATTCAGCTTTGTACTCACAGACCTAAATTGGCTCCTGGTCAACCAAGACCTGAATTTTAACATATGCATCCTTGTTTTCAAATTTCTGTAAAGTTCGCTGTGCTTCTCTAACTCTGATCTCTTTCGCAACTCCCAACTTTATGTTCCACCACTGATGCTGATGCCTTCCTCTGTCAGGTCCTTGGCTCTGGAACCCCTCCCCAAACCTTTCTACCACTCTCCTTAAAACCTACCTCTTTGGCTTGGTGTCAACTTTTGTCAGATCACACATCTGTGAAGCGACTTGGGATGTTTTGTTACTTTAAAGATGCCATATAAATGCTGTTGTTTTAAAAGCCAATGCTTGGCACCTCTGAACCCATGCCTGTTTATTTAATCTTTTCTCTCCATTTTAACTTGGTGATTCCCTGCAGTATGAGCCATGAAACTTCACATCTTACTTCACTAAGCCTCCTCTTTGCCCATGGTTGTCATCAGTAAGCTGATTGTTTTGTTGGATATCCTAGTGCAATCCTTTTTTTTTTACATGATTCCTTGTCCATATTATGTTTCCTTCCTGAAGCAGGAAAAGAAAGACTTGCATTTGTATAATGCCTTTGACAGCCTGCATGACCCAAATCACTTTACATCCAGTGAAGTACTTTTGAAACCTAGTCATCGTTTTAATGTATGAAATTCAACAGTCAACTTGCACATAGCAGAGTCCCACAAACAGCAATCAGATAAATTACCTGATAATCTGCTTGCAAGTGATGTTCAATGATGGATAGATAGTTGCTAGGACACAGGTGGAGGGAAGACTCTGCTTTCTCCTCTTAAAATAGTGCCATGGGAATTTTTACATTCACTGAAGAGAGCAGATGGGGGCCTTGGTTAATGTCTCAGCTGAAATCACGCACCTCCAATAGTGCAGCACTCCCAGTGCTGTGGTTGATTTTGTGCTGAAATTTATGGAGGCGTACTTAACCCCACAACCTTCTGACTTAGAGGGTCGCAGGTGGTTAAATGCAGTTTGAGGGCAGTTGTCATGATTTAATAGAATGATAGAATAGGCTCATGGGGCTCAGTAGACAACTCCTGCTGGAAAATGGACATCAGAGGAGAAGAGAAACTGATTTGGCCGTAACAGCATGCTGACACTCACTGGTGGAAGAGCGGTGCAATTGTACCCCCATGTGCAGTTCATCACCTTTTTAGGAGCGAGGGTTTGTGGTGAAGAAGAGAAGGAATCAAAGCTGTGTAACTAAGAAAACTCCAATCTTTTGCTGCATTTTCCTTTCAGCGATTCAAGTCATCGGTTTACCGAAGATACAATGATTTTGTGGTATTTCACGAAGTGCTGCTCCAGCGATTCCCGTATCGGATGGTGCCAGCATTGCCCCCAAAGAGAATGCTAAGAGGTAAACGACTGGTATGGCAAAATGATATTGTAATTGTGAAACTAGAAGTCTGCCCAAGCGCCCAGCTTCTTTGTTTTCCCTTCTTTGGTGGATACCAACGTTCAGCTTATCAACGAGGGAATATTGACGGGACGAGAATGTCCTGTTTTTGTTGATCTGCATGTGTGAGAATCCAACGATAGCATGTGTACATTGCACCAGGCCTTCGAGGAAAACCAAATGTGGACCGAGTGAGCAATGCAGGGAGGGAGGAGAATGTAGCCATGTAGTGAACTTCAATGACATTCTGTTAGTCTGCACCTTCCAGGCAAAGTACAGAGTGATTGTTGCTTTCCTCCTTGCTGCTGTGCCACTATAGTTGCTAGTTATACTGAGTGGTCACTAAATATAGGTAACAAAAATAAAAAATATAGGAACACCAATGCTTGTTCTATCCACTGGGCAATGCAACCTGATCCATCCCCTTCAACATTACTGAAAATTATATTCCCTGACAGAGGGGAAACCTTGTAACCCGGAAAACAAAACTTGGTCCTTAAGAGATTAAAGCAAACTTTAGGAGACTGTGGTAACAATGAAGCATCACTAAACATCATTACACAACCCTGTCCCATCATCTCCAACTAAATATGACCCAATTAGGAACATAAGACTGTACAGGACTGGGAATGGCTATCTCACTGTCCCTAGAGATCAAACATTTTCCACCTGGCCGTTAGTAACCCCATGTGAGAAAAAAATGCTCTTCAACTTTTTAGCACTTATTGCCAAGGTTTCTATCCTGTTTTTATCTTCAGGTGAGAATTCACCAGCCTTGAAGCTGTGAGTATCTTGGGTGTGGGGCAGGTTTGATGGACCAACTGGCTTTTTCCTGTTTATGGGTCTTGTACACTTAACATCTTTTTCTCCCACTGCTTCCTGATTTGGACAATTATGCTTGGTTACAGCCATCTGCTATGAAAAGAACAGAAGAAGGCCATTTAGCCCCTTGAGCCAGTCACTACAATAATGGGTGATCAGATTGGGGGATTAACTCCACTTTGTTTTCCATGAAGAAGTCGATAAATGGTTGACACTGTGGGTGTTAGGTCATTGAGTATATTCAAGTCTGATATTGATAGATTTTTGGATAAAAAGGGAATCAAGAGATATGAAGACAGGGCGTGAAAGTTGAGCTGAGAAGGATGATCAGCCATGATCTTATTGAGTGATGGAGGAGGATCGAGGGGCTGTCTGGCCTACGCCTCTGATTCCCTATGTTCTTATTGTTGAGCATGATTTATACTGACAACCTGCAGAAACTCGTATTAGCATTGAGCAATTGGTTCCTTGAAATAATGCTAACACGCCAGTGTTGCATCGACCGTTGCTACTTTGTAGGAGAGGCTGTTTTACAAATAAAATCGATGCTTGGAGCCATGTGGCTGCTTTATTTTGTGTTTACTGTGTCTTGCAAGTGTATTTAACTGTTCTGAATCCCCCCCCCCCAGTTGGCCGAGAGTTCATTGAGTCCCGGCGTCGTGCCCTGAAACGCTTTGTTAACCTGGTGGCTCGTCACCCATTCTTTTCTGAGGATGAGCTTCTGCAGATCTTCCTGTGCTTCAGTGGTCCTGTGAGTATTGTGTATAGCAACACCTCCAAGCTGATATATTTGCCACTTTTCGCATGCAAGAATGTTTCCTGAGAATGACTGGTTAGAGCACTGAGTGAATAGTGAACAATGGTTCTTATCTAGAGGAGTGAGGGAGCATTGTGAAGAACAAAATGGTGAAGGGTTGCAGGGGCAATTTCTTCTCCACGTGTTCCCTTATTGCTGAGTGCCAGATCTCAGCTCAGTTGCTGTTGAGAGCTGTTGAGTGAAGCCAAGTCAAGGACCTCCCTTTTGGGGATGGAGGGGTGGGTGGACAGAGATGGATAGGGAATTCTCATCATGCCTCTGATGCCCATGCCTTTACAACAGCCCACCTTTGCTGCACTGTGGCGCTTGGTGGAAGACTCTCGAGGGGAGAAAAATCTCCCAGAGCTACAACTGATGTGACTTAAAACAAAATATAAATATTTTGTAACATCCCGATGCCTCTGCACTGTAATTATAGTGAAAAGATGGCATCATCGCTAAACAGAATTGCCTAAAATTAACATGTTTATGAATCTAATGGTCATTTTACTCTGTTACTGGGGACAACGCTAAAAAAAACCTCTTGAGATTGTTAAAACATGATACTTCAGCCATTAATGTGTGTTATTTTTTTTTTTAAATAATATTTTATTGAAAATTTTTGGTCAACCAACACAGTACATTGTGCATCCTTTACACAACATTGTAACAATACAGATAATAATGACCTTTTTTAAATTTAAACAAAAACAACAACAAATAAATAAATATTAAATAACAAAAAAATAAAAACTAGCCCTAATTGGCAACTGCCTTGTCTCAGGCCACCCCCCCCCCCCCCCCCCCCCCAAGTCCTGGGCCGCTGCTGCTGCCTTCTTTGTTCTCCCCTATCTATCTTTCCGCAAGATATTCGACGAACGGTTGCCACCGCCTAGTAAACCCTTGAGCCGACCCCCTTAGGACGAACTTAATCCGCTCTAACTTTATGAACCCCGCCATATCATTTATCCAGGTCTCCACCCCCGGGGGCTTGGCTTCTTTCCACATTAGCAATATTCTGCGCCGGGCTACTAGGGACGCAAAGGCCAAAACATCGACCTCTTTCGCCTCCTGCACTCCCGGCTCTTGTGCAACCCCAAATACAGCCAACCCCCAGCTTGGTTCGACCCGGACTCCTACTACTTTCGAAAGCACCTTTGTCACCCCCATCCAAAACCCCTGTAGTGCCGGGCATGACCAAAACATATGGGTATGATTCGCTGGGCTTCTCGAGCACCTCGCACACCTATCCTCCACCCCAAAAAATTTACTGAGCCGTGTTCCAGTCATATGTGCCCTGTGTAATACCTTAAACTGAATCAGGCTTAGCCTGGCGCACGAGGACGACGAGTTTACCCTGTTTAGGGCATCTGCCCACATCCCCTCCTCAATCTCCTCCCCTAGCTCTTCTTCCCATTTCCCTTTTAGTTCGTCCATCATAGTCTCCCCTTCGTCTCTCATTTCCCTATATATATCCGACACCTTACCGTCCCCCACCCATTTCTTTGAGATGACTCTGTCCTGCACCTCTTGTGTCGGGAGCTGCGGGAATTCCCTCACCTGCTGCCTCGCAAAAGCCCTCAATTGCATGTACCTGAATGCATTCCCTTGGGGCAACCCATATTTCTCGGTCAGCGCTCCCAGACTCGCAGACTTCCCATCCACAAATAGATCTTTCAATTGCGTTATACCTGCTCTTTGCCACATTCCATATCCCCCATCCATTCCCCCCGGGGCAAACCTATGGTTGTTTCTTATCGGGGACCCCCCCAGTGCTCCGGTCTTTCCCCTATGTCGTCTCCACTGTCCCCAAACCTTCAGTGTAGCTACCACCACCGGACTCGTGGTATAGTTCCTTGGTGAGAACGGCAATGGGGCTGTCACCATAGCCTGCAGGCTGGTCCCCCTACAGGACGCCCTCTCTAATCTCTTCCACGCCGCTCCTTCCTCCTCTCCCATCCACTTACTCACCATTGAAATATTAGCGGCCCAATAATACTCACTTAGGCTCGGTAGTGCCAGCACCCCCCTATCCCTACTACGCTGTAAGAATCCCTTCCTCACTCTCGGAGTCTTCCCGGCCCAAACAAAACCCATGATACTCTTTTCTATCCTTTTGAAAAAAGCCTTCGTGATCACCACCGGGAGACACTGAAACACAAAAAGGAATCTCGGGAGGACCACCATCTTAACTGCCTGCACCCTCCCTGCCATTGACAATGCTACCATATCCCATCTCTTGAAATCTTCCTCCATCTGTTCCACCAACCGCGTCAAATTTAGCCTGTGCAATGTGCCCCAATTCTTAGCTATCTGGATCCCCAGGTAACGAAAGTCTCTTGTTACCTTCCTCAACGGTAGGTCTTCTATTTCTCTACTCTGCTCCCCTGGATGCACCACAAACAGCTCACTCTTTCCCATGTTCAATTTATACCCTGAAAAATCCCCAAACTCCCCAAGTATCCACATTATTTCTGGCATCCCCTCCGCTGGATCCGCCACATATAGTAGCAGATCATCCGCATATAAAGATACCCGGTGTTCTTCTCCTCCCCTAAGTATTCCCCTCCATCCCTTGGAACCTCTCAGCGCTATCGCCAGGGGCTCAATCGCCAGTGCAAACAGTAATGGGGACAGAGGACATCCCTGCCTAGTCCCTCTATGGAGCCGAAAATATGCCGATCCCCGTCCATTCGTGACCACACTCGCCACTGGGGCCCTATACAACAGCTGCACCCATCTAACATACCCCTCTCCGAACCCAAATCTCCTCAACACCTCCCACAGATAATCCCACTCCACTCTATCAAATGCTTTCTCGGCATCCATCGCCACTACTATCTCCGTTTCACCCTCTGGTGGGGCCATCATCATTACCCCTAACAACCTCCGTATGTTCGTGTTCAGCTGTCTCCCCTTCACAAACCCAGTTTGGTCCTCATGAACCACCCCCGGGACACATTCCTCTATTCTCATTGCCATTACCTTGGCCAAGACCTTGGCATCTACATTGAGGAGGGAGATTGGTCTGTAGGACCCGCATTGTAGCGGATCCTTTTCCTTCTTTAAAAGAAGCGATATCGTTGCTTCTGACATAGTCGGGGGCAGTTGTCCCCTTTCCTTTGCCTCGTTGAAGGTCCTCGTCAGTAGCGGGGCGAGCAAGTCCAAATATTTTTTGTAAAATTCAACTGGGAATCCGTCCGGTCCCGGGGCCTTTCCCGTCTGCATGTTCCTAATTCCTTTCACCACTTCTTCTACCGTGATCTGTGCTCCCAATCCCATCCTTTCCTGCTCTTCCACCTTGGGAATTTCCAGCCGATCCAAAAACTCCATCATTCTCTCCCTCCCATCCGGGGGTTGAGCTTCATACAATTTTTTATAAAATGTCTTAAACACTTCATTCACTCTCTCCGCTCCCCGCTCCGTCTCTCCATCTTCGTCTCTCACCCCCCCTATTTCCCTCGCTGCTCCCCTTTTCCTCAATTGGTGTGCCAGCAATCTGCTCGCCTTCTCTCCATATTCATACTGTACACCCTGCGCCTTCCTCCATTGTGCCTCTGCAGTGCCTGTGGTCAGCAAGTCAAATTCCACATGCAGCCTTTGCCTTTCCCTATACAGTCCCTCCTCCGGTGCTTCCGCATACTGTCTGTCCACCCTCGAAAGTTCTTGCAACAACCGCTCCCATTCCTTACTCTCCTGCTTCCCTTTATGTGTCCTTATTGATATCAGCTCCCCCCTAACCACCGCCTTCAACGCCTCCCAGACCACTCCCACCTGAACCTCCCCATTGTCATTAAGTTCCAAGTACTTTTCAATGCATCCCCTCACCCTTAAGCACACCCCCTCATCCGCCATTAGTCCCATATCCATTCTCCAGGGTGGACGCCCTCTTGTTTCCTCCCCTATCTCCAAGTCTACCCAGTGTGGGGCATGATCCGAAATGGCTATAGCCGTATATTCCGTTCCCCTCACCCTCGGGATCAATGCCCTACCCAACACAAAAAAGTCTATGCGTGAATAGACTTTATGGACATAGGAGAAAAACGAGAACTCCTTACTCCTAGGTCTACTGAATCTCCACGGGTCCACCCCTCCCATCTGCTCCATAAAATCCTTAAGCATCTTGGCTGCTGCCGGCCTCCTACCAGTCCTGGACTTCGACCTATCCAGCCTTGGTTCCAACACCGTGTTAAAGTCTCCCCCCATTATCAGCTTTCCGGTCTCTAGGTCTGGGATGCGTCCTAGCATTCACCTCATAAAATTGGCATCGTCCCAATTCGGGGCATACACGTTTACCAACACCACCATCTCTCCCTGTAATTTGCCACTCACCATCACGTATCTGCCCCCGTTATCCGCCACTATAGTCTTTGCCTCGAACATTACCCGCTTCCCCACTAATATAGCCACCCCCCTGTTTTTCGCATCCAGCCCCGAATGGAACACCTGCCCTACCCATCCTTTGCGCAGCCTAACCTGATCTATCAGTTTCAGGTGCGTTTCCTGTAACATGACCACATCTGCTTTAAGTTTCTTAAGGTGTGCGAGTACTCGTGCCCTCTTTATCGGCCCGTTAAGCCCCCTCACGTTCCACGTGATCAGCCGGGTTGGGGGGCTTCCCACCCACCCCCCCCCCCCCCCTTGCCGGTTAGCCATCATCTTTTTCCAGCTTCTCGCCCAGTTCCCACGCGGCTGTATTTCTCCCAGACGGTGCCCCCCCCGCCCATCCTTTCCCGCACCCACTCCCCCCTTTCCCCAGCAGCAGCAACCCCGTAATTCCCCCCCCCCCCCCCGCTAGACCCCCCGCTAGCGTAATTACTCCCCCCATGTTGCTCCCAGAAGTCAGCAAACTCTGGCTGACCTCGGCTTCCCCCCTGTGATCACGGCTCGCCCCGTGCGGCGCCCCCTCCTTCCTGCTTCTCCATTCCCGCCATAATTATCATAGCGCGGGAACCAAGCCCGCGCCTCTCCCTCGGCCCCGCCTCCCATGGCCAACGCCCCATCTCCTCTCCCTCCCCATCTCCCCCATCACCACCTGTGGGAGAAAGAAAAGTTACCATACCGCAGGATTAATCATACAATCCCTCTTCCGCCCCCCCCCCCCCCCCACTCGTCCCACCACTTTGTCCAAACGTTCATTTTCGTAGTCCAATCATTCCAATTTTTCTTCTACAATAAAAGTCCACGCTTCATCCGCCGTCTCAAAGTAGTGGTGCCTCCCTTGATATGTGACCCACAGTCTTGCCGGTTGCAGCATTCCAAACTTTATCTTTTTTTTGTGAAGTACCGCTTTGGCCCGATTAAAGCTCGCCCTCCTTCTCGCCACCTCCGCACTCCAATCTTGATAGACGCGGATCACCGCGTTCTCCCATTTACTACACCGAGTTTTCTTCGCCCATCTAAGGACCATTTCTCTATCCTTAAAACGGAGAAATCTCACCACTATGGCTCTGGGAGTTTCTCCTGCTCTCGGTCCTCGCACCATAACTCGGTATGCTCCCTCCACCTCCAACGGACCCGTCGGGGCCTCCACTCCCATTAACGAGTGCAGCATCGTGCTCACATATGCCCCGACGTCCGCCCCCTCCACACCTTCAGGAAGGCCAAGAATCCTCAAGTTGTTCCTCCTTGCGTTATTTTCCAGTGCCTCCAACCTCTCCACAGATCGTTTCTGGTGTGCCTCCTGTATCTCCGACTTCACCACCAGGCCCTGTATGTCGTTTTCATTCTCTGCTCCTGTCGCCTTCACGACCCGAAGCTCCTGCTCCTGGGTCTTTTGTTCCTCTTTCAGCCCTTCAATCGCCTGTAATATCGGGGCCAACAACTCTTTCTTCATTTCCTTTTTTATCTCCTCCACGCAGCGTTTCAAAAACTCTTGTTGTTCAGGGCCCCATATGAAACTGCCACCTTCCGACGCCATCTTGGTTTCTGCTTGCCTTCCTTGCCGTTGTTCCAAAGGATCCGCTGCAATCCGGCCACTTTCCTCTCCTTTTTCCATCCGTGTCCAGGGGGAACACCTTTCTGGTTTACCGCACGGTGTTTTCAGCCGTTAAAATTGCCGTTGGGGCTCCTATCAAGAGCCCAAAAGTCCGTTTCACAGGGAGCTGCCGAAACGTGCGACTCAGCTGGTCATCGCCGCACCCGGAAGTCATTAATGTGTGTTATTGATGACTGGATATTTCCTACTGTCTTTTAAAATTAAAAATTGTTTTGTATCTTGATGTTTCACATATCTTTTGGGGAAACTAACCTGTCTAAATCAAAATTGGTGGCTCCTTTCCCATAACAATGGGCCTGACCTTTAACCACCCTCCACAATAACCACTCTGCTGTATGGAACTGCTACACACTCCATTAATTGCAGTGGTTAAAGAACAACATCCACCATTAGCTAGGAGGGGCAAAAATGCCAGCTGTACCAAATACATTCTGAGTGTGAAGTTTAAAAAAAAAAGTTGTCTGAAGATTGACCCTGTTCTTTAAATAGGATTTTGCATATTTTCCCTTTCTTTTTATAAAGGATGTCCAGAATAAGATTCGGGAATCTTTGCGAGGAGTGGGTGATGAGTTTATGACGTGTGGAATTGCAGCAACAGCTAAGGTAATATTGGAGCATTGCTGTTGTAGGGATAAGTATTTCTATGGCTAATCCAGTGATGCTCTGTAAACTAGTGGTGTCAGCATTAGGGTTTCAGTGAAGTGTCTTGGTGTAACTTTCATGCAACATCCATTTGCAAAGGAACCAAGAGCATAATTACAGATCATGTCCTTCCAAACGTGAGTTTCTGCAGAGAGCATCCTGGAATCTAATTTTAAATACTGTGTTACAGATCACATCACCAGTCATGGGAGCTTTTTTAGGTTATTCAATCCAGCTTGTTACACAAAAGCCTAAATGCACAACATGAAATGAGCTGTATGTTGGTTTTAAACTCTAGACCTCCAGGTGATGCATAAGTACATGAGTTGACCATTCAGCCTCTTTTGAGTTGTTCTGACATTCAATTAGATTGTGGCTTATCTGTGCCTCAACTCCAATGTGCCTTTGCTCCAAATACCATAAGAATCGCAGTGGTTAGCACTGCTGCCTCACGGCACCGAGGGCCTGGGTTCGATCCTGGCCCCGGGTCACTGTCCGTGTGGAGTTTGCACATTCTACCAGTGTCTGCATGGGTCTCGCTTCCACAACCCAAAAAGATGTGCAGAGTAGGTGGATTGGCCACGTTAAATTGCCTCTTTATTGGAAAAAAGAATTGGGTACACTAAATTTTTTTTAAAAAAAGAACATAAGAAGTAGGCAACTCAACCCCTCGAGCCCTCTCTCGGCCTCAATTTCATTTTCCTGCCTGTTCTCCATAACCCTTCAACCCATTACTAATTAAAAATCTGTCAATCTGCTCCTTAATTTACTCAATGCCCTGGCATTCACCACACTCTGAGGTAGTGAATTTCTCAGATATCATGACCCAGTAGAAAACTTGTCTCCATATGAACGCTTCTGTTGTCCTAGTATTCCCAGCCTTTTGAGGAAAGTAATTTTCAGATTTCTATTAAATAAATAATTAAATCATCTATTTCAGTGTTGTTGGTTGAGGGATAAATGTGCCTCAGGACACTGGGAGTGGGGAGCACATATGCATTTCAAATGGCTACATCTATCCATTAGGGCAAACAAATCTTCGGTTCAATGTTGTTAAAAGATAGCATCTCTAACAATGCAGCATTCCTTCCTCGAGCCAGGTGCATCCAAGATGGAATTTAGGCCGGTGCAGCGAGGTGATGCTGCGATGGGAGTGTCAACCTAAATAATGTGCTCAGAGAGTCTGGTATTTATGAATCTAATACGTAAGGTCCAATTGATATTCTATAATTGCATGCTTCAAGGAAGGAAGTGTCCAGATTTCAATTGTTATATTGAAGGAAAAGACAAGCATTGGTCTATTAATTCCTTGAGTTCAATTGTTTATGTGAATATTTTTCTCTCTCTTTCTCTCTCTCTCTCTCCCCCCCCCCCCCCCGCCCCCCAAACCCCACGCCTTGACAAAATGCAGGAATTACTGCCACCTGATATTCAGGCTCAGTTTGTGGCCAGCAGGGAGCTGATTCGAAACCTCTACAACAGCTTCCATAAGCTGAGGGACCGGGCCGAGAGAATGGCAAACCGATCTGCCGAGAATGCCACTGATCTCCTGCTGTTTGGGAAGGAATTGAGGTAAATGTTGAAACTGTGTGATGTGGGTTCAGTTATGTCACAATCTATTTGCCTGCTATTGCGACCTGTCTCTGGGTTTTTAGCAATTTTTTTAAAACCTGCTATTGTCGCCCTTGCCAGTCCTGTGTCATGTGCTCTTCTTTGCTTCTGAGCCCCGATAGCTCAGACTGGCTTTGGGGGAGGAGAGCAATGTTTTTTGCTTTTCTTTTTAAAATCCCCTTTTCCTTTATCTCAGTCAGTGCTCTCTGTCTATATATTTCTTGCTGTCTCTTTCCTACTTTCGCTGGGTGTATGTGTGTTTCTCTCTCTCTGTCTCTCACACACCGCCTACCCCCATTTTGCTGGGTGCACACTTGTACCTATTGGAGGGTTAATCTGGGATGGACAGTATTTCACTTCTTGCAGCTGGGCACAAGTTTGAAACCTGCACTGTGTGCCGGGCAGAGGGTGGTGATTTATTTCTGCTTGGGCGGAGGGACGAGTTCAGCCTGGGTGTCTGGTGATGGAGATAACATGGACCAACCCAGTTGCAGCTGTTATATAACAGGATAGACAATGAAGGAGGAGTAAAGTACAGCATAAAATTGAGCCAATTTGCTTGGGATGTATCCCAAAGTTCTGGAGTGGGGGGTGCGTCTTGAATAGTTCACCATTGAAAAGTTACTGGGGATGGATTTGCATGGTAGAAGCTTGTGATGATACTACTTTGGAAGCTGTTGGTCCAGCTAGGTTTTATGGGGTGTTGCTAACTTTTGGTTGGTTCAATTGGCTCTGTTTTATAACCATTGCTCTCGAGTCGCCAGGTATCTTTGTGATACCGCCACGAGGTTCAAGTTCAAGTAATGATCAATAACTCAATACACCAATTAGTAAGATTCAAATCAAAGCACATTTATTATACACAGTAAATCGCTACTCATGCATAAATTCTACTTCTAAGCTACTCCTACAACTAACAGGCCTATACTTGGCTTCGGACTGGCCCACCAGGTCAGGGGAACAAATGGCCTTTCGTTCGGGTCCTGAGTCTGCGGGATTCGAAGTTGGTACGGATTGGTAGCTAGGAGCGCCTATCTCGTAGTGAGCGTTGACTTAAGACTTACTGGGTCTCGGTGGCAGCTGCACCAGTCACTGTCAAGGGTTGGTTCGCGTTGCTGAGTGACCCGATCAAGAAGAACGATTCGAACTTGGGGGCTTAACTTTATAGTCCCCAGGGGCTTCCCGCCTTTCGGGGCGGACCCTGTACCTGGTTCCAAGTGATTGGACTTCGTTCCAATCGCTTGGTTTGAATTCTCCAATACTGGAACGGTTCCCTGATCGATGGACGGTCTTGAGATGTCCGTTAACCTCTTGTGTTGGCTCCTGCTGGCGCCGAGGAGTCTGGCTTGGCTTTGTTTATCCCAAATGTTTCGATTGTACCTGGGGATCGCTCATTAATATGTAGATGGCTGCTACATTATTATGCAGATGGCTGATTGTATCAATGCTGTCTGGGCTTTTGCAGCGTTCAATACACCGTAAACTTGCACCTGCTAGTTTCTGCCTGTGTTGGCTGAATTTCCCTGCAGCCTTTGCTGTTCTCCATTTTACGTCGGGAGTTGGCCAACCCAGGTGGCTACAGGGGTACATTACAAGCTGTGCCAGTTATTTAAGAATGGAAACTGTTCCAGTCAATCTCCAAAAGTTGTGTTCAGTGAGCAGGGGTTAAATCATTAGAAATTCAAAAGCCATAGGAGTGATTAATTATGGCAATACAAAATACCAAGAAAGAGGGAGGCCAAAGATGTAGCGGGTGGAGGAAGAATAGAAAGAATGTTTTTCACCAGGCTGTGAGATTGGAAACAGCTGTAGCTTGTTTTTGCAGGAGTGAATTTACGGAGAGCTTTAAGTTGCAGGGTCAGCGACTGAAAGAGACTCAAAATAGCAACCACCCCCATTCCCCAGGAGAAGCTCGGGGGCCATCCTGAAGTGAGCAGAGAAATGATTCTGGCACAGCGAAGAAGGAAATGTTTGTGCTGATTGAACTCAAAGCTCTTGAAGACTGAGGGGGCTAATAAAGCTGAGCAAAATGGTACTGCATGCACTGTTCTTAAGGTGGCAAACAAGATTAAATTGTTTTAAAGTTTAACCTGCATTGCTACTATTAAAATAAGAAAGAACTTGCATGGTACAAACTCCTTTCACAATCTTAGGATGTTTCAAAGTGCTTTGCAGGCAATGAAATACTTTTAAAATGTAGTCACTATTAAATAATACAAACATTTTATTGCAGGGCCATGACCAGGTTAGAAAATCCTAGGCATGACCAATTCTTATCTTTCTAAACTATATTTATTCCAACGATATGTGTTTCATTGGAAAGGTTGGCATATATTGGCCCTATAGTTGCCTTTGAGGAGGTGGCGGTGAGCCACTGCCTTAAACCACTGCAGTCTGTGTGATGAAGGTGCTCTCAAAATGCCATTAGGAAGGGAGTTCCACTTCCGGTTGCGGCGATGATCCCCAAAGCCGCACGTTTCGGTGGCTCCAGCTTTGACGGACTTTCGGGCTCTTTTTAAGAGCCCCAATGGGAATTTTTTTAGACGCAACCCGGTGTGGGATGAAGCAACAGGGAGTCGTCCGTCTCTTTCCCCCCCCCAGTGTGAAAGAAAAAGATCGTCGGCGGCGGCCAGATCACGGAGGATCCTCGAGGGCAGTGGCAGAGGAAAGAAAAAAACAAGATGGCGTCGGAGGGAGCCCAGGCGACATGGGGACCGGACCAGGATGAATTTCTAAGACTGTGTGTGGAGGTGCTAAAAAAGGAGGTGCTGGCCCCGATGTTACAGGCAATCGAGGGGCTTAAAGAGACACAAAAGGCCCAAGAGATAGAGCTCCGTGTGGTGGAGCAGAAGGTAACTGACAACGAGGACGAGATCCTGGGCCTAGCGGTCAAAATGCAGACGCACGAGGCGCTTCATAAGAAGTGCATCGAAAGAATTGAAGTCCTGGAAAATAGATCAAGGAGAAAGAACCTCCGGATCCTGGGTCTCCCCGAGGGAGTGGAAGGAGCTGACAGCGGGGCTTATGTGAGCACGATGCTACGTTCGCTAATGGGAGCTGAGGCCCCCTCGGGCCCCCTGGAAGTGGAAGGGGCCCACCGGGTCCCTGCGAGGAGACCAAAGGCTGGAGAACCACCTAGGGCGATGGTCGTGCGATTCCACCGCTTCAATGACAGAGAGGTTTTGAGCTGGGCCAAGAAGGTACGAAGTAGCAGATGGGAGAATGCGGTGATACGAGTGTATCAGGACTGTAGTGCGGAGGTGGCGAGAAAGAGGGCGAGTTTTAATCGAGCCAAGGAGGTGCTGCATAAGAAGAAAGTAAAGTTTGGGATGTTGCAGCCGGCGCGATTATGGGTCACGTACCAGGATAAACATTACTATTTTGAGACGTCGGAAGAAGCATGGACCTTCATTCAAAAAGAGAAACTGGACCAGAACTGAGGGACTGATGTTGGAGGGGAAACGACAATGTTGATGTATAGAGGTGTAAATTGGGGAGGGGGAGACACTGAGAAATGTGGCCGCCGGTGGGGGAAAAAGAGACGCGGGGGATGGGGAATGGGAACGGGGCTGTAGGGGGAGCTGCGCCATAGGGGGTGGGATGGTTCTATTTCCCTGCGCCAGAGAGATGATGGCAGGAAGATAGGCGCAAGGAGGATGGGAGTTCCACACACGGGGGTGGGGGTCAAGGAGAGAGCGGGAGAAGCCGGCGTCAGTTGAAGTCAGCTGACTTTCGGAAGCAATATGGGGGGAGTAACCATGCTAGATGGGGATCTAGTGGGGGGGGGGGGGGGCAACTGGGTTGCTGCTGCTGAGATCGAAAGGGAGCTGGTAAGAGAAAAGATGGTTGGGGCGGGAATGCGCCGCCTGGGGGACGGGTGGGTGTGCGGGACCGGGACGTGGGACTGGCTCAGAGAGGGTGATGGCTAGTCGAGGGGGGCGGGCAGCCCCCCAGTCCGGCTGATCACGTGGAACATGAGAGGCCTAAATGGGCCGATTAAGAGAGCCCGAGTGTTCACGCACTTAAAAGGACTGAAGGCAGACGTGGCCATGCTTCAAGAGACGCATCTGAAGGTGGCGGACCAGGTTAGGTTGAGGAGAGGATGGGTGGGACAGGTGTTCCACTCAGGGCTGGACGCAAAGAATAGAGGGGTGGCCATATTGGTGGGGAAACGGGTGTCGTTCGAGGCTAGGAACATTGTAGCGGACAGCGGGGGGCAGATATGTGATGGTGAGTGGCAGACTGCAGGGAATGGAGGTCGTGCTGGTCAACGTGTATGCCCCGAACTGGGATGATGCGGGATTTATGAAGCGGATGCTGGAACGTATCCCGGACCTGGAGGTAGGAAACCTGGGTAATGTGGGGGGACTTCAACACCGTGCTAGACCCAGGGTTAGATAGATCTAGATCCAGGACCGGAAGAAGGCCGGCAGCGGCCAAGGTGCTAAGGGGGTTTATGGACCAAATGGAGGAGTGGATCCGTGGAGATTTGCTAGGCTGCTGGCCAAAGAGTTCTCCTTTTTCTCCCATGTCCATAAGGTATACTCCCGGATAGATTTCTTCATTTTGGGAAGGTCACTGATTTCGAGGGTGGAAGGAACGGAGTACTCGGCCATAGCTGTTTCAGACCATGCCCCACATTGGGTGGATCTGGAACTAGGAGAGGAGAGGGAACAGCGCCCACTCTGGCGACTGGATGTGGGATTATTGGCGGATGAGGGAGTCTGCGGAAGGGTGCGGGGATGTATCGAAAGGTACCTGGAGGCCAATGATGATGGGGAGGTCCGAGTAGGGGTAGTATGGGATGCGCTGAAGGCGGTGGTCAGGGGAGAGTTGATCTCCATCAGGGCTCACAAGGGGAAAACAGAGGCCAAAGAGAAGGAAAGATTACTGGGGGAGATTTTGAGTGTGGATAAAAGATATGCGGAGGCCACGGACGAAGGACTATATAGGGAGAGGCGAAGACTCCAGCCGGAGTTTGACCTGCTGACCACAGGGTAGGCAGAGGCACAGTGGAGGAAGGCACAGGGGATGAGATATGAATATGGGGAAAAGGCGAGTCGCCTGTTGGCCCACCAGCTTCGTAAGAGGACAGCGGCGAGGGAAATAGGGAGAGTTAGTTGGATGAAACGGGAACTATGGTGGGGAGAGCAGGGAAGGTAAATGAGGTGTTTAAGACCTTTCATGAGAGGTTATATAGGTCCCAACCCCTGGAGGGAAAAGAGGGGATGCAGCAGTTTCTGGACCAACTAAGGTTCCCGAGAGTGGAGGAGCAGGAGGTGGCAGGCCTGACGGCACCAATTGGGGTGGACGAGGTGACCAAAGGGCTGGGGAATATGCAGGCAGGGAAGGCCCCGGGACCTGACGGGTTCCCGGTAGAATTTTACAGGAAATACGTGGACTTGTTGGCCCCGCTGCTGGTAAGAACCTTTAACGAGGCCAGAGAAGGGGGGACTCTACCCCCGACAACGTCGGAGGCGACGATATCACTAATCCTGAAGCGAGATAAAGACCCGCTGCAATGCGGGTCTTATAGGCCTATCTCGCTCCTGAATGTGGACGCCAAGTTGTTGGCAAAAGTGCTGACAATGAGGATAGAGGATTGTGTCCTGGGGGTGGTGCAGAAAGATCAGACCGGGTTCGTAAAGGGGAGACAATTGAATGTCAACGTGCGACGTCTATTGGGGGTGATAATGATGCCCCCAGCAGAGGGGGAGGCAGAGATAGTGGCGGCAATGGATGCAGAGAAGGCATTTGATAGGGTAGAGTGGGAGTATTTATGGGAGGTGCTGAGGAGGTTTGGGTTCGGGGAGGGGTTTGTCAGCTGGGTTAAACTCCTCTATGGGGCCCCAATGGCAAGTGTAGTCACAAATCGGCAAAGATCGGAGTATTTTCGACTACATAGGGGAACAAGACAGGGGTGCCCTCTGTCCCCATTACTGTTCGTGCTGGCAATTGAACCACTGGCCATAGCGCTGAGAGACTCCAGGAAATGGAAAGGGGTGGTTAGAGGGGGAGAGGAACACCGAGTGCCACTCTACGCAGATGACCTACTGCTGTATGTGGCGGATCCAGTGGGGGGGATGACAGGGGTTATGCAGATATTGAGGGAGTTTGGAGATTTCTCGGGATATAGGCTTAACATGGGAAAGAGTGAGCTTTTCGTAATACACCCTGGGGACCAGAGTAGAGGGATAGATGGCCTGCCGCTAAGGAGAATGGAAAGACACTTTCGATACCTGCGGATTCAGATAGCCAAGAGTTGGGGAACCTTACATAGACTCAATCTGACTCGGCTAGTGGAGCAAATGGAAGAGAATTTCAAAAGGTGGGATATGCAGCCGCTGTCACTGGCGGGCAGAGTGCAGGTGATTAAGATGGTGGTCCTCCCGAGGTTCCTATTTGTGTTTCAATGTCTCCCCATATTGATCACTAAGGCCTTTTTCAAGAAAATAGATAGGAGCATCATGAGCTTCGTGTGGGCAGGGTAGGCCCCGAGGGTAAGGAGGGGGTTCCTGCAACGTAGCGGGGACAGAGGGGGACTGGCGTTGCCGAATTTGGGCGACTATTACTGGGCCGCCAATGTGGCGATGATCCGTAAATGGATGATAGAGGGAGAGGGGGCGGCGTGGAAAAAGCTGGAGATTGCGTCCTGTGAAGGAACGAGCTTAAAAGCGCTGGTGACGGCGCCACTACCGCTCTCACCGAAAAGGTTTACCACGAACCCAGTGGTGGCTGCAACATTAAGTATCTGGGGGCAATGGAGGCGACAGAGGGGTGTGTTGGGAGCCTCGGTGTGGTCCCCGATCAGGAACAACCATAGGTTTGCCCCAGGGAGGTTGGACGGAGGGTTCCAGAGCTGGCACCGGCCAGGAATTAGGAGAGTGGGAGACTTATTTATAGATGGGACGTTTGCGAGCTTGGGGGCGCTAGAGGAAAAGTATGAGCTGCCTCCGGGGAATATCTTCAGGTATATGCAGGTGAGGGCATTCACGAGACAACAGGTGAGGGGATTTCCGCTGCTCCCGACACAGGGGATCCAGGATAGTGTGCTTTCGGGGGGGTGGGTCGGGGAGGGCAAAGTGTCTGAAATATACCGGGAGATGAGAGAAGAGGGGGAGGAGCTGGTAGAAGAACTGAAAGGAAAATGGGAAGAAGAGCTCGAGGAGGAGATTGAGGAGGGTTTGTGGGCTGATGCCCTAAGTAGGGTAAATTCCTCTTCCTCGTGTGCCAGGCTTGGCCTGATCCAATTTAAGGTGCTACATAGAGCACATATAACGGGAGCGAGGTTGAGCAGGTTCTTCGGAGTAGAGGACAGGTGCGGGGGAAGCCCGACGAACCACACACTTATGTTTTGGTCGTGTCCGGCACTGGAGGGGTATTGGAGGGGAGTGGCAGGAGTGATCTCGAAGGTGGTGATGGTCCGGGTCAAGCCAAGCTGGGGGTTAGCTATATTTGGGGTAGCGGATGAGCCGAGACTGCAGGAGGCGAAAGAGGCCGATATTGTGGCCTTTGTGTCCCTAGTAGCCCGGCGAAGGATTTTACTCGTGGAAGGAAGCGAAACCCCCCGGCGTGGAGGCCTGGATAAACGATATGGCAGGGTTCATAAAACTGGAGCGGATGAAGTTTGCGCTGAGAGGATCGGCTCAGGGGTTCTCCAGGCGGTGGCAACTGTTCCTCGACTATCTTCGGAACGTTAGGGGGAAAATAGATAGCCAGCAGCAGCAGCAGCCCAGAAGAGGGGGGGAGGGGGTAAATTGTTTTTGTTCTAGATGGGGTGAAGGGGCGGAGGGGGAGCACTATTTTGTTAGTTCACTATTTAATTTAAACAATGTTATCTATCAGTTATCATGTTACCGTTTTTGTTGATTTGTAAGGGGGAAAAATTGTGTTTGAAAACTTTAATAAAATATATATTTTTTTAAAAAGGAAGGGAGTTCCAGAATTTTGACCTTGCAGCGAAAGAGGACCGCAATCAATATATGTCCACGTCAGAGGGCATGTGACCAGGAAGTGATGTTTTTCTAATGTGCTTCTCAACCCCTGTAACGTGTACATTTTCTTTCTCCAATCTTCTCTATCTGTACCTCAGTACCCTGGGCTCTGATACAACTCCAGTTCCATCATGGGCATCAACAGCAAGCAACACATGGGGTACCCTGAAGCAAGCCCTTAAAGGCTTATCTGTGGAGTTTGCATTACTTGCCGATAAAGCTGCACAGCAGGCAAGTCCAGTAATTAATCACTGCCTTCTGCCATTGGGCTACAAAGGAAGAAAAATCTGACATTTATAAAGTGCCTTTCATGACTAAGGACATCCCAAAGTATTTTACGGCCAATGAAATATTTTTGAAGTGATGTTATGTAAAAAATAGTATGTCAATTAGTGCACAGCAAGATCTCCCAAAAACAGTGTGATAATTACCAGATAATCTGTTCTGTCTGTGATGTTGATTGAGAGTTAAAATTGGCCAGAGCACTTGAGGGGAACACCTTGCTCTTATTGGAACAGTGCCATGGCATCTTTTACATTCAACTAAGATGGAAAATGAAGCCTTTGTTTAAAGTCTCTTCCAAAAGATGATAGCTTTGACAGTGCAGCGCACATTCAATGGTGCACTGGGATTGTCAGTCTAGATTTTGTGCTCAAGGTCCTGGAATGAGACATGAACCCACAATCTTCCGAATCCAAAACAAAAGTGCTACCCACTGAGCCACATCTGACACTATTGGTATTAGCAATTGTACATTGTATCCATGTAATTGGGAACTTGTAATCCAAGGTCAGTAACAGTCAATTGGAGATCCATATTGAGTGCATCTGCACTACACCAAGCTTCTGATGTGACTTTCTGCTTTACATTTAGAAGGCAAATGTGTGCCTCCCAGTGGCTGGATTAGGAGTGTCATGGGACCATAATGGCAGATCAGTCACAAGTGATGAGTGGGTCAGAGACACAGAAGGAGGAACAAATGAACTTTAATTGGATTGTAGAAACATGTTGCACAGTTTTTAAGTTTGTTTCCATGTCTTGAATAGGGTAAGCGAGAAGAGGAGGAAGTGGTGGAAAAACTCAATCTCTTCCTGGATTTATTGCAGTCCTACAAGGTCAGTGCTACCAGGGTGGATTGAATTTGAAGCATGTCAGACACATTATTGTCTGATCCCTAATGGGTCAGTAAGAATGCGGAAATGGCGATGGTTTTATGTTTCGAATATAACCTTTAGAGTTCTGATGACGGATACGCCTGGTTTGAACAATTGTGATTTTAGCATTTATTTTTAATTTAGTTTAGCAATACTACTCATTATTCCAAGCAGAGAGGCTGGTCTGGCCTGGCTTTCTGGCAGCTGAGAGTTCCCCATTCCAGTACTCCGGTAAGCATTGGTGACCCATCTGACCAGCTGGCAGTAGGATGGAGCTGATGATGTATCTACAGGATGAGACTAGATAGAAATTATTTAATTTTTGATCAGTTGTGGGAATGCATTTTTATTTTAGAGATGCTTCAATTTCCTAAATTGAATTTAAATTGCCTGAATTTGGATCTCTTGCTTTCAGGACTTGTGCGAGCGTCATGAGAAAGGTGTCCTTCATGAGCACCAACGAGCATTACAGAAATACAGCTCCATGAAGCGGCAGATGATGAGTGTAACTGTGCAGAACAAGGAACAGATTTCTGTGGAGCAACTGGAATCACGAATTGTACAGGTGCTCTGCTCCTCCTTCACCTTTGCTTTTGTAGACTCGTCTGACCATGGGACATTTAGTGTAGCCTTCCATTGCCATGTCAAATTGCCTTTTCTTAATGTGAGAATCCAATGAGTATTAGCTGGTTCTTTGATTAATGGTGGGTCCCCAACAAAAATGAGGTATTGCTTCGATGAAGAGAAACTGATTGAATTGTGTGAATGAGTTAAAGATTTGATGATTGCATGAGTCTTGGGTGTTGTGAGCATGGAAGGGTGTACTAAGCAATTTGAATGCAGAGGAGCAGAGGAGAATTGAGTCCAAGCTTGCTCTTAATATTGAGAAAGTGATCATAAGCCGCTCATGTTTTGCTGAGGTCTGCAAGTGCAGGGTTCCTTCAAGAAAATAAACCAATGTTGTTGGTTGAATGACATGGAGTTGGGGTTTTCAAATAACAATGACTTGCATTTATTTAGTGCTGTTAGCATAGTGTCCTGAGGTGTGTCACAGAAACTTAATCAAGCGAAGTTTGACAGCACGCCACATAAGGTGATTTTACAGATAGAGGTAGGTTTTAAAGAGTATCTTACGTAAAAAGAGAGCATGAGCAGCAGAGAGAATTTCATACCTTGGGGCCTTTGTAGCTGAAGGCGCATCTGCCAAGGGTGGAATGATTAAATTTGAGGCTGCACATCTCCGAGACCTTAGAGAGTTTTAGGGCCAGAGTAGGTTACTTAGAAAGGTAGAGGCAAGGCTGTGAAAGATTTTGAACACCAGGATGAATATTTAAAAATGATGAATTTCTGGACATGGAGCCAACGTAGGTCTATTGAAAATGTGATAAGGGAGGAAGCTGGGGTGGGTGTGCGATGCAAAGTTTTAAGGTCCTTGAAAAAAACACATTAAATTGAAACATTTAGGGAGAGATTTGATAATTTAGGAAACATTGGAAGAATTAAGCAGGATAACGGCCTTCAGACTAATCCTTTAAAGGAGTTGAAGGGAGGATGGTGAAAGAAATGTCATAATACCACACACACAAACCCAGCTGCCAATTCCAAACTCCCATTTGTAACCTTTCTGTGGTGCTGTCGCCAAGACCATGAATATTTTAAAAGTAGCCTGGGGTTGGAGATGCCATTTAGGTTAGTGGCCTCGCATCAGAGTGGCAATAAACTGCTGGTAAACTCTGTTCGGAGCAGAAAGCGCACTTTTGTAGTTTCTGTTCCTTTCCCTCTAATATTAGCTTCAACTACGATCTCATTTCAGCAAGAAAATACAATCCTGACCATGGAGCTCCGGAACTATTTCTCAATGTTTTGCTTACACCAGGAGACTCAACTCATCCACATCTACCTGCATATCACCTCCCATGTGCTGACTGCCTTCATTGATTCCCAGATCCAAGGGCACCGAGAGGTATGACTGGACCTTCAGTGGTGGCTAATGTTTTTTCTTGTTATTCCTCCTATGTTTGCGAAGAACTCGTGTCTCCTAGTAGTTCTGCGTTGTCACCTGCCCTCTGGTACCTGGCCCACATGTTCATTCAAGCACAAGCCTAAGAGTGTTTGGCTGTTCATCTGCATGAGTTATCACTGCTGAGTCTAATCCTTTCTACACATTTTTGCTTATGCTTGCCAGTCCCCTCAATTAATGAAGTTTCTAATTGATTAAGTTTATAATTTCACTATAACATTTAGTGTTATGAAATATTGCAGTAGCATCGAATTTCCTTCAATGTCATTTTGAACTACTGGTTGAATTGGTAGTCACAGGTTTGTGATTTGTGTGTATTTTTTCTTCCCCTGTTCCAGATGAGTGAAGTGTGGAATGACTTGAAACCGAAGCTGGGAGGCCTTCTGCCCAATGGAATGCCGTCACCCCCTCTGTCCCCAGGGAATTGGCAGAGCCCAACCTCCTTTTTCCCCACAGTGAATTGAGATGTTCCTGTATTTTTGAAGGACAATGAAGTTTTTTCTCTTCCTCCTCCATAAAACATTCCAGATTTGTTCTCTACAAAAGGATTTTACCCACAGTATTGTTGAAAATTGGTTATCAAACCTCAGCCATACGGAGCTAGGGGGTAGAAAGCCAATCTATTTCTGTTGGTGACCTGCTGCTGCTTGTGCAGGGATTTGGACTGTTGAAATTAGTTTTTTCTCTCTTTGTTAATCTCTGTTCATTGGATTTATGGCCAATGTTTTATTTAATTTGGAGCACAATGGCATTGAAGTAATGAGGCAATTGTCTTAGTTTAGTTTAAGAAAATGTTTAGAGCGGTCCTTGAATTATTCACCGTGCATCAGGGGGATGGCAAACAGCTCTGGCAGAACTACCCTCTTTCAAAAGCGTAGCTAGGATCCAGAGTACCCTGACATGCTGTATTCTAACATCCTGGTAACTATGCATAGGCTATCACCAATAAGCAATATTTGTATAATTAGCAATGATATTCTCCCTTATATCATCTGCTTGAGCAGCACTGCTGGTTAACCATGAAGATCTCGAGATGTGGTTCTATCCTGGGGGTTGGCTGCGGCAGAGCAGGACCAGGTGATACTTTTGTAGACGTTATCAGTTTGATTCTTTGGGCTGAGGCAGGACTAGGCCCAATGCTCACTTTTTAACAGTATATGCCACTCCTTTCTCCTCTCCTCAAACTAGTAAATAAAGCTGAAGAATCTGATTAGAGATGCCATTAGCTATTGATTTACTTAAACCTCGTAGCCTGGGTTTAAATTGGACTGCTTAGATTTGTCGATCTTGCTCCCAACTCAAATCTCTGCAGCCTGGGGTGTTCACTTGGACTCTGAGCCAACATGGATTTAAAGATATATTGGTAGTTGCACCTGATGTGGACTTGTATTGATTTTGGTGTGAAAGCACTCAATAGTTGTTTTGATTGAAACTTTCCATTGCATTAGCATTCCATAAACGCACATGTCTAAAGAATTTTCTGACGGTGCAAAACATAACTGAATCTACAATCTTGTTTGTGAGCAAGGTCATGCTGTTTGTTAGCATGTGTGAATTCAGCTTAATTCCCCCCCCGACTCAATTGCAAGGAGGTTCTGCTCTGTAGAAGGTAAGATTGTTGGCTGCAAATTATCATTTTCATTGTACAATGCCCCTTGCCAAATTAGAATTGCAGCTTTCTTTATTCTTTTTTGAAACTATATAGATTTTCGCTTCAGTATTGTGGACTGGAAGCTCAGCTTTTGAACAGTCACATATTTGAAATACTTTTAGATCCCGCTGAGGGTTTTGGATGGAGTCTGATGTGCTGACCTCTGAAAACACAATGGGAAATTACAGTTTATACGTGGAACTACAATTCTTTTTTTAAAGTTTTTCTGAAATTTTTGTTAGGAGTGAGCCAATTCCTCTCAGAAAGCTGTTTGATTATTTACTTAAAAATCTGAAATAATTTGAAGTATTTTTAAACTGGGCATAATTGGGTATATAAATATGAAAGTAACAAGTATTGGAAAACAGGGCAGCATTTTTTTAAAAAGGGAAATAACCAAATTCAGAAATGGTTCAGTTGAAATGTTAACCAGTGTTCACAGATCACTGTATTTCAGCTATTTGAAATGCAATAACTGACCAAGGCTGTGTTGCTTACAACGTAGAACATCGTCAGACCTCTTTTTGCAAGCTACTAATTTGACGGGGATCACCTAAATCATGAGACATGTTCATGTCGATTATCAATGTTCCCTGAACTCTCAGACCTTGTAAAAACAGGAACTGATGCCACGGTGTAAACTCCCTTTATCTTGTGGGTTTTCTGTTCTGGTTTATAGCTGTTGCTCAAATTTCCAGGGTATTTGACAGTGATGGGAAGTAAAAATGGTAACGCCATTTTCCCCTCAACATTGAGAGAAATTTGGCGAGTGCAGGTTTGACCTGATTCCAAACCAGTTCAAGATAGCCATGATGTGGAGATGCCGGCATTGGACTGGGGTGAGCACAGTAAGAAGTCTGACAACACCAGGTTAAAGTCCAACAGGTTTGTTTCGATGTCACTGACATATATGTGACATCGAAACAAACCTGTTGGACTTTAACCTGGTGTTGTAAGACTTCTTACTGAGTTCAAGATAAAGTACAATAAAGTTTCAATTCTACCCGAGGATGATGAAGCCAAACCTTTGAGAAGTGAACAGATCTTGTGGGTGTTGGGATGAGTGATGTTGATGAAGGGCCCTTGGGTAGGATTAGAAGGTTGACCTTGTGGGAAATGCATTTATTGTACTTTGTCTTGAACTGGTTTGGAATCGGGTCAAACTCGCCAAATTTCCCTCAATGTTGAGGGAAAAAATGGATCAACTCTCTTAAACTTGCCATGGATTAGGAGGCAAGTGTCTTTGTCACAGGACTTGATGGAGACACAGGCCTTCGTTATTTATATACACTCACAATTATTGGTGTTTGCTTTCACAGTAAGTATACATTCAGTATTTTCACAAGTATTTGAAATTTATTAAACTTGTCATTGGGGGTTGGGAGAAAGAATCTCCATTTTGGAACTTCCTGTGGAAGTAGCTCTCTCCTTCAGCCTTCTTTTTATTTACTTATCCAAGTTTTGAGCATGTTGGATTGTCACCAAATGTCCTACAAACAGCAGTGATTATATTTCAGAGAATGTATCTCTTTGATTGGAAAGCGCTTTGTGATATCCGACAGTTTTGAAAGGCATTATAGAAATTTGATTTTTACTTTTCCTCCTTGCTATCTTACCATCCCCTTGTCCTCCCTAACAACTAAAGCTTGTAAAATGAGCGCAGAAGGACTGAAACTCATTGGATTGTTGATTTTGAAACACCTCCAGTTCATAGAAAGATGTTAATTTTCCATGCATGGTGCAACAAAGCAGAGAAATACATGTAACGTTATGCCTATTCCAATTGCAAAGTAATCTGTTTTCCTGTCATCCAAAATGCTGATGTGTGGATTCTGTTCTGTTTTCTCCCTTCCTCACTTAGTTCCTGAAATTCCCTCCAACCATCCTTGGTCTGGGTAATAGTCGTACCTAGCCTCGGTCAGAAATTAAGAGAAGCAGCAAATAAGTAGTAATTCGACCTTTTTTATGTGTTTGCCAATCATAAATTAAGGGTTTAACAATTACACGATTTAGCTATTGACCATCGATTGATGCAAATGCCCAGCACAAGTGTTTCTCCAGTGACTTTAATAAGGATTGCACAAATTCTGGTCATCTTGCATATCCACTGGCTCTAGGTGTCCTGCTCCTCAGTCTTGCACTATGTAGAATTATCCAGCAGCCCATTTTAAAATGGGTGACATGCAGTCAGAGGTGACATATTCCTAGGGTTTTTTATTTTACAAACAGGGAAACTACATTACTCCTGTTAACTTCTGCTAAAAATCCCCTTGCACTACATTTTGAGGAAAAGCAGGGAGTTCTGGCTAATATTTATTGCTTCATCAGTGGCATTATTTTTAAATAGATGATCTGATATTTAGTTCATTGTGGGAGCTTGCGGTTTGTAATTTGGCTGCTACATTAGACCGTGACTATACTTAATAAAATACTTTGCCTATGAAATGCTTTGGGATGTCCTGCAGTCATGAAAGGTTTCTACAAATGCAATTCTTTTTACACTAGGCCAAAAACGTCCAGTGAATGTTTCCCTGTTACTGACTGGAGAAGAGCTGTCCCATAGACACCTTCCAGCAACTTCCATTGCCCGATTGGTTTTGCTCATCAGCTTGGTATGGGCAAGAGCGTTTTTGATGCACCAAGCATTAAGCCACGCAAGGTCCTCCAGGAATGACTAAAGTTAAATTATTTTCAGTTCTTGATTATGAAGGAGCGTGCTAACTTTCATATTCTATTGTTTGTATTTCCACCCAGTGGTGGCAGGATGGCTTTAAGATTGTGCAAATAATTATTTTGTCACTAACTCAATGAATGCTCTGAGTAAGGAGTAAACATTCCACTTTTGAGGAAGAAGGCAGCAAGTGCCAGGAATGGGATATCAGACGAAGACCCTTTACTTATATTTTACCTTGCATCTAATTGCTTGCCCTGTATTCCCTCATCCTATTTTGCAAATTTGTATTTAAAATGTCCAAATGACAGATCAGACTTGTTTGAGACATAAGTCCAATGATTGACTCCAGTCAATGAGTCGGAGGTGGGGCAGGGCTCACAGTAAACATGTGATTTTTTAAAATAGCAAAGCATATTCACTCAGCTGAGTCTATTTAAACAGTGTGACAGTAAACAGTCTACAGAGTCTATTTGAAAAGTTTACAAACTACAATGTCCCCTGTAATTTCTCCAGCAAAATACAGAGTGGAGATACAAATTGTGGTAAGATCCATTGCAGTCATTTTCAGTACAATCTTCAGATGTGATTGGTGGGAATTGCCCAATTATCTATCTTCTGGTTGGGAATAGTGATGTCGCTGTATGCAGTCCCTGCTAATCAGACACTCCAATGTAAGACTCTACAGTGGCCCAAAAAAACTGAGCAATACACCCCTCTTCCTGTGGACTGGGCAGTACCAATTACCCTTTCATCTCTGAGGCCACGATTTGAGTCAAATCCAATTCGCTTGCATGATTTCTGTCTCATTCTCCAGACAGGATTTGAATGTAAAATTGAACCTAGGGCAGCCTTGATATGTTCATGGTAGAAACAATGGCCTATAACTTCCTGGTTCCCTAGCGTCTCGTTTAGGGGGTACACCAATGATGTGCTGGGGAATCCCTCTAGGAAGCTCCCACATAAGGGTTTAGCCGGCAATTGTCCAGAAGTGCCAACTTCCTCTGGACAATTGCACTGGGCTGGAAACTATCTGACTTCGGCGCTTCTGCCAGTTTTACCCTGATAGTTACTCTGAAAGAGTTAGAACAAAACAAAAAAATCACTTCTAACTCCAGAGTAACTATTTAAAAGACCCAGCCTTGCATGGGACCACCCCCCAACACTGGACTGAGAACCCCAAGACTCAAAAATATTTTCCAGAGCAATATGCACCCCTTTGATATGAATTAGAAAATTATCATGTATGCCCTTTGATTTCCTAATCATGCTAACTTTTTGTGGGTAGGGAGCTGTAACTGATTTCATCCCCATATTCTTTTCCTGTCAGTTGGGTTTCTTTTAAAAAGAAGCAATGAAGACATTTTTTCTGTGAGAAATGAGGAAGGAAGGAGAGAGCTCATGGCTCAGGAAATTGTTTCATGGGAGCTGTTTATAGGAAAGGATGTTGAAATATAAATGGTTCTTGCTAATCTGGAGAGTTAAGTGTTGATCATCTACATTGTATGTACAATCTCTGCTCAACCAGTTGGAGGGGTTTAGTATTTGATGCACTTTATTGAATAACATTTATGTTAACTTTTCAGATTATATACAGAATATGAAGAAAACTCATTAGTTTGCAATATATATTTAGTGTGTATAAATAAAATTATCTACAATAAATTATACCATTCCAGAGGTTTATATGTCTTTGTGTTCTAAACCATTGCTCATTTAAATAATTTTTTACATCGATAAAACTATTCGACTGAACAAGACTAAAGTTTCTTTGTGCCCTACATAGGGGAGGATCTTGGGCTGTATTTCCTGAGGTGAGACTTGTGGCATTTTTGAAAGCGATGAATGTACCAACTAAGTTATGGAGGTCAGGAAGAAAGTTGGATAAAAGATTGATTGAGTGGAGGTGGGAGTCGCAGCCAAGAGGAGCTGCAATTATCTCTGGGGTGATGGAGATGGGGAAGTAGGAGGTTGGGAACAGTGAATGGGAGGAAACTGAAAAGCCACTATCATCTTTGAATCGACGAAACCCATCTGTGTGTCATGTTTTGTGTTTGAGGATGGAAGGGTTGAGAGGAGAACATCTAAGGGAAGTTATTTTTAGGACTAAATTTTTGAGGCTGTCCTTTCTCTTTGGAATAAGTTCATAAGATAAGATATATAAGAACGGAATTGGGCCATTTAGCCCATCAAGTCTGCTCCACTATTCGATCATGGCTGATCTCATCCTAGCCTTACTCCACTGTCCTGCCTGTTCTCCATAACCCTTCAACCCATTACCAATCAAAAATCTGTCTAACTCCTCACATTTACTCACTGTCCCAGCATCCACCTCACTCTGGGGTAGCGAATTCCACAGATTTACAATCTTTTTTTTCTAAATTTAGAGTACCCAATTAATTTTTTTCTAATTAAGGGGCAATTTAACTTGGCCAATCCACCTACTCTGCACGTCTTTGGGTTGTGGTGGTGAAACCCACGCAGATGTTTTAATTGCTGTGATATGAAGAGTCTAAAGTTCTGTTCCTTTTTCACAAATACACATTTATTTCCTTCCAACAGCCTTTGCACAAAACTCTCACTATACATCACCTGACAGAGGCCACCTGAAGCCCCTTTACATATCAGTGTCAATTAGTGGATATTTAACATAAATGAGACAACTAATTGCAATGTCTCTTAACCCATTACTTCAACAGTCTCCCCTTTGGAGAAAAAAAAGGTGAAAACAAAATTTCAAGAAACTCAAAAACACACATGATTTCCCCCCCCCCCCCTTTTTTTGTTTGGACGAGAAAGAAACAAAAAAGTCACAGAAACAAGCGCCCTTCATTAACAATATCCAAAAGATTCTGTGAACTCGCCCCTCTTTTCGTAAAACAGTCTGACAGTTGATAGATCTTGTCGATCCATTTAATTTTTGTTATTTCCCCTCTGTCCAACATCTGCTTCAAACTTGCGATGTCTATCCGTAACCTCTTTTCATTGACACTTTTTGTAGAGTGCACATTTTCCCACAGGGATTTATTGTCAATGTGACAGTCAATAGGTATATTACCCAAATCCCCTAATCCCAAAATTTCTGTCAATATCATACTTATATAAAAAGCCATATCCACCGCCTCTACAAGGCTTAACGTCTCAGCAGTCAAAGTGCTTTTTACCACTCTCCTTATTTTCTTTGTTTCCCACACAAGCGGGCAACATTTACCATTGGTCCCCAAAAGGAAAATTATAAAACCTCCTGCACTTGAAACCCCATCACATAGATTTGCGTAGGACGCATCACTATAAACTATGAGTTTCAAGTGCTTACGGTCACCTAAAACCGGGAACTTCAAAATACACTCCTGCATTTTTAGTTTGGCCATCGCTTTATTTGCTCTTATTATGTCTTCCACTTTGGGATCATTCATTTTTGTACTCGGCTCTCTAAGACATCAAAACTCACGTCCGGTCTAGTCTGTTTACCTAACCAGTTCAGTTGCCCAGTTAAACTTCGCAGTTGCTCTTTTTCTATCTTTGAAACCATTGCGTCTTTTTGTGAAACTCACCATGACTAATTGCTATTGGGCTGATGCTTTCCAAATAAGATTGCTGACGTAAAGTTGCCCCTAACTTAGTCTGTCCAATTTCCAGTCCAATATATTTAAATGCACCGGAAGCCTGACTTCCAACCCTGAATTATTTCCTCAAACCAGAGATTACAATAGCTTCAAAATCACTAGTCCCACCCCACAAAAAATCATCAACATGCATCATAAAAATGCCAGAAAGATTTCCTTTATAGTGCCAGTAAAACATTGCAGGATCTGCTTTCAACTGGCAACAGCCTAACTTTAACAAAACTGACCTTACCGAAAAATACCAGACTCTAGATGCATCATTTAATCCATATACACATTTGTTCAACTTCCAGAGTACCCCTTCTGTGTTAGCTGTTTCTTTAGGAGAATGGAGAAAACTCTCTCAGGAGCTGATGTCCCTGCAAAAGGCAGCTTTTATATCTATAGATTTGCATTCCCATGCCTTTGTGGCTAATAGAGCCAAGAAGATCTTTAAAATAACCTTTCCTGCTGTAGGGGAATCTACCCTTAAATCCTGATCTTCTAAGTTTTCTTCAAATCCCCTTGCCACGAGCCTGGCCTTTGCCTTATAAGTTCCATCCGGAAGAACCTTTTCCGTGTAAATCCATCTGTGGGATAGA
Source organism: Scyliorhinus torazame (assembly GCF_047496885.1). NCBI lineage: Eukaryota > Metazoa > Chordata > Chondrichthyes > Carcharhiniformes > Scyliorhinidae > Scyliorhinus > Scyliorhinus torazame. The sequence goes on along the minus strand of NC_092723.1, from coordinate 132,863,085 downwards.
GCTCTTTGTCCCCTATCCGGTACTTCCGTGTATACCCCAAATTCGCTCCAACTATGCAATTCTTGCTGTTTAACTTCTTTGATAACTATTTCATCTAATTTATTTGAAGCGACCAAAATCTCACGTTCATGTGGGCTTCTACTCCTATTAGTAGTCGTAGTCTTACTCACGTTCCGATATCTTGATGAACTACATCCCCTCTCCCGCCTGGCATCTCGTTCTGTACTGCTACTGCTTGATCTTTCCCTTCCGCTGTGGGATGTCCTTTCAATAGTTCTCGACCTTTTCCTGCGGACCTGTTCACTATCTGATGTACTATCTGAACTGGCATTGCGTTTCTGTGCCCCCCATTTTTGAACTTCATTTCCCCAATCCAGTGTCTTGACTCCTTCCACTGAATGCTGTACATTCAACCAATGTTTATACTTTCCAGTGGCCTTCCCTGCTCCACTAACAACAGTTGCATCCTTCCATTGACTAGACCCTTCAGGCAAGTATGTCACTTTTGTACCAACTTCTGGCAGTTGCCCTTTCGGAAAAATGGCTGTGTTGTGTTCCTCCACAGAAACCCTGTCTATATTAGTTAATTGGTCCTCATAGTTCTGTAACACATGCGTACCAGATGACTCTGGTTCCTCGTCATGTCTGTCTGCTCTGTCTAAGTTTGAAAATGTGTAATCTGTACCCATTATCCTTGATGAATGTACCCTAACAGTTTGATTACATGTTGCAAAATAATTGTTTTGCCATCTGTGCCTATGATCTTCCCTGGGCCTTTCCATTCATTAGAATTGTCTCTCTTATAGTTTACCATGCCTTCTTGCTGAAAAACGGCATCTGATGGCCGTACGTTATGTCTTAAAGCTCTGAATTCTTTGAGAGACTTATGCTTCCAAAAAAGCTTTTCTACTGCGATGTAATGCATTTAAATGTTCAACAAAACCAGAGCTACTTGTAGTCCCCTCCCAAGCTGGAAGCTGGTCATCCAAAATGGACGGAATTTTAGGATTTCTACCAAACACTAATTGATAAGGACTATAGCCCCCAACCATCTGCAATTAATTCTTTGCATGTACTGCCCATGCTAAAGCTGAATTTAGCCTGCAATTTGGTCGATCTGCCAAAATCTTCCGTAGCATGTCATCGATGACAGCATGATTTCTTTCACAGACACCATTACTCAATGGGCTTTCTGCAGCCGTATTCATAACTCTTGTTCATGTTTTCACACACATCCCTAAACTCATCATTAGCAAATTCTCCCCCATTGTCCATAAGGGATTTTGCCGGTGGACCCATTCCTGTCCCTATCCATTTTTCCACGATTTGATCCAGAATTACTCTCTTTTCTTTACTTCGTACAGTCGTTGATTGACTAAATCTGGTTGCTAAATCTACAAAATGCAAAATAAATATATTATTTGCTTTATCCCAGATCTTAAGGTCCATGGCCACAATGTCGTTAAAATCCCTGGCCAAAGGTAGGGTTACTATCGGTCGCGCTGGTGTCCTTCTGTACTTCCTACAAACTTCACAGCGGTCACTAACCTGTTCTATCAGTTTAGTATAGTCGTCATACCTTACCCCTGCATCCTTTAATAAATTTTTCGGCCTCCGAGGAGACGGATGTGCAAATTGCCTGTGCAGTTTTAATACCACCATCTTTTTATCAGCTAAAGTCCCATTTTCAACTGCCATTAACACATCCTTAACCACTCTACTTGTTGCTAACTTTTGGTTGGCTCTTAATTCGTAATTTGCTCTGTTTGTTTAACCTTTGCTCTAGAGTCGCCAGGTATCTTTATGATTCTGCCACAAGCTTCAAGTTCAAGTACTGATCAATAATTCAACACACCAATTAGTAAGATTCAAATCAAAACACATTTATTATATACAGTAAGTCACTACTTATGCATATAACTCTACTTTCTAGACTATTTCTATCACTAAAAGGCCTATACTTAGCTTTGGAATTGGCCCACCAGGTCAGGAGAACAAATGGCCTTTCGTTCAGGTCCCGAATCTGCAAGATTCAAAAGCTGGTATGGACTTGTAGCTAGGAGCGCCTATCTCGTAGCGAGCGTTGACTGGAAATGGGCAGTTCACTCTGGTTGATTCGCATTGTTGAGTGACCCTGCCAAGAAGGACGATTTGAACTTGGGGCCTCTACTTTATAGTCCCCAGGGGCTTCCTGCCCTTCGAGGCGGACCCCTTACCTGGTTCCAAGTGATTGGACTGCATTCCGATCACTTGGATCGATTTCTCCAATACTGGAGTTGTTCCCTGATCGCTGGACGATCCATAAGTGTCCATTGGCCTTCCTTTGTCTTGGCTCCTGCTGGCGCCGAGGAGTCTGGCTTGGCCTTATTCACCTTAAGTGTTTCAATTGTGCCCGGGAATCGCTCATTAATATGCAGATGGCTGCTGGTTTCAGTGCTGTCTAGGCTTTTGCAAGTTCTAATACACAGGATTTCTGCACTTGCTCGTTTTTGCCTGTGTTGGCTGAATTTCCCTGCAGCCTTTGCGGTTCCCCATTTTAAGTCGGGAAGTGGCCAACCCAGGTGGCTACATACTTGAAATATTATTTGTCAGTAATGGAATACAATAATGTCCCGACTGTGTAAACTGTAAGTCCACCATCTTTCCAAAAACTGTTGCCATTTTCCTGTTCCATATCCAGTTTCATGTGTGCTTTCTTCATCAACGGTCTGCTCAGAAGCAAAGGTATCTCACTTGATACAACATCCGTGCTAATGAACTGATTCACTCCGGCAATATTGCAAGGGATCACCACTCTTTTCAGCGACTTCAGAGTATTATCATCCCCAAACCCGAAACTTGTGGAACTTTCAAATTCCTTAACCTTGTTACGATTTTCAGCATTCAAAGAGTCCAGGTACCATTTTAACCAGTCAATTCCACACAGTAGATGTGCAGCCACTGTCCAATACAGCACAGTTGAAGGATTCTGCAACCAACACCCTCATTACCGGCATAAAACTGCTTGTCAATAGGACAATGCCTTCTTTCTGGTCACTATCTTTTTCCTCTTCTGACTCTTCTGTGTCATGTGTCGCTTCAAACACTCTTATCATAACGAGTTGGACAGTTGAAAGCATAATGGTATTGAGAGTCACATCGAAAACATCGATTTTTCATGCCACGTGCATTTCTGGGGTTCATCTTCCTATTGTAGGTTCTAACTGGGTTTCTGTCTTCATAATTTCCTTGTCTCGGTCTCCGTCTATAGTCTTGAGCCCTGTTCATAGCCATTCGATTTCGCCATCCTGTTACTAGTGTATCTTCCATATTCTGCCTTATTGCAGGCTGACCTATTTGGGTCATCAGAGCCATCAGAATCAAATGTTTCCCCAGAAACTTTTGTAAAGCTTTTGTCATCTGTTCGAATAAGGTATCCTTATCAGTAAACTGAACTCCTGTCAAAACCAGGAGCCTATCCATGTTGCTCACTCTAGCACAGTCAAGTAATTTAAAGACTAACACAGACTGTGGAAATTCCAGGTTGTGTTTCTGCAGTCTTTTGTATAGTCTGCCAAATTCCATTATATAGTCTTCCATGAAGATATACTCCATTTTCTGGAACTTATCATAATCCGACCATGCTTCATACGCACTTAACAAGTCATCTTTCTTATAAATCTTATCCATATAATGTAATAAAGTCTCCAGACCTTCTTCTGAGTCTTAACTCTTCCAATTCCAGCTCAGAAAGCACTTTGTTTCGGATTTTACTGTCATAAGGTAGAGAAAGAGCCAATGCCATACCTTGTTTTCTCTTTCCCAAAGCAGTTACCTTACTCCACATAACTACTGCACTTCTCACAATTCCCTTTCAGAAAATAAGGGAGGATAGTCATATCCAGCCATCTTTATCCTCGGTTCAGCCATATATCCCTTTTTTTTTTCTCACTCACTCCTTGGTTTGATCTGGAAAGTTGTATCTTTCAACCCTTCACATTTACACAGCAACCATCCTCTGCTACCAATTGTTGGACGTTTTAGTTGCTGTGATATGAAGAGTCTAAAGTTCTGTTCCTTTTTCACAAACACATTTATTTCCTTCCAACAGCCTTTGCACAAAACTCTCACTATACATCACCTGACAGAGGATACCTGAAGCCCCTTTACATCAGTGTCAATTAATGGATACTTAACATAAATGAGACAACTAATTGCAATGTCTCTTAACCCATTACTTAACAGCAGACACGGGGAGAATGTGTGTACAAACTCCACACGAACAGTGACCCAGAGCCGGGATCGAACCTGGGACCTCGGCGCCGTGAGGCAGCAAGGCTAACCCACTGCGCCACCATGCTGCCCTAGATTCACAGTCTTTAGGAGAAGTTGTTTTCCTCAACTGTGTTTTAAATTTGCTACCTCTTATCCTAAGACTATGAACTCTCGTTTTAGACTGCCCCGCAAGAGGACGCATCAGCTCCACGTCTACTTTATCCATACCATTTATCATCTTGTATAGCTCAATTTGATCGCCCCTCAATCTTCTAAACTCTAGAGTGTATAGACTCTCTCTCAATAGTTCAATCTCTCTTCATATGACAAACTCCTCACCCCTGGAATCAACCTAGTAAACCTCCTCTGAACTGCCTCCAATGTCACTACATCTTTCCTCAAATTGGGGGACCAGAACTGTGCACAATACTCCAGATGTGATCTCACCAATCCCTCTGGTGAACAAATGTTTCCTCAAATCTCCTGCCCCTTATCTTAAATCTATATATCCTGGTTATTCAGCCCATGGGCAGCACGGTAGCATAGTGGTTAGCACAGTTGCTTCACAGCTCCAGGGTCCCAGGTTCGATTCCCGGCTGGGTCACTGTCTGTGCGGAGTCTGCATGGTCTCCCCGTGTCTGCGCGAGTTTCCTCCGGGTGCTCCGGTTTCCTCCCACAGTCTAAAGATGTGCGGATTATGTGGATTGGCCATGCTAAATTGCCCTTGGTGTCCAAAAAATGTTAAGTGGGGGTTACTGGGATAGGGTAGATACGTGGGCTTCGATAGGGTACTCTTTTTATAAGGGCCGGTGCAGACTCGATGGGCCAAATGGCCTCCTGCACTGTAAATTCTATAATTCAATGGAGCAAAGTTCCTTCCTATCTACTCCATGTACCACATAATTTTGTACACTTCAATCAGGTTCCCCCTAAAGCCGCCTCTGCTCTAAAGAAAACAACACCAGGTTAACCAGCCTCTCCTCATCGCTGAAACACTCCAGCCCAGGCAACATCCTGGTGAATCTCCTCTGCATCTTCTCTAGTGCAATCACATCCATCCTATACTGTGGCTGGTATTTTGAATCGCTTTTTAAAAGTTATTGGTCCCTACAAAGATTGTAACAACATATTTCTCATCTCTGCTTGCTGACTTCAGATAATGCATGAAGACTGGTTCATTCTGACGGTTAACCTTGATTTTTAAGCTTGCACAAAATGAAACAATTTCCTCTGCCTTCCATATAAGATGATGTGGAGATGCCGGCGTTGGACTGAGGTGAGCACAGTAAGAAGTCTTGCAACACCAGGTTAATGTCCAACAGGTTTGTTTCGATATCACTAGCTTCCGGAGCGCTGCTCCTTCCTCAGGTGAATGAAGAGGTATGTTCCAGAAACATATATATAGACAAATTCAAAGAAGCCAAACAATGCTTGGAATGCGAGCATTAGCAGGTGATTAAATCTTTACAGATCCAGAGATGGGGTAACCCCAGGTTAAAGAGGTGTGAATTGTGTCAAGCCACGACAGTTGGTAGGATTTTGCAGGCCAGATGGTGGGGGATGAATGTAATGCGACATGAATCCCAGGTCCCGGTTGAGGCCACACCCAAGCACAACACAATGCCATCCGCGCTCTCGACCAACCGCAGCATCGTCATCAAACCAGCAGTTGCCACTGTCATACTGAACAGAACAGACTACTGCAAAGAAGTATACCGACAACTCAACAACCAAGAACATTACAGACAGTTACCCGCAGATCCGACCAAGGAACACATCTGTCAACTTAACAGACTGAGCAAGACCTTGGATCCAGATCTTTAGAGCACCCTACATGCTCTCATCCCACGTACTCCCCACATTGGAGAGATCTGCCTCCCGAAAATACACCAGGCCGTCCTATCGTTTCAGGCAATGGGACCCTGTGTGAGAACCTCTCTGGTTACATCGAGGGCATCTTGAAACCCATCGTACAAGGTACGCCCAGCTTCTGTCGCGACACGACGGACTTCCTACAGAAACTCAGCACCCATGGACCAGTTGAACCAGGAACATTCCTCATCACAGTGGATGTCTCGGCACTCTACACCAGCATCCCCCATGACGACGGGATTGCTGCAACAGCCTCCGTACTTGACACCGACAACTGCCAATCTCCAGATGCAATTCTGCAACTCATCCGCTTCATTCTGGATCACAACGTCTTCACCTTCGACAACAAGTTCTTCATCTAGACGCACGGAACAGCCATGGGGACCAAATTCGCACCCCAATACGCCAACATCTTCATGCACAAGTTTGAACAAGACCTACTCCCCGCACAGGACCTTCAACCAGATACATCGATGACATTTTTTTCCTTTGGACCCACGACGAAGAATCACTGAAACGACTACAGGATGACATCATTAAGCTCCATCCAACCATCAGACTCACCATGGACTACTCTCCAAAATCAGTTGCATTCTTCGACACACTCGTCTCCATCAAGGACGGTCACCTCAGCACTTTGCTTTACCGCAAGCCCACGGATAACCTCACGATGCTCCACTTCTCCAGCTTCCACCCTAAACACATTAAAGAAGCCATCCCCTATGGACAAGCTCTCCGTATACACAGGATCTGCTCAGACGAGGAGGAGTGTAACAGACATCTACAGACGTTGAAAGATGCCCTCGTACGAATGGGATATGGCACTCGACTCATCGATCGACAGTTCCAACGCGCCACAGCAAAAAACCGCACCGGCCTCCTCAGAAGACAAACATGGGACACAACCGATAGAATACCCTTCGTCGTCCAGTACTTTCCCGGAGTGGAGAAACTACGACATCTTCACAGCCTTCAACACGTCATCGATGAATATGAACATCTTGCCAAGGTCATCCCCACACCCCCACTACTTGCCTTCAAACAACCGCGCAACCTCAAACAAACCATCGTTTGCAGCAAACTACCCAGAACAGTGACCACGACACCACACAACCCTGCCATGGCAATCTCTGCAAGACATGCCAGATCATCGACATGGATACCACCATTACACGTGAGAACACCACCCACCAGGTACGCGGTACATACTCGTGCAACTCGGCCAACGTTGTCTACCTCATAGGCTGCAGGAAAGGATGTCCCGAAGCGTGGTACATTTGCGAGACCATGCAGACACTGCGACAACGAATGAATGGACATTGCGCGACAATCACCAGGTAGGAATGTTCCCTTCCAGTCGGGGAACACTTCAGCAGTCAAGGGCATTCAGCCTCTGATCTCCGGGTAAGCGTTCTCCAAGGCGGCCTTCAGGACCCGCAACAACGCAGAATCGCCGAGCAGAAACTTATAGCCAAGTTCCGCACACATGAGTGCGGCCTCAACCGGGACCTGGGATTCATGTCGCATTACATTCATCCCCCACCATCTGGCCTGCGAAATCCTACCAACTGTCCTGGCTTGACACAATTCACACTTCTTTAACCTGGGGCTACCCCATCTCTGGATCTGTAAAGATTTAATCACCTGCTAATGCTCGCATTCCAAGCATTGTCTGGCATCTTTGAATTTGTTCCATGTAAGAACATAAGAACTAGGAGTAGGCCATCTGGCCCTTCAAGCCTGCTCCGCCATTCAATGAGATCATGGCTTATCTTTTGTGGACTCAGCTCCACTTTCCCGCCTGAACACCATCACCCTTTATTCCTTTATTTTAAAAAAATATATCTATCTTTATCTTGAAAACATTCAATGAAGGATCCTCAACTGCTTCACTGGGCAGGGAATTCCATAGATTCACAACCCTTTGCGTGAAGAAGTTCCTCCTGAGCTCAGTCCTGAATCTGCTTCCTCTTATTTTGAGTCTATGCCCCCTAGTTCTGCTTTCATCGCCAGTGGAAACAACCTCCCCGCATCTATCCAATCTACTCCCTTTATAATTTTATATGTTTCTATAAGATTCCCCCGCATCTTTCTAAATTCCAATGGGTACAGACCCAGACGACTCAACCTCTCCTCGTAATCCAACCCCCTCAACTCTGGGATTAACCTAGTGAATCTCCTCTGCACACCCTCCAGCGCCAGTACATCCTTTCTCGGGTAAGGAGACCAAAACTAAACACAATATTCCAGATGTGGCCTCACTAACACCTTGTACAGTTGCAGCATAATGTCCCAAGTCTCAAACTCCATCCCTCTCGCAATGAAGGACAAATCTCCATTCACCTTAATCAGCTGTTCCACCTGTAAACCAACTTTTTGTGACTCCTGCACTAGGACACCCAGGTCTCTCTGCACAGCAGCATGTTTTAATATTTTATCATTTAGATAATCTCTTTTGTTGTTATTCCTACCAAAATGGATAACATCACGTTTGTCAACATTTTATTCCATCTGCCAGACCCAAGCCCATTCACGTAAACTATCCAAATCCCTCTGCAGACTTCCAGTATCCTCTGCACTTTTTGCTTTACCACTCATCTTAGTGTCGTCTGCAAACTTGGACACCATTGCACTTGGTCCCCAACTCCAAATCATCTATATCAATTGTGGGCCCAACACTGATCCCTGAGGGACACCACTAGCGACTGATTGCCAACCAGAGAAACACCCATTAATCCCCACTCTTTGCTTTCTATTAGTTAACCAATCCTCTATCCCTGCTACTACTTTACCCTTTAAAAAAAAAAAAAAATGTTTATTCAAATTTTTCCAACACAATTTTTGTAACAAACAACCCCCCCCCCCATAACAAAAAGAAGAAAGAACACAAACACCACAATCAAAAATAATAAGCTACTTATACATTGGGTTTCTCCCGTATATATTAACCCCCCCATATGACATTCAAAAGTACCCTTGGGGAACCCCCCACCCACCCAAATACCCCCCCCGAAAGAGACCCCCTGCCGTCCCCCCCCCCCCCCCCCCCCCGGGTTGCTGCTGCTGCTGACCTAGCGCTCCCCGAGATAGTCTAGGAACGGTTGCCACCGCCTGGAGAACCCCTGCACAGACCCTCTCACAGCAAACTTTATCCTCTCTAACTTGATAAACCCTGCCATGTCATTTATCCAGGCTTCCACACTGGGGGGCTTCGCATCCTTCCATAATAGCAAGATCCTCTGCCGGGCTACCAGGGACGCAAAGGCCAGGATACCGGCCTCTTTCGCCTCCTGCACTCCTGGTTCGTCCGTTATCCCAAATAGTGCCAACCCCCAACTCTGCTTGACCTGGACTTTCACCACCTTAGACATAGTCCTCGCGAAACCCCTCCAAAACCCATGCAGTGCCGAGCATGACCAGAACATGTGGACGTGATTCGCCGGGCTTCCCGAGCACCTCCCACATCTGTCCTCCACCCCAAAGGACCTACTCAACCTCGCCCCTGTCATATGCGCTCTGTGAGTAACCTTGAATTGTATTAGGCTGAGCCTGGCGCAAGAGGAAGAGGAGTTAACCCAACTCAGGGCATCAGCCCACAGACCTTCATCAATCTCCTCCCCAAGCTCCTCCTCCCACTTGCCCTTTAGCTCCTCTACGAAAACCACCTCCTCTACTTTCATCTCTTGATAGATCGCCGAAACCTTGCCTTCTCCGACCCATACATCCAAAATCACCCTATCCTCAATCCTCTGTGCCGGGAGCAACGGGAATTCCCTCACCTGCCGCCTCATAAACGCCCTCACTTGCATATACCTGAAAGCATTTCCCGGGGGTAACCCAAACTTCTCCTCCAGCGCCCCTAGGCTCGCAAACGTCCCATCTATAAACCGGTCCCCCATTCTTCTGATCCCCGCCCGATGCCAGCTCCGAACCCCCCCCCCCCCCCCCATCCATCGTTCCCGGGACGAACCGATGGTTCTCCCGAATTGGGGACCAAACCGAGGCTCCCACCTCGCCCCTATGCCGTCTCCACTGCCTCCAGATCTTCAACGTTGCCGCCACCACCGGACTCGTGGTGTACCTTGGCGGCGAGAGCGGCAGCGGTGCCGCCACCAGCGCCCTCAGGCTCGTGCCCCTGCAGGACGCCATCTCCAACCTCTTCCACGCCGCCCCTCCCTCTATTACCCACTTACGGATCATCGCCACGTTGGCTGCCCAATAGTAGCTGCACAGATTTGGCAGCGCCAGCCCTCCCCTGTCCCTGCTACACTCCAGAAACACCCTCTTTACCCTCAGGGTCTTATTTGCCCACACGAAACCCATGATGCTCCTACCTACCCATTTTAAAAAGGCCTTGGTAATCACAATGGGAAGGCACTGGAACACAAAGAGAAACCTCGGGAGGACCATCATTTTAACCAACTGTACCCTGCCCGCTAGCGAGAGTGGCAGCACATCCCATCTTTTGAAATCCTCCTCCATCTGCTCCACCAACCGTGTCAAATTGAGCTTGTGCAGGGCCCCCCAGCTCCCAGCCACCTGGATCCCCAAGTACCGAAAGTTCCTTTCCGCCCTCTTCAATGGTAGGTCGTCTATCCCCCTTCCCTGGTCCCCTGGATGCACCACAAAGAGCTCACTTTTTCCTACGTTGAGCTTATAGCCCGAGAAATCCCCAAACTACCTTAGGATCCGCATGACCTCCACCATCCCCTCCACTGGATCTGCCACATACAGCAACAGGTCGTCCGCATACAGCGACACCGATGTTCCTCTACCCCTCAGACCAACCCCCTCCATTTCCTGGATTCCCTTAGTGCCATGGCCAAAGGCTCGATTGCCAATGCAAACAAGGGGGAGAGGGGGCATCCCTGCCTCATCCCTCGGTACAGCCAAAAGTTCTCCGACCTCCGCCGATTCGTAGCCACATTCGCCACCAGGGCTCTGTATAGGAGCCTGACCCAACTGATAAACCCCTCCCCGAACCCAAACCTCCGCAACACTTCCCAAAGATACTCCCACTCCACCCGGTCAAAGACCTTCTCCGTGTCCATAGCTTTCACTACCTCCGCCTCTCCCTCCACCGATGGCATCATAATCACGTTGAGGAGCCTCCGCACATTAGTGTTTAGCTGCCTGCCCTTTACAAATCCCGTCTGGTCCTCATGAATCAACCCAGGGACACAGTCCTCCATTCTCGTAGCCAGCACTTTTGCCAGCAACTTAGCATCCACATTGAGGAGCGAGATCGGTCTATACGACCCACATTGCAGTGGGTCCTGCTCCCGCTTCAGAATCAGCGAGATCAGTGCCCCGGACATTGTCGGGGGCAGGGTCCCCCCCTCCCTTGCCTCATTGAAAGTCCTCACTAACAACGGGCCTAGCAGGTCCACATATTTCCTATAAAACTCAACCGGGAACCCATCTGGCCCCGGGGCCTTCCCCGCCTGCATGTTCCCCAATCCTTCAACCAGCTCCACCGAACCCAATTGGCGCCCCTAAACCAGCCACCTCCTGCTCCTCCACCCTCGGGAACCTCAGTTGATCCAAAAATTGTCGCATCTCCTCTTCCCCCGCTGGGGGCTCAGACCTGTACAGCTCCTCATAGAAGTCCTTAAATACCTCGTTAACTCCACCTATCTCCCTCGCTGCCACCCTCTTACGGAGCTGGTGTGCCAGCATCCGACTCGCCTTCTCCCCATACTCGTACGTCGCCCCCTGTGCTTTCCTCCACTGTGCCTCTGCTTTCCCTGTGGCCAACAGGTCAAAAGCCGTTTGGAGGCTTCGCGCTCCCAAAGTATCCCCTCCTCGGGGGCCTCTGCCTATCTCCTGTCCACCCTTAAGATCTCCCCCACCAACCTCTCCCTCTCCCTGCTCCCTCTCTTCTCCCTGTGGGCCCTAATGGAAATGACCTCTCCATTGACCACCGCCTTCAACGCCTCCCAGACTACCCCCACCTGCACCTTTCCGTTGTCATTGGCCTCCAAGTATCTCTCAATGCACCCTCCTGCACACCTCGTCCGGCAGTAATCCCACATCAAGACGCCACAGCGGGCGCTGGTCCCTCTCCTCTCCTCACTCCAGCTCCACCCAGTGCAGGGCGTGGTCTGAGATGGCTATGGCCGAATACTCCGTTCCTTCCACTTTCGGGATTAGCGCCCTACTCAAACAAAAAAATCTATCCGGGAGTAGGCTCTATGTACATGGGAAAAGAATGAGAATTCCCTGGCCAAGGGCCTAGCAAACCTCCATGGATCCACTCCATCCATCTGGACCATAAACCCCCTAAGCACCTTGGCCACAGCCGGCCTCTTCCCCGTCTTGATCTGGAGCGATCTAATGCTGGATCCAGCACCGTGTTGAAATCCACCCCCATTATCAAGCTTCCTGCCTCCAGGTCCGGAATCCGACCCAGCATGCGCTTCATAAATCCGGCATCATCCCAGTTCGGGGCATATACGTTTACCAGTACCACCCACACACCCTGCAACCTACGCTCAACATCACGTATCGACCTCCATTATCCACTACGATATTCTTGGCCTCAAAACGACACCCGCTTCCCCACCAATATTGCAACCCCTCTGTCCTTCACATCCAGCCCCGAATGGAATACCTGTCCTACCCATCCCTTTCTCAACCTGACCTGGTCTGCCACCTTCAAATGTGTCTCCTGAAGCATGACCACGTCTGCCTTCAGTCCCTTTTAAGTGCGCGAACACTCGGGTCCTCTTAACCGGCCCATTCAGGCCCCCCACATTCCAAGTTATCAGCCGGATTGGGGGGCTTCTCACCGCCCCCCCCCCACCCCGCCAACTAGCCATCTCCTTTTCTAGGCCAGTCACATGCCCGCACCTTCCAGTACGCCAGACGGCGGACCCCCGCCCCGACCACCTCTCCTATTTCCAGTTCCCCATTGGCCAATGCAGCAGCATCCCTATTCCCCACCCTCCCCTCCTCCCTCTAAATCCGTATCTAGCTCTTTTGCTCCCCCATAACACTCCCGTAAGTCAGCTGACCCCCGGCTTCTCCCGCCTTCCCATCGACCCCTCCCATGTGGGAATCCCCCCTCCCCCTCAGTCAGTGTGCGCTTCTCCGACCCCCACCGCCGTCCTTCCCTAGCGCGGGAAAAAGCCCGCGCTTTCCTGAGCTGGCCCCGCCCCCTCTGGCGCAGCTCCTTTTGCGGCCTTATCTCAATTCCCCCATCCCCGGGCCTCCCCTCCCTCCAACACCGGCGCCCACACTCTCCCACAGCCTCCCCATCAAATCCCTTCACCCATCCCCATCCAGCACCCAACCAAGGGAACATTCCCTACACGTAGTTAAAACCATATATCCCCCCCTCCGTTCTAAGCGCGGGAAACAATCCTCGCTTCCCCGCCCCGGCCCCACCACCCCCCCCCCCCCCAGTCTTCGGCGCGGGAAAAAAGCCCGCGCTCTCCACCTACCAGGCCCCGCCACCAACCAAAACAGTGCCCAACCCGCCCCATCCACCCTCCCCAACCCGAAAGAGAAAAACACAGAAAAAGGAAAGAAACCCAAACCCCACCCCCCCCCCCGAATCAAAAATAGGCATAACATATCCATCGCAGTCCCGAATCGCCCATCCCGACCCTCAGTCTGTGTCCAGCTTCTCGGCCTGAACAAAGGCCCATGCCTCCTCCGGAGACTCAAAATCATGGTGCTGGTCCTTGTAGGTAACCCACAGTCGCGCCGGCTGCAACATGCAAAACTTCACCCCCTTCCTGTGCAGCACCGCCTTCGCTCGATTGTACACGGCCCTCCTCCTCGCCACCTCCGCACTCCAGTCCTGATATATCCGAACCTCCGCGTTCTCCCACCTGCTGCTCCTCTCCTTCTTGGCCCACCTGAGCACACACACTCCCGATCGACGAACAGATGGAACCGCACCAGCACCGCCCGCGGAGGCTCGTTAGCCTTGGGCCTCCTCGCCAACACTCTATGGGCCCCTTCCAGCTCCAGGGGCCCATGGAAAGACCCCGCTCCCATCAGTGAGTTCAACATGGTGACCACATAGGCCCCCACGTCCGGCCCCTCCAGCCCCACCGGGAGGCCCAGAATCCGCAGATTCTTCCGCCTCGACCGATTCTCCATCTCCTCGAACCGCTCCTGCCATTTCTTGAGGAGCGCCTCATGTGCCTCCACCTTTACCGCCAGGCCTAAGATCTCGTCCTCATTGTCAGAGATCTTTTGCCGAGCCTCTCGGATCGCCACCCCCTGGGCCGTCTGTGTCTCCAGCAGCTTATCAATAGAAGCCTTCATCGGCTCTAGCAGGTCCATTTTAATCTCTCTTGAGGCAGCGCTGGATACTCTCCTGTTGCTCCTCCACCCACTGCCTCCACGCTGCCTGGTCTCCGCCCGCCGCCATTTTGTCCTTCCCTCCCTTCTTGTGGTCCACCACCACCTTTTTTGTCGCCCCGCTCCCAGTTAAAGCCATATGCTGACAGGAAGCTATTATTAACTCCTTCCCACACCGGTAAACATCGAAAAGGTGCCCTTGGGGGCCCTGAAAAGAGCCCAAAAGTCCGTTTTTGCGGGAGCCGCCGAATGTGCGACTTAGCTCCGCATAGCCGCAACCGGAAGTCTCGAGAGGGAATCCTTTTGGCAGTGTTCGCTTCACCAATCTGCCCCAAAATGTCTGTGGAAACTCCTGAAAAAGGTCTGAGAGTGGGTTCCAGACGGGAGCTGCCGAATGCGCGACCTACTCCTCCATGGCCGCCACATGGAGCCTCGTCCCCACTTCTTCAGTGGCCTTGGTGAGATCTTTTCACAGTTATTCCCTCTGCTGCTAGAATTCACCTTTGATACAGGCCTTCAGGTCAGCTTACAGCTTTAAGCTTGCCCTTCCCCCGCCTGCATGCTGGAAGAGGCCCTGTTTATCCTGCAGTTACTGTTTCTGCCGGGTCTGGCAACCAAGAGACATACCGTTCCTGGGGGACACTGTCGGGGGAATGTTGCAGCCTTCTTCCCACACCGGGAAATGTCAAACAAATGCCGTGGGGGCCCTGTAACGGGCCCAAAAGTCCATTCCAAGCAGGAGCTACCGAATATGCGACCTAGCTCTGCATAGCCGCACCCGGAAGTCTACTACTTTACCCTTAACACCGTGCATCTTTATCTTATGCAGCAACCTCTTGTGTGGCACCTTGTCAAAAGCTTTCTGGAAATCCAGATGTACCACATCCATTGGCTCCCCGTTATCGACTGTAATGGTAATATCCTCAAAAAATTCCACTAAATTAGTTAGGCACGACCTGCCCTTTATGAACCCATGCTGCGTCTGTCCAATGGGACAATTTCAATCCAGATGCCTCGCTATTTATTCCTTGATGATAGATTCCAGCATCTTCCCTACTACCCAGTTAAGCTAATTGGCCTATAATTACCCGCTTTCTGCTTACCTCCTTTTTTAAACAGTGGTGTCACGTTTGCTATTTTCCAATCCGCCGGGACCATCCCAGAGTCCAGTGAATTTTGGTAAATTATCACGAGTGCATTTGCAATTTCCCTAGCCATTTCTTCTAGTATCCTGGGATGCATTCCATCAGGGCCAGGTGACTTGTCCACCTTTAGCCCCATTAGTTGCCCATCACTACCTCTTTAGTGATAACAATCGTCTCAAGGCCCTCACCTGTCAGCCTCATTTCCATCAGTCACTGGCATGTTATTTGTACCTTCCACTGTGAAGACCAACCCAAAAAACCTGTTCAGTTCCTCAGCCATTTCCTCATCTCCCATTATTAAATCTCCCTTCTCATCCTCTAAAGGACCAATATTTACCTTAGCCACTCTTTCATTTTATATATTTGTAGAAACTTTTGCTGTTTTTAGATTCTGAGCAAGTTTATCTCAATCTACCTTACTCTTCTCTATAGCTTTTTTAGTAGTTTTCTGTTGCCACTAAAGATTTCCCAATTCTCTAGTCTCCCACTAATCTTTGCCACTTTGTATGCTTTTTCCTTCAATTTGATACTCTCCCTTATTTCCTTAGATATCCACGATCGATTTTTCTTCTTTCTACAGTCCTTTTTGTTGATATAAAC
Source organism: Scyliorhinus torazame (assembly GCF_047496885.1). Taxonomy (NCBI): domain Eukaryota; kingdom Metazoa; phylum Chordata; class Chondrichthyes; order Carcharhiniformes; family Scyliorhinidae; genus Scyliorhinus; species Scyliorhinus torazame. The sequence continues at coordinate 132,846,898 of NC_092723.1, read as the reverse complement.
GTTTGCTGAGCACTGTGAAAAATCGCTTCGAAGGTTCTCCACTGTTCCTCAACTGTTTCACCATAAAGTCTTTGCTCCCAGTCTACTGTACTCTTCTTTCATCCCATTGTAATCTCCTTTGTTTAAGCACAAACCACTAGTGTTTGATTTTACCTTCTCACCCTCTATCTGTATTTTAAATTCCACCATATTGTGATCACTCCTTCCGAGAGGATCCCTAACTATGAAATCATAAATCAATCCAGTCTTGTTATACAGGACCAGATCTGGGATTGCTTGTTCCCTCGTAGGTTCCATTACATACTGTTCCAGGAAACTATTGTGGAAGCATTCTATAAACTCCTCCTAAGGCTGCCTTGACCGATCTGGTTAAACCAATCGACATGTAAATTAAAATCCCCCATGATAACTGCTGTACCATTTCTACGTGCATCAGTTATTTCTTTGTTCATTGCCCGTCCCATTGTAATGTTACTATTTGGTGGCCTATAGACTACTACTATCAGTGACTTTTTCGCCTTGCTATTCCTGATTTCCACCCAAATGGATTCAACCTTATCCTCCATAGTAACGATGTCATCCCTCACTACTGCCCGGATGTCAGCCTTAAATAACAGAGCTACATCACCTCCCTTATCATCCACTGTCGTTCCGAACAGTTTGATACCCTTGGATGAAAGGTGGTTTGGCTGAGGGTGACATGACACTGGCAGACAGCTTGGATACCAATCTCCACTACTACTGTACTCTTTAAATTGAGTCATCAGTGAGACCTTGAGCCAGAGCCCCAAATGGAAGGCTGCAGTGGAAGGATCATTGAGTGTGATGAAATTGTTATGACACCCTGGCCAAGTGCGTGGTGAATTCCAGCCGACAGACCCCAGAGTCCCAACATAGGTGAATTAACCAATAATTTGTATATTTTCCTGAGAATGTTAACCCTTGACTGCTTCAATGACTTACAGGCACCAGATTTGTAATTAAAACGTTTAAAACTTTATTTGTAACAGGCGAAGAGATAAACATGTAATGGTAATAATAGAACAATGGTCTGCTAATCTCACTGTTCCGCTAACACTGTCCCTTCCCTCCAGGGAAGGATCAGAAATAATGGGGATTAAACTGGGGATGAGAGATTTGAGATCTTCGCTGCTGAGTTGAGGCCTTTTTAGGTGGTAATCTCTTCGGAACACAGTGAAATCCACCGGTTGGACTGGACCCTCTTGTCTGTGCCTTCACTTAAAGCCCGCAGGCTGGAAGGCTTCCTCAGGAGGTCATTTTCACTTGACTGACCTCAGTCTCAGTGAGACTATCTTAGAATTCTGTATCTGAACGTTTACAGCAGGTTCACTGTCCACTCGGCCTTTCGAATACTTATCTGGTCCTTCTGCTTGACAGGCCTGGTCTTCTGGACCTTTTAGGGTTCTCAGGAGAGAGTATCAGACTGGGCCTTTCCCAGCCTTTCAAACAGGGTTAAACTTCCACAGGCCTGTCTACTGCTTCCAGCCTTAACGGATAGGACCTGTTCTCTCCATGATTTACACCGAACTGAAACTCTGCTCTGCAACGTTGAGCTTTCAGAACATTCTGGAACCAGCCCCCCAATCCGAATTGAGAGCCTGTCAAATACCTGGATTTCAAAAGAGCCGAATGGCTGCTAGCCAAGTCCATCAAAATTACATCACAGGACCTTTCCACATATCACATTGCACTGAGGGATGTGCTTAGACCAGTTCAAATAACATATTAGGCCAGGGTGCTTTCAGTAATCGCCCAGATACTAAAATTAAAAGCAGTCTGCAGAATTGAAGAAGCCAGCAGAACAGAAGTTTAAAAAAAAGAAACAAGGTCACACAAGGATTTAAAAGAGGTTCCTTACAAAATGGAAGGGTCTTTTGAGGTCTTGAGCAGGTGGCTTTTCTCCCTACAAAAAAGTGTGAACATTTTTCCAAGGGCGCTCTGGGGCTGATTGTAGACACTCCTTTGCCACGACACTCCTTTGCCACTTCTGTTTCCAAATGTTCACAAGTATTGAAGGCAATTTGCATTTATATAGCAGTTTTAATGCCCCAAGCTTCTCCACAGGAGTGTTATTAAACAAAATTTCACCCTGAGTTGGTAAGGATATAGTAGGACATATTGCCAGAAGTTTGGTTAAAGAGGTAGGTTTTAAGAAATTAAAGGAGGAGAGGTTTAATGACGGAAATGTTAGAGCTTAGACCGCTAGGCAACTGAAGGCATAGCTGTCAATTATGTATTGAAAATCAGGGATATATACGAGACCAGAATTAGAGGACCTCAGATCTTGGAGGGTTGTAACTGATGTCTTCGTTCCGAGTAGCTGGTCATAACTTTTGCGTGTGGTATCTTGGCGACGGATTTGCAAGCAACAGATAAGCTTCTTTGAATTGCAGCTGGAAACAACCTTTTTATAACTGGAGAGACGAACGGCAAGATTAAATCTGACAACATTTTTTCATAACCAGAGGGGAAATGAGTTTACACTTATGATTTGGAATACACTACATAAAAATGTGGAAGCATATTCAACGGTAACATAAAAAGGAAATTGGATAAATATCTCAAGGGAAAAATTTGCAGGGCTACGGGAAAAGAGCAGGGAGTGTGACTAATTGGCTAGTTCTTTCAAATGTCCAGCACATCCATTCATGAAACTGTCTTGCTGCCTAATGTAATTGTACACTTAGGAGAATGTTTGGAATTAAGGAGATTATATACCTCAGCCATAATGCAATACAATGGATAGTGTTCATTCTAATCCAGCTCCCCAACCCTTGAAAGGAATGGTGGAATGAGCAAAGCCCCTCCTGAGATGTCCTGCCATCAGTGTCCATCATTACCGGAGATTTAAATCCTTGAAAATATATTTGGTGAGTGTTATTTCTTGTGGATTTCTCTAATGCACCACAAGAAGGAAAGGAGAATTCTGTATTTGTTTCCAATCTGTACCCGCCACTGAACTGCAACTTTGAAATTTAACTTGAGCTGCTCTTTGCTAATTAATGTATCGAAAGTGCAATATGGTTGTTTACATACAAAACCCTTGGAATTCCCACTACCCTCAAATTCTCTGTTGTAAGGCGGCCATTGAGGTGTGTACAAGGGGTGGTATATGAATATGGGGAGAAGACGAGTAGGCTCTTGGCTCACCAACCGCAGCAGCGCGAGGTAGACAGGGCAATTGTTCAGGTTAGGGACCGGGAGGGATAATAATTTTTATTAGTGTCACAAGTAGGCTTACATTAACACTGAAATGAAGTTACTGTGAAAAGCCCCTAGTCGCCACATTCTGGCGCCTGTTCGGGTACACAGAGGGAGAATTTGAAATATCCAATTCACCTAACAGCACGTCTTTCGGGACTTGGAGGAAACCGGAGCACCCGGAGGAAACCCACACAGACACTGGGAGAACGTGCAGAATCCACACAGACAGTGAAGTGACCTAAGCCGGGAATCGAACCTGGGACCCTGGCGCTGTGAAGCAAAAGTGCTACCCACTGTGCTACCGTGCTGCCAATGCTACTGTACCATTCTATGCTTTATGGAAATAATGCTGCCATCCACCTCGTTTCCTGCTCTAAGTCTCTGTGATGAAAGAGGGAAGTGATGAATAAGATCGAGTTTAATGCCAAAAGCCCCTGCACTTGTGCAGAAATTTGACACAGTTTAAGAATAAAGAAAAAAGATTGCTGACATTGGGTTTTAATGTGGAGATGCCGGCGTTGGACTGGGGTGAGCACAGTAAGAAGTCTTACAACACCAGGTTAAAGTCCAACAGGTTTGTTTCAAATCACAAGCTTTTTAAAAAATAAACAATTTTAATGAGGTTTTCTTTATAAAAACAATGTACAAAGAACAATAAACATAGTGCAATCACCGACTCCCATCCTGCCAAGACCCGCCTAATTGACCCCCTATTCTACGATACCCTAACTCTCCCCCCTCCCCTGACGATTAATTCTCCGCGAAGAAGTCGAATGGTTGCCAACTCCGGGCGAACCCAACTGTTCCTGCAACTCCCCTCCAGAACCCCTCCAGTGCCGGGCATGACCAAAACATATGGACATGGTTTGCCGGACTTCCTGAGCACCTCCCACATCTGTCCTCCACCCCAAAGAACCTACTCAGCCTCGCCCCCGTCATATGCGCTCTATGAACCACCTAAAATTGTATCAGGCTAAGCCTGGCACACGAGGAAGAGGAATTAATCCTACTTAGGGCATCAGCCCATAGCCCCTCCTCAATCTCCTCCCCCAACTCCTCTTCCCATTTACCCTCCAGCTCCTCTACCAAAGCCTCCCCCTCTTTCATCTCCTGGTATATCGCCGACACCTTGTCCTCTCCGACCCATACGCCCAAAATCACCCTATCTTGAATCCCCTGTGCCGGGAGTAGCGGAAATTCCCTCACCTGCCGCCTCACAAACGCCCTCACTTGCATGTACCTGAAAGCGTTTCCTGGGGGATAGCCCAAACTTGCCCTCCAGCGCCCCTAAGCTCGCAAACGTCCTGTCAATGAACAGGTCCCCCATTATTCTAATCCCTGCCCGATGCCAGCTCTGAAACCCCCCGTCCATCCTTCCTGGGACAAACCGATGGTTGTCTCTAATCGGGGACCACACCGAGGTTCCCGTCGCACCCCTGTGCCGTCTCCACTGCCCCCAGATCTTCAGCGTTGCCGCCACCACCGGACTCGTGGTGTACCTTGTCGGCGAGAGCGGCAGCGGTGCCGTCACCAGCGCCCCCAGGCTCGTTCCTTTGCAGGACGCCATCTCCAACCTCTTCCACGCCGCCCCCTCTCCCTCCATCACCCACTTACAGATCATTGCCACGTTGGCTGCCCAATAGTAACCACCCAAATTCGGCAACGCCAACCCTCCTCTATCTCTGCTCCGCTCCAGGAACCCCCTCCTTACCCACGGGGTCTTGCTCGCCCACACAAATCCCATAATGCTCCTGCTTACCCGCTTAAAGAATCACAATTGGGAGGCATTGAAAAACAAAAAGAAACCTCGGGAGGACCACCATTTTAACCGACTGTACCCTACCCGCCAGCGAGAGTGGCAACATGTCCCACCTTTTAAAATCCTCCTCCATCTGTTCCACCAGCCGCGTCAAATTAAGTTTGTGCAGTGCCCCCCAGCTCCTAGCTATGTGAATCCCCAAGTATCGAAAGCTCCTTTCCGCCCTCCTCAACGGTAGGTCGTCTATCCCTCTTCCCTGGTCCCCCGGGTGGATCACAAAGAGCTCACTCTTTCCCACATTGAGCTTATAGCCTGAAAAGTCTCCAAACTCCCGTAGGATCTGCATTACCTCAACCATCCCCTCCACTGGATCCGCCACATACAGCAACAGGTCGTCTGCGTACAGCGACACTCGATGTTCCTCTCCCCCTCGAACCACCCCCTTCCATTTCTCCGACTCCCTTAACGCCATGGCCAAAGGTTCAATTGCTAATGCAAACAGCAGAGGGGACAGGGGGCACCCCTGCCTCGTCCCTCGATACAGCCGGAAATACTCGTGACCACACTCGCCACCGGGGCTTTATACAGGAGCCAAGTGGGACAGGTGGGACATGTTGCCCAACTAATAAACCCTCCCCCGAACCCAAACCTCCTCAACACTTCCCAGAGATACTCCCACTCTACCCGATCAAAGGCCTTCTCCGCGTCTCCCTCCACCGATGGCATCATTATCACATTTAGGAGCCTTCGCACATTAGTATTTAACTGCCTACCCTTTACGAATCCCATCTGGTCCTCGTGAATCACCCCCGGGACACAGTCCTGAATCCTCGTGGCCAACATTTTTGCCAGCAACTTAGTATCTACGTTAAGGAGCGAGATCGGTCTATACGACCCACATTGCAGTGGGTCCTTATCCCGCTTCAAGATCAAAGAGATCGTCACCCACGACATTGTCGGGGGCAGGGCCCCCCCTCCCTTGCTTCATTGAAAGTCCTCACCAGCAACGGGGCTAACAGGTCTACATACTTCCTATAAAACTCCACCGGGAACCCATCCTGCCCCGAGGCCTTCCCTGCCTGCATGCTCCCCAGTCCTTTAACCAGCTCCTCCACCCCAATTGGCACCCCCAAACCAGCCACCTCCTGCTCCTCCACCCTTGGGAACCTCAATTGGTCCAAGAATCGCCGCATCCCCTCTTTTCCCCCTGGGGGCTGGGACCTCTACAGCTCCTCGTAAAAGGCCTTAAAAGCCTCATTCACTTTCCCCACACTCCGCACCGTAGCTCCCCTGCCATCTTTGACTCCGCCTATTTCCCTCACTGCCATCCTCTTACGGAGCTGATGTGCCAGCATCCGATTCGCCTTCTCCCCATATTCATATATCGCCCCCTGTGCCTTCCTCCACTGTGCCTCTGCCTGCCCTGTGGTCAACAGGTCAAACTCCGTCTGGAGACTTCGTCTCTCCGAGTAGTCCCCCGAAAGGAGCCTCTGCATAGCTCCCGTCCACCCTTAAAATCTCCCCCACTAACCTCTCCCTTTCCCTGCCCTCTCTCTTCACCCTATGAGCCCTGATGGAGATTAACTCTCCCTGACCACCGCCTTCAGCGCCTCCCATACTACTCCCACCTGCACCTCCCCGTTGTCGTTGGCCTCCAGATACCTTTCGATACACCCCCGCACCCTCCCACACACTTCCGCGTCTGCCAGCAGTCCCACATCCAACCTCCACAATGGGCGTTGGTCCCTCTCCTCCTCCAGCTCAAGCTCCACCCAATGCGGGGCATGGTCTGAAATGGCAATGGACGAATACTCCGTTCCCTCCACTTTCGGGATCAATGCCCTGCCCAGAACAAAAAAATCTATCCGGGAGTAGGCCTTATGCATGTGCCCCCCCATCTGGTCCATAAACCCCCTAAGCACCTTGGCCGCAGCCGGCCTCTTCCCCGTCCTAGATCTGGAGCAATCTAATGCTGGGTCCAGCACCGTGTTAAAATCCCCACCCATTATCAAGCTTCCTACCTCCAGGTCTGGGTTACGCCCCAACATCCGTTTCATGAATCCAGCATCGTCCCAGCTCAGGGCATATACATTCACCAGTACCACCTCTGTCCCCTGCAACCTACCACTCACCATCACGTATCGGCCTCCCTTGTCCACTACTATGTTCTTGACCTCAAACGACACCCGCTTTCCCACCAGTATTGCCACCCCTCTATTCTTCGCATCCAGCCCCGAATGGAACACCTGTCCTACCCATCCCTTCCTTAACCTGACCTGATCTGCCACCTTCAGATGGGTCTCCTGAAGCATGACCACATCTGCCTTCAGTCCCTTTAGGTGCACGAACACTCGGGCCCTCTTAACCGGCCCATTTAGGCCTCTCACATTCCACGTGATCAGCCGGACTGGGGGGTTACCCACCCCACCCCCCCGCCGACTAGCCATCTCCTATCTTAGGCCAGTCCCGTGCTTGCGCCTCCCGCACCCTCCAGTCCCCCAGCCGGGGAACCCCTGTCCCGACCACCTCTTAACCGTGACTCTATCACTCTAATCAAGGTGAACTTAATCTTCTCTAGGCCGAGGAAGCTCGTCATGTCAGCTAGCCAGGTCTCCGACTTCTGGGGCTTTGAGTCCCTCCAAGCTAGCAGTATCCGTCTCTGAGCTACCAGGGAAGCAAAGGTCAGAACATCTGCCTCTTTCTCCTCCTGGATTCCCGGGTCTTCCGACACCCCGAAAATCGCCTGGACTCATTGCCACCCTTGTTTTCAATACTCTGGACATGACGTCCGCGAATCCCTGCCAATATCCACTAAGTTTTGGACACGCCCAGAACATGTGAACATGGTTCGCTGGTCCTCCCACCCATTTTGCACACCTGTCCTCTACTCCAAAGAATCTACACATCCGGGCCACTGTCATGTGGGCCCCGGTGGACCACCTTGAATTGGATCAAGCTGAGCCTGGCGCATGTTGCGGTTGCGTTGACTCTGCTCAATGCATCTGCCCATAAGTCATCCTCCATCTCACCACCAAGCTCCTCCTCCCACTTACGCTTCAGCTCCTCGGTCTGCGTCTCCTCCGCCCCCATGAGTTCTTTGTAGATGTCCGAGACGCTCCCCTCTCCCACCCATTCCCTAGACACTACCCTATCCTGGAGCCCCCTTAGTGGCAGGAGTGGGAAGGATGATACCTGCCTACGCAGGAAGTCCCGCACCTGTAAATATCTAAATTTGTTTCCCCTTGCCAACCCAAACTTCTCCTTCAGCGCCCTCAAGCTAGGGAAGCTCCCCTCTAAAAATAGGTCCCCCATCCTCTCAATCCCCGCACTTCTCCATACTCGGAACCCCCCATCCAAGCTCCCTGGGGATCCGATACATATAAGAGCAGGTCATCCGCGTACAGCGAGACTCTATGTCCTGTTCCCTCCCCCCCCAACCAGCCCCTTGAAGTTCTGAGCAATTGCCAGCGGCTCTATCGCTAATGCAAACAGCAGTGGGGAGAGGGGGCACCCGTCTTGTCCCCCAGTTCAGTCTGAAATAGTCCGAGATCGTCCTAGTCGTCCTTACGCTAGCCTCCGGGGCACCTCCCATAGATAGTCCCACTCCACCTGGTCGAACGCTTTTTCCGCATCCATTGCCACAACTACCTCAACCTCCCCACTCTCCGGGGGCATCATGATCACATTGAGCAGCCTTCTTATATTGGCCAGCAACTGCCTACCCTTGACAAACACGGTTTGATCCTCCTGTAGCCATCTGGGTTGGCCAACTCCCGACGTAAAATGGAGAACAGCAAAGGCTGAAGGGAAATTCAGCCAACACAGGCAGAAACTAGCAGGTGCAAGTTTACTGTGTATTAAACTCTGCAAAAGCCCAGACAGCATTGATACAAGCAGCCATCTGCATAATAATGTAGCAGCCATCTACATACTAATGAGCGATCCCCGGGAACAATCGAAACATTTGGGATAAACAAGGCCAAGCCAGACTCCTCGGCGCCAGCAGGAGCCAACACAAAAGAGGTTAACAGACACCTCAAGACCGCCCATCGATCAGGGAACCGCTCCAGTATTGGAGAAATCGAACTAAGCGATTGTAACAAAGTCCAATCACTTGGAACCAGGTACAGGGTCTGCCCCGAAAGGCGGGAAGCCCCTGGGGACTATAAAGTTAAGCCCCCAAGTTCAAATCGTTCTTCTTGACCGGGTCACTCAGCAACGCGAACCAACCCTTGACAGTGACTGGTTCAGCTGCCGCCAAAAGACCGTAAGTCTTAAGTGAACGCTCGCTACGAGATAGGCGCTCCTAGCTACCAGTCCATACCAGCTTTTGAATCCCGCAGACTCAGAACCCGAACGAAAGGCCATTTGTTCCCCTGACCTGGTGGGCCAGTCCGAAGCTAAGTATAGGCCTGTTAGTTGTAGAAGTAGCTTAGAAGTAGAATTTATGCACGAGTAGCGATTTACTGTGTATAATAAATGTGCTTTGATTTGAATCTTACTAATTGGTGTATTGAATTATTGATCATTACTTGAACTTGAACCTCGTGGCGGTATCATAAAGATACCTGGGCGACTCGAGAGCAAAGGTTATAAAACAGAGCCAATTAAACGAACCAAAAGTTAGCAACACTCCATAATCACATCCGGCACACAATCTTCAATCCTGGAGGCCAAAGTTTTGGCCAGCAACTTGGCATCCACATTAAGCAGGGAGATCAGCCTATATGACCCGCATAGCTTCGGGTTCTTGTCCTACTTCAATATCAACGAAATAGTGGCCTGTGTAGCCACCTAAAATGGCTGATTCCCTATTAATTTGGCCAAAACCCGATTTAAAATGGCTAACCGAAAAGGCTGATGGGAAAAGCAGCCAACAGGACACAAACGGACAGCTGCAGACAGAATAGCATATTCGGCTCTGGGGAAGTCGGCCCAGATTGATACTCAAGACTATTAGCAGCACATCAACCCAGACATCTGCAGTTTAATCGTCTATCCCCAGGAACAATTGCAACATATTAGCAATTGAATGCTGGGCCAGATCTTTCGGCGCCTGGATCGAGGAATCGCCCCGTTATTGGACATATCGAACCCAGTGATTGGGAACAAGTCCAATCACTTGGGACGCAGGGTCAAGGGCTGCCCCGAGAGGCGGGAAGCCCCTGGGCCCTATAAAGTGAGGGGCCAAGTTCAGATCACTCTCTCTCTCCCTTCTTCACCTGCTCGCAGCCTTCACAAGAACCTTCAGCAAAGAACTGTAAGTTTGACTCCAGCGATCGCTACCCGATAAAGACTCCTAGCCATCGACCCGTATCAGCCTTTTTGAATCCCGTGGGCCAGATCCGATTCGATAAGCCATTCGTTTCCCTGACCTGGTGGGCCCTTCCTAAAGTTAAGTATTGGCCAGTAGTGATAGGTTTCTATATAGATAGTAGGATTATTGTGTAAGCATTAATTGTTGTATATAATAAATGACCGTTGATTTCAATCTTACTAAGCGGTGTGCTGACTTATCATAACTCAAGCTTGAACCACGTGGCGGTATCAGAAAGATACCTGGCGACTCGTGAGCAAAGGTGACATAATCAGAGGTAATAAAACTAAGGCTAAAAAGAGCAACACCTGTGACATCGTCAGGGACAGCACCCCTCTGTCCCTTGCCTCATTGAAAACCTTGACCAGCAACGGCACTAAAATCCCCGAGAACTTTTTATGGAACTCCACCGGGTCCCCGTCCGGCCCCGGGGCTTTACCCGACTGCATTGCCTTCAAGCCCTCAACTATTTCCTCGGCCCTAATCGGGGCCCCCAGCCCATCCACCAGCTCCCTACCCACCCTTGGGAAGGTCAGTCCGTCCAAAAAGCGCCTCATCCCCTCCGGCCCCGTGGGGGGTTCCGAGCAATAGATCGTACTGTAAAAGTCCCTGAAAGCCCTGCCGACTCCCCTACTAAGTTCCCACCCCCATCAACCACCCTCTCTATTTCCCTGGCCGCCTCCCTCTTCCTAAGTTGCTGTGCAAGCATTCTGTTGGCTTCCCCATGTTCGTAAAACGCCCCCCTCGCCTTCCTAAGCTGCTCCACTGTCTTGCCTGTGGACAACACCCCCAACTCAGCCTGCAGCTTCCAACGTTCCCTTAAGAGCTCCACCCCCGAGGTCACCGCATACCTCCTGTAAAATCTCCTTAACCAGTCAGTCCGTTTCTGCCCTATCCGTCATTCCCTATAAGCCCGGATCAAAATCAGCTCCCCTCTTACCACTGCCTTCAGCGCCTCCCAGACCACCGCTGCTGAGACTTCCTCCGTGTCATTAACCTGCATGTAATTCTGCATACACTTCCTCAGCCTCTCGCACACCGTCTCGTCCGCCAACAGCCCCACATCCAACCTCCATTGCGGGTGCTGGAAGCTCTCCTCACTAACCTGCAGTTCCACCCAATGTGGGGCATGATCCGAAATAGTGATGGCCGAATACCCCGTATCCACCACTCCTGCCAGTAAATCCCTGCTCAAAATGAAAAAGTCTATCCGGGAATAAACCTTGTGAACATGCAAATAAAAAGAAAACTCCTTCCCCGTCGGCTGCCTAAACCTCCATGGGTCCCCCCCCGCCCCGCCCCCCGCCCCCCCCCCCCATTGCTGGTACCCTGCCCGTTTTTGAGCATGACCGGTTCAGGCCGGGGTCGATGACTGTATTAAAATCCCCTCCCGTAACCAACTTGTGCGAGTCCAGGTCAGGTATCTTCCCCAGCAACCTCTTTATAAATTCCACGTCATCCCAATTTGGCACGTACACATTAACCAAGACTACCTTCCTCCCCTCCAGCTTACCGCTAACCATGACATAACGCCCCCCCCGTCCGAGACTATACTGCCCACCTGAAATTGCACCCGCTTGTTGATCAATATCGCAACCCCCCTAGTCTTAGTGTCCAGCCACGAATGAAAGACCTGACTGACCTAACCCTTCCTTAGCCTGACTTGATCCACCACTTTCAGGTGTGTCTCCTGCAACATTACCACGTCCGCCTAGAGCCCTCAGATGCGCGAACACACGTGCCCTCTTGACCGGCCCGTTCAACCCTCTAACATTCCAGATGACCAGCCTAGTTGGGGGGCACCATGCCCCCCCCCGCCGATCAGCCATCCCCTTTCAAACACTAGCTTTTAACCTGAACAATTGCCCTGTCCACCGCGCTGCTGCGGTTGGTAAGCCAAGAGCCTAACTCGTCTTCTCCCCATATTCATATACCACCCCTTGTACACACCTCAATTGCCGCCTTACAACAGATAATTTGAGGGTAGTGGGAATTCCAAGGGTTTTGTATGTAAACAACTCACCTGAGGAAAGCTAGTGTTTGAAACAAACCTGTTGGACTTTAACCTGGTGTTGTAAGACTTCTTATTGGGTTTTAAATTAGATTGTTGATGAATAGTTGCCCTTGTGCATCATCTAGTGGCCAATTACAGAGCGACGGTTAAAATTTTTCCACTTGTCCTCTCCACAAAGACTGAGAGTTTCCTCCCTTCTAAAAAAAAAATCAGTATTGTAAAGAAAAGTAAATTTATTTCCGACTAGGAGTACAAATCACAGAACCCTTTCTTTTATATTGCAGCAAACAGATAAGTCAATTTACATGGAATCTGAACAACATCCAGTCACAAACCCTCCAGATCTTAACATGCTCCATGATTTGTTGCTCAGGTGTCGCAGTGAGGCAATGAATTTCCACTTGTGTCCAAAGCTTAAAATTGTCCAACTCACTTGTATTTGTAAAGTGTGGGAAAATACACTGCAGCAGAGATTTTCTCAGGTCTCTTCTAACAATGCGATGGATCACCAGGGGGGAGGTGCAAGGTCAGGGTAGGGACTACAGGAAAATTGGGCATTGTCCTTGAACGATGTATGTATCAACCCCACCTAATTATCCTACAATTCTTGTGCTGAAGCATTCCAGTGCAACAAAACACACCCATGATCATGGTTGCAAACTTTCCTAGATTACCTTAGCCATGACTAATCTTTAAATTCTAAGAGTGGCATAAATGGAAGATTATTGGCGAATCAGGTGGGCCAAAGGCTAGTTAACCGATGAGTCAAAAATCATCCAATCATTGAATTGATAAGATGGGGGTGTTGGGTGACCAATGGCTGGTACGTGAAGGTGGTGTTGGTGGTGGTAGCAGGGCACGAAGATATAATGACATCTGCTGGAGTAGTCCAACTAGCTTGTGGTTAAATTGGCTATTAAATGTCCAAAGCAAAATTGTAAAAATATTAGCAGGATTTAATTCTTTCACCAAAAGAGAAGAAAATTGCAACAGCTCTTGGTAACCATTTGTTACAGTGTATGTTCCCAGTGGCTCAATGTTCGTTAAAGCATCCTGCCCCCTGTAATTCAGAGAGCAAATTGTCAGAGTCAGGACTCCTTGTCAGCTTCCAGCTCATCCACCTCCTGCAGTGTGTATTCCAGGATGGTGTTATGTCCTTGAAACTTGAATTGACCCTTGAACTTCTTATTCTGGAGTAATAGAGGGAACCAATAAATGTCATCAGCCCACATCTCATCAAACGGGATCTTCTCCAGGTCGAACCATTGTGGGCGCATCTCTGTGAAAAACAGTTAGGCGGTGATGTTTTTCAAATCCAAAACAGCAATGTAAAACCAAGAAAAAGGCTGTGTGACTGTACCAGTGCCAAGGTGCTTCACTGGAGCCTAATCAGACAAAGGTTGACACTGAACCACATAAGATATTAGGGCAAATAACAAAGCTTGGTCAAAGAGATGAGCTTTAAGGAGTGCCTTAATGGAAGAGAGCGATCTGGAGGCAGGAAGTTTTAGGGAAGGAATTCTAGAATTTCAGGCCCAGGTAGCTGGAGGCATGCCTCCTACTGGTGGAGGGACTAAAATTGATGATATCCATCCTCCACAAGGCCAGAATTGGAGGAATGTGGATGTTTCAGGATTGTATGACGGGTGGAAGAAGACAGAGGCAAGGCTATCGTGGATTTTAACACATGCTCACTATACGCGAAAGCACCTTTCAATCAATGAGCTATTTTTGAAGCATGGTTATTTACCTTCCGATTCCACTGGTTCCCCTTGGTAACTATCTGTGCGGAATATGTGAACATCCAGCAATTCCCTCTCACCGACAAATTCAAACTTGATCTGACCGACTTTTTCCAAGCTCTCAACAGTCAAACTGCTCTCCTCCCACAATTCTCTGAGGAAGGAATTACCTTTTCTTTAAAAGACAAATTTTCAAAATGGTTGCAAAAAAGCATTTCTGATGGATAGAGCACAGGAAATAGCAGGCCATCACCCCCTTGTTTTACCATTCAACTAGGCCATGTCTGATCAGTACAATATTGTAACTCCATTGAACAGCGCTAACTTGTATTCACTGATGCGCATTAACGAAAGGCCCTAATGCCTCATGGTTAAAGATTGGGTGATACTCAGCCTGGTTCTGGATTTAAACTCATGTCTTTGATGAACTGGCTGGAGTATTGTGTCTATTACTGGGCACCACAGTTTAGGAAGAGAGGAAGCAGAAAAAGTTTACTAGAATAGTACCAGAAATGAGTGACTTCAGTTATGTGGAGAGACTCAATAAGTGAGAGCTGCTCTGCTTTGAGCAGAAAAAGGTTAAGGTGAGATTTAATAGAGGTATTCAAATTTGAGGGGTTTTGAAAGAAATCGGGAGAAACTGTTTCCACTGATAGGACAGAGGTCAAGGACAGAGGTCATAGTTTTAAGATAATTGGCGAAGGAAAGAGGATATGAGAAGATTCTTGTTTTAGGAAGTGTGGCGCATTTATCTAGAATACATTGTCTAAAAGGGTGATGGAGCAAGTTCAACAATAACCGTCAATGCGCTGGATAAATCATTGTAAAGGAAAAAATAGGTAATGGGGAAAGAGGAGAGGAAGTGATACTAATTGGATAGCTTCTTCAAAGGGCTGGACATGGGCCGAATGTTCTTTGCTCTAAGATTCGATGGGCACTACAATTTGGCTGAGTACTCCTGCACCAGAAAGGAGGAATCCGCTGAGATCCACACTCCTGTTCAATGTCCAGGGATCTCAGCTGGGGCAAATACACATGTGTGGATCAGATTACGATTGGGCATGCCTGTGATGCCTTCTCTGGTCGTAAAGTGCACAACACGGTGGTGCAGTGGTTAGCACTACTATCTCAGTGCCAGGAACCCGGGTTCGATTCACATCTTGGGTGCCAGTCTGTGTGGAGTTTGCACTTTCTCCCCGTATCTGCGTGGGTTTCCTCTGGGTGCTCCAGTTTCCTCCCACAGTTATGTGCAGGTTTAGATTGAACATGTCATATTGCCCCTTAAGTGAAGTTCTAAGACAGGGGATGCAGTCGATGCAGGGTGGTCTTTCAAAGGGTTGGTGCAGACTCTATGGGGCCGAATTGCCTCTTTCTGTACTGTAGGGATTCTATGAACACACTGTTCTAGGCTTGGAGGGTGGCTAGAATTGTACCCCAGTGAGAATAGCCACCTTTATCAGGAGATATGGGGGGGGGGGGAAGGAAAATGGGTTAAAAGCTCTATGTTACCTTTTTGCTCCTTCCTCTATGGTTTCTCCGGGCTCCACTTTACCCCCAAACCCATTCCAGCGGCCAGCCCCAAATCCTCGTTTCTTCAATCCGAGGAGGATCTTCTGTTGCCTCAGCACCATCACAAGGGTCAACAGCTTTGGGGTGACCATCTTTCCGCAACAATGTCTTCTCAATGGCTGGCAGCTCCTGGTGAGGAAGAAATTAGCGTAAAACAGCTTTGATATTCCATTCAATAACTTGTATTTACTCTACAGCAAAATAAAACCTATTGAGGCGCATCACAGGAGTCTAATCAGAAGAGATATTGGGACAGGTGACCAAAAGCTTGGCTAAACTGGGTTTAAGCAGTGTCTGAAAAGAGGGCCATCAATGGTGGGGTAAAGGGAGTTGGGATGCGAAACAGGCTGGAGTGGGAGGAATGCAGAGAACTGGGAAGGTTGTAGGGCTGGTGGAGGTTACACAAGTAGGGACAGGTGGGGCCTTGATGCAATCACAATCGTCCAACAGTGCAGTTCACAGGCTCTTTAAAAAAAACTGTTTCTTGGAAGACAATGGTATGTGCGAGGAGGATGGTGGGAGCATAAGAAAGTAAATAATTCGCATTAACTTGGCACCTTTTCCGACTCTAGGACCTCCCTTTCCGGTTTTTGAAGTGCTGGTCACTTTTATAATGTAACGTGATGGCTGTAACTGCAGTTCCCTGAGTCGGGAGCACTGGGTAGTTCGAACGCCTGGATGCTCGCAACCGAACAAACAATGTATCCATTCTGGCTGCTGATGAATGAAAGATGTTACATTAGCGAGGCCGGGACAGCTACCTGGTTGACGCACAGCTCGCCTCCCGCAGGCTGCACTTTCTTTCACACCTGCAATGAGACGGAAAGGTTTTCGGAGTCGCTCCAACTTCCTCCCAACGTTTAGAATCGATTCGGAGTTTGTCGATCGGCACACACAAGGCGAGTTACGCTCGTGCACACCGGATGGAAACACACAAAAAAAAGGAACCGTTTTGCGCAGTGTTGTTTCTGTGTGGCCAATTTTATAAAACCGAGTGAATGCGTTTCAAATGTGATGTTTCAATTGGAAATAAATATCTGCGCGGCCGCTTCAGGATAAATTCTTGCTAAGGCTCATCTTGCCTGTTTGTGGGGTTTGGTTTCCTGGGGGAAAGTTAGATGTGACTCAAGGGTCCGGGATTAGGTTCTTTCAGAACAATTTGGTGCCGCATTGCCTGGTTAAGGCTCCGTTTGTGATGTGGATTTATTTGAAGCGCTTTATCGAACACTTAGGACAATAAATTGGCACTCGCCGCCATGTCCTTTCACCGAATCGTCATCATTTGTATTGATATAGCGCCTTTAACGCCGTAAAACGTCCAAAGAGGCTTCACAGGAGTGTTATCAAGTAGAATTTGATACGGAGCCACCACGTAGAATATTGTAAACAAAATACTGCGATTGCTGAAATCTGAAACAAGAACCGAGGATGCTGGAAACACTAAGAAGGTCTGCAGCATCTATTAGGAGAGAAACCGAGTTGAACGTTTTGAGTCCTTGGTGTCCTCAGATCTGAAGGGAGGGAAAATGTAGAAACTACAGCAAAAATTGGCAACTTTTAAAAAAATATATATTTTTATTGGCATTTTCAACTTAGTATAAGTTTGACGAGTAAGGCACATGGGGCGGGATTCTCTGATCCTGAAGCTAAGTGTTGACGCCGCCGGAAACGCCGTTGTAGCTGCTGATCCGGCCGTGGAATGGGCACCGGTGGATGCGCGCATGCGCAGTGGGTCCGGCGCGATTTTTGCGCATGCGTGGTGTCTCCCGCGCCGGCCCTGACCCAACATGGCGCAGGATTACAGGTGCCGGCGCAGAAGAAAGGAGGTCGGGAGACAGCGAGGCCTGCCTGCCAATCGGTGGGTCCCGAACACGGGCCAGGCCACATTGGACCCCCCCCCCCAAACAGGTCGCCACCCGACCCTTCAATGCCGAGGTCCCGCCGGCTCAGAGCAAGTTAGAACGGTGCCGGCGGGACTCTTTTTTTTAAGCGATTCGCACGGCCCTCCGGCGATTCTCCGACCCGGCACGGGCCGGAGAATCCTGCCCATGGTATTTAAAAAGTAGTAGTCTGATATTTACAAGCCAGTTGGTGTCCTAGGTACAACAGTTTTTACAACCCGCACCCCCCCGCCCCCCTTGGAGGCATGTTTTTTTTCCCCCCGCTGGGGTTTTTTTATGTTTGTTTGGTGTTGGGGGGAGGGCTGCGTGGCCTTCCCCTCCCCCTCCTCCCCTTACCCTCTCCCCCCTTGCACTCTTCCCCCCTTCTCCCCTTGCACTCTTCCCCCCTTCTCCCCTTGCCCTTTCCCCCCTCCTCCCCTTGCCCTCTCCACCCTCCTCTCCTTGCCCTCTCCCCCTCCTCTCCTTGCCCTCTCCCCCTCCTCTCCTTGCCCACTCCCCCTTCCTCTCCTTGCCCACTCCCCCCTCCTTCCCTTGCCCTCACCCTCCCTCCTCCCCATGACCTCTCCCTCGCCCTCTTTCCCCCCCCCCCTCCCCTTGCCCCCTCCTCCTCTTGCCCTCCGTGCTTCATTTTGTGCCGTCTTTGGGATCCCTTCCTCCCCTCTGCAGCAACAGGCCCAACCGGAAGATGAGATGCTGCTCTTCCAGCTTGCGCTGGGCTTAAAGATGTTAGTTCAGATAACCAAGAGCTTGACCAAAGAGGTAGACTTTAGGTGGGTGTTAAAGGAAGAGATGGAGGTAATTACAGAGGTTGGGGCCCAGTCAGCTTGGCTGCCAGATTGGAGCGAGTAAAATCGGCAGTCTGCAGGAGACCAGAATTGGAGGAAAGCAGAGATGGTGGAGGATTGTAGGGCTAGAGGAGGCGACATAAACAGTGTTTTCCACAAAGCCAATGGCTGTCTGAATCCACTTACTATTGCAATATGGTTGACCTGCAAATGTAATCACGAGTGAAGGTGAGACCACCTCTGCTCTATTCCAACCCGAATGCTGCTGAGACTCTTGCCCATGCTTCACTAACTCCTGCACTCTACTCCCTGATCTCCACTCTCTCCTCGCTGGTCTCCCACATTCCATACCCATCAAACTTTAACTCATCCAATCCACAGTAACCCGCACCCTATTCCTCATTGCATTATGCACCCCGATGCCTATCCTTATTGGTACAATGTTAAAGGTGCTATTATAAATGCAAGTTGCTGCCACCATCATTCACTCTACATCTTAATTGACCTATTGCTGAGTGGAATCTGTCCAGGGTGAGGGCTGAGGGGGAAGCCGAAGGAGAGATGATGGAACTAGGAGATAAGTGGAAGAAAGAAATGGTGCTTAAAAATGGTAAGATATTTTTATTTTTCCCATTATTAGACAGGGTGATATGATCTCTCGGGTTCGGTATCAACTGTTTCACACAGCAGCCGAACATCTGAAAAAAACACCAGCTGAACAGAGGTGGTTATCAAGGCAACAGAGGGACCCATACGTGAAATCTGCCCGGCAACAAAACTACCGCTGTCGGAGCGCATTTAAGTTGCTGGAGATTGATGAGACGCACAACATCCTGAGGCCTGGGATCAGCGTGATTGACTGTGGTGCAGCACCAGGTGCCTGGAGCCAGGTTGCGGTTGGCAGGGTTAATGCCACCGGCTACGGTGAGTGACATAAAAATCAAATTTAAAAATCTGTGACAGGAGCAATCCCTTAGGGGTCTGCAAGGTAATCAAGTTATTGATAATCTGGATTGTGGGTACATCTGCAAATGTTAAGTGCAATTTATTGTAAAGAAAAAATTATGTCTACTTGTTTATTTACTAACATTATAAATAAAACATTTTGGCAACAAATAGTTCATACTGTTATTTGGAATTTAGGACAAGGGCGTATGTTATTATTTATAGGGCATCCCCAGGAGTGAGTAAGTATCTGAAGGGGATTTCCAGGGATCTGTTGGTATTTTCAGGGGGTTTCTAAGAGTCAGCGAGTATTTTCAGAGGGTCCCACGTGTGTGCCTGTATTTATAGAGATCCTCAGCAGTCTGTTAGTATTTGCAGAGGTGCCCAGGAGGGCATTCGTATTTGCAGGTTCTGGGGCATGTCAGCATTTCATGAGCTCAGGATTTTCGAAAGTGCCTTAGAGCCAGTGAAGTACCTTTTGAAGCATTGTAATGTAGGTAATATGATCAATTTGCACACAAGGTGCCATAAGCATCAATATGATTATGATCTGAATATCTGTTCTTGAAGATGTTGGCTCAGGGATAATTATCGGCCAAGACAGCAGGAAGAGCTCCCCTGCTCTTCATCGAATAGTGCCATATGATCTAGTGCCACATCCAGCAATGTGGTGAAAGGATAAAGAGAAAACATAAATGAATGAATAATCCTACAAATCGTTAGTTTGCAATTCTCTTAATCATTCTTTGTCATTCAGAAGCATCAACTTTTCTTGAGTGCTTTTCTACAATTGGATAAGGTACCAACCTGCAAATTTCTCACACTCTGCATTCTTCCCCTCGGAGAAGGAAACATGCAAAATTAAAGGAACTAATCACGATGAATGTGTCTGGAAATCTGCCCCCTCTTGACTAATGTCGGTTTAGATGAAGGAACATAATTAAATATTATGTAATAATAATAATAATGTAGGGAAGGGATTGGGAAAGCAGGCAAATGGGGCCTGTTTCAAAACGTGATGTTCTTCTGTTCAGGTTTGTTGATGATCTTCTTTTCATTTCCCCTGATTGCAGATCTGGATGCCCCTGTAGGTTTTGTATTGGGAGTTGACCTTTTACACATCCCCCCACTGGATGGCGCTGTGTTTCTGCCTCATTCTGACCTCCAGGAGCTTGCGGTTCAAGCAAGAATACAGGAATCCCTGCCGGCGGGAGAGGCCCAGGTCATCCTGAGCGACGTGGCACCGAACGCCAGTGGGATCCGCGAGCTGGACCAGCAGCGATTGGCTGAGCTATGCTTCTGCGTTTTCGAGCTGGCCAGGAGGGTCCTCAGTCCTGGTGGCACCTTGCTCTGTAAATTCTGGGATGGGACTAACAGCCGTCTCCTCCACAGCCGACTCACCCAATTGTTTAGAGAGGTGAAGACTTTAAAACCGGCTGCGAGCAGGAAGGAGTCATCGGAGGTCTACTATTTGGCAAAATACTACAGGAAGAGCTGACGTTTTGGAAGTACTGTTTATGCTCATGGAAATTTCCATTGCAAGCTCACAATGTGGGACTATTTGTTCATTTATCTTTTTTCCCCATCCCTCCACCACCTTGTGAGGGGAAAAAATGCATTTCTATACTGCCTTTCACAACCACTAAACATCTCAAAATGCTTTATAGCAATGAAGTACTTTTGAAGTGTAATCATTGTTGTAATGGAAGAAATGTAGCAGCAAATTCTTATAAACAGCAATGTGATAACCAGATAACCTGCTTTCGTGATGTTGATTGAGGGATAAATATTGGCCAGGACACTGGGGGAGAATCTTTGCTCTTCAAAATGGTGTCATGGGATTTTTTATGTTCACCTGAGAAGGCCTTAGTTTAATTCTTTGTCCAAAAGATGACAGTGCAATGCTGATTCAGTGCTGCATGGAGTGCGAGCTGGGACTTTTGCTCATGCCTCTGGAATGGGAATTGAACCCAGTTACTTCCTGACTCTGAGGTGAGAGCACTACCCACTGAGCTACAGCCACTTTATGATTACTGCTGCCCTGTAATTCGTTGCCAGGAGATGGGCTGGAAGTCTGGATATATGTCCCTCTGTTTTGCAAGAATAAAGATTCTCCCTCTCCCCCTTCCCCCAGCGCGTAGTCAGTTAACTGACATGGGGCGGGTTTAGCAGTGGGCTAAATTGCTGGCTTGTAATGCAGAACACAGCCAGCAGCGTGGGTTCAATTCCCGTACCAGCCTTCCCGAACAAGCGCAGGAATGTGGCGACTAGGGGCTTTTCACAATAACTTCATTGAAGCCTACTTGTGACAAGTGATTCTTATTATTATTGAAATTGAATCACTTTAAATTATGTGTCTCATGACCTCAGGACATCCCAAAGTGCTTTACAGCCAATTAAGGTTTTTGGAGTTGTAGACCATAAGACATAGGAGTGGAAGTAAGGCCATTCGGCCCATCGTGTCCACTCCACCATTCAATCATGGCTGATTTCAACTCCAATTACCCGCTCTCTCCATTGCCCTTAATTACTCGAGAAATCAAGAATTTATCAACTTCTGTCTTGAAGACACTCAATGTCCCGGCCTCCACCGCCCTCTGTGGCAATGAATTCCACAGACCCACCACTCTCTGGCTGAAGAAATTTCTCCTCATCTCTGTTCTAAAGTGACTCCCTTTTATTCTAAGGCTGTGCCCCCGGGTCCTAGTCTCCCCTGCTAATGGAAACAACTTCCCTACGTCCACCCTATCTAAGCCATTCATTATATTGTAAGTTTCTATTAGATCTCCCCTCAACCTCCTAAACTCCAATGAATATAATCCCAGGATCCTCAGACGTTCACCGTATGTTAGGCCTACCATTCCTGGGATCATCCGTGTGAATCTCCGCTGGACCCGCTCCAGTGCCAGTATGTCCTTCCTGAGGTGTGGGGCCCAAAACTGCTCACAGTCTTCTAAATGGGGCCTAACTAATGCTTTATAAAGCTTCAGAAGTACATCCCTGCTTTTATGTTCCAAGCCTCTTGAGATGAATGACAACATTGCATTTGCTTTCTTAATTACGGACTGTTATAACCTGCCTACTTACCATTGGCTGGGGACTAATGACAATCCCACAATCCTGTGGGAGTATGAGCTTCCCCAATGAGGGGGGCGGAGAAACCATTAGTAAACTCCTAGTATAAATAAAGCTGGCCAGTTTAGGAACCAGCAGGAAGGAGTGTGCAGCAAGGGAAGTTGCTGCTGCTGTTATACATATATATATATATATATATAATATATATATATATATATGTTATTGTAAATAAATGTTATTACTTTGTATCCTGAAAACTCATGCTGGATTCTTCGTGGCCCTCACAAAACTGGCGACGAAGGTTAAAGTGAATAGCTGTCTACACTGCTGAAGCCACATCCCTGGATTTTTGTTGGATACAGGTTGGAAGTTGTTTTCTATTATACCGTGCCTCTGTACGGACGTTTGGATGTTTTTGATGCTGCGCTGGAAAGCTGGAACCAGTACACACAATGGATGCGTTACTATTTCCGGGCAGACAATATCACCGAAAATGAGCGCCAGGTGGTCATATTGCTCACCGCCTGCGGGCCGCATACGTTTGGGGTGATTAGGAGCCTTACGTACCCAACTGCGCTGGACACCAAAACGTTTGATGAACTTGTGAATATAGTGGGGCAACATTTTAACCCAACCCCGTCCACGATAGTCCAGCGTTACCGGTTTAATACCGCTGAGAGGACCACTGGAGAATCCCTTGCCGATTTTCTATCCAGGCTACGCAGGATTGCGGAGTACTGTGACTATGGTGTGACCAAAATGAAAATGTTGGCCCGGAGTTATGTCTGGTGGCCAGGCCTCGACACCGACATTGAGAAGGTGGCCCAAAACTGCTCCATTTGCCAGGAGCATCAGAAGCTTCCGCCAGCCGCGCCCCTACATCACTGGGAATGGCCAGGGCGGCCTTGGGCACGCTTGCATGCAGATTTTGCAGGCCCTTTTCAGGGATCCATGTTCCTTCTATTAATCAATGCCCAGTCTTAATGGCTAGAGGTGCATAAGATGCAGGGGACAACGTCCTGCGCAACAATTGAAAAGATGCGTTTGTCGTTTAGTACGCATGGCCTCCCCGAGGTGCTGGTCACGGATAACGGCACTCCATTCACGAGTGAGGAGTTTGTGAGGTTCACGAAGATGAACGGCATACGCCATATCCGCACTGCCCCTTACCACCCGGCTTCAAATGGGTTGGCAGAGCGCGCAGTGCAGACATTCAAAAGAGGCCTAAAGAAGCAGTCTTCCGGATCAATGGACACGAGACTGGCTCGCTTTTTGTTTATGTATAGGACCACCCCCCATGCGGTGACTGGGGTAGCTCCCGCAGAACTCCTAATGGGCCGGAGACTTTGCACTCGCCTTAGTATGGTTTTCCCAGACATTGGCGCAAAGGTACGCCGCACACAAGAACGGCAGGGACAGGGATTTTCTCGGCATCGGCCGATTCGGCAATTTCCGCCCGGTGACCCAGTGTTCGTTCGGAATTTTGCTGGTGGTGCCCAGTGGGTTCCTGGTGTAATCTTTCGCCAAACGGGTCCTATATCTTACCAGGTGCAAGCCCAGGGTTGTCTGCAGCGCAAACATGTAGACCACGTTCGGTCCAGAAGACTATTCCCTCAAAAGATACCTCGCCCCCGGAGCTCATTTCTACAGCCGCAGAGACCAGAGACAAGGTAAGGTAGTCCTCACAATCTTCCACTGGTGCCTCACTCGAAGCCTGCGCAGGTCGTTACAGAACCGAATGGAGATAGAGACGCGGACATGACGGAGGCAGCAGACTCTGACTCCGAGATGGAGACACAGGATGCATCAGAGGGGGAATCCTCCGGTCCACGGGCCGTGGATGTACAACCGTTGTGCCGTTCATCACGGAAGCGCCGGTCTCCGTCTCGTTACACGCCGCCTGATCCAGCGCCGTGTACAAATGGTGTCCGGCCTGCGGCAAAACGAGTCCAACGCCCTCCTTCGCCAGGGTCTTCGGTGGATTCCTTGGACTTTGGGGGGGAGGGATGTTATAACCTGCCTACTTACCATTGGCTGTGGA
This sequence comes from Scyliorhinus torazame, assembly GCF_047496885.1. Lineage (NCBI taxonomy): Eukaryota > Metazoa > Chordata > Chondrichthyes > Carcharhiniformes > Scyliorhinidae > Scyliorhinus > Scyliorhinus torazame. The sequence goes on along the minus strand of NC_092723.1, from coordinate 132,822,525 downwards.
CTAATGACAATCCCACAAACCTGTGGGAGTATGAGCTTCCCCAATGAGGAGGGCGGAGAAACCATTAGTAAACTCCTAGTATAAATAAAGCTGGCCAGTTTAGGAACCAGCAGGAAGGTGTGTGCAGCAAGGGAAGTTGCTGCTGCTGTTATATATATATATATATATATATATATGTTATTGTAAATAAATGTTATTACTTTGTATCCTTCAAACTCATGCTGGATTCTTCGTGGCCCTCACAAAACGGACTCAACCTGCAAGTTTACCTTTAGAGAATCCTGGACTAGGACTCCCAAGTCCCTTTGCACTTCAGCATTATGAATTTTGTCACCGTTTAGAAAATAGTCCATGCCTCTATTCTTTTTTCCAAAGTGCAAGACCTCGCACTTGCCCACGTTGAATTTCATCAGCCATTTCTTGGACCACTCTCCTAAACTGTCTAAATCTTTCTGCAGCCTCCCCACCTCCTCCATACTACCTGCCCCTCCACCTATCTTTGTATCATCGGCAAACTTAGCCAGAATGCCCCCAGTTCCGTCATCTAGATCGTTAATATATAAAGAGAACAGCTGTGGCCCCAACACTGAACCCTGCGGGTTGCCATTCCGAAAAAGAACCTTTTATCCCAATTCTCTGCCTTCTGCCTGACAGCCAATCGTCAATCCATGTTAGTACCTTGCCTCGAATACCATGAGCCCTTATTTTACTCAGCAGTCTCCCGTGAGGCACCTTATCAAAGGCCTTTTGGAAGTCAAGATAGATAACATCCATTGGCTCTCCTTGGTCTAACCTATTTGTTATCTCTTCAAAGAACTCTTTAACAGGTTTGTCAGGCACGCCCTCCCCTTACTAAATCCATGCTGACTTGTCCTAATCCGACCCTGCACTTCCAAGAATTTAGAAATCTCATCCTTAACAATGGATTCTAGAATCTTGCCAACAACCGAGGTTAGGCTAAAATTGGCCTATAATTTTCCATCTTTTTCCTTGTTCCCTTCTTGAGCAGGGGGGTTACAACAGCGATTTTCCAATCCTCTGGGACTTTCCCTGACTCCAGTGACTTTTGAAAGATCATAACTAACGCCTCCACTATTTCTTCAGCTATCTCCTTTAGAACTCTAGGATGTAGCCCATCTGGGCCCGGAGATTTATCAATTTTTAGACCTCTTAGTTTCTCCAGCACTTTCCCCTTTGTGATGGCTACCATATTCAACTCTGCCCCCTGACTCTCCTGAATTGTTGGGATATTACTCATGTCTTCTACTGTGAAGACTGACGCAAAGTACTAATTTAGTTCCTCAGCTATTTCCTTGTCTCCCATCACTAGATTACCAGTGTCATTTTGGAGCGGCCCAATGTCTACTTTTGCCTCCCGTTTGTTTTTAATGTATTTAAAGAAACTTTTACTATCATTCCTAATGTTACTGGCTAGCCTACCTTCATAATTGATCCTCTCTTTCTTTATTTCTCTCTTTGTTATCCTCTGTTTGTTTTTGTAGCTTTCCCAATCTTCTGACTTCCCACTACTCTTTGCCACATTATAGGCTTTCTCTTTTGCTTTGATGCATTCACTAACTTCCTTTGTCAGCCATTGCTGCCTAATCCCCCCTCTGATAACCTTTCTTTTCTTTGGGATGAACCTCTGTACTGTGTCCTCAATTACTACCAGAAACTCCTGCCATTGCTATTCTACTGTCTTTCCCACTAGGCTCTGCTCCCAATCGATTTTCATCAGTTCCTCCCTCATGCCCCTGTAGTTACCTTTATTTAACTGTAACACCTTTACATCTGATTCTACCTTCTTTCTTTCAAATTGGAGATTGAATTCTACCATATAATGATCACTGCCTCCTAAGTGTTCCCTTACTTTAAGATCTTTAATCAAGTCTGGCTCATTACATAACATTAAGTCCAGAATGGCCTGTCCCCTCGTGGGCTCCATCACAAGCTGTTCCAAAAAGCCCTCCTGTAAACATTCAATGAATTCTCTTTCCTTGGGTCCACTGGCAGCATTATTTACCCAGTCCACCTGCATATTGAAGACCCCATGATCACTGTGACCTTGCCTTTCTGACATGCACTTTCTATTTTGTGGTGCATTTTGTGGCTCTGGTCCTGACCACTGTTAGGAGGCCTGTACATAACTCCCATTATGGTTTTTTTGTCTTTGTCGTTTAATTAATAAGGCAACCCTGCCCCCTCTGCCCACCTCTCTGTCTTTTCGATAGGTTGTGAATCCCTGGATGTTTAAATGCCAGTCCTGAACCCCCTGCAACCACGTCTCTGTGATGCCTATCCATCATACCTGCCAGACACTGTTATCAGGAACACAGCAGCTAATTTCTGCACTACAAGCTCCCACAAACAGCAGTAAAATGAATTGTTGTCGATGAAATAAATGAGCTGATTGTGTGTTTTTCAATGATGCTGGTTGATGGATAAACATTGGCTAAGACAGCGAGAAGAATGTCTCTGCTTTGAAAATTGGTCGTACACTCTGGCATTTTATAGTTAGTTTCACTGCTTGATATTTGCTACTCACTCGGTTGGAGCTCCTTAATGGCATCAGCCACCTCTCTTTTAGAGATAGGAACATTTTGGCCCAGCCGTTGATCCTCCGATGCTACAGGAATCTGGAGGGAAGAAATAAGTGTTCAATACGTATCAGTACATCCCCAGACTGGCCCACCTTATGCAAAGATGTGCAGGTTAGGTGGATTGGCCATAAATTGCCCTTAGTGTCCAAAATTGCCCTTAGTGTTGGGTGGGGTTATTGGGTTATGGGGATAGGGTGGCGGTGTTGATTGGGTGCTCTTTCCAAGAGCCGGTGCAGACTTGATGGGCCGAATGGCCTCCTTCTGCACTGTAAATTCTATGATGTCTATGATAACTCAACATAAAAATTCCTAAATGCCTCACTAATGTCCACAGTTCTAATTAATCAATTACCCCTGGAATCACATATGGAGGGGATAGTCCTAGAATCGGCCCCCTTCTTAGTCAAGAAAGCCAAGTATTTACTTGCTTGTTCCCAAACTCATACACTTTTTGCTTTGAGAACTTTAATCTCCTCTCAGCCCGCTGGGTCAGTCAGGAATCAAGTGCCACCCGAGCTGCCTTAATCTCCCTCAACGACTGTCAGGCTTCCTCCCATACTCCTTGTCCACTTTGGCCAATCTAACTTCCAACTGGGCTTTAGAGTGGTTTCACAGGTCGGCGCAACATCGAGGGCCGAAGGACCTATACTGCGCTGTACTGTTCTATGTTCTAACCGGCGCTGACTTTCCAGCATTCTATGCCTTTTGTTAATTGTATAAGAAATAACCAACCCCCTAGCATAGGCCTTGCAAGTCTCCCACAAAATGGAGGGGTTCACATCAGTAAAGGAGTTTCCTTAAAATACATGGGAAAGGATTTATCCCTAAATAAGGAAGCTTCAAAATGCCATGACCTAGATTGAGGGCAGGGGAGGCCTTTGAGTAAAAGCTGAAGGGAAATAGGAGCATAGTCAGAGTTCAATGATGCTACCTATCGAGCAGGCGGATACCTGGATCGCTCGCGGTATGAATAAATAGTCAATTCTGGTATGACGTTGATGAGGAGCCAAGAAAAGTATGAATTCTTTATCTTGAGGATGTAGTGCTCTCCATACCTCCAAGTACTCCACTTCCTCACAAACCAATACCAATGCCCTTTCCTGAAGGATGGAGAATTTCTGTGGGGCACTGGGAGCTTATCCACTGTGGTGCATGTAAGAATTTCTGATGTATTGTATTATAGGTATTTGGCGCAGCAAGTGTTAAAAGCCTGGGTTAGTGTGTGTGTGACTGCTGCAGTCGTGTTTTAAAGAGTCTTGGTTTGAAAGGTTGGGAGCCAGGGGTGCAATTAAAGCATTGTAAAAGGCTTAGGCTAATGGAATTTTGTGTGATTAAGGAGATTCCATGTGGAACAAAGAACAATACAACACAGAAACAGGTCCTTCGGCCTTCCAAGCCTGTACCGGTCATGATACCACCTTTGACCAAAACTCTCAGCACTTCCTTGCGCCGTATCCCTCTACACCCATCCGAAAGGATGGAGTTAATTAGATTTCAGCTTGGTGGGCTTCCGGTGATGGGGATGTGCTGAGTAGTCGCACATCAGCTGGCTCTCCTCCATAAGACCAAAAAAGGCATTTTTGGCTGAATTTAGCCCACAAAACCAGACTTAAACATCCCCTTACCCCCAACATTAGCATGGAGACAAAAATGCCAGGAAGCAGCAGCTTGAGAGACTGCAGGGGCACCAGGAATTGCGGCAAAGGACAGAAGCGGTGAGCAAGCGGGTCGACGGACCCACGAGGCGAAGGGTCCCCGGCCTCTCCTGAGAGAGGGAGACCAGCGACCTGATAAACAAGCTCTCCCCGCCCCCCCCCCCCCCCCCCCCCCCCCCCCCCCCCGGGCCAGGCAATGGATGGAAGGTGTTCCTGATCAGGGAACTAAATGCAATGAAGGACAATATCAAGGCTGAGATAAAGGCAACAGTCAAAGTGGCAGTGGTGGAGGCACTACGCGCCATGCAGACAGCGCTCAACAGCACGGGGAAGAGGTTGGAAGCCCAGGGTAGCACGATACGGGAGCTGGAAAGGGCATTGATGGATCAGGGAGACCGAATCGTCACCCAGTACACTGAGATCAAGATGTTGGCGGTGACCCAGGGGAGCCTGAAAAGGAAGGTCGAGGACCAGGAGAATTGGTGAAGGTGGCAGAACATTTGAATAGTGGGCCTGCCAGAGGGGATCGCGGGCAGGGACCCAACCGACCATGTGGCCCAAATGCTGGGCAACCTAAGTTGTGAGAGTCAGCTTTCCCAAACCTCCAGAGATCGACTGGGCTCAGAGGTCGCTCCAACCAAAGCCCAGGGCCAGGGAGCAGTCAAGGGCGATAATCGCCAAGCTGCACAAATATCAGGACCGAGAAAGGATCCTTCACTGGGCTCGACAGATGAAGCTGTGCAACTGGGAGGGACATAAAATCAGAGTATACCAGGATATTGGGGCAAACTTGGCGCAGAGCCAAATTTAACCACGCAAAGTCGGTCCTGTACAAGTGCAAGGTCAGATTCGGACTGTTATTCCCAGCCAGGCTCTGGGTAACGGACCGGGGCAAAGAATATTATTTTACTGCCCTGGCAGAGGCAGACGTGTTCATCCGTAAGAACAGTCTGGACAGGCAGCAAGAGAGGCAGCAGTGAGGAAGGCACGGAGGAGGCGAAATGAAGAAATGGACAATTTTGTGCGGGACTGCATTGCCTCGCTATGAACAGGGGAACCACAGGAGGGGGCAGCAGAGCACAGGAGAGGGTCAGGACGAGATAGAAGGGACACCAGCAGAGTGGGCATAGGAGGGGGTCAGATCGACCATGGGAGGGGGGCCACCACACTAGTGGAAAAGCTAGCGCCGGGGAGGATAAGAGAGGAGGGCCGCGGCGCATCTCCCACTGAGGAGAGAGTGTCTGGCAGAAGGGTGGGGGGGAGTCGTGGGGGGCGGGGGGGGGGCAGGGGGTAGACGGAAGAGAGGGGATACAGGGGTGCGGGGGGGGGCAGTGGGTAGACGGAAGAGAGGGGATACAGGGGTGGGGGGGGTTGGCAGAAGGGGGAATCAAAATCACGGGGAGGGGGGGAACAAAACAACAAGTTGGGGGAGGGCTCTAGATTGGCTTCAGCAGGTTAGTATCAGAAACATGGAACAAGATGGCACCGTAAGCAGCCACTTTGGAGGGTCCCTAAACAAAGCGAAGCCCCGGAGTGCAGGGCTCACCCAAATGCTGAACACACAGCTGGCAGCCAAGTCGAACGGCACCTGGACAAAGGGAAACCCCAGAGCGTAGGGGCCCTTCCTCATGGCCTCTATAAAAAAAGACCATGGCGGAAAACCCTGACATAGACACCCCGACTGATCATGGCGGGAGCGGAGACCTCAGCTGCGTACAGGATCCACTGGACAGATCAAACCCCAGATGGGGAAAACAGCAGGCATGGCTAGGGAACCTGGAATGCTTATGGAGCAGATGAGGGCAGTGGACCCATGGCGGTTCATGCACCCAGGTGAGAAAGAATTCTCGTTTTTCTATACCCGCATCAACGTCTTTGTAGTGGGGAGATTGGTGCTTCCAGAAATAGAGCGGAATACTCCGCGATTGTAATCTCCAACCAGGCTCCACACCACATGGATGTAAGGTTGGTGATGGGCCCCACATGGAGGTTGGACACAGCCCTCTTGACTGACAAGGTATTCTGCCAGAAAATATCACAGGCCACAAGCGAGTACATTACGAACAACCGGAAGGGGGAAGTCTCACCTTTCACGTTCTGGGAGGCACTGAAGGCTGTGATGAGGGGAGAGATTATCGCCTACAAGGCTCACAGAGACAGGTAAAAGAGGGCAGCTAGGCAACAACTGATCGACTCCATCCTGGAGGTCGACAGAAGGCATTCCAAGGCCCCAACCGTAGAGCTGGTGGGGAGGAAGAAGCTACAAATGGACAGTAACCTGCTATCCACCAGGAAAGAAGTGCACCAACTCTGCCAGACACGAGGGACCTTTTATGAGCATGGAGACAAGGCTAGCCATCTGCTGGCTCACCAGCTGAGACAACAGGCAGCCAGCCTCGAGGGAAATAACCCAGGACAGCAGAGGCAGGCTGGTAGGCGAACCACAAAATGTCAACAAAGCATTTGAGGCCTTCTACCAGGGGCTCGGGGAAGAATCATTTCCTCGATGGACTGGACATAGCACATTCCCGTAACAGCCTCCCCGAACAGGTGCCGGAATGTGGCGACTAGGGGCTTTTCACAATAACTTCATTTGAAGGCTACTTGTGACAATAAGCGATTTTCATTTTCATTTCATTTTTCACATGCCAGTCGAGGGGGCTGGAAGCAGCAGTAGGACTGGAGAGGTCATGGAGAGCATCAACTCCATGCAGGAGGGGAAGGCGCCAGGACCCAACGGGTTCCTGGCGGACTTCTACAAAAAGTGCGCAATGGCACTGGTCCCGTACCTGCGGGAAATATTCACAGACTCGTTAGAGAGGGGCACCCTGCCTCCAATGCTAACACAGGCCACCATATCGCTGATAACCAAAAAGGACAAAGACCCAAAGAGGTGCGTATCATACAGACCCATTTCACTGCTCAATGTGGACGTGAAAAGGCTCGCAAAAGTCCTGGCTAAGCGGCTGGAGAACTGCATACCAGAGGTGGTTGCAGAAGACCAGATGGGCTTTGTTAAGGAGAGGTCTTGAACGAGTACTTTTCTTCTGTATTTACAAATGAGAGGGGCGATATTGTTGGAGAGGACAGTGTGAAACAGATTGGTAAGCTCGAGGAAATACTTGTTAGGAAGGAAGATGTGTTGGGCATTTTGAAAAACTTGAGGATAGACAAGTCCCCCGGGCCTGACGGGATATATCCAAGGATTCTATGGGAAGCAAGAGATGAAATTGCAGAGCCGTTGGCAATGATCTTTTCGTCCTCACTGTCAACAGGGGTGGTACCAGGGGATTGGAGAGTGGCGAATGTCGTGCCCCTGTTCAAAAAAGGGACTAGGGATAACCCTGGGAATTACAGGCCAGTTAGTCTTACTTCGGTGGTAGGCAAAGTAATGGAAAGAGTACTGAAGGATAGGATTTCTGAGCATCTGGAAAGACACTGCTTGATTAGGGATAGTCAGCACGGATTTGTGAGGGGTAGGTCTTGCCTTACAAGTCTTATTGAATTCTTTGAGGAGGTGACCAAGCATGTGGATGAAGGTAAAGCAGTGGATGTAGTGTACATGGATTTTAGTAAGGCATTTGATAAGGTTCCCCATGGTAGGCTTATGCAGAAAGTAAGGAGGCATGGGATAGTGGGAAATTTGGCCAGTTGGATAACGAACTGGCTAACCGATAGAAGTCAGAGAGTGGTGGTGGATGGTAAATATTCAGCCTGGATCCCAGTTACCAGTGGCGTACCGCAGGGATCAGTTCTGGGTCCTCTGCTGTTTGTGATTTTCATTAATGACTTGGATGAGGGAGTTGAAGGGTGGGTCAGTAAATTTGCAGACGATACGAAGATTGGTGGAGTTGTGGATAGTGAGGAGGGCTGTTGTCGGCTGCAAAGAGATATAGATAGGATGCAGAGCTGGGCTGAGAAGTGGCAGATGGAGTTTAACCCTGAAAAGTGTGAGGTTGTCCATTTTGGAAGGACAAATATGAATGCGGAATACAGGGTTAATGGTAGAGTTCTTGGCAATGTGGAGGAGCAGAGAGATCTTGGGGTCTATGTTCATACATCTTTGAAAGTTGCCACTCAAGTGGATAGAGCTGTGAAGAAGGCCTATGGTGTGCTCGCGTTCATTAACAGAGGGATTGAATTTAAGAGCCGTGAGGTGATGATGCAGCTGTACAAAACTTTGGTAAGGCCACATTTGGAGTACTGTGTACAGTTCTGGTCGCCTCATTTTAGGAAGGATGTGGAAGCTTTGGAAAAGGTGCAAAGAAGATTTACCAGGATGTTGCCTGGAATGGAGAGTAGGTCTTACGAGGAAAGGTTGAGGGTGCTAGGCCTTTTCTCATTAGAACGGAGAAGGATGAGGGGCGACTTGATAGAGGTTTATAAGATGATCAGGTGAATAGATAGAGTAGACAGTCAGAGACTTTTTCCCCGGGTGGAACAAACCATTACAAGGGGACATAAATTTAAGGTGAAAGGTGGAAGATATAGGAGGGATATCAGAGGTAGGTTCTTTACCCAGAGAGTAGTGGGGGCATGGAATGCACTGCCTGTGGAAGTAGTTGAGTCGGAAACATTAAGGACCTTCAAGCAGCTATTGGATAGGTACATGGATTACGGTAAAATGATATAGTGTAGATTTATTTGTTCTTAAGGGCAGCACGGTAGCATTGTGGATAGCACAATGCTTCACAGCTCCAGGGTCCCAGGTTTGATTCCGGCTTGGGTCACTGTCTGTGCAGAGTCTGCACGTCCTCCCCGTGTCTGCGTGGGTTTCCTCCGGGTGCTCCAGTTTCCTCCCACAGTCCAAAGATGTGCAGGTTAGGTGAATTGGCCAATGATAAATTGCCCTTAATGTCCAAAATTGCCCTTGGTGTTGGGTGGAGGTGTTGAGTTTGGGTAGGGTGCTCTTTCCAGGAGCCTGTGCAGACTCAAAGGGCCGAATGGCCTCCTTCTGCACTGTAAATTCAATGATAATCTATGATTAATCTAGGACAAAGGTTCGGCACAACATCGTGGGCCGAAGGGCCTGTTCTGTGCTGTATTTTCTATGTTCTATGTTCTATGTTAAGGTTAGACAGCTAGTGCGAACATCAGGCACCTGCTGAATGTGATAATGATCTCATCCGGGGAGAGAACACCAGGGGTGATCGTCTCTCTGGACGTAGAAAAGGCGTTTGACAGAGTTGAGTGGAAATACCTCATTGAGGTACGAGAGCGGTTTGGACTCGGGACAGGGCTCGGAGCCTTCTCAGGCTACAAACCAAACTTGGGCAAAAGCGAAGTATTCCCAGTGAATCCAAGAGGGAGAGGGGCAGAGCTGGAGGGTCTACCGTTTAAAATAGCCCAAAACAAATTCCGCTACCTGGGGATCCAGATTGCTTACGACTGGACATGGATCCACAATTGGGAACTTGACCAGTCAGGTGGAGAAAGTTAAAAGGGACCTACTGAGATGGGATGCACTCCCGCTTTCACAGGTGGGGAGGAGGCATACGATCAAGATGAACATACTGCCCAGGTTCCTTTTCCTGTTTAGATACATACTGATCTACATCCCCAAAGCCTTTTTCCATTCAATAGACAAGATGACTATGGCATTTGTGTGGGGAGGGGGAAGAATCCAAGAATTCCCAAAACAGTACTACAAAGGAAAAGAAAAATGGGGGTCCTAGCCCTCCTGAACTTGCAATGCTACCACTGGGCAGCCACGGCAGAAAGAGTGAGGAGATGGGTGAAGGACCCAGACATGGAATAGTGAGTGTGGAGGAGTCCTCCTGTACAGGAACAACCCTCCAGGCCTGCGCCACGGCAGCGCTCCCATCCCCGCCAGCAAAAACACTCAACAAGCCCAGTGGTGGTAGCGATCCTGAGAACTTGGAACCAGATGAGGTCTGACCGAAGTGTCCATCATGTCCACCATCTGCGGCAACCATAGGTTTGCACCAGCCATGCTCGATGCCACCTTGGAGAGGAGAAGACAGGACGGGGGTGGGGGTTGGGGACCTTTACACAGGAATCAGACTGGTGATCTTAGAGGAGCTGACAGAGAGACTACCAAATGGGAATGAACTCTGACATCTGCAGGTCAAAACCATTCTCCGCAACGAGACAACTACATACCTATAAACCCCGAGAAGCACAATCCTAGAGGAGGTACTGGACGTGGACAGTCTGGGAGGGGTAAGTGTGGGGACCTGTACGGACGACTCTTAGAAAGGACACCCTCCCCACTAGACGAGACACGGGAAAAATGGGAGGAAGAGCGAGGGACGGAAATAGGGTGGGGCCTCTGGAATGAAGCACTGTGCAGGGCCAATCCACCTCCTCATGCACAAGGCTAAGCCTCATGCAGCTGAACGTGGTGCACAGAGCACACCTGACAAGAACCCGAATGAGCAGGTTCTTCATGGGTGGAGGAAAATTTGAACGGTGCCAGAGAGGCTGTCCAACCACGCCCACATGTTCTGGGCTTGCTTCACACTTGGGTTCTGGATATCCTTCTTTGAGGCAATGTCCAAGGTTGTGGAGCTGTGCCCAAGAGTGGCAGTCTTCGGTGTATCGGACCAGCCTAAAACTATTCATAGGGAAGGGGGCTGACGCCCCAGCCTTTGTTTTCCTAATGGCCTGCCGGAGAATCCTGCTGGGCTGGCGATCAGCAACAGACTGGCTGGCAAACCTGTCAAGTTTCTCCACCTGGAGAAGATCAAGTTCCCTATCCAAGGGTCAGAGGATGGCTTCCACAAAGCGTGGAGGCCATTCAACAACTTGTTCCAGGACCTTATTGAAGCAAACAGCCAATAGAGCAGGGGAAGGGGAAGCACGGGAGCCAACGGGACCACAGGGAGCAGATAGGAAAGGGGGTGGGGGGGGGGGGGGTGGGAAGGAGGGAGGCTAGGTTAAAAAGGAGGGAGAGGCCAGGTCAGAAAACAACCGACACAGAGACCAGGGGCCCCAGAACAAGACCACAAGAAAAGGAACCCCCAAGGGAATGCTGAAAATTAGACAGGAAGGGGGAGAAGGAAAGGGGTGGGGGGGTGGGTGGGGGGGGCAACAACAAATGTTGGGGGGGTGGGGGGAGAGAGAATAGGGCATGGGTCACATGTAAATAGCAGATAACTACCCATTTTACAGTGAAAGGCCCAGAAATGGACCCTGAAACAACAAATGAGGGGGCGAGGAGGGGGAATTGGCACGGAGGAAAATGACATGTACATTGTAAGCGGCACAGTTATCTTTACCAAACGTATAGTGCATAATATTTCAAAACTTCAATAAAAACATTTTTAAAAAAGATTTCAGCTTGGTAAGATTATGTTGTTGCAGGATGCAGCTAAGGTATCAGGCATTTTGCAGAAAGCGGGTCAGGCTGTGCCCTGAAGTCAAACAGGTTGCTCTCTGTTCAGTTAAAAGTGATTAACAGTCTTTGAAGCAATAAAGGCGGCGGTTAAGTTGGCCGTGACGGAGGCGCTGGCCACTGATTTGTTATGTTCTCGGTGTAACATAAGCGGCTTCCTTGTGGTGCACTTGACAAAGGAAGGTTCAGACGTGGAGATAACTTCAACACGTTTATTAAACTATTTACACTTCTATTACTCGGGTTCGACACTACTGCTAATTCTACAATAGCTACCCAGACTGACTAACCAGTTGCTGCAATCCACGTGGTTGGTGTAATATTTAATCAACCCTGTGTCTCTACTCACTGACTGTCTCCACTGGAAAGAGGCAGATCATGTGTGTGGTGTCCTTTATATATGGGTTGGTGTAATGCCGTCCTGTGGTGGTGTCACCTCTGTGTGTATCGTGAATGTCCATTGGTTGTGTCCTATCTAACTGATCTATTGGTTGAGTGTGTGTGTGTGATGTCTCTGGTGCTCCATCTAGTGTTTAGCTAGCCTACACCACAGCCAACATGCAGGTAGCCCTCAATAAAATGGGAAAGAGATTAGAGGCCCAGGGGAACACCATAAAGGAACTGGAGAAAGTGTCAACGGAACGGAGCGACTGACTCATTGCCCTGGAGACCAAAATGAAGAGGTTGGTGGTGACTCAGGGGAACCTGAAAGGGAAGGTGGAGGACCAAGAAAATGGTTGAGATGCCAGAACATTAGGATAGTGAGCCTGCTATAAGGAATCAAGGGCAGGGATCCAACTGACTACGTGGCTCAGATGCTGAGGAACCTACTGGGGAGAGACAGCTTTCCCAAGCCACCGGAGACCGACAGGGCCCATAGATCACTTCTGCTGAAACCCAAGGTGGGGGAGCAGCAGCGAGCAATCATTGCCAAGTTACACCAGAACCAGGACCGGGAAAAAAATCCTTTGCTGAGCCAGGCAAACAACAGCCTGCTGCTGTGAGGGACATGGTATTACAGTTTATCAGGACACTGGGGAACACCTGGCAAAGTGCCGGGCAGAATTGGGTGAAGTCGGCCCTGTACAAGTACAATATCAAGTTTGGGATGCTGTACCCCCAGGCTCTGGGTAACGTACCAGAACAGAGAACATTATTTTACTGCCCCTGCAGATGTGGACGAGTTTGTCCAAAAGAAAGGACTGGATAAGCAACAAGGGAGGCAGCGATGAGGCGGTTACAGAGGAGGCAGAGAAAACTAATGAACAATTTGTGTGGGACTGCACCGTCTTGTTTTGAACTGGGGAACTAGTTCGCAGAAAAGAGGGAGCAAGTGCAGGAGAAGGCAGGAAGGAAACAGAAAGGAAACCAACATAGCAGGCATAGGAGAGGGTCAATCTGACCCCAGGAGGGAGGCCACCACACTAGAGTAAAAGCTAGCGCCAGGAGCTATGAGTGATGGGGGGGTCCACGGCGCATCTCCCACTGGGGAGAGAGCCGTGGGGGGCACATCACCAAGGGGGGATTTTGTAAGGGCCACGAAGAATCCAGCACGAGTTTTAAGGATACAAAGTAATAACATTTATTTACAATAACATATATATATAACAGCAGCAGCAACTTCCCTTGCTGCACACTCCTTCCTGCCGGTTCCTAAACTGGCCAGCTTTATTTATACTAGGAGTTTACTAATGGTTTCTCCACCCCCCTCATTGGGGAAGCTCATACTCCCACAGGATTGTGGGATTGTCATTAGTCCCCAGCCAATGGTAAGTAGACAGGTTATAACATCCCTCCCCCCCAAAGTCCAAGGAATCCACCGAAGACCCTGGCGAAGGAGGGCGTCGGACTCGTTTTGCCGCAGGCCGGACACCATTTGTACGCGGCGCTGGATCAGGCGGCGTGTAACGAGACGGAGACCGGCGCTTCCGTGATGAACGGCGCAACGGTTGTACGTCCACGGCCCGTGGACCCGAGGATTACCCCTCTGATGCATTCTGTGTCTCCATCTCGGAGTCAGAGTCTGCTGCCTCCGTCATGTCTGCGTCTCTATCTCCATTCGGTTCTGTAACGACCTGCGCAGGCTTCGAGTGAGGCACCAGTGGAAGATTGGGTGGACTACCTTCCCTTGTCTCTGCGGCTGTAGAAATGAGCGAGGAATCTTTTGAGGGGATAGTCTTCTGGACCGAACGTGGTCTACATGTTTGCGCTGGAGGCGACACTGGGCTTGCACCTGGTAAGATATAGGGCCCGTTTGGCGAAAGATTACACCAGGAACCCACTGGGCACCACCAGCAAAACTCCGAACGAACACTGGGTCACCGGGCACAAACTGTCGAATCGGCCGATGCCGAGAAAATCCCTGTCCCTGCCGTTCGTGTGTGTGGCGTACTTTTGCGCCAATGTCTGGGAAAACCATACTAAGGTGGGTGTGAAGTCTCCGGCCCATTAGGAGTTCTGCGGGAGCTACCCCAGTCACCGCATGGGGGGTGGTCCTATACGTAAACAAAAAGCGAGCCAGTCTCGTGTCCATTGATCCGGAAGACTGCTTCTTTAAGCCTCTTTTGAATGTCTGCAGTGCGCGCTCTGCCAACCCATTTGAAGCCGGATGGTAAGGGGCAGTGCGGATATGGCATATGCCATTCATCTTCGTGAACCTCGCAAACTCCTCACTCGTGAATGGAGTGCCATTATCCGTGACCAGCACCTCGGGGAGGCCATGCATACTAAACGACAAACGCATCTTTTCAATTGTTGCGCAGGACGTTGTCCCCTGCATCTTATGCACCTCTAGCCATTTAGACTGGGCGTCAATTAATAGAAGGAACATGGATCCTTGAAAAGGGCCTGCGAAATCTGCATGCAAGCGTGCCCAAGGCCGCCCTGGCCATTCCCAGTGATGTAGGGGCGCGGCCGGCGGAAGCTTCTGATGCTCCTGGCAAAAGGAGCAGTTTTGGGCCACGTTCTCAATATCGATGTCGAGGCCTGGCCACCAAACATAACTCCGGGCCAACATTTTCATTTTGGTCACACCTGGATGCCCATTGTGAAAGTCTGATAATATCAGCTCCTGGCCTTTTTCCGGGACAATCACAAGCGTCCCGCACAAGAGGATGCCGTCTTCCACGCTGAATCCTGACAGCTTGGAGGAAAATGCCCGCAACTCGCCTGGGAGCTGTCTATGCTGCCCACCATACAGGACTATGTGCCGAACCTTTGACAGGACTGGCTCTGTCTGGGTCCACTCACGGATCTGTGATGCCGTGACAGGCAAGGTGTCCCATAAAATTTAGGGTTGCAACCACCTCACTGGTCGTGGGGGTCGACATGGGGTCGGTCGATAAAGGCAATCGGCTCAGTGCATCGGCATTTGCTATCTGCGTACCTGGTTTGTGCTCCAGAGAATACTCGTATGCAGCAAGCAACAAAGCCCAGCGCTGGATCCGTGCGGAAGCAATGGGCGGTTTTGGCTTATCCTCTCTGAAAAGTCCCAGCAGAGGCTTATGATCAGTCACGATAGTGAAATGGTGGCCATACACGTACTGGTGGAAGCGTTTCACCGCAAAAACCATTGCCAGGCCCTCCTTCTCAATCTGCGCGTACCTTTTCTCCGCTGCAGTCAATGTGCGGGAGGCGAAAGCTATCGGTCGCTCGGCCCCGTTCTCCGTCTTGTGGGACAGGACGGCCCCAATACCATACGGGGATGCATCACATGTGACGAGCAAAGGCTTTCCAGGAACATAGTGGGTTAGTAACCCAGATGACGACAATTGTTGCTTTACCCGCCGGAAAGCGGTTTCTTGCGGCTGACCCCAAACCCAGGTGTGATTTTTCTTTAGCAGAAGGTGCAAAGGGGCCAGTGTAGTTGCCAGATTGGGGAGGAACTTCCCGTAATAGTTTACGAGACCGAGAAAAGAACGAAGATGCGAAGTGTCAGTCGGGGCGGGGGCCTGTTGAATTGCACGCACCTTCTCTGCGACGGGGTGCAAACCTTCGCGGTCCACCCGATAACCTAGGTAGACTACTTCCTTTGCCTGAAATAAGCACTTTGTGCGAAGTAAACGGACTCCAGCCTCCGAAAGGCGTTGAAGAACAGCCTCCAGATTTTCCAAATGTTCCTGCTCTGATGTCCCTGTAATCAAAACGTCATCTAAGTAGACAGCAACACGTGGTAAACCTCTCAAAATGCCCTCCATAACACGTTGAAAAATTGCGCAGGCAGAGGATACTCCAAAGGGCAACCGTGTATATTCATACAGGCCCCAGTGTGTATTCATCGTTACATATGGTCAGGAGGCAGGGTCCAGCTCCAACTGCAGGTAGGCGTGACTCATATCTAATTTTGTGAACGAGAGTCCACCTGCAAGCTTCGCGTAGAGATCCTCTATGCGAGGCATTGGATATCGGTCGAGTCGGGAAGCCGTATTCACTGTAAGTTTATAGTCGCCACACAAGCGAACTGTGGCATCTGGCTTCATTACAGGTACAATTGGTGCTGCCCAGTCAGCAAAACGGACGGGCCTGATAATACCCAAACTCTCCAAACGAGTGAGCTCCCCTATCTACCTTCTCGAGCAAGGCGTAAGGCACCGGGCGCGCCCGGAAATAGCACGGCGTGGCTCCTGGTTCGACTTGGATACGGGCTATGGCCTGTTTTATTTTCCCCAAACCAGGCTGGAATACATCTGGGTATCGTCCTAGCACCTCAGTTAACCCTTCAGAAACGGTTTGGAGGATGTGCTGCCATTGCAACCGCAAATGGCGCAACCAGTCCCGACCCAACAGGCTGGGCCCATGGCCGCGCACCACGATAAGTGGGAAACGCCCCTCCTGGCGTCCATAAACAACAGGGGTCATTGTAGTTCCTGCAATGTCCAGTGGTTCCCCCGTGTAGGTGGCCAACCTGGCCTGTGAGTCAGTTAATGTAAGGGTCTGTATACCCTGCTTGATGCGGTCGAATGTCCTCTGGGAGATCACGGAGACCGCTGCGCCAGTGTCCAACTCCATCTCAAGCGGGTGGCCATTGACCCGTACTGTCACCTTAATGGGGGCCACACGGGGAGCTGCCACACAATGCAACTGCAGGCAGTCGTCCTCCGTCTCCACGTCCTCAGGGGTAGTCGCCGCAGGTTCATCCACATGGAAGGTACGGCCCCTGGGCTGGTCCCAGTTACGGCCCCTGGGCTGGTCCCAGATTCGGTCGGAACGACGGCGCGCCCCCAGGACCGCCGTCCGCGACGGGGTCGGCGCCTACAAGTCTGACACGGACATGGCTCCTCATCCATTGGTTCTGGAGAAGGCTCCCTTCGGGGAGGAATGTCTGATGGCCACTGGCGTCAGTCCGGACGTTGCCTCATCCAAGGTACCACAGGAGTGCGGGGGGACATTTTCGGACGGAAGGGGTTGCGCCCCAAGGCATGCACTTCCATTCCCTGTAGCTCCTGCACTCCTCGTTCTGCGCTCTCTCGGGACAATACTATTTGAATGGCCTGTTGAAAAGTCAATGTTGGCTCAGCTAACAACTTTCTCTGGGTGGCCGCATTGTTAATACCGCAAACCAAACGGTCGCGTAACATTTCTGACAAGGTCGCACCATAGTCACAGTACTCCGCAATCCTGCGTAGCCTGGATAGAAAATCGGCAAGGGATTCTCCAGGGGTCCTCTCAGCGGTATTAAACCGGTAACGCTGGACTATCGTGGACGGGGTTGGGTTAAAATGTTGCCTGACTATATTCACAAGTTCATCAAACGTTTTGGTGTCCAGCACAGCTGGGTACGTAAGGCTCCTAATCACCCCAAATGTATGCGGGCCGCAGACGGTGAGCAATATGACCACCTGGCGCTCGTTTTCAGTGATATTGTTTGCCCGGAAATAGTAACGCATCCGTTGTGTGTACTGGTTCCAGCTTTCCAGCGCAGCATCAAAAACATCCAAACGTCCGTACAGAGGCATGGTATAATAGAAAACAACTTCCAACCTGTATCCAACAAAAATCCAGGGAGGTGGCTTCAGCAGTTTAGACAGCTATTCACTTTAACCTCCGTCGCCAGTTTTGTGAGGGCCACGAAGAATCCAGCACGAGTTTTAAGGATACAAAGTAATAACATTTATTTACAATAACATATATATATATATATATATATATATATATATAAAACAGCAGCAGCAACTTCCCTTGCTGCACACTCCTTCCTGCTGGTTCCTGGACTGGCCAGCTTTATTTATACTAGGAGTTTACTCATGGTTTCTCCGCCCCCCTCATTGGGGAAGCTCATACTCCCACAGGATTGTGGGATTGTCATTAGTCCCCAGCCAATGGTAAGTCGGCAGGTTATAACAGGGGAGAAATTAGGGGGTTGGTGGGAGGGGAGAATAGAGGGGGCGCAACAGTGGGATGGGGGGTAGCAGAAGGGGGGGTGAAACCGCTGGGGGAACAAAATGGTGGGTGATGAGCGGGGGTGGAAGTGGAGGGCTCTAGACTGGCTTCAACAAGCTACTTGTGGACACATGGAACAAGATGGTACTGCAAGCAGCCACTTTGGAGGGTCCCTGAACAAAGGGAGACCCTGGAGTGCAGGGGCTCATCCACATGGCGTACACACAGTTGACGGCCATGTTGGGTGGTTCCTGGACCAAGGGAAACCACAGAGCGCAGGGGCCCGGCCTTATGGTGAACACAGTGACCGTGGCAATTTTGGATGGCCCCCTAACAATGGAAACCCAGGAGTGCTGGGGCGCATCCATAAGGCACGTATGGTTGATCCCGTGGGAGGGGGGGATGACAAAAAACCCCATCAGAATAGTTACTTGTAACGTCAGGTGATTTAACAGTCCAGTGAAAAGATTCAGAGTCTTCGTCCATTTGAAAAGTACGACTTGCAGGTAAGAAAGGGATAGGTGGGACAGACCTACCATTTGTGTTACGGGACCAGAACCTGAAAGTGGCAATCTTCGGGGTATCAGACCAGCCAGAACTACTTATGGGGAAGGGGGGCTACGCCCTTGCCTTTGCTTCCCTAATCGCCCGCCAAAGAGTCCTGCTCAGCTGGCGATCAGCAGCACCACCCAAAGCTGCAGACTGGCTGGTAGACCTGTCAGAATTTCTCCACCTGGAAGCCATTCACCAACTTGTTCCAGGACCTGTTTGAAGCCACCAGCCAATAGAGAGAGGGAGGGGGGCACACAGGGGCCAACAAGACACAAGGAAACGGGAAGAGGGAGGAAAGGAGGTAGGGGGGATTGGGATCAGACGATATCGACAATGGAGGACCAAGAACACGGCCACAAAGACAGGGCTCTTTAGCAGGGACAAAGGGCCCAGGACAAAATGGGACTGGCCAAGGCTGAACCGCCCGGTACAGGGACGGGACACCAGCACCCCCCCGTCCCAGCCGCCGCAACCCCCGGGCGGAAAAGTCCATATGAACGGCAGACTAATAGAGCCAGCTAGGATGCGGACGGGGAGAGTACAAGCAAATAAGACAAAATAGACCAACACCCTAAAAGACACCTAAAACAAGGGGGGTGGGAGGAGAGGGAGGGCAGGGCCAATCAACAGGGGGAAGCGGGGAAAGAACGATACATGATAATCACCTTTTGTAAACTATTCCAATAAAAATTTTCAAAATAACAAAAACGGAAAGGGGTAGGGGTTGGGTTTTGGGGGTTATTTCTAATGTTTGGCTTTTGTAAATTGTACCTGGTCTACACAGATCTGTTTGTTTTGTATTGTATAAAATGAAAAACCTTAATAAAACATTTGAAAAACAATCTTTGAAGCATGTAAATTTGTCTGAGAACAAGGGGGAGCTGAAACAAGCCAAGAAGCATTTTCTGAAGAAATACAGCTAGAATTTAATAATAAATACTAACAATAATAATCTTTATTGTCACAAATAGGCTTACATTATCACTGCGATGAAGTTACTGTGAAAGGCCCCTAGTCGCCACCATTCCAGCGCCTGTATGGGTACACGGGGGAGAATTCAGAATGTCCAGTTCACCTAACAGCACGTCGTTGGGACTTGTGCGAGGAAACTGGAGCACCCGGAGGAAACCCACGCAGACACAGGGAGAACGTGCAGACTCCACACAGACAGTGACCCAAGCCGGGATTCGAACCTGGGACCCTGGAGCTGTGAAGCAACAGTGCTACCCACTGTGCTTCCATGAATTTCTGCATGGGTGTGACAGGAATGTTGCGCAGTGTTGAGATTTCGCTTTCTCAAAGAACATCTTGTAAAGCAATTGCTCCGATGTGCCATTTGTAGTTAAAGTGGGTGAGAGCTGAGATTTTTTTCCTTGTTCAATAAAGATAGCAGTTAAGGGTATTGTATTTACTGTATTGAGTAGTATTGCTTAAGGGATAATTGTTAGCTATTTTCTGGTGTGATATTAAAATTTTTAATACTGTGTTAGTGATAACGTTTGTTTTAATATACCAGATCCCTCTTTCTTTGTGTAATCACTCCTGGAGCGAAGGATTTGTTCCTCGCAGTCGACAGAATTAAAATATTGGGTTTTCTTTCCAATATCCTAGCCACTGTTGGGATCAGGTCTGGGATCATAATACCACCGAAGGGTGTAAGTAACATTTAACGTCCCTGCACACAAAAGAATTAGCGGAAGCAAATTCCACAAAGTCCATGAAGTCTTTAGTAACAAATTCCGGGGAATGGTTTGGTCATACGCATTTATTATTGAAACAGATTCTCCATATACAAGATCCTTAACAATCACATAACGGACTTCCGGGTGCGGCGATGACCAGCTAAGTCACACGTTTCGGCAGCTCCCGTTGGAACGGACTTTTGGGCTCTTGATAAGAGCCCCAACGGCAATTATAAACGACCAAAATCCCTGTGCCGTGAAATAGAAGGGAATCCTCCTGGATATTGATGGAAAAAGGAGAAGATAGCGGCAGAATTGCAGTGGATCCTTCGGAGCAGCGGCAAGGAAGGGTAGCTCGAAGCAAGATGGCGTCGAAAGGTGGCCGTTCGATATGGGGCCCGGAGCAACAAGAGTTCCTGCGGCGCTGTGTGGAAGAGCTGAAGAAGGAGGTGTTGGCCCGAACAGGCGATTGAAGGGCTAAAAGAGGCGCAGAGGACCCAGGAGCTGGAGCTTCGGGTCATGAAGGCAAAGGCTGCTGAAAATTAAGATGAAATTCAGGGCCTGGTGGTGAAGACCGAGACGCACGAGGCGCAGCACAAGAGGTGTGTGGAGAGGTTGGAAGCCCTGGAGAATAATTCGAGGAGGAAGAATCTAAGAGTCTTGGGTCTTCCCGAGGGCGCAGAGGGGGCGGACGTCGGGGCATATGTGAGCACGATGCTTCACTCGCTAATGAGATCGGAGGCCCCGATGGGCTCTTTGGAGATGGAGGGAGCTTATCGAGTTATGGCGCGAAGACCAAAGGCAGGAGAAATACCTCGAGCCATAGTGGTGAGGTTTCACCGATATAATGACAGAGAGATGGTCCTAAGATGGGCGAAGAAAACTCGGAGCTGCACGTGGGAGAACGCGGTGATCCGCGTATACCAGGATTGGAGTGCGGAGGTGGCGAGAAGGAGGGCAAGTTTCAATCGGGCTAAGGCGGTGCTTCACAAAAAGAAGGTGAAATTTGGAATGCTGCAACCGGCGAGACTGTGGGTCGCATACCAAGGGAAGCACCACTACTTTGAGACGGCAGAAGAGGCGTGGACATTCATAGTGGGCGAGAAGCTGGAATAGTCTGGCGAGAGAAAGAGCTTCTGGGACAAAGTGGTGGGGTGACTATGTGGGACGAGGAGGGGGGGGGGGGGATGATTTTTCGATTTTTCAATTGTTAACTCTTTAATCCTGTAAATGTTCTCTCTTCCCCTCGTTTGGGGGGGGGGGGCGGTGGAGTATGAGGAACTGTGGGCGCCGGTGGGTAGGAAAGCGGGGCTGAGTGGGAAACGCGGGCCTCGTTCTCGCGCTATGGTAATTATGGCGGGAACAGGGACGCAGGAAGGTGGGGGCCTCGCACAGTGAGAGGCCGAGGGCAAACGGGGAAGCCGAGGTCAGCCAGAGTTCGCTGACTTCTGGGAGCAACATGGGGGGGTGTAATTACGCTAGAGGGGGATCTAGCGGAGGGGGGGGGGGGGGAGGGAGCTAACTGGGTTGCTGCTGCTAAGGGGAAGGGGGAGCTGTTATGGGGTGGGGTGGTTGAGGCAGGAGGGCACCGTCGGTGGGATATACGGGTACGTGGGAACCGGGTGAGGAGCTGGGGTAAAAAAGGGGATGGCTAGTCGACAAGGGGGGTGGGTAAAGAGCCCCCCAACCCGGTTGATCACGTGGAACGTGAGAGGGCTGAATGGGCCGATTAAAAGGGCGCGGGTACTCGCACACCTAAAGAAATTAAAGGCAGATGTGGTTATGTTGCAGGAGACGCACCTGAAATTGACAGATCAGGTCAGACTACGTAAAGGATGGGTGGGACAGGTGTTTCATTCGGGTTTGGATGCGAAGAATAGCGGGGTGGCTATTTTAGTGGGGAAACGGGTACTGTTTGAGGTAAAGACCATAGTGGCGGACAGTGGGGGTAGATACGTGATGGTGAGTGGCAGACTGCAAGGGGAGGCGGTGGTTCTGGTGAACGTGTACGCCCCGAACTGGGATGATGCAAACTTCATGAGGCGTATGTTGGGGCGTATCCCGGACCTGGAGGTGGGAAAGTTGGTAATGGGGGGAGATTTCAATACAGTGCTTGATCCAGGGCTGGACCGGTCGAGGTCCAGGACCGGGAGGAGGCCGGCAGCGACCAAGGTGCTTAAGGACTTCATGGAGCAGATGGGAGGAGTAGACCCTTGGAAATTTATCAGACCTAGGAGTAAGGAGTTCTCATTCTTCTCCCATGTTCACAAGGTATATTCACAGATAGACTTTTTTATCCTGGGAAGGGCACTGATTCCGAAGGTGACAGGGACGGAGTACACGGCCATAGCCATCTCGGACCACGCTCCACACTGGGTAGATCTGGAGGTAGGAGAGGAAAAGGAACAGCACCCACTCTGGAGAATGGATATGGGCCTGTTGGCAGATGAGGGGATATGTCTAAGGGTGAGGGGGTGTATCGAAAGTACTTGGAGCTTAATGACAATGGAGAGGTTCAGGTGGGAGTGGTCTGGGAGGCGTTGAAGGCGGTGGTCAGAGGGGAACTGATATCCATAAGGGCACATAAAGGGAAGCAAGAGAGTAAAGAAAGGGAGCGATTGCTGAGAGAACTTCTGAGGGTGGACAGGCAATATGCAGAGTCACCGGAGGAGGGACTGTACAGGGAAAGACAAAGGTTACATGTGGAATTTGACCTGCTGACCACGGGTAAGGCAGAGGCACAGTGGAGGAGGGCACAGGGAGTGCAGTATGAGTATGGAGAGAAGGCGAGTCGGTTACTGGCCCAACAGTTGAGGAAGAGGGGAGCGGCGAGGGAGATAGGTGGGGTGAGGGATGAGGAGGGAGAGATGGAACGGGGAGCGGAGAGAGTGAATGGGGTGTTTAAGACATTCTATGAGAGGTTGTATAAGGCTCAACCCCCGGAAGGGAAGGAGGGAATGATGCATTTCCTGGATCAGCTGGAATTCCCGAAGGTGGAGGAGCAAGAGAGGGCGGGACTGGGAGCACAGATTGATGTGGAGGAGGTGGTAAAGGGGATTGGGAGCATGCAGGCGTGAAATTTTATAGGAAATATATAGACCTACTGGCCCCGCTTTTGACGAGAACCTTTAATGAGGCCAGGGAAAGGGGGAAGTTGCCCCCGACTATGTCGGAGGCGACAATATCGTTACTTTTGAAGAAGGATAAAGACCCGCTGCAGTGTGGGTCCTACAGGCCCATTTCCCTTTTGAATGTAGATGCTAAGCTCCTGGCCAAGGTAATGGCGACGAGGATAGAGGATTGTGTCCCGGGGGTGGTCCATGAGGGTCAAACTGGGTTCGTTAAGGGGAGACAGCTGAACACGAACATACGGAGGCTGCTAGAGGTGATGATGATGCCCCCACCAGAGGGGGAGGCGGAGATAGTGGTGGCGATGGATGCCGAGAAAGCATTTGACAGTGTCGAGTGGGACTACCTGTGGGAAGTGTTGAGGAGATTTGGTTTTGGTGAAGGGTTCATTGGATGGGTACAGCTGCTATATAGGGCCCCGGTGGCAAGTGTGATCACGAACAGGCAGAGGTCTGACTACTTCCGTCTTTATAGAGGGACGAGGCAGGGGTGTCTCCTGTCTCCGTTACTGTTTGTATTGGTAATTGAGCCCCTGGCCATAGCACTGAGGGGCTCCAGGAAGTGGAGGGGAGTACTCAGGGGAGGAGAAGAACACCGGGTATCATTGTATGCAGATGATTTACTGCTGTATGTTGCGGACCCGGTGGAGGGGATGTCTGAGATAATGCAGACGCTCGGGGAGTTTGGGGAATTCTCGAGGTACAAATTGAACATGGGGAAGAGTGAGTTGTTTGTGGTACATCCGGGGGAGCAGAGCAGGGGAATAGAGGATTTACCGCTGAGGAGGGTAACAAGGGATTTCCGGTACTTGGGGATCCAGATAGCCAGGAGTTGGGGGACCTTACATAGGCTTAATTTAACACGATTGGTGGAACAGATGCCTTGAACACTCCATTTACTCTCTCCGCTCCCCGCTCCATCTCTCCCTCCTCATCTCTCACCCCCCCTATCTCCCTCGCTGCTCCCCTTTTCCTCAGTTGGTGGGCCAGCAACCTACTCGCCTTCTCCCCATATTCGTACTGTACATCCTGTGCCTTCCTCCATTGTGCCTCTGCATTACCCGTAGTCAACAAGTCAAATTCTACATGTAGCCTTTGCCTTTCCCTGTACAGTCCCTCCTCCGGTGCCTCCGCATATTGTCTGTCCACCCTCAGAAGTTCTTTCAACAACCGCTCCCTTTCCCTACCCTCCTGCTTTCCTTTATGTGCCCTAATAGATATCAGCTCCCCTCGAACCACTGCCTTCAGCGCCTCTCAGACCACTCCCACCTGTACCTCCCCATTATCATTAAGTTCCAAGTACCTTTCAATACACCCCCTCACCCTTAAACACACCCCCTCATCTGCCAATAATCCCAAGTCCATTCTCCAGGGTGGACGCTGTTGTTTTTCTTCCCCTACCTCCAGGTCCACCCAGTGTGGAGCATGATCCGAAATGGCTATAGCCGTGTACTCCGTCCCCGTCACCTTTGGGATCAGTGCCCTTCCCAAAACAAAAAAATCTATTCGTGAAAATACTTTGTGTACATAGGAGAAAAACGAAAACTCCTTACTCCTAGGTCTACTAAATCTCCAGGGATCTACTCCTCCCATCTGCTCCATAAAATCCTTAAGCACCCTAGCTGCAGCCGGCCTCCTTCCGGTCCTGGACCTCGATCTGTCCAGCCCTGGGTCCAGCACCGTATTGAAGTCTCCACCCATTACCAACTTCCCCACTTCTAGGTCCGGGATTCGTCCTGACATACGCCTCATAAAATTGGCATCATCCCAGTTCAGGGCATACACGTTCACTAATACCACCGCCTCCCCTTGCAGTTTGCCACTCACCATCACGTATCTGCCCCCACTATCCGCCACTATAGTCTTTGCCTCAAACATTACCCGCTTCCCCACTAGTATGGCCACCCCCCTGTTTTTTGCGTCTAGCCCCGAATGAAACACCTGCCCCACCCATCCTTTGCGTAGTCTGACCTGGTCTATCAGCTTCAGATGCGTCTCCTGAAGCATAACCACATCTGCCTTAAGTTTCTTTATGTGTGCGAGTACCCGTGCCCTCTTAATCGGCCCGTTCAGCCCTCTCACATTCCACGTGATCAACCGGGTTGGGGGGCTCTTTACTCCCCCCCCCTTGACGACTAGCCATTTCCTTTTTCAATCCAGCTCCTCACCCGGTTCCCACGTAGCTGTATCTCCCCCAGGCGGCGCCCCCCCGCCCCGACCCCCCCCTCCCATTCCAGCTCCCCCTTCTCCCCAGCAGCAGCAGCCCAGTTAACCCCCCCACCCCCCCGCTAGATCCCAAACTAGCGTATTTGCACCCCCCATGTTGCTCTCAGAAGTCTGCAAACTCTGGCCGACCTCGGCTTCCCCCCGGTGACCTCGGCTCACACTGTGCGAGGCCCCCTCCTTCCTGCTTCCCTGTTCCCGCCGTGATTACCATAGCGCGGAACAAAGCCCGCGCTTCCCTTTTGACCCCGCCCCCAATGGCCGGCGCCCTCAGCTCCTCATCCTCCCTCACCCCCTCCCCCACGACATGGGGAAGAGAGAAAAGTTACAGGGTCGCAGGTTTAACAACTTGGGAAGCCATCTCTTCCCCCCTTTTCCCCCCTTCATCCCACATATTCACCCCCCCCACTTTGTCCCAAACGTTCTTTTTCTGGCCCGCTCCCTCCAGCTTCTCCTCGACAATAAATGTCCACGCCTCATCTGCCGTTTCGAAGTAGTGGTGTTTCCCTAGATGTGTGACCCACAGTCTTGCCGGTTGCAGCATTCCGAATTTGACCTTCCTTTTATGCAACACCGCCTTGGCCCGATTAAAGCTTGCCCTCCTTCTCGCCACCTCCGCACTCCAACCTTGATATACGCGGATCACCGCGTTCTCCCACCTACTGCTCCGAGTTTTCTTTGCCCATCTGAGGACCATCTCTCTGTCCTTATATCGGAGAAATCTCATCACTATTGCTCTAGGAATTTCTCCAGCCCTCAGTCTTTGCGCCATAACCCGATAGGCTCCCTCCACCTCCAGCGGACCCGTCGGGGCCTCCGATCCCATTAACGAGTGCAGCATCGTGCTCACATATGCCCCGACGTCCGCCCCTTCTGCACCTTCGGGAAGACCAAGAATCCTTAGGTTCTTCCTCCTCGCATTATTCTCCAGCACCTCCAGCCTTTCCACACATCTTTTGTGTTGTACCTCGTGGATCTCCGTTTTCACCACCAGGCCCTGTATGTCATCCTCATTCTCAGCAGCCTTTGCCTTCACGACCCGAAGCTCCTGTTCCTGGGTCTTTTGCTCCTCCTTTAGCCCCTCTATCGCTTGTAATATCGGGGCCAACAGCTCCTTCTTCATCTCCTTTTTGAGTTCATCTACGCAATGCCGCAGGAACTCTTGTTGGTCAGGGCCCCATATTAAACTGCCTCCTTCCGACGCCATCTTGCTTTGTGCTTGCCTTCCTGGCCGCTGCTCTAGAGGATCCACCGCAATCCGGCTACCTTCCTCTCTTTTTTCCATCCGTGTCCAGGGGGGGGATTCCCTTCTGGATTACCGCACAGTGTTATTTGCCGTTAAAATTGCCGTTGGGGCTCCTATCAAGAGCCCAAAAGTCCGTTCCACCGGGAGCTGCCGAAACGTGCGACTTAGCTGGACATCACCGCACCCGGAAGTCATTTATTTGTTAAAATACGGTCACGGTTATTTATATTGTTTTGCTGTTGTAAAAAGGGGAAAAACCTTTGTACTGTTTTGTATGGCCGAAAAAGTTGAATAAAATATGTTTTAAAAAAAAAACTTGCTTGGTGCCAAAATAAAGTCTGATTACGTTAATAAAAAAAAAACAATCACATAACTACCCCTGTACCCTCCACACAACTCTCCACCTTGAAGGGAACATTTTTATTGACTAAAATTACTACTCCCCTACTACTGGTAGAGAACAATGCGAAGAAAACCCAAGTCGGCTTTAACTTTAAGTGCTCCTTGTCATTCAAATGAATCTCCTATCCATTTTATCCTTTTTAAGGAAGGACAGGAACTTTTTCCTTTTGATAGGATGATGAATTTCCCACACATTCCTGGAGCAGAGTTTTAAATGAGCTCCCAACATTGCACAATCCACCGGAAGAAATATAGGATAGGATTTTCTCGTCAAATTCGGGGGTGCACCAAAACACACCTCCCCCAATCTAGTCATATCAGAGGCATCATAAAATCCTTATATTGTTCTTCTTTCAAGTAAGAGACCTGACTGTACCATTGGCGGATCCGGTCAACACCTTACAAACCTCAACACAACAAAAATACAAAAATATCACAACTATGTAGTCTGAAGAGGACATTCCTCAACACAAGTGAGGACCTGTAAGGCTAACCCGATAGCTATACCCTCAGGAGCCATACTCCTCAAAAAGGAGAAGAGGTAAGCCAAAAAGAGAATGGGAGCCAAAAGTCCTCCTGCATTTTGGGTTCACCCATTAAGACCAAAATCTTTCACCCGCTGTAATGATATGCAGTAACAGTGTATATAACAGTGTATATAAAAATGTAGATAGCCTCCGACTATTCGGTGTCATGCACCAAAAAATTGTCTACAAAGCATTTGAGGCCTTCTACCGGGGGAAGCTAACCTCCACCCAATAGGATGGGCAATCAGCACGCAAAGACTAACATCTGCCCCGCACCTGCCCAGCGACCGAGCTGGTCCGACTCCCGAAAAACCTTCTAGGGGCCCTGGTTCCAAGTTCACGAGCACGAGCCCCAAGATGACCATGTAAAACCTCCCTCTAACAAACCCCTCACATTCCACATAACTATCCTAACCAGTGTTCTCTCACCCCCCAACCCTTTCCTTCTTATCTACCATCCTCATAATTCCAGGCCCGGCCCACTGGGCTTGGCCTGCCCCGTCCCATTGTTACCATCGAGCTCTTCTCCCCTCCCAGAATCCTCCTATCCACTTCCTCTCGAAAATACCTCACCCAGTACCGGTCCCCTCCCCCAACTTTTCACACTTCCTGGGCCCATCGAAACCTGTTCTCACAGGCTCTGACGGCTGCAGCCCCCCCCCCCCCCCCCCCCCCCTCCCCCCCCCACCACCACACTCCTGTTCACTAGCCAGCTTGACCTAACCAGTGTGGAGGCCCCAGTCCTGGCCTCACTCCCCTCCAAACCCCTCCCCCCTGCCCGGTCCCAGGAAAACAAAAGAAATCCCCTTCAATACACAACACCAGTGTAAACACACAAACTCCAAAGAACCATCATTGCAAAAGAAAATCCCAACTCTTACCTTTTCCAAATAGGCAAAGTCAATTCATTTAACACATATAACAACATGCAGTGAAAAAAAGAACTACATACACTCCTCCACCTCCCCTACCCTCAGTCTAAGACCAATCCGCAGTCCCTTTTCTCACCTCTACCCCAGTCCTTCTGCTTTCACAAATGCCTCCGCTCCTTCCACCATCTCAAAAGAAAAGTCTTTGGAGTTGTAGGTCAACCTCACCTTAGCTGGGCACACTATGTCGAATCACACCCTGCTGTTATACAGTGCCGTCTTCACTTGGCCGAAGGCCGCCCGTCTCCTCGACAACTCCACAGTAAAGTCCTGGTATATACGTAAACCAGCTCCAGCCCATTGCACCTCCCACTTCTGCTTTGCCCAACACAGGACCTTCTCCTTCACCCGGTACGTACGGAAACAAATAATCACTGCTCTTGGTGGTTCATTCGCCTTTGGTTTAGGGCTCAACGCCCTATGAGCCCGATCCAGTTCGTACCGAGAAGGATCTTCCCCCTCCCCCAACAGCTCCAACATCTTGGCAAAATACTCCGTCGGCGTTGGGCCCTCCACCACTTCGGGCAGGCACACGATCCTCAGATTTTGCTGCCTAGATCTGATTTCTGGGTCCTCCACCTTGGCTCGCAGACCCTTGTTGGCCTCCACCACCCTCTGCAGCTCCTCACCCATCGAGGCGAGTTGATCACTGTGTTACGACAAGGCCTCTTCCACTCCCTTCAGTTTCTCACCCTGCTCCTGCCCCTTGGCCGATGCCCTCGACACCGCCACCTTCACCGGGGCAATTGCCTCCTCCACCAGCACCTTCAATACTGCCATCCTCCCCTTCCTCATCACCTTCATGTGCTTTGCGAACTGTTTTCAAGTTCCACAACCATCACCTCGGTCATCTTTTCTGCTGCGAATAGTGCGGCCTCACCCAGCAACCCAACCTCCGCCATCCTTCCAGTTGCTGAGCCGTCCCTTCCACTTGACGGCGAACCTTCTTTCGCCGCCTTCTTCACGGCAGCTTTCCTTTGGGTTTTGTACATCTTTCTTCCTTATGTCTTCCTGCACTTATTTAACCAAAAATTACCCCTTGTACAAGCCTCGAGCAGGAGCCATCCAATGTGTAGCCCTCCTACTTGCCGCCACCAGAAGTCCACACTGATTCATTTATTATCATTGTCCACAAACATAACATGGTACCAAGCGTGATTTGAACGGCAGTCATCAAAGAAGAAACATTGCTCAAGCTTGATGAAGTTCTGCACATTCAATACTCCTTTTGGCAGATATTGCTTTCTTCACATGCCCTTCGGCATTATATCTGCGTCTGAGATATTACAGAGAGCTATGGAACTATGAGCTATTGGGGGCATTGAGGGGTCCGGGTCTATGCAGAGAACATCATCGTATGGGTTTCCACCTTAGAGGAACAAAATGACTGATTAAGGTCTTGCAAAGCATCAGGTGGAATGGGCTGAGGCTCAATAGGGCCAAATGACTGTTTGGAGTACAGGAGGTTACATTTCTGGGCGACAAGCTTTCTGTTCATAGAAGAGAGCCAGATGAAATGAAGGTTAATGCCATACTAAACATGCCCCGACCCACGGGTAAAAAAGGAGTACTACGAGTAATGGGTATGATCAACTTCATAGGGAAGTTTATTCCCAATCTCTCAGCCAAGACAGTGTGTCTCAGAGACATCCTACGGAAAGTGAATGATTTCACTTGGGCAGAGTAGCATGAGCAGGAGTGGCTCCACCTAAAGAAGGCTCTTACACCCACGCCCGTGCTGACATTTTTTGATCCAACAAGGAACACCAAAATATCTACCTACGCATGAAAAGATGGTATAGCTGCAGTATTGCTGCAACAAAAAGATGGAAACAACTGGAAACCTGTGGCATATGCTTCACGATCAATGACGGAGTCTGAGTACAGATATGCACAGTTTGAAAAAGAATGCCAAGGACTGATAGTTGGCTTTGAAAAATTCCACACATATATAAATGGCCTACCCACATTTACCGTTGAGACAGATCATCGACCACTGGTTGCAATCATTAAAAAGAATCTCAACTCAATGTCTCCGTGAATGCAGCGTCTCATGATGAAGCTTCAAAGATACGACTTTGAGTTGATATACACGCCTGGCAAATATATAGTGATAGCAGATGCGTTATCCAGAGTTCCAACAGCACACAATGTCAGTTGTTCTGTAGAAGATATACAGGCTGACATAGACATGATCTCTGATGCACTGCCAGTAGCAGACATAAAAGTCAAAATGAATTGTCGAAGAGACAGCAAAAGATGAGGTGTTGCAGATGGTAATACACAACCTTAACAATGGTTGGCCTAAAGATCATGCACAAAATATCATGAAATCAGATCTGAGCTAAGTGTAATAATTGGGCTACTATTAAGGCAAGGAAGAATTGTGATTCTGTAGTCTCTATGCAGCGATTTGCTAAAACAAATGGGAAGGCAAATGGTATGTTGGCCTTCATTGCAAGAGGACTTGCTTTCAGGAGCAAAGATGTCTTACTGCAGCTGTACAGAGTCTTGGTGATAACACACCTGGAGTACTGAATACAGTTATGGTCTCTTTACCCAAGAAAGTATATACTTAAAAAAAAATGTTTAAGTACCCAATTCATTTTTCCAATTAAGGGGCAATTTAGCATGGCCAATCCACCTAACCAGCACATCTTTGGGTTGTGGGGGTGAAACCCACGCAAACATGGGGAGCATGTGCAAACGCCACACGGACAGTGACCCAGAGCCGGGTTAGAACCTGGGACCTCGGCGCCTTGAGGCAACAGGGCTAACCCACTGCGCCACCGTGCTGCCCCAGAAAGTATATACTTGCCATAGAGGGAAAACAGCAAAGGTTCACTGGTCTGATTCCAGGGATGACAGCCTTGTCATATGGGGAGAGATTGGGTTGACTAGTATTCACTGGAGTTTTGTAGAATGAGAAGGGATTTCATTGAAACATGTAAAATTCTGGCTGGGCTGGACATACTGGATACAGGGATAATGTTCCCCTGGCTGTGGGGAGGCCAAGAACAAGGGGTCACAGTCTCAGGATACATGGTAGGCCATTTAGGAGTAAGACGAGGCACTGGAAAAATCAGACCACAAGGTGACCCTTCTCCCGGCATATAAGCAGAAACTTAAGTGGAAGAATCCGGTTCAGAATGTCGTCCAATGCTGGTCCGAGGCAATGGAAGAGCTCCTACGTGACAGCTTGGAGTCAGTGGACTGGTCCATATTTAAGAACTCAGCGGCCAAAGAAGGTAGTGCGTGCATTCCTCAACTGGAAACCATGGCTTAACCGGGAGATTCACTCCCTACTGAAGGCCAGGTCTGAGGCGTTCAAGACAGGCAACCCTGACCTATACAAGAAATCTCGGTATGACCTCCGCAAAGCCATCAGGGATGCCAAGAGACAATACCAGACTAAGCGACAGTCATAGACTAATGACACGGACTCTCGTCGCTTGGCAAGGCTTAAACAATATAATGGGCTTTAAAGCAAAGCCGAGCAGAATCTCTGGTAACAGAGCACCCGTCCCCGATGAACTCAATACATTCTATGCTTGTTTCGAGCAGGAAACCAACAAACTGCCCCAACAGCCTCGACACACACATACCTATCGTCAAAGCCTCCAAAGTCAGATCGACCTTCTTGAAAGTGAACCCTCGGAAACCACCAGGTCCTGACGGAGACCCTGGCAGTGCACGCAGATCTTGCGCGGACTAACTGGCGGGTGTGTTCGCGAACATCTTCAACCTCCCCTACTCCGTTCCGAGGTTTCCACTTGCTTCAAGACCACCATCATACCGGTGCCAAAGAAGAATCAGGCAACATTCCTCAATGACTACTGTCCGATGGCCATGACATTTATCATTGTGAAGCGCTTAGGTTAGTCATGAGACACATCAACTCCATACTCCCAGAATGCTTTGATTCACTGCAATTCGCAAACTGTCACAACCGGTCCACAGCTGACGGCATCTCCCTGGCCCTACATTCATCCTTGGAGTATCTCAACAACAAGGACTCCTACGTCAGACACCTAATAACA
Source organism: Scyliorhinus torazame (assembly GCF_047496885.1). Classification (NCBI taxonomy): domain Eukaryota; kingdom Metazoa; phylum Chordata; class Chondrichthyes; order Carcharhiniformes; family Scyliorhinidae; genus Scyliorhinus; species Scyliorhinus torazame. The sequence continues at coordinate 132,789,806 of NC_092723.1, read as the reverse complement.
ATAATAATCTTTATTCATATCACAAGTAGGCTTACATTAACGCTGCAATGTAGTTACTGTGAAAATCCCCTAGTCGCTAAACTCTGGCGCCCGTTCGGGGAGAATTCAGAATGTCGAATTCCCCTAACAAGCACGTCTTTCAGGACTTATGGGAAGAAACTGGAGCGCCTGGAGGAAACCCACGCAGACACAGGGAGAACGTGCAGACTCTGCACAAACAGTGACCCAAGCCGTGAATCGAACTTGGGACCCTGGCGCTGTGAAGCAACAGTGTTAACCACTATGCTACCATGCCGTCCTTCTGTGAACTTACTGATCATACTACCCCAGTCCTGACTCTGTTTGGATCATTAATGTGCACGGCAAACAGCAAGGGACTCAGCACCGGCACCTGCAGTACACCACTGGACACAGGCTTCCAGTCACAAAAACAACCTTTGTCCAACAGCCTCTGTCTCCAAGCCAATTTTCGATCAAATTAGGTGGGCCTATTGGCTTCTTTCCATCAGTTACATCCTCGTGGACAACACTCTTGAGGCATTCCGTGCCCGGTGGGCACCGTTGGGGGTTGGATTGCTTTATTGACCCCTCTTTTCACATTATGATTTGATACTGTTAAGTTTCCATTCTTTGTTATTTTTGGGCAGTACCCCTACCAGAAGTGGCCCCTTTTAATTTGTCCCTGAGTTTGTTTCTTTTATTATATTGATTTGATTGGACCCAAAAGGATCAATCCTAGTGGACGGAAACAGAAATGTAAATATTAGGATAATTACGGTCTTTTTTTTACTTGCGCCTCTAATAGAAGGAGAGCGGTAGAAGGTTGGCGCGCCGCCGCCGGGAGGTCTCGCGAGTTTGGGGAGTCTGTGAGGAGGGAGATCCAAGCGGCGAGCGGCAGGTGGACAGGCGCTAGGTAAATAATCCAGGCCGCGACCACGAGCGGTGCCTGCAGTCACAGGACCAGCTCCGCGAGGGCGGCATTTTTCTCTGGGCGTATGTCTGTGGCTTGTCTGAGGTAAAATTGGTCACGGCGACTGAGCGGCTGCCGAGTGTGGGCGCGGGACCAACCCTCAGCCCAGCCGGTTGGTCCTCAAAGTCCCTTCTGCCCGTGTCCGAGCCCCGCTTCTGTCGTTCAGAAGGATCCCTGAATTGGGGATCCTGTCCGACTGTTTTTTCTTGTTCACTGATCGATCGGATCCGCTAGCTCAGACCATCAAGGGTCGTATCCTCTCGGCAAGGACTTGTTCGCCAACTGAGCAAATGGACAAGTTTTTGTTGTTGTTGTCGTTGCAGGAAAGTGTCTAATACAAGATATTGTCTTGTGACATCGTAAAAAAAAAAATCAATGTCATTTGCTGTACAGGATGAGACGTTATTCGAAAGGCTTCATTTGTGACTTGTGGAGTTACCCAGTCAGAGACCAAGGGAATAGCAGATTGGATTTTGTTGCGTGCCGAGTTGTCTGGTCAGAATTGGGAGAGCGAGTAAATGCTACAGACAGTCTCGGTTATGCAGCGGCTTCTTGTTTCCGATTCTTATATAGCAACCTCTGCTGGACGCTCAAATGTTGTTGGGTGACGAGAGCAGCAATTGTGTTTGGTTGAATGGTCTGCAAACGATGTGAGGAACGCCCCCTTGGAAGAAGTACTGATACACGAACCACTGCCATTCAAGATATAGCTTAGCAAGCAGTTTTTTGAAGTACAGTTATTGTAAACCAGTTTGCTCACAGTGAACTACCACAAACCGCAGCAATATGGTAGTGACCTTGGTAACCTGTTTCTGTGGTGTTGATCTGAGGAAGAAACGTTGACTAGGTAAAGGTAAACTCGCCAACTTGTCATATGAGGAGAGGTTGAGGACTCTGGGTCTGTATAATAATAATCTTTATTAGTGTCACAAGTAGGCGTACATTAACACTGCAATGAAGTTACTGAAAATCCCCTAGTCGCCACACTCCAGCGTGTGTTCGGGTACACCGAGGGAGAATTCAGAATGTCCAACTCCCCTAAAACATGTCTTTTGGGATTTGTGGTAGGAAACCGGAGCACCCGGAGGAAACCCCACGCAGACACTGGGAGAACGTGCAAACTCTGCACAGACAGTGACTCAACCAACTCGTTGGAGTTTAGACGGATGAGGGGGAGATCTTATTGAAACTTGCAGGGTACTGAGGCCTAGATAGAGTGGACGTGGAGAAGATGTGTCCACTAGTAGGCCACCACCTTAGACTGAAGGGACAATCCTTTAAAACTGAGATGAGGGGGGGAGTCCTTCAACCAAGGTATCAAAATTCACTAGACTCTGGGGTGGTCCCAGAGGATTGGAAAGTAGCAAATGTGACACCACTGTTTAAAAAAGGAGGGCGGTAGAAAGCGGGTAATTATAGGCCGGTAAGCTTAACTTCGGTTGTAGGGAAAATGCTGGAATCTATCATTAAGGAGGAAATAGCGGGGCACCTGGAGGGAAATTGTCCCATTGTGCAGACGCAGCATGGGTTCATAAAGGGTAGGTCGTGTCTGACTAATTTGGTAGAATTTTTTGAGGACGTTACCAGTGCAGTAGATAACGGGGAGCCAATGGATGTGGTATATCTGGATTTCCAGAAAGCTTTTGACAAGGTGCCACACAAAAGGTTGCTGCATAAACTAAAGATGCATGGCATTGAGGGTAAAGTGGTAGCATGGGTAGAGGATTGGTTAACTAACAGAAAGCAGAGAGTGGGGATAAATGGGTGTTTCTCGGGTTGGCAACCTGTAACTAGTGGGGTCCCTCAAGGATCAGTGTTGGGTCCGCAGTTGTTCACAATTTACATAGATGATTTGGAGTTGGGGACCAAGTGCAATGTGGCAAAGTTTGCAGACGACACGAAGATGAGTGGTAAAGCAAAAAGTGCAGAGGATACCGGAAGTCTGCAGAAGGATTTGGATAGGTTAGGTGAATGGGCTAGGGTCTGGCAGATGGAATTCAATGTTGCCAAGTGTGCGGCTATCCATTTTGGGAGGAATAACAGCAGAATGGATTGTTATTTAAACGGTAAGATGTTAAAACATGCTGCTGTGCAGAGGGACCTGGGTGTGCTGGTGCACGAGTCGCAAAAAGTTGGTGTGCAGGTGCAACAGGTGATTAAGAAGGCTAATCGAGTTTTGTCTTTCGTTGCTAGAGGGATGGAGTTCAAGACTAGGGAGGTTATGCTGCAATTGTATAAGGTGTTAGTGAGGCCACATCTGGAGTATTGTGTTCAGTTTTGGTCTCCTTACCTGAGAAAGGACATATTGGCACTGGAGGGAGTGCAGGGGAGATTCACTAGGTTGATCCCAGAGTTGAGGGGATTAGATTATGACGAGAGGTTGAGTAGACTGGTACTGTACTCATTGGAGTTTAGAAGGATGCGGGGGGATCTTATTGAAACATATAAAATTATGAAGGGAATAGATAGGATAGAAGCGGGCAGGTTGTTTCCACTGGTTGGGGAAAGCAGAACTAGGGGGCATAGCCTCAAAATAAGGGGAAGTAGATTTAGGACCGAGTTTAGGAGGAACTTCACCCAAAGGGTTGTGATTCTCTGGAATTCCTTGCCCAGTGAAGCAGTTGAGGCTCCTTCTTTAAACGTTTTTAAGAAAAAGATAGATACCTTTTCTAAAGAATAAAGGGATTTGGGGATATGGTGTACGGGCCAGAGAGTGGAGCTGAGTCCACAAAGATCAGCCATGATCTCATTGAATGGCGGAGCGGGCTCATGGGGCCAGGTGGCCTACTCCTTCCTAGTTCTTATGTTCTTTAACCAGAGGGTGGTGAATATGTGGAAGTAATTGCCACAGAAGGCTGTGGAGGCCAAATCACGGAGTGTCTTTAAGACCGAGATGGATAAGGTTTTTAAAAAATAAATTTAAAGTATTAAATTTAAAGTTTTCCAATTAAGGGGCAATTTAACATGGCCAGTCTACCTACCCTACACATCTTTGGATCTTTAGGTTGTGAGGGTGAGACCCACGCAACACGGGGAGAATGTGCAAACTCCACACGGACAGTGACCCGGGGCCGGGATCGAACCTGGGTCCTCAGCGACATGAGGCAGCAGTGCTAATCACTGCGTCACCGTGCTGCCTGCAGATAGATAGGTTCTTGATTACTAAGGGGAATCGGGGGTATTGGGAGTGGGCAGGTGAATGGGGATGAGAAACATAATAGCCACAATTGAATGACCGAGCAGACTCGATGCCCTGAATGGCTCCTATGTTTTATGGTCTTATGGGGTGACTGGTGGTGATTTAACCTGATGATCACCACACCTAAGCCGAGGGGCAAGGTTGAGAAGGCGTGCCTTCATGAATAACTCAGCCGGTACAGGAATTGTACCTGCGCTGCTGGCTTTGCATCACAAACCAGTTGTCTAGCCAATTGAGCTGAACAGGGTCCCGAAAATTGATCAGGCCATCTGGGATAGCTCCCCTGCTCTTCAACATAATACCGTGGGATCTTTTACATTAAAATGGGGCCTTGGTTTATTATAGATTTCATAGAATTTACATAAAACCTGGGACTCGGCGCGTGAGGCAGCAGTGCTAACTACTGCAGCACAGTGCAGCCCCTGGAGTGGAACCTGAAGCCAGAATCTGGTGATTCAGAAGTGAGAGTGCTGCTGAGTGAGCTATGCACCTTTTAGGAGAGCAAATAATAATGAGCAGGTATGGCTGTTTAAAAATTGACCACAAGAAATATGCATCCCTCTACCATCTCAACTACTCGTTTTAAAATTTAATCTGAAATTATGTTACAACCTCTATGCCTCTTTCCCATTTGCCGGGGTTTCTTTTTCTGTTTTCTAGATCTCTGTTCTTGCACCTTTTGCTGTTTAATACCCGAGAGTGTTGATTAGGTTTCTGTCAAGTGATTTTTTTTCCTCAAAAGGAGACATCAATGCAGCAGAGGGAGACACTATTCAAAGTTTCTGTTCTCTGGAAAAGTTTTTTAAAAAAAAAAACCAAAACATTTTATTGAGGTATTTTTGGTATAGTAACAACAACAAAATAAACAATATACATGAAACCATAAACATAGTGCAAAAGCCCTAATCTAATCCCCTGCTGACGATTAATTTCCCGCAAAGAAGTCGATGAACGATTGCCACCTCCAGGTGAACCCCAATAGTGACCCTCTCAAGGCGAACATGGTTTTCTCCAAACAGAGAAAGCTAGCCATGTCCGATAGCCAGATCTCCGACTTCGGGGGCTTTGAGTCCCTCCATGCAAATAGTACCCATCTCCGGGCTACCAGGGAAGCAAAGGCCAGAACGTCTGCCTCTTTCTCCTCCTGGATTCCCGGGTCTTCTCACACCCCGAAAATCGCAACCTCTGGACTCCGCGCCACCTTTGTTTTTAACACCGTGGACATGACGTCCGCAAATCACTGCCAAAATCCCCTAAGCTTTGGACATGTCCAAAACATGTGGACATGGTTTGCCGGTCCTCCCGCACATTTTACGCACCTGTCCTCCACCCCAAAGAATCTGCTCATGCAGGCCACTGTCATGTGAGCTCGGTGAACAACCTTAAATTGTATCAGGCTGAGCCTGGCACATGTTGCGGATGCGTTGTCTCTACTCAACGCGTCTGACCATCTGTCTCATCTTCCAGCTCCTCCTCCCACTTGCGCTTCAGCTCCTCGGTCTGCTTCTCCTCCGACCCCATAAGCTCCTTATAAATGTCTAAGACACTCCCTTCTCCTACCCAACCTCTGGAAACTACCCTGTCCTGAATCCCCCTTAGCGGTAGGAGCGGGAAGGTTGCCACCTGTTTACAAAGGAGCCCCGCACCTGCAGATACCTGAATTTGTTTCCCCTCGCCAACCCAAACTTTTCCTCCAATGCCCTCATACTCTGAAAGCTCCCCTCTATGAACATATCCCCCATCCTCTCAATCCCCACTCTCCACCAAAACCAGAACCCCCCATCCATACTCCCCGGGGCAAACTGATGATTATCACAGATTGGGGCCCCGACCGATGCTCCCACATACCGCCTCCACTGGCCCCAAACTCTCAGGGCCGCCACCACCACTGGACTGGTGGAGTACCGTGCCGGCAGGAACGGCAGAGGTGCAGTTACCAACGCCCCCAAACTGGTGCCCTTACATGAAGCCGCCTCCATACTCACCCAAGCCAACCCCTCCCCCACCACCCACTTCTTGATCATGGCTATATTAGCCGCCCAGTAATGGTTGTTAAAATTTGGCAGCGCCAGCCCGCCCTTTCCCCATCTTTGCTCAAGCATTACCTTCCTTACTCGCGGGTTCTTGCCCTGTTGACCCGCTTAAAAAAGGACCGTGGAATAAAGATGGGGAGACACTGAAATGCAAATAGGAATCTCGGGAGGACCGTCATCTTCACCGCTTGCATCCTCCCAGCCAGAGACAACAGAAGCGCGCCCCATCTCCGAAAATCGTCCTTCATTTGGTCCACCAGCCAGGCCAGATTCAATTTATGCAGCCGGTCCCATTCCCGTGCCACTTGGATGCCTAGGTACCTAAAGCTTCCCTCTACTAACTTAAACGGCAGCTCTCCCGGTCGCCTCTCCTGTCCCCTCGCCTGGACCACAAACATCTCACTCTTTCCCATATTAAGCTTATAGCCTGAAAACCGGCCACATTCCCCTAAAGTAACCAGCCCCTCGAGGCTCTCGGAGCAATTGCCAACGGCTCGATAGCCATCGTAAACAACAGTGGGGAAAGGGGGCATCCCTGTCTCATCCCCCGGTGCAGTCTTAAATAGTCCGATGTTGTGCTATTCGCCCGTACACTTGCCACTGAAGCCTGATACAGTAACCTGACCTAGTCAATAAAGCCCTGCCCAAATTTGAACCATCCCAGTATCTCCCACGGATAGTCCCATTCTACCCGATCAAAAGCCTTTTCTGCATCCATTGCGATCACTACCTCCCTCTCTGGAAAAGTTGATTATGTCACTGTTGGATAGCTTGCTTGTACATCTAAGTATTCACTGTTATGCTGCTTCAATTTTAACCAGTGATTTATTAAAGTTTGAAGTTTATATTTAATGCATGGCCTTTAAATTAAATTGCCTGCTCTGGAGAATTATACATCACTGCTTGTCTCCAGAGTTTGAGTCCATAGTCCAGGATGACACTTGTAGTGCAGTATTGCCGAGTGCCACCATGTTGGAGGTTAAACCCAGGCCCCACATGCCACCCAAGTGTATGTAGAAGATACCGTGATACTATTTTGAACAAGAACAGGACATTTCTCTCTGATATCCCGCAAATATTTATTCCTCAATCAACATCATTAAAATAGATGGTCTGGTTGTTGTCACATTCCTGCTTTTGGAATTTTGTTATGCAAATGTTATCTACATTTCAAAGTGACTATACTTCATAAAGACCTAATTGGCTGCAAAACACTTCAGAAAATTGAGGTTGTGAAAGGTGTTCTAGAAATTCAAGTTACTATTTGTGATGATCGTCTGTTGTGATTACAGAAGCCATATGGAAGGATGAATGACTTGATATAATACTGTTCTTGAAATTTGCAGGGGCTGGGAGGTTTGAGAATGCTGAGAAGAAGGCAGATTCCTGGATCTCCCAGCACTGCCTTCCTATATCAAGCTACATAGATAAAATTCAGAGGATCAATAACTCCCAAAGCTGTTCTTGTGCAGCTCTTGGCAATTGGTTTGGACAAATATCCGGGAGAAAATCGATTTCTTGTGCTTTTGACTGGGATGGGGAGACTAAAGAATAAAATTAACCTTTTAAAATGTATTTTTTAATGAATCTTTTCCCTTAAATTAGTTTTACTGTATTTTTTGACAGTTGCAAGGCAGGATACAGAATGGATGATTTAGGAGAGAATACCACAGTCTTTTCCACTTTACGCTCCTTCAACAATTTCTTGTCCGAAGGCTCGGCTCCACTACCCAGGTCAAGTGAGCCAAGCTCCACGTCAAGAATGTTGCAGTTGCAGTATGAGCAGATGATCCAGGTTAGTACATTGTCAGCTTCACGATGTTGATAGAATATGATAAACCAAATAATTGTCTGATGAGGAAGAATGAGTCTGAAGTTTATCCATAGAATACCTACAGTGCAGAAAGAGGCCATTTGGCCTATCGAGTCTGCACTGACCCTCTGAAAGAGCACCCTACCTATGCCTACTCCCCCGCCCTATCCCTGTAACTCCACTTAAAGGTCACGGGCTGGATTCTCCGCAGCACTGCGGCAAAATTGCATTTGGTGCTGGGGCGGAGAATCAACTTGCCCGGCACGGGTCCGGTGATTCTCCGGGCCCCGAATATCTGTGCGGTTTGGGGGCCTTTGCCAGAGGCCTGCCCAGCGATACTCCGCTCCCGACCGGCTGAGTTCCCGACGGAGTGGAACTAACATGGTATGCCCAGTCAGGACTCTTGCGTGGCAGCTACAGACTGAGTCCGCCACCACCCTGGTTGGGGGCGTGGGTACGGGCACCGGGGGGGCCTTATTGGTGGCCGGGGCACAGATCGGGCCGGTGTGATGCAGGGGCGCGCGGCCGATCGGGGGGCGGCCTACATTACGGAGCTGCCTCCGGATTCCTGCTAGCCCCCTGAAGGTAAGTGAATTGGTTTATCGTTTTTTGAGGGAACTCGGGAGTGCGACGCCAGAACTTTTACGCTGGCGTGGGGACATAGCCCCATTTTTGGACACTGAGGCGAAATTTAACATAATCAATCCACCTAACTCGCACATATTTCGACTGAGAGGAAACCGGAGGAAACCCACGCAGATACAGGGAGAATGTGCAAACTCCGCAGACAGTCACCCCAGGCCAGAGTCAAACACGGGTCCCTGGCGCTGTGAGGCAGCAGTGCTAGCCACCGTGCCCTCCCCAAGTTAGTCTGTACCTTGAAACAGGTTTATTACTAAGACAGTAAACTAAAGTCGCAGACCCAGAATAAACTGGTTTACATATTCTTGCACTGATTCATTAATCTTTCCCCAGTTGGGGCAGCTGTGCTTAATTACCAACTTATATCACAAATTCAGCATTACAGATTCCTTTAAAAAAACAAGTGCATTTCCTTTTCAGAAAAATAAAAATCTGAAGATAGAAAATGAAGTCACTTTTTAAAAAAAAACACAACCCAAGTCGTTGACCTTGTAATACCCTAAACAGTTTTTCACTGCAAGCATTCCTTTTGGTGAAGCAGCCTGATAACTGATGACTTGCATCAACCCACTGGAACTTAGTGATATCCCTTTTCTCCACCATTTGTTTTAGACTTGCAATATCAATTTGTAATCTTCCTTCACTTCCTTCTTCTGTGCTGGATAATCCACGATTCATCAAGAATCTCCATGAAAGAATATATGGAACCTTTTAGACTATGAATTAAATCAACCCATTATTAAACAATATTGTATGAATCAACTTTGTCATGAACAGAAATCAGAGCCTTGGTAGCTCTAAGTCTGCTGATAGGGTCAACCAGGAGGCAATGCAGAACAGTATTGGGCTCTAGTGGACTCCCCTTTAGCGTGGACATTAATAAAGATTATTATTGACTTCCGGTTGCGGCGATGACCAGCTGAGTCACACGTTTCGGCACCTCCTGTTTTAACGGACTTTTGGGCTCTTATCGGGGGCCCCAACGGAAATTTTTCACGGCCAAACTCAGTGTGAGGCGATAAAGGAAGGAGTCCCCCCGGGTGTGGATGGAAAGAAGCGAGAGTAATGGCCAGATTGCGGAGGATCCTCTGGAGCAGCGGCAGAGAAGAGAAGGGAGATGGCGGCTGAGGGAGCCCAGATGGTATGGGGCCCGGAACAGCAGGAGTTCCTCCGGCGATGTGTGGAGGAGCTCAAGGAGGAGGTGCTGGCGCCGATGTTGCTGGCGATTGAGGGATTGAAGGAGGCGCAAAAGACCCAGGAGATGGAGCTCCGTGGAGTGAAGGCAAAGGCAGCCGAGAATGAAGACGAGATACAGGGCTTGGTGGTGAAGACGGAGACGCACGAGGCACTACATAAGAGGTGCATTGGAAGGCCTGGAAAATAGCTCGAGGAGGAAGAATTTAAGGATTTTGGGTCTTCCCGAAGGGTCAGAGGGAGCGGATGTTGGGGCGTTATGTGAGTACGATGCTTTAATGGGAGCTGAGGCCCCGATGGGCCCCCTGGAAGTGGAGGGTGCATACTGGGTCCTCGTGAGAAGACCGAAGGCAGGGGAAATACCGCGAGCAATAGTGGTGAGGTTCCACCGCTACAAAGACAGAGAGATGGTCCTGAGATGGGCTAAGAAGACACGGAGTAGCAGGTGGGAGAACGCGGTGATCCGCGTGTATCAAGATTGGAGTGCGGAGGTGGCGAGAAGGAGAAGTAGTGCGGGTTTCAATCGGGCCAAGGCGGTGCTCCACAGGAAGAAAGTGAAATTTGGAATGTTGCAGCCGGCAAGACTGTGGGTTACACACCAGGGCAAACACCACTACTTCGAGACGGCGGAGGAGTTGTGGGCATTTATTCAAGAAGAGAAGTTGGACTAGATTTGAGGAATGGATGTTTGGAAAGAAGCAGCGAGGTGGTGGCAAGGAATTGTAAAGGGGGGAGAGGGGGAGGACTTATCTGTAAAAATGTTGGATGGGAGAATCTTTTCTCCCCCACCCCCAGAGGGGGGGGACATGAAGAAATGTGGGCGCCGGTGGGGAAGGGGAGGGGGAGAGGGAACTGCGCCATTAGGGGCGGGGCCGAGATGGAAGCGCGGGCTCTTCTCCCGCGCTACGGAAATTGTGGCGGGAAAAGTGGGCGCAGGCAGGAAGGAACCCACACGCAGGGAGGCCAAGGGTAAACGGGGGAAACAGAGGTCAGCCAGAGTTTGCTGACTCCCGGAAGCAATATGGGGGGAGCAACCAAGCTAGAAGGAAATCATGCGGCTGGGGGGGGGGAAATTAACTGGGTTGCTGCTGCTGAGGGTAAGGGGGAGCTGATATGGGATGGGATGGTCGGGACGGGAGGGCGCCGTCTGGGGGGACAAACGGGTGTGTGGTACCCGGGTGAGGAGCTGGTTTAAAAGGAGCTGGGGGGGGGGGTAAAGGGCCCCCCAACCCGGTTGATCACGTGGAACGTGAGAGGGTTGAACGGGCTGATTAAGAGGGCAAGGGTACTTGCGCACCTGAAGAGGCTGAAGGCGGATGTGGTTATGCTTCAAGAGACGCACCTGAAAGTGGCAGATCAGGTCAGATTAAGGAAAGGATGGGTGGGACAGGTTTTCCACTCCGGATTAGATGTGAAAAATAGAGGGGTGGCAATACTGGTGGGGAAACGGGTACTGTTTGAGGCTAAGACCATAGTGGCGGACAGTGGGGGCGGGTACGTGATGGTGAGTGGCAGATTGCAAGGTGAGGAGGTGTTGCTGGTGAACGTATATGCCCCGAATTGGGATGACGCGGGTTTTATGAAGCGTATGTTGGGGCGCATCCCGGACCTAGAGATGGGAAATTTGGTATTGGGCGGGGGGACTTCAACACGGTGCTGGACCCAGGGCTGGACCGGTCCAGATCTAGGACCGGGAGGAGGCCGGCAGCGGCCAAGGTGCTTAAGGGGTTTATGGAGCAGATGGGAGGAGTAGATCCCTGGAGATTTGCTAGACCGAGGAGTAAGGAGTATTCCTCCTTCCACGTCCATAAAGTATACTCCCGGATAGACTTTTTTTGTCCTGGGAAGGGCGCTGATCCCGAAAGTGGCATGAACGGAATATTCGGCTATAGCCATTTCGGATCACGCCCCACACTGGGTGGATCTGGATCTAGGAGAGGAGAAGGAGCAGCGCCCACTTTGGAGATTAGACATGGGACTGTTGGCAGATGAGGGGGTATGTGGAAGGGTGAGGGGATGTATTGAAAGGTACCTAGAGGTCAACGATGATGGAGAGGTACAGGTGGGAGTAGTATGGGAGGCTCTGAAAGCGGTGGTTAGGGGGGAGCTGATTTCCATAAGAGCCCACAAGGGGAAAGAAGAGGGTAAAGAAAGGGAGAGACTGATCGGGGAGATTTTGAGGGTGGATAGGCAATATGCGGAGGCCCCGGATGAAGGATTATACAGGGAAAGACGGAGACTACAGACTGAGTTTGACCTGCTGACCACGATAAGGCGGAGACGCAGTGGAGGAAGGCACAGGGAATACAATACGAGTATGGGGAAAAGGCGAGCCGACTGCTGGCCCAACAACTTAGGAAGAGGGGGGCGGCGAGAGAGATCGGAGGAATCGGGGACGGGGAGGGAAGGATGGAACAGAGGGTGGAGAGGGTGAACGGGGTGTTTAAGTCATTCTATGAGAGGCTGTATAAGTCCCAACCCCCGGAGGGGAAAGAGGGAATGATGCACTTCTTGGACCAGTTGGAGTTCCCGAGGGTTGAGGAGCATGAGGTGACCGGTCTGGGAGCGCAGATTGAGGTGGAGGAGGTGGTAAAAGGAATCGGGAACATGCAGGCAGGAAAGGCCCCGGGACCAGATGGGTTCCCGGTGGAATTTTACAGGAAATATGTGGACCTACTGGCCCCACTCCTGGCGAGAACCTTCAATGAGGCTAAGGAAAGGGGGACACTACCCCCGACGATGTCGGAGGCGACGATATCGTTGATCCTGAAACGAGACAAAGACCCGCTGCAGTGCGCGTCATACAGGCCCATCTCCCTCCTAAATGTAGACGCCAAGTTAATGGCCAAGGTGATGGCGACTAGGATAGAGGACTGTGTCCCAGGGGTGGTACATGACGACCAGACAGGGTTTGTTAAAGGGAGGCAATTGAATGCCAACATACGAAGGTTGCTGGGGGGTAATGATGATGCCCCCACCGGAGGGGGAGGCGGAGATAGTGGTTGCGATGGATGCAGAGAAGGCATTCGATAAAGTGGAATGGGACTACCTGTGGGAGGTACTGAAGAGATTTGGAGAGGGGTTCATCAGATGGGTTCAGCTCCTGTACGGGGCCCCGGTGGCAAGCGTGGTTACAAACAGGCAACGATCCAACTATTTCCGATTACATAGGGGCACAAGACAGGGGTGTCCCTTGTCCCCGTTACTGTTCGCTTTGGCAATTGAGCCATTGGCCATAGCGCTGAGGGGCTCTAAGAAGTGGAGAGCGGTGCTTAGAGGAGGAGAGGAACATCGGGTGTCATTATATGCGGATGATCTGGTGCTATATGTGGCGGACCCAGTGGAGGGGATGCCTGAGATAATGCAGACACTTCGGGAGTTTGGAGAGTTCTCGGGATACAAATTGAACATGGGAAAGAGTGAACTATTTGTGATGCACCCCGGGGAACAGGGCAGGGGAATAGACGATCTGCCGCTGAGGAGAGTAGCAAGGGACTTTCGATATCTAGGGATCCAGGTGGCTAGGAACTGGGAAACCTTGCATAAACTTAACTTGACACGACAGGTAGAGCAGATGGAGGAGGATTTTAAAAGGTGGGACATGGTGCCCCTGTCATTGGCGGGTCGGGTACAGGTGGTCAAAATGATGGTCCTCCCGAGGTTTCTTTTCGTGTTTCAGTGCCTCCCCATACTGATTACAAAGGCCTTCTTCAAGAAAGTGGATAGGAGTATTATGAGCTTTGTGTGGGCTGGAAAGACCCCAAGGGTAAAGAGGGGGTTCCTGCAGCGTAGGAGGGACAGAGGGGGACTGGCACTGCCGAGCCTGAGTGATTACTATTGGGCCGCCAACGTGTCTATGATATGTAAGTGGGTGAAGGAAGAAGAAGGAGCGGCGTGGAAGAGGCTGGAGATGGCGTCCTGTAGGGGAACAAGTTTAAAAGCACTGGCGACGGCGCCGTTACCGTTTTCCCCGAAAAAATACACCACAAACCCAGTGGTGGTGGCGACCTTGGAGATTCGGGGGCAGTGGAGTCGACATAGGGGGGTGACGGGTGCCTCGGTGTGGTCCCCGATAAGGAACAACCACAGGTTCGTCCCGGGAAGGATAGATGGGGGATTCCAATCTTGGCAACGAGCAGGAATTGTGAAATTGAAGGACTTGTTCTTGGACGGGACGTTCGCGAGTCTGGGAGCACTGGTAGAAAAATACGAGTTGCCACCTGGGAATGCCTTCCGATATATGCAAGTGAGGGCATTTGCAAGGCAACAGGTGAGGGAATTTCCACAGCTCCCGGCGCAGGGGATCCAGGACAGAGTGATCTCGGGGGCATGGGTCGGTGATGGTAAAGTGTCCGATATATACAGGGAAATGAGAGACGAGGGGGAGACGATGGTAGAGGAGCTAAAGGGTAAATGGGAGGAGGAGCTGGGGGAAGAGATTGAGGAGGGGCTGTGGGCAGATGCCCTAAGTAGGGTAAATTCCTCGTCCTCGTGTGCCAGGCTCAGCCTGATCCAATTCAAGGTTCTACACAGGGCGCATATGACTGGAGCAAGGCTGAGTAGATTTTTTGGAGTGGAGGATAGGTGCGGGAGGTGTGCGGGAAGCCTGGCGAACCACACCCACATGTTTTGGTCATGTCCGGTATTGCATGGGTTCTGGGTGGGTGTGGAAAGAGTGATCTCAAAGGTGGTGGGGGTCCGGGTCGAACCAAGCTGGGGGTTGGCTATATTTGGGGTTGCAGAAGAGCCGGGAGTGCAGGAGGCGAGAGAGGCCGATGTTTTGGCCTTTGCGTCCCTAGTAGCCCGGCGAAGGATTCTACTAATGTGGAAAGAAGCTAAACCCCCGGGCGTGGAGGCCTGGATAAACGATATGGCAGGGTTTATAAAATTGGAGCGAATAAAGTACGCACTGAGGTTCGGCTCAGGGGTTCACCAGGCGGTGGCAACCGTTCCTTGACTATCTCGCAGAGCGATAAGGGATAACAGGAAGGACAGCAGCAGCAACCCAGGGGGGAGGGGGGGGAGGAGGGGAGGGTACATGTGGGTCCTTGGGGTTTTTTTTGTTTTCCATGCTAGTTGTTTATAATTATATTTATTTTTTCAATGTTACTATTTCTTTTTCTGCACTTGTTGTTAGTTAATATATTGTTTAAATAACGGTCAATGTACATTTTGTTACAAAGTTGTAAAAATGGAAATTTCTTTTTGATTGAAAAACTTTAATAAAATATATTTAAAAAAAAAGATTATTATTATATTGTTTTTGTATGTTTTTTGGTTTCAGTAATTTCTCTCTCTGATTGGGGTGGGGCTTGATGTCATTAGGGTGGGCTGTCATGTCACCAGAGGGCGAGACGTGATATTGGGCCCCCGCAAAGAGGGAGAGGACGGGGCCGTCAAAACTGTAAGCCCACCTGTGCCAATGTTACATCACAAGTTATGGAAAATGCTTAATCATTTGTATATTAATGGAACTATCAACTTCATATGGGAAAAACAAGTTCGCACAGTCGATGTGTGCACTCAGCATGCACATCTCTTCACTTGCCCTTGCTTTACATGCATATCATTTCAGTCATAATGCTAGGAAAAAAAACTACATGGACAAAAATCAGTGGAATGTGGCAACCTTGCATGTGGGTAACGGTGAACAAAATGTTTTGTGGGCTGCACTGTGAACCCAGATGGGCCGCATGTGGCCTCCAGACCACAGGTTGCCCACCACTGAGATAGATTAAAATCTACTGTCCAGGTCTATCTGTGTTACACTGAGAAAAATGAAATGAACATTGCATAAAATGGTTTTATATTTATTCTTACACTAATGTACAAACATGTCTACATCGGAATATTACGATGTTTATTTGTATTTGATACAATGTATTTTATTTGTCTTTAGGCAGCTTGTTTATTTACACTGCGAGTTTGTTTATTATTTCAGATCGTCAAACATTTACATGATTAAATATATATTTCAAAGTTTAAGATGAATGAAGGTTTATCCACAGTAAACTGCCATGGCCATGAAGATCACCTCAACTTTTTTTAAAGTCAGCAAAAGGAGGATAACATACATATGCCCAGGGTATCTCATTTGAATAAATTGAGCCCTGAATCAAAACAGTGGAACCGAGTATGCTTTTACCCAATGTCCACATGTGTCACCACAGCAACACTGGCAGACTTTTAATTGTCTGTTCTTCCTCCTGGTCCTGTGACACGGAAGATTATTATTGTGTTTCGAAATGCTCCCTGGCTGGTGTATTTGGGTCAACATAGACCAGGCAATCATTCCAACACAGCATAAGACCTGTTAATCAGAATGTTTGTTGTGAACATGTGAAGCTGTTTTAAAAGACCTGCATTTATATAAAATTTCTGATGACTAGAAAATCCCAAAGTATGTAGTCACCAATGTAATATCGCAAATGCAGCAGCTAATTTATGCACACCAAGGTCCAAAAGTGTTTGGGGAATGAAGGGATACAGGGACAGAATGGGAAAGTGGCATTGGTGTAAAAATTTAGCATTGTTATTGAGTTGTGGAGTAGGGCCATCTAGTGGCAATTTCTTATGTTCTTAATGCCTTCTAATTTGGTGCATGTATCTCTTTAGTTTTCCTTACCTCTTTCCCTCAATCAACTCCCTAAAAAAGTTAAAATAGGTATGTGTTAACACTTTAAAAAAAAAAAATGTATATTTTCCAGGCCGAAGAACAGGCTGAGTACGTTCGTTCCCATTCACGCATTATAGAGGTGGAACGGGAGAAACAGAAGATGGAGGTCAGCCACAAAAGGGCCAGGATTGAGCTGGAGAAGGCAGCACAAACTAGTTCCTGGAACTATGAGGTATTTGGGTCGGTGAAAGGAGTTTCAAAATATATTGTTTTTAAAAAATATTTAAAGTACCCAATTTTTTTTCCAATCGAGGGGAAATTTAGCATGGCCAATCCACCTACCCTGCACATCTCGGGGTTGTTGGGGTGAATTCCACTCGAACAAGGGGAGAATATGCAAACTCTACACTGACAGTGACCCAGGGCTGGGTCCTCCTTGCCGTGAGGCAGTAGTGCTAATCACTGCACCACTTGCAACCTCGTGAGTTTCCAAATATAAGCATCATCTTGAAAGTGAATCCGCGGAAAGTGCCGGGCCCTGACTGAGTCCCTGGGCGAGCACTCCGAGCCTGCGCAGACCAGCTGGCGGGTGTATTCGCAGATATCTTCACCACCTCACTCCTCCGCTCTGAGGTCCACACCTCTTTCAGGAAGGCTACCATAATACCAGTACCAAAGAAGAACAAGGTAGCATGTCTCTACGACTACTGATCGGTGACCCTAACGTCTGTTATCATGAAATGCTTCGAGCGGCTAGTCATGAGACGGATCACTGCCAGCCTCCCAGACGGTCTTGATCTCTATCACCGCAACCGGTCCACAGCAGACACTATCTCACTGGCTTTGCAATCAACACTCTAACACCTCAACAACAAAGACACCTGTGTTGTTCATGAACTACAGCTCCGCCTTCAACACCATTATCCCAACAAAACTAATAATCAAGCTCTGCAATCATGGACTGACCACTCCCTGTGCAGCTGGATCCTCGACTTCCTCGCCAACAGACCGCAATCTGTCAGGATAGGCAACAGCACCTCCTCCACAATAGTCCTCAACACCGGAGCCCAGCAAGATTGTGTGCTCAGTCCTCTACTGTACTCCCTATACACCCATAAATGTGTGGCAAGATTTAACTCCAACTCAATCTATAAGTTTGCGGATGATACGATTGTGGTGGGCCACATCTCAAACAACGACAAATCAGACGACAGGAGGGAGATAAATCACTTGGCTGCATGGTGTACCGAAAACAACTTCTCTCTAAATGTTGGAAAGACCAAGGAACTGATCACTGACTTCAGGAAGCGCAGCACGACACAGACTCTCGTCTGCATCAATGGCTCCGATGGGGAGATGGTCGATAGCTTTAAGTTCCTGGGGATCACCATCACCAACAGTATGTCCTGGTCCACTCACGCTGATGCAACAGTCAAGAAAGCCCAACAGCGTCACTACTTCCACCGAAGCTAAAGAAATTTGGCATGTTTGCATCGACTCTCAAACTTCTACAGAAGTGTGATAGAGAGCACCCTATCCGGCTGCATCACAGCCTGGTATGGCAATTGCTCAGTCCAAGATCGCAAGAAACTGCAGACTGTGGTGAACTCAGCCAAACGCATCACACAAACTTGCCACCCCCACATTGATTCTGTATACACCTCTCGCCTCAGGAAGGCAGACAGCATTATCAGAGACCCCTCCCACCCAGGCATTGCCTTCTTCCAGACCCTTCCATCAGGCAGAAGGTACAGAAGTCTGAAGATTTGCACATCCAGACATAGGAACAACTTCTCCCCTACAGCTCCAAGACTCCTCAACGACTCCCCCTCTGAATGATCTGTTCCCTGTAAGAACACTATTCACGATGCCCTATGCTGCTCTTGCTCATGTATGAGTTTTGTTTGGCTCCTTGTTCCGCACTGTAACCAATCACTGTTTTATTGATGTACCATTTGTCAATGTTCCCTGTTGATTATTCTTGTGTCTAGTATGTACATACTGTGTACGTTCCTCGGCCGCAGAAAAATACTTTTCACTGTTCTTCGGTACATGTGACAATAAATCAAATCAAATCTTCAAACTGTTCTGACATCAAAATGCTCTTTGTATTTCAGATTGTTATGTGTTACTCGTCACCTGCTTTTTGCCAGTGTTACAGTATTACTAGTTGCAAGGGCTTCCTCTCGGTTATTAGTCTAGGGCCGTAGATCACCAATCTAACATAACTACTACAGTAAAGAAAGAGCATTCTCTTGGAGGTCTGTCAGACTGCAAATCCTTCCACTACTTCACAACTTCTCCAAGGGAAAAAGTTTTTATACCTTTAAGCACTGACAACT
Organism: Scyliorhinus torazame; assembly: GCF_047496885.1. Taxonomy (NCBI): domain Eukaryota; kingdom Metazoa; phylum Chordata; class Chondrichthyes; order Carcharhiniformes; family Scyliorhinidae; genus Scyliorhinus; species Scyliorhinus torazame. Next base: position 132,770,997 of record NC_092723.1, on the reverse strand, counting down.
AAAGGCTGTGATCAACATGTTTTTGGGGTTTATATGCTATGGAAATAGGAGGTGGCCTCAAACTGACCTACAAATTTTGGCTAGTTGTTCTTATTTCTGTTACAATTCAAATTGTAGCCATTAATATTTTCTATGAATATTCTGATTTTTTAAATTTGAAGTAACAATTTTCTGTTTTTCCCTCTCCAATGTAGCGAGAGGCAGATCGGAACCTGGAGCTAATAACTCAAGTGAAACACATGCAGGAGAAGGAGGCAGAGGTTGTGGCAAAATTGAAGGACCAGATTGATGTGAATAAGTCATTGAAAGAGGACCTTGGGCTGCAGAGCAAGAAGCTTCAAGACAAAGAAGAAAAGCATGCTGAAACCAATCAGGTAAGGCATTGCATAAAATTTAAACGGCTAATCTAAATCACAAACGGCAGTTTTATTATATTAAAGCATATTTTATTCGCCCTCTTTCCTCAACTTTTACCATTTTTATTGAATATAGCTGAAAAGAGGGACATGCTGCCGAAGCTTTTTGTCTTGCACTCATTAGGGCAAATGCAAGGTGCAAAGGTTGAACATATTACTTGTATTTGCAGAGAACAGTGCCCTATGTATGAATGTGTGTCGCTTCTAGCAAGTATAAATGAGCCACAAGGTGAACTGATTATCTTAAATTGGTATTTATTGCACCTAGGATTGTTCAGCAAGTGCTGCCCAATTGTGGAATCGCATCTAACAGAAGACGTTTTGTTTTGGGTTTTGCAAGTCTGGACTGGTTGGAATCGGTCTATACTCAGCTTATTGCAATCTAGGGAACATGCTGTTTGATTCCATCAGCCAATCATTAGGACATATATCCTATGTACCTGGCACTGCTGTCAGTTCAGAAAGAGGGTCTGCCCATGACACATTGAGCAACGTCGTCTATGAATTTTAGTGTTGATGCAATGTCAGGGAAGTAGGCTGTACATTCCAAAGATTGGCAAATTGAGTCAAACAGCATTGATTCCGCAATTGGGCAGCACTTGCTGAACAATCCTGAGTTTGCTAATAGCTACACTAACAACCGATTTAATAAATCAGTTGAGCTTATAATTTATACGCAGGGATCTGTTCTCTGCAAACAAACGGACATGTTCAAGTCTTGCTCCTTTTATAAAAAAAAGTTTTTTATTTAAAACAAATTTGTAACATTTACAGAGAGAAAAAAAGGCCCTCATAGAATTATCATAGAATTTACAGTGCAGAAGGAGGCCATTCGGCCCATCGAGTCTGCACCGGCTCTTGGAAAGAGCACCTTACCCAAGGTCAACACCTCCACCCTATCCCCATAACCTAGTAACCCCACCCAACACTAAGGGCAATTTTGGACACTAAGGGCAATTTATCATGGCCAATCCACCTAACCTGCACATCTTTGGACTGTGGGAGGAAACCAGAGCACCCGGAGGAAACCCACGCACACACGGGGAGGATGTGCAGACTCCGCACAGACAGTGACCCAAGCCGGAATCGAACCTGGGACCCTGGAGCTGTGAAGCAATTGTGCTAACCACCATGCTACCCTATGCAAAGAGCCTTAACATAGTGAAAACGAACAGTGGGAAAGAATAAACATGTTAATAAGGCACTTCCCCTATCCCAACGATTCTCAAGTTCTGCCTCCTGGCTCTGTTCCCCAGCTCTTCAAGCTGCTCTTGCATCCTCCTCTGGCAGGAGTTCAGCTCCTCCACCTCGTGCTCCAGCTCCGTTACCGTGTCCGCCTGGCTGGAGAGCTTCACCTCGACCTCCCTGAGCGCCTTCTCTTGGACCGCCTGTGTCTCGACCATTCGGTCCAATACCGCCCTCATCGGGTCCAACGTGTCCCTCTTCAGTTCGGCGAAGCAATTCCTGAAGAACTCCATCTGTTGCTCTCTTGGCCAGTGGGCCTCCGCTCCCTGGTCCCTGCCGTCTGCCATGCTTCGCCGCCCGGTCTGAGGTCCCTGCTGCGCCCGGTCTGAGGTCCCTGCTGCTCCCGCTTTGACCCTTGCCGCTCCACTCAACCACTTCTGGTCCAGCTGTCCATACCCTGGGGGGAAAGCCACTTCCCAATCGTCCCCTCCACCGATTCAGGTCGCCAGGTCCCGAAAATGTCAGTTGGAAAAGGTCAGTTTGCCCATCGTGGGCAGGAGCGATCCGACCTGCTTCCTCGAGGGCGCCACCGGAAGTCGTCTTGCTCCTTTTTTGAACAACCCTGGAGATTGAGGAGCCTTCTTTCTCCATGGCAACCCCACATGGAGTCGATTTGCCAACCAATCCGTACCCCTTTTCTTTTGTAGTATAAATTGTTGTGATTGTTTGAAGTTTGCTCTGATGAGTACGAAATAAAAAACTTTGACAACATATCTCTTTTTAGCAATGGTCAAGTTCTGTAATAGCAAGTGACTGTTCATTGACTCTTGCTGATTTTCGTCTATTTTCAGTAAATAGAACCTTTTGGGATCTGGTGTCCGATGTCCTGTCCTCCAGGAAAAGCTCCGGAGTCTGCTCAGTTACTATTCCTTGATAGCACAATAAAAACTGGAAGTTTATCACAATACCAAATTGCATTTACGTAGCACCCGTAACATCCCACGGTGCTTCATGGAAGCAAAATTAGACTATGTTTGGCACCGAGATATAGCTTGTAACCTAAAGCTTAGCCACAGGTACACTGGCAGGAGCCTTTAGGAAGGAGAGAGAGTCAGAGGGAGAGAATAGGAGACGATTTAAAAAAAAATAAACGCATTTTATTCAGAACCGGTAACAATTCAGGTGGGATCATTAACGCTTGAACAGTGGTTAGCACTGTTACTTCACAGCTCCAGGATCCCAGTTTCGATTCCCGGCTTGGGTCACTGTCTGTGCGGTGTCTGCATGTTCTCCAAGTGTCTGCGTGGGTTTCCCCGGGTGCTCCGGTTTCCTCCCACAGTCCAAAGATGTGCAGGTTGGGTGGATTGGCCATGCTAAATTGCCCTTGGTGTCCAAAAAGGTTAGGTGGGGTTACTGGGATAGGGTGGAGGTGTGGGCTTAAGTAGGGTGCTCTTTCCAAGGGCCGATGCCGACTCGATGGGCCGAAGGGCCTCCTGCACAGTAAATTCTATGAATTCATGGGGTGGTTGAAAGCAGATGTAGTTCTTGCGACTCGTATCTAATTGGGCAAGATCACAAGTTAAATATGGGTGAGAAAGTCCTTTCAGCTCAGAAAGAAATAAATAAACTTGCATTGACCACGCCTAACAACAATAGCAACAACAACTTGTTTTTATATAGCACTTTAATGGTAGTAAAATATCCCATAATGGCTCAGTCAGTAGCACTCACCCCTGAGTTACAGAGTTCTGGGTTAAAGTTCTATTCCTGGGTTTGGGGATAAAAATCAAGGCTGACACGTGAAGTAAAAAACTCACCACTATTCTTAGAATTCCCCCTATACCAAAAAGGGTCAATAAGACATTCAAAATGGTGAACAGGGATTCTCACTCCCTGACTCCTATGCAGACTTGGGTGGGTGCTATTCGGGTCAATCTATATTTTCAAGTTATCTCCCGGTATAACCCATATCTTCATAGAAGATTTCATCTACTTACCACTTAGTAGCCTGGGTCCCACGTTGCTGAGTAAGTAAAGTAGACTTTGTAATAACCATTGTTTCAGGTTAAAACTTAAGTTATTTTATTATATTTTTTTCTTTTAAATGATGCAATCACTGTCTTTACAGAAAAGTAAAAAGATCTTGCTTCTGGATTCTCCTGGTTGTTGGAAAGACCTTCAGGTCTACCTTAACAATCTCTCTTCTTTATCTTTTGGTTTTCTCCTGATGGATTCGCTGTGCTGCTCGGTTTTCGTGTTCTATCCTTCCCATGACCGAGAGCAGCTATGAGAGCTGACTCTGCTAGCTGTTAGCGATTTAGGATTTATATTTCCCTTCTAGCAGTTATTAAGTTTATATGACATTATCGTACAGTAACTTTGTTTCGCTCTTGATGTTCAATGTACCTTTAATCTTAATTACTTCTAACATGACTATGTATTCATGTTGAGCATGACTTTAGCTCAATGAACTCTGATTACATTTTTTCCCTTGGAAAAATGCTTTGATCCTAGAGGGGTTCTGGTTCCTGTCATTTCTAAAGTTGCTATATTACCAAATAGTGCCCTTAGCTTGTCAGAACTCTGACTCCGATTTGGGGTTAACTTGTGCTCTCGTGGACACGTCGTCTCCGGCTTCCCACATTTACCTGGTTCAGCAGGATTTCACACCTAAACATTTGTCACCCAATTCAACTGAAGATCCCAGCAATTCTTTTTTAGCTGCTACTAAAATAATTAACTTCAAAGAAGGTGCAAAATATTGTTTCTCTTCATGTAACTAAAAGTTCAATCTGCTTTAATTTGAAAGACGGGCATCAGTTTTACAGCTTGAGCAGTCACAAGCTGTTTTCTTAATGTCTGTTTGATAAAGGCTATCTGCATTTCAAAACCTTCTTTTGCTGCTGCTGTTAACCCTTCGTGGGATTTTTTCCTACATTTTCTCATGTACCCTCAGGTCAGGTTTTGCCAGACTTTCATGTTTCAAATGACAGATTTTCCCATTTTTACTTTGCACACGCCAGTGCTGTTCTGAGGGTGTGCTGCCAGAGGCCGCATTTTTTGGGTGAGACATTAAACCGTGGCCCCATCTGCCTGCTAAGGTGATGTAAAAAAAGTCTCATGGCATTATTTTGAATAAGAATAGGGGTGTTTTTTTGTGGTGTCATGACCAAAATTTATCCTTCAATCAATGTCCCGAAAACGGATTACCTGGTCATTATTGCATTGCTGTTGGGAGTTTGCTGTGTGCATATTGGCTTCTGTGTTTCCTATATTACAAGATTGACGGCATGCCCAAAGTACTTTGTTAGCTGTAAAGCAGTTTTAAGATGTCCCATGGTCGGGAAAAGTACTCTATAAATGCAAGTCTTTTAAGTTGTTTCACAGGAACATTATAAAGCGAAATTTGACAACGATTAGGGCAGACAATCAAAACCTTTGTCAGTGGATTAGGTTTTAAGGAGCATCTTCAAGAAGGGTTGAGAGATTTAGGGTTGAAATTCCAGAGCTTGAGAGTCTTGGCAGCTGAAGATATGCTACCAATGAAGAAATTATTAAAATTAGGAATGCTCAAAAGGCTTGTGCGTGGATATCTGAGGTTGTGGCACCAGGGGATATTGCAGAAATATGGAGGGGTGAGGCCATTGAGGGATTTGTAAACAGGGTGTTAAATGACCTTCAGGATAGATCTCTGATCTATGCAACCGTTATGTGCCGCAAGAGGGATTTATAATATTTGTGGGTATTGAGGACCTCTCATTGTAGAATCCAGGTACTGCAGCCTAGTACAGCAGCAGAATGTTCTTCGTAAAGTTCCAAATGATTTTGACTCTATTTACAGAAGAATACGTTTGCCTACACAAAATTGATTTTCCACGTCTGCATTGGTGCACTTAGTACTTATCTGCAGATCTCTGCTGGACTGCTAACTTACCAGTTAAATAATTTTGCAATGTTGAAAGATGCTTCAAGTCCACGTTTTTCTTCCCCCGCCCCCAAATACCTGTGCTTTAATCAAGCATGGAAGCTTACTGAATTAGTTTGTATTCATTGAACTAATTTGTGCCTGCAAATTTATTGTCAATATGCAGTGCACTAATACTGGGACACCATAACTGTGAGTGTTTTTTTTTTTTAGTTACAAGTCTTTGTGATTGTAGGATTAAAATATTGATCATATGATCTAGTGTCTGAAATTAGGATTATTCTTTGGACTGCCGGGCCAGACCATACCTTCACATTCATGGTGTCCTTCATTTCCAGTTTTGTTTCTCGGCTTTTCTCATATTCTGGAGGCAGTCACTCATGTTAGGGAGGTGAGGGGCAGCTGACCTCCGGTATCTTGTGGCAAAGACCATTCTTCAGGTTTGAGCTTAGGCTGTTGGTTTTGATCAGTTATCATGGGAGACATCACCGCTAAGTTTGACTCTGTCTCATTTGATAAGTACATGAGCAACTGGATAAGAACGTGGGAGCACTGCCCTGTTTTTTTTTTCCTCTTTCCTCACTGCCCCCAGTAAAAGATAACACAAACCAAGGAATCAAATTAGTACCCGGTTGAAATCTGATGTGTCCGCTGTGGTTGCACTCTTGCCTCTGTCAGAAGATTGTGGCTTCAAGTCCCACTTTAGTGACTTGAGCACAACCACCTTGCGTGCTAGTGAGCTACTGAGGGAATGTCAGGGGTGCCATCGTTCGGTTAAGATGTTAACCCGAGGTCTTGTCTGCCCCCTCAGGTTGATGTAAAATTCCCATGGCATTCTTTCAAAGAAAAGTAGGGCAGTTATTCCAGGTGTGATGGTCAATATTTATTCCTCAACCAGCATCACAGAAATAGATTATCAGTTTATCATCACTTTGCTGTTCACAGGAATTTGCAGTGCAGCAATTGGCTGCTACGTTTCCTATATGCCAACTGTGGCCTGTAGCCACCTGAGTTGGCCACTTCCCGACTTAAATGGAGAACCGCAAAGGCTGAAGGGAAATTCAGCCAACACAGGCAATAACTAGCAGGTGCAAGTTTACTGTGTATTAGACTCTGCAGAAACCCAGACAGCATCGATACAAGCAGCCATCTGCATAGTAATGTAGCAGCCATCTACATAGTAATGAGCGATCCCCGGGAACAATCAAAACATTTTAAGGTAAACAAGGCCAAGCCAGACTCCTCGGCGCCAGCAGGAGCCAACACAAAAGAGGTTAACGGACACTTAAAGACCGTCCAACGATCAGGGAACAGCTCCAGTATTGGAGAAATCGAACCAAGCGATTGGAACGAAGTCCAATCACTTGAAATCAGGTACGGCGTCCGCCCCTAAGGGCGGGAAGCCCCTGGGGACTATAAAGTAAAGCCCCCAAGTTCAAATCGTTCTTCTTGACCGGGTCACTCAGCAACGCGAACCAACCCTTGACAGTGACCTGTCCGGCGGCCTTCAAAGAAGTAAGTATCAAGTCAACGTTCGCTACGAGATAGGCGCTCCTACCTACCAGTCTATACCAGCTTTTGAATCCTGCAGTTTCAGAACCTGAACAAAAGGCCATTTGTTCCCCTGACCTGGTGGGCAAGTCCAAAGCTAAGTATAGGCCTGTTAGTTATAGAAATAGCCTAGTAAGTAGAGTTTATGTATGAGTAGCGATTTACTGTGTATAATAAATGTGTATTGATTTGAATCTTACTAATTGGTGTGTTGTGTTATTGATCATTACTTGAACTTGAACCTCGTGGCGGTACCATAAAGATACCTGGCGACTCTAGAGCAAAGGTTATAAAACGGAGCCAATTGAACCAACCAAAAGTTAGCAACAGGCCACACTTCAGAAGTATTTTGTTTACTATCAAAGGTTTTGAGATATCCTGTGGTCTTTTATATGATTTGATACTACATTAGATTATGAAGTTGCTGCATTATTGTTTGCAACTTTTCTTTCATTTCCTGTTATGGTATGCTCATTATAGGAAAAGCCTCGTTATCCAATGGAAATGCTTGACTGCTATTAAGATAATCGTCTACCCTTTATTCCATAAGTGCTGACAATAAGGCGATGCTCTGTTTAATTTGTATTTGCTTTGAAATAGAAACCATTATAAAACAATTGTTATTTGTATGATGGAGAGTATGCGGATTGGGGGTTTAAAAACAATTTGTGCCACCTTTAAAAGTGGACAAAATCGATAGTTCTTGAAATGCAAGATGTCGTTAACATGATCTTGCAAATTGAAGTTTGGACATCACTCTTATTTTAATGTTTCCTGTCATGATGGTGCTTTGTGTTATAATTCAGATGATTGATGTCCTCAAGTCCAAAATATCCGAGCAGCAACGGAAGCAGATGAACCAGGAGATGCAGCTGACAACGTTGAGCACAGAGCGGCAGGAGTTACTTGAACAAGTGGAAGTGCAACGCAAGTAAGTCAAAAATAAACCAAGGGATACATCATCAAACACAAACTGCACTGGTTGTTTTAATCCTCATCTCAGCTTCTCCTTTTCAAGCAAGTTCTTGATACAAAGGGAATTTCTGAGACTGGAAAGAAGACTAAATTGGAGATAAAATATTTTTAAAAATTCTTTTTCTGGCCATTTTATTTGCTATCTCCCCATGATGGTGTTGATTGGTATGAGAAGCATAGAAAATCGATGCCGGAGTAGGCCATTCGGCCCTTCGAGCAGTTCCATTGGAACTGGCAGCCCTCCGATTTCTTGTCTAAATCACTTTGTATACAAATCCAGATTCTGCCATTATCTTCATTTTAGTGTCATCAGACTAAGCAAAGTTTGAAATTGCAGCCGACTCCATTATCCTGGCCATACTTGAAAAGTCTACAATGCTCTGTCCTTTGCTAAAGCTGTGGACTCTATTACTGGGATCCGATTCACAGGTGTAGCTGCCCTCTGCTGACTTATCCAAGTGAACATTATTCATTTGTGAACGAAGATGATAAATGTCAAGAAATCTATTCATCAATGTGCGCTTTGAAACTAAGCCTTATCTATCATTTTCTTCAGTGGTATTGCATTTAGGAGTGGAACTGGAGTCAGTTTTCACCTTCCTAAGGTAGGGATGTTGTGAACAATTGTAGGAAGTTGGTACTCTCCTAGTTGATGTTAGCAATCGGGACGTGACAGGAGATTGGATTGGATTTTTCCTCACCTGTGTGGCTGAGACACAGAGACTTTCTTGTATTCCTATATTGAAATTTTCCACAGCAGAGCGGTAGTGATTTATAGACCCACGAGACATTTTCTGGAAAGAAAATAATTTTCATGTTTAAATTCTTTACTTCTTGCAGATTGCAGCTGCACTTTCCCAACTTATTTTAATTTCCCCCTCCTCTTTTCCCAAACAGGAAGTGGCAGGAGGCTGTGCAAAGGAGTCAAGTGCTGGAAGCAGCTCAAGTGGTTATTGCTGAGAAAGAGCAGAGATTGAAGGTCAGCAACACTGTGCACATGCTGTCTATTCAAAGTAAAGTAAACAGAATGTTATGTGTTTCATTGCAAACCAACGGTCAGTACTAACTGAAGTTCTTAAAGGTGAAAGATCTAGAGACGTTCTTGACGGCAGCACGGTAGCATAGTGGTGAGCACTGTCACTTCACAGCTCCAGGATCCCAGGTTCGATTCTCGGCAAGGGTCACTGTCTGCACGTTCTCCTCGTGTCTGTGTGGGTTTCCTCTGGGAGCTCCGGTTTCCTCCCACAGTCCAAAGACGTGCAGGTTAAGTGGATTGGCCAATTGCCCTTCGTGTCCAAAAAGGTTGGGTGGGGTTATGGGTATGGGGCAGAGGTGTAGGCTTAAGTGGGCAGCTCTTTCCAAGGGCCGGTGCAGACTCGATGGGCCAAATGTCCTCCTCCTGCACTGTAAATTCTATGTCTAGAGAAGTTCTGGTTAGGGAGATGGATTCAACTGGGATTTTGCTAAATAGTGTCTGCAGTACTTAATCCCTGTTGACTAAACGTTCCATGCTTCAGGTCCCACTGGACTTTACACAGCTGGGGGTACAAATTTGCCTGCTACAGGTGGGCCTCATTGCCCTGGGTTGTGTGAGGGGGAAGGAATCATCCACAGTTTATGCTCTCAATTGTCATCCATTGGCTGCTTTTGGTGTATGCGTCATTTTGTACATTTTAGATTTGGAATTAATGCTCCCTGTTCTGGAGTAGCCCAGCATGACTTGCTGTTGAGTGATAATGATGAAAAATGAACTCTTGGGCCAAGTATGACATGGCTGCTGGCACCTATGAAATTAAACTCCATTGGGAGTGAAAAAATACAGCTTAAGAATCCTGACACTTGGATTTTGTTCCTTAATTCTGCAGGACTTGGAGAATAAAATAACTCAGCAGGAGCAGGACTCTGTGATTGTGAAGAATATGCGGTCAGATCTTGCTCGAATCCCTGAGCTGGAGAAAGAACTCCGACAGCTGAAGGAGAAAAATGCTTATTGCAAGTAAGATTGATATTCAAAACTAATTGTGACCACTTGATTATCTTTGTCTTCTGATGAAACTGATCAACAATATATACATTATTTCCCTGTAACACGGTGAAACAAAATCACAGCGCAATATCCTTTCAGTTCAGATCAGCCTATTTGATCAGAGGAGGCTTGTCCAGGAATATATTTTACGCTCTTTGCATCTATGAGCACTGCTGCTGGTATTGAACTCCAGTTTATGCAGTAGTATGATCACTTGCACAACCAGGTCCCAATCTGGTTGGGCAGGGGAGGTGGTAAGGCATTTGGTTCTTGGGGAGGATTGAGCAATCTTAATCATACAGCACAACGCCCAGTTTGTTGGGCGAGACATTCTTGGCTTGGGAGATGATGCACAGAAAAGAAAGAGTGCAATTTATGAGAGAACTTTTTTTGTGTGTCCTGAAAAAATGCTTCCAGCATGGGTAAAGGTCAGATCCAGGGCAAAACCTCTATATTGTACCAACAATGCCAAAGAACTGCTGCATTGCTATGTGTGGCATATTTCAAATACATTTCTGATATTGCTGACCAGTGCAATTCTTCCTTTCCTTTTTCTGGCATTATCTTAATCCTTGTTTTAGAGAAGAGTTACAGTTACACCCATTATGGTCAAATGCTTTGTCCATTTCTTGAACCACCACCACCTGATTTTTGAATGAGACTGACAACTTAATGCCAAAGTGAGATAAGGTTATTGGTGTAGGTTTGGATCCAAAAGAGGTTGAATTTAAGATACCCTAAACTTATTCCACTTTTAAACCTTTGCCCAACTCATCATATCAATCTGAAATTAAGACTAATCTCAAAGGAAAAGGGACAATGTGTTACTCTATCTAGTCCTCAGTTTTACTTTGAAGTGTTCAGTGTGTCATTTTCTAAACCTTCCTGCATTTATGCTGGTTTGAAGTTGCGATCTGAAAGAATTTTAGCTCCTAATGTTGGAGCGATGAGCGAAAGCTGTAACAATATCCTAAGTGAATCATGTCCTCTGCAAATAGGGAGATGGAAGATAACAATTCACTGCTGAAGGAAGAAATGGAAAGTCTTCGCAAAAAGCTTCAGCGTCTTGAGAAAGTAAAGGAAGAGAAGGTTACTCTGGAACTGGAGAAAGAGGTTCATGTTTATTTAATTAAATTTAAGTTCTTTTTCCTTTTTATCCCCTTTACTAAAATTGTCATGACATGGTCAGGTGAAATGGGCCGAATTGGTTGCTCCTTCTCGTTCTTGTAAGGTTAGAGGCTCTGTCATCATAAGACCATTTACCTATAATGTTGGTGGATCTGAATATGTGCCACCATTGGGAGTCGGGTATAAAAGTACAGATGGTTAGTATCTCTTTTTATTACATTGCAATTCTGTAGTTAGTTTGCATTTGTTTCTCTAAACCTCAGAACATTGTGCACATTGTTTAGTGCCTGACTATGGGAAGGATTTCATGGCTACATTAAGAATATAGAATGGATTTGCTGATAGCAGGAATGAGAGACTTTAAGTTATGAAGAAAGATGAGTGAGGTTATTTTCATCAGAACAGAGAAGGAATGGAGAACTGATTGAGGTTCTCATAGGTCTCCAGCCTTTTGTGTAGTTAATTGGGAACAACTGTTTTCATTGGTAAGTGAATGGGTAGTAAGAAGGCATTTTAGTTTGTTAATTAGAAGACCAAGAATATAGAAGAACTTTAATGCATAAAATGGCTCTCAAGAAACAATTTATAAAAAAAAAAAAAAATTTTTATTCTCCACATTTTCAACATTTTCATCAAAGAAACAACAAAAGAAAAACAAAAACAAACATAATAACAATCCCTCAGCAACAACAACCCCCCTCAATATATAATCCAATACATGCATTCGAGCATTCCAGGTAAACGTTAACAACGAAACAGTAAACCCACCCCCACCCCCATTTTCAATGGCAATCAGTTCCTGAAAGTGCATAATAAATAGTCCCCATGAATTATAGAACCCCTTCTTCATCCCCCTCAGCTCAAATTTAATCTTCTCAAGGGGCAGAAATTCAAGTCGGTCCCCTGCCAAGCCGGGCCATAGGGCGGAGAAGCTGACCTCCACCCCAACAGGACCCGCCTCCAGGCACTCAGCGAGGCTAAGGCTGTGGCCCCCCGCATCCGCCTGCAGCTCAGACTGGTCCGACACCACAAATATGGCCTCTAAGGGACCCGGTTCCAAGTCCACCCCTGAGATGATGCTAAAAACCTCCTTCCAATACCTCGCCAGCTTCTGACAGGACCAAAGCATATGTGCATGATTTGCGGGGTCCTTCCCACACTGCTCACAGCCATCTTCCACTCCCTCGAAGAGTTGGCTTATTCTTGCCCACGTGCGTTGTGCCCTACATACGACCTTCAGCTGTATCAGCCCCAACCTCGCGCACGAGGTTGAGGCATTTACACTTCACAGCACCTCCCACCACAAACCTTCTTCCATTACCTCCCCCAACTCTTCTTTCCACTTAATCCCTTCCATAAACACCCCGCGCTCCAGAATCTTCCTATAAATCACCAACACCACCCCCTTCTCCAACCCCCCTGCTGTCAATACCTCTTCCAACAACGAGGGGCCTGCGCGCTCAGGAAGTTCGGAACCTCCTTGCAAAATCTCAGAGCAGGTACCGAAACCCTTCTCCTTGTCCGAGTCCATACTTCTCCCCCAACCTTGCAAAACGTCCCCCCAGCAACACATCTTTTAATACCCCGATCCCCTTCCTCCCGTCTCCAAAACGTCCACTGGAAACCCATCTGGCTCTGTCGCCTCCCCCGATTGCATCTTCCCAATTGCCTCCTTTACCTCTTGTTTCCCCACTGACCCTCCAATCTGGCCCGATCTTCCTCCTCCAGCCTCAGATACTCCAACCCGTCCAGGAATTCCCACATCCCTGGTTCCTCTCCCGGTGGCTCTGACCTATACAGCTTTTCATAAAACTCCTCAAACACCTTATTAATCTGCTATGGAGCCACCACCAATTTCCCCTATCCCGCACCTGGACTATCCCTCGCAGCTTCTTCCGTATGCTTAAATCATTCCCCTCGCCCTCCTCAGCTGGCGTACCATCTTCCCTGTAGACAATCCATCAAAGCTAGCCTGGATCTCCCTCCTGTCCTGCTGGATCTACATCCCCCGCCTACCTCCAACATCTCTATCAGCCGTTGACACTCCTCCCTCTCCTCTTTATCCACTTTGGCTTTAAATGATATCACCTCCCCCCTCACTACTGCCTTCAGGGCCTCCTGTACCACCGCATGTGATACTTCTCCTGTACAGTTAAAGCCTACATACTCCTCAATCACTTTCCCGATCTTCTCACGGAAGCTTTGGTCCCCCAACAACCCCACATCTATTCTCCACCCGGCCTCTGAGCTACCCCCTCTCCAGGACCACATTAACCTAGTGCAGCGCGTGGTCTGAAATTGCTATCGCCAAGTACTCTGATTCCATAATCCCAGCCAACAACACCTTCCCTACCATGAAAAAGTCTATCCTTGAATATACTTTGTCAACCGGGGAGAAGAATGAGGTGCAAGAACCTCCACGGGTCCACCACTCCCATCCCCATCTCCCTCATGAGCCCCCCCCTGGACTGGGCAAGCGAGCGCGGCTGCGACCTTCCATTCTCTGTTGTTGCACCATATTCCAATTCCCTCACACTATTAGCTCGTGTGAGTCCAAGACCGGAATGGCTCCTAGTACCTTCCTCACAAATCCTGCATCATCCCAGTTAGTGCATACTTGCCAGTGCCACCAACCTCCTCTCTAAAGCCAGTGTTACTATTACGTATCTACCCCCCTGGTACGCCACCACTGTCTCCATCTGGAACCTCACCTTCTTACCCACCAACAAAGCTACCCCCCCCCCCCCCCCCAAGCCCTACTGTCGAACCCTGAATGAAATACTTGGCTCACCGAGCCTTTCTTGAGCCTCACCTGGTCCTTCACCGCGGGTGGGTCTCTTGTAACATGGCAACGTCGGTGTTTAAGCTTTTTAGATGCTCCCCCCCCCAACCCCTCACGTTCCACGTTACTATTTTGACCGGGGGTCTCTCAGCATCCCATCCTTCCCGCTTCTCCTATTCACCATTATCATAACTCCGGGCCCTCCGCACTGGACCTGGCCCGCCCTTCCTTTTATTGCCATTGACCCCCCCCCCCCCCCAAAGAATTCCTCCATTCTCTTTCTCTCAAAAACTCCTCTCCCAGTATCGATCCCCTCCCCCCATTTTTCACACCTCCAAGGCCCATTGAAACCTGTTTGACCAGGCTTCGATGACCGCGGTCCCCCCCCCCACTCCCATTCGCTAGCCAACTTAAGCTTGCTAGTGTGGAGGCCTCTGCCCAGTCCCAAAAAACAAAGAAATTTCCTTCAAACAAACAAGCCCAGTGCAAACCCACAAACCCCAGAAAACCGCCATTGTAAAAAATTTCCAACTCCTACCCAACCCAAACAGGCAACTTCACACCCTTTAATCACAAATAACAACATGAAATAGAACCATATACAATCTTTCACCCCCCCCCCTACTCTCGGTCCAAGACCAAACCTCAGTCTCATTTCTGCCCCAGTCCTTCCGCCTTCACATGTGAACCTACTTGTGACAATAAAGATTATTTTTTTAAAAATAGAAGCGTCCGCCACCTCCATCTCAAAGTAAAGGTCTTTTGAGTTGTAGGTCAACCACAACTTCGCTAGATACACCACACCAAACTGCACGTCGCTGTTGTACAGTGCTGCCTTCACTGGACTGAAGGCTGACTGCCTCCTCTCCAGCTCCACGGTTAAGTCCTGGTATATGCATATACCAGCTCCAGCCCACTGCACCTCCGCCTTCTGCCTCACCCAATTCAGGCCTTCTCCTCCACATGGTATCTGTGAAAATAAATTATTACCATCCTTGGCGGTTCATTTGCCTTCGGTTAGGCCTCAAAAACAGTTTGTACCGGGAGGGATCTTCCCCCTCCTCCAGCAGCTCCACCAACATCTTGGCAAAGTACTTAGTTGGCCTCGGGCCCTCCAGCCCTTTTGGGCAGACCCACAATTCATAACTTCTGCCACCTACCAGCATCAACGGGGCCGAGGTGGAGTGGTTAACAGTTTCAAATTCCTAGGGGTGCACATCTCCAAAAATCTGCCCTGGTCCACCCACATCGATGCTAGCACCAAGAAAGCACAACAGCGCCTATACTTCCTCAGGAAACTAAGGAATTTCGGCATGTCCACATTAACCCTTACCAACTTTTACAGATGCACCATAGAAAGCATCCTATCTGGCTGCATCATAGCCTGGTATGGCAACTGCTCGGCCCAGGAGCGCAATAAACTTCAGAGAGTCGTGAACACTGCCCAGTCCATCACAGGAACCTGCCTCCCATCCATTGACTCCATCTATACCTCCCGCTGCCTGGGGAAAGCGGGCAGCATAATCAAAGACCTCTCCCACCCGGCTTACTCACTCTTCCAACTTCTTCCATCAGGCAGGAGATACAGAAGTCTGAGAACACGCACGAACAGACTCAAAAACAGCTTCTTCCCCGCTGTTACCAGACTCCTAAATGACCCTCTTATGGACTGACCTCATTAACACTACACCCTGTATGCTTCATCCAATGCTGGTGCTTATGTAGTTACATTGTATATGTTGTGTTGCCCTATTATGTATTTTCTTTTATTCCCTTTTCCTCCCATGTACTTAATGAACTGTTGAGCTGCTCGCAGAAAAATACTTTTCACTATACCTCAGTACACGTGACAATAAACAAATCCAATCCTAGACCTATTTTCCAGGTCCTCCACCTTCGCTCTGACCTTTGTTGGCCTCCACCACCCTCTGCAGCTCCTCAGTCATCAAGGTGAGCTGATTGTTGTGTTGCGACAAAGCCTCCTCCAACCCCTTCAGCTTGTCGCCCTGTTCCCGCACCTTGGCCGATGTCTTGGACACCGCCGCCTTCACTGGGGCAATTGCCTGCTCCACCAATACCTTCATTGCCGCCATCGTTTCCTTCCTCATCACCTCCCAAGTGTTGAGCAAGCTGTTTTTTGAATTCCACGGCCATCTTTTCTGCCGTGAACGGCGCGTCCCATCCTTTTGCTCGATGGCGAACCTTCACTTGCTACCTTCTTCCCGGCGGCCGCCTTCTGAGTTTTAGACATCCTTTCTCCCTCCTTATGTCTTCCTGAACCTGTTTGTTTAAAAATTGTCCCTGGGACAGGGCATTAAGTTTCAGAAAATCGAGCCTCGAGCAGGTGATACCCAACGTGTGACTTCCTCCTGCTTGTCGCCACCAGGAGTCCCCTGGCTTACAAGAAACAATGAT
Organism: Scyliorhinus torazame; assembly: GCF_047496885.1. Taxonomy (NCBI): domain Eukaryota; kingdom Metazoa; phylum Chordata; class Chondrichthyes; order Carcharhiniformes; family Scyliorhinidae; genus Scyliorhinus; species Scyliorhinus torazame. Next base: position 132,754,594 of record NC_092723.1, on the reverse strand, counting down.
GCAACATATTTCCTATCAACTTTAAAAAAAAGGAGGTTGATAATATTTGAAGAAATTAAAACGGGAAGGTGATTGAGTCTTGTTGGAAAACTGTTGGAGAGTTGGTTCATCTATGATGGATCAAAAGACCTCTCTACAATTCTATTACACTTGTCAACTTCTAGTTCAGGAATGATTTTGCAGATTATGTTACTTATTATATTATATTATTTTTCTTATTTTAGAAATTGCTGGCAAAGCTGCAAAGTTGGGAGAATGTGGAACAAACATCGGGACTAAACATTCGGTACGATTCTGTAGCAAAAATGTAATTTCTCTTTATTTTCAAAAGAAGGCAGCCAATTGCATTCATAGCAGTTTACTACTTTCAGTCTATCTGCTTCCTACCTGTGCTGTACCCCTCCGATATGAACATTCACCACTGCGTTTTCCACCTGGATTAAATGGGACTGAACAGGGCTGCATTGTGGTGCTGTGGTTAGCATTGCAGCCTCATGGCGCTGAGGACCCGGGTTCAATCCCGGCCCCAGCTCACTGTCCGTATGGTGTTGGCTGCAAGGGTCTCACCCCCCACAACCCAAAAGATGTGCCGGGTAGGTGGATTGGCCACACTAAACTTGCCCCTTAATTGGAAAAATAATTTGGTACTCTAAATTTATATTTTTAAAAAAAAATGGGACTGAAAGATTACATAGTGCAGTGTCCGATTATTCTATTACATGCTCATATTTGAGACTTGACATCTTCCTGATGCAAAATGTAAACTCAATGTTAGATTTCAAGACCATCTGATTGCACGAACTGTCTTGATAAGGTTATGTTGCATCCCAACTGTAATCACTCACCAGTGACCCTTTGTGACACTGTCAGCTGAAAAAACACATGGAAATAAGAACAGAAAATGTTGGGAATGGGCAACGGGTCCGCCAGCCTCCAAGAGGAAAGGCAGTGTTTATGGAGCAAAACCTTTTCTTTTGCAGAGTCTGTTAAGCTGTGCACTTCCAATGTTTTAGATTTTATTTTCAAAATATCCAGTATTTGCTTCCTTCTAAACCTCTAACCATGTTTATTTATCAATAGTTTTTTCTTGAAAGTCAGACCTTCATCCATCTGATCACTTTGTTACAGTTTAGACTGGGAATGGAAGCTAATCACAGAATTGTTACAATGCACAAGGAGACCATTTGGCCCATTGTGTCTGCACTGGCTCTTCAAACTAGCATTATAGCTTAGTGCCATTCCCCTGCCTTTTCCCCATACCCCTGAAATATTGTTGATTTATAATCATTCAACTCTTGGATGTGTCAGCTACATAGATGATAGGATTTGGATTTCCTTTATAATACATTTTTTGCGATTTAAAGATTTTATTCTCTTAAATTTAAATTACCCAATTGTTTTTCTAATAAGGGGCAATTTAGCATGGCCAATTCATCCACCTGCATATCTTTGGGTTGTGGGGGTGAGAGACACGCAGACACATGGAGAATGTGCAAACTCCAAATGGATAGTGACCCGGGGCCGGGATCAAACCCCGGTCCTCGGCTCCCTGAGGCAGTAGTGCTAACCACTGAGCCAAAGTCCTGCCCTTGTGATTTGAAGATAACCATAAACTATCTACAACTTTATTACTTGTGAGTGGTGTGCCTCACAAAATGGGGCTATTAAAAACCAGCAAGGGGAGGATTGTCTTTGTGGGAAACTACTCAGATCCGGTTTAATATTTGCATGAGAGCCAGTACCAATAATGCAGGACACAACAAAGGATTGAAAAGAGTAGGAAACCGAACTAGACAAGTTGGGAAGTAGTAATTAGCTGAATTTGGTATCCCAGTCAAGAATGTGAGAAGAAACTAGGGCAATAAGAGAAGGGCAGAACTCCAGTGTTAAAGCAACGGGAAAGTAAACTGGTGAGGTATTTTATGTCCTAGATTGGAGATATGTTTTATTATTAGCATGGCAATAACATTTTGGCAGTTGAGTTTCAGAGCTTATAAACACTTGTCTACAGTGAGTTGAGTAGTTCTTCAAAAGAGCTGACCAATCTGAACTTTTTAATTAAATTTATGTCAGTTAAGATGTTATTTGCTTTGTCTTTTGGATATGGCTGAACTCTAGTGGTGGTTTTAATATTCAGTTTTCTTCATGTGTGCAACTTCCTTGTTATTTTTCCAATTTACAAATAGTCTGTTTGTAATGACTCTGAAATGAAATATATAACCTACTATTAGGTATTTGTCAACCTTCTGTAGTTTAAGATGCCTTCCGGATTAATCTGAGGTCGACTAGGCACTTTTCAGGACCAAAAAATAGGCGAAGCTAGCCGTTGATGTTGCTATATAATAGCAACACGTGTGATAACATAAAGCTGCTGCCACCTTGGGGCTGGTTTAGCACACTGGGCTAAATCGCTGGCTTTTAAAGCAGACCAAGGCAGGCCAGCAACACTGTTCAATTCCCATACCAGCCTTCCCGAACAGGTGCCGGAATGTGGCGACTAGGGGCTTTTCACAGTAACTTCATTGAAGCCTACTTGTGACAAGAAGCGATTTTCATTTCATTTCATTTCAAGTCATAATAATGTTCTGCCTATTACACAAATTAGTATTGTGGAATATGAATTGTGGTGCTGGTGTAGTGCCAGCTATGTCGGCTGTATGTCCAACAACGGGTGGATTGTGTCAAACAGCCTGTCCCTCTGGCTGTTCACAGCAGGTAAAATACTCTCCATACCCAACCAGCCTGTTCTGGCAAAACTCACAACATAGCACGGTAGCACAGTGGTTAGCACAATTGCTTCACAGTTGCTTCACAGCTCCAGGGTCCCAGGTTCGATTCCCAGCTTGGGTCACTGTCTGTGCGGAGTCTGCACGTTCTCCCCGTGTGTGCGTGGGTTTCCTCCGGGTGCTCCGGTTTCCTCCCACAGTCCAAAGATGTGCAGGTTAGGTGGATTGGCCATGCTAAATTGCCCTTAGTGTCCAAAATTGCCCTTAGTGTTGGGTGGGGTTACTGGGTTATGGGGATAGGGTGGAGGTGTTGACCTTGGGTGGGGTGCTCTTTCCAAGAGCCGGTGCAGACTCGATGGGCCGAATGGCCTCCTTCTGCACTGTAACTTCTATAACTATAGTGTCTGACATTAGATGTGATATTGAGATTGGAAAGCACTTGCTAAAGAATCCATATTCTAAGAATTATAATGACAATCAGTTGTGCTTGCAGTGTGGCTCACTAATGCATGCTAGAGGCTACATATATTCCCTCTGTCCCTCATAGACAGAAAGAGTTTGTTGATGCATTGCACTTTTTTCAACTAAACAAAAACTTGGGGGACAACCGTTTTCTGGTTCATTTCCCATGGCATTGCCGTGACTAACCTGGTTTGAATTTAAACAGGAGCTTAGAATTTAACTGGTCCCTGGTGCATTCTCTGTGGCAACGCCTCTACCAACACCGTCTACTTGCCAACTAATTAGTGCAGTCTTCTCATGCAGTATAAATTGATGTTTCATTTTACAATTAGTGTTCTTGTTAATCTATCCTGATGAGTGCATGATGAAAAGCTTTGACGGCATTTTTCCCATCACCAATTAAAAAGTAAAGAATTAAAGGGGCAAATGTTGGGGAGGTTTTGCTGTGTTCAAAGCGAATAACTTGGCTATTGGCAATGTCGTGACTTTGAGTTCTTGAGGGACATTTATTTGAATTTCTGCGGGTACTGTAATTCATCATAAATGGAGAACTTAACCTTTTAAAAAAATGCTATATTTGTGCTAAACCTGTGCACCATGAGTCCATGTTCCTGTCCAGACAATTGAATGAAGCTCGGTCAATTTCTGCTAAATTATGGTAATTTATCAGCAGTATTCCCTCAGATTCTTCGTATAACCAGACTCACAGAATACTGCAGTGCAGAAGAGGCCCTTCGGTCCATCAATTCTGCACTGATGCATGAAAGGCCCTGACCTACCCACCTAATCCCACTTGGCCCATCGTCTTAAATGTTATGGCATGCCAAGTATTCATCCAGGTACTTTTTAAAGGATGTGAGGCATCCCACCCTCCCAGGCAGTGTATTCCAGACCGTCACTACTCTATGGATAAAAAGGTTTTTCCTCAAATCCCCCCTAAACCTCCCACCCCTCACTTTGAACTTGTGTCCCCTTGTAACTGATCCTTGAACTAAGGGTAACAGCTGCTCCCTATCCACCCTGTCTCTGCCCCTCATAATCTTGTACACCTCAATCAGGTCACCCCTCCGTCTTCTCTGCTCCAGAGAAAACAACCAATGCCTATCCAACCTCTCTTTAATACTTAATGTTCCATCCCAGGTAACATTCTGGTGAATCCTCTCTGCACCCCTTCCAGTGCAATTTCATCCTTCCTATAATGTGATGACCAGAATTGTACACAGTACTCCAGCTGTGGCTTCACCAAAATTCTATGCCGCTCCATCATGACCTCCCTGTTTTTGTAATCTATGTCCCGATTGATAAAAATGAGTGACCCATATGCCTTTTTCACCACCCTATTAACCTGCCCTTCTGCTTGCGAAATCTATGGACAAACAAGCTAAGGTCCCCTTGTTCTTTGCAACTTCCCAGTGTCAGACCTTTCATAGTAATATTAGTGTTATATCTGTTAATGGATTAATTCATCACTATGGTGTCATGAAACTGGAAAAGCTTTATGTGGGTTTAGAACTGGGTTGGGTTGTGACTAGTGCTTGCATGCTCTATCTGGTCCTAAATTACAATTGTGCTGTGATTTTATTTTAGAATTTTTGTTTGAAATGAGTACTTTTGGCGGCACAGTGGTGCAGCGGTTAGCACTGCTGCCTACGGCGCTGAGGACCCGGGTTCAATCCCAGCCATGGGTCATTGTCTGTTTGGAGTTGGCACATTCTCCCCATGTCTGCGTGGGTTTCACCCCCACAACCCAAAGATGTGTAGTTTAGGTGGATTGGCCACACTAAATTGCCCCTTAATTGAAAAAAATAATTGGGTACTCTAAATTTAAAAAAAAAATGACAATGGGTACCTCAAAGACAAGACCAGATAGATACGTTCTTGATTAATAAGGAGATCAGAGGTTACAGGACGAGGGCAGGTGATTGGGGATAAGAAACATATCAGCCATGATCGAATGGCGGAGCAGACTCGACGGACCAAATGACCTAATTCCGCTCCTATATCTTGTGGTCTTATGCTCTAAAATTCCATTTTCTCCTATATGCAGTTTTAGGATTACCAAGAAGGACTGTTGATGTGTTGGTGCACATCTGAAGGCAGAGGTTGGCCTGTCTGGCTGTTTTGAGAGTCAGCAGTAACTTGAATTGGTCCAACAGAGTTCACATGGCAAATGGCTACATTTGGAGTGCATTACAAAGAGAAGAGGTGCTCACCAAGCAAGGTCTGAAAGATTTTGGGAGGGGTGATTGAAAAAAGGTTTTACAGGAAGCTTTGGATAGTAAAAAAGAAAGGCTTACAATTACAGTGTTGTTAAGGGTATCCTGAAACGGGTGGCATGGTAGCACAGTGGATAGCAGTGTTGCTTCACAGCACCAGGGTCTCCGGTTCGATTCCCGGCTTGGGTCGCTGTCTGTGTGGAATCTGCACGTTCTCCCCTGTGTCTGCGTGGGTTTCCTCCGGGTGCTCTGGTTTCTTTCCACAAGTCACGAAAGACGTGCTGTTAGGTAATTTGGACATTCTGAATTTCCCCTCTGTGAACCCGAACGGGCGCCGGAATGTGGTGACGAGGTGCTTTTCACAGCAACTTCATGTAGTGTTAATGTAAGCCTACTTGTGACAATAAAGATTATTATAAAACACTTTACAGCCAATGATCTACAATTGAAGTATTGTCACTGGTATGCTGTAGGAAGTGGCCAGACAGTTTGTGCACACCAATCTTCCGCCAGCAGTAATGAGGTAACAACTGGATAATTTCTTTTAATGACGGTGTTTGAGGGCTAAATATTGGTCAAAACACTGATCTTTTACATTTACTTGAGAGGGCAGATGGATTTTTCATTGATGTTTCATTTGAAAAGTGGCCCCTCTGGCAGTTTGCTACCACCTCAGTACGACACTGCACTGGAGTGTGCCTAGATTTTACGCTCAAGTCACAAAAGTGGTCTTCTGATTTGGAGGAGAAAGTGCAATCACTGAGCACCAGAATAGGGAAAGGATTAGTACGGTTGTGATTCTGGAAAGGGATTTCAGAGGGCATGAGCATATTGCCTGTAGGGCTCCCACTGATTGTGGAGCAGAGCCAAGATAATGGGGACCAGATAATGAATCTACAGCCTGGAACATGCAGGAAGCTTTTCATAATGGGGTGGCACCAGCCCATGGACCGGAGTGAAATTGATTTGCTGGAGGACCTCCGGTGGCGGCTGTGGAGTGAATGGTTGCACGTTTGGTGGCTCCCGCTCAAGGTAGATTTCTTTCTGTCCTTCCCCACCCAAATGGTGTGGTCTTTGAGGGCAAAAGGTGTATGAGTGCCCAGGGAAGGTAATACTCTGAGGTTGGTGTATGAATCAGAAGACGAGAAGTGCCACGAGAAAGAGAGAGCAGGTGGAGCAGGAAAGTTTTTATGGTGCGGCACAGGTGAAGATGGTGAAGGGCAAGGGGGCAACATTGCCCACCCAATGATCGACAGAGCAGCTGGTGGAGATTTTGAATAATAAATTCCAGCAGCAGAGGAAAGAGGATGTAGCCAAGGTGGTGGAGTCGGGGGGGGGGGGGGGGGGGGGGGGGGGGGATGGATGGATGGGGGGGGATGGATGGATGGGATTGAAGGGCCGGTGCAGACTCGATGGGCCAGATGGCCTCCTTCTGCACTGTAAATTCGATGAACGAGTGGAGCAGAGACAGGAGGCTCGGGGCCTGGCGATCCCGAAGGTAGAGTAGTGGCTTGCCTTGTTGGAGATGGAGCTGGGGATGGTGTTGAACAGCCAGAAGAGACTGCGAGAAATTGGAGGACCTTGAGAACCGCTCCAGGAGGCAGAATTTGAGGATTGTCGGGATGCCTGAAGACATTGAAGGAGCGGAGGCCGCCAAGTATGTAGCGAGCATGCCGGAGAGGTTGATGGGGGAGGGGGCCTTCGACTGTCCCTGAGAGGTGGATCGGGCTCACAGGGCACTGAGGAGGAAGCCGCAGGTGGGGGAATGCGGGGCGATGGTGGTGCGACTGCATCGTTTTTGGACATAGAAAAAATTCTGAAGTGGGCGAGGCAGACCAAGACGTCCTCCTGGGAAGGGAGTGAGCTATGGATTTACCAGGATCTGGGTGCGGAGCTGGCGAAGCGGAGAGCCGGGTACAACCGGGTAAACATACAATGCAGAAGAAGGCCATTCGGCCCATCGTGTCTGCAACGACCCACTCAAACCCTCACTTCCACCCTATCCCCGTAACCCAATAACCCCTCCTTACCTTTCTTTTGGTCACTAAGGGCAATTTATCATGGCCAATCCACCTAACCTGCCCATCTTTGGACTGTGGGAGGAAACTGGAACACCCGGAGGGAACCCACGCAGACACAGGGAGAACATGCAGACTCCGCAGAAGGGGGTGAAGTTCGGGGTTTTGTACTCTGCCCGCTTGTGTGTGACACACCAAAAGCAGGAATTTTATTTGACTCACCAGAGGGAGGAGTGTGAGGACGTTAAACTTTGGAGAGGAGCTTTGTGTGCATTGTGAAGCACTGGGTGGATTTCGATGGGGGAGTGGTGATAGTGAGTGTGCCTTTTTGTTTCTTTGTTTGTTGGGAGGATTGGTGGGGAGGGTGGACTGGAGGTGTGAGAGGAAGTTGGAGGCCTTGGGTGTGGGTCCATCATGTTGGCTGGGCGGGCTAGTTAACAGGAGTGAAGTGGGGGGTTTCCAGGAGGAAGGGTGGGGTGCGAAATGGGTTGGGTTTTTTGTTTGCTGGGGGGGGGGAAGGGGGGTTGCTGAAATGGGTGTGGTTGGTGAGGAGCAGTTAGGAAGGGAGAGATGGGCGGGCCTAGAACGTCTGGCTTAAATATGGCTGGCCGGTTAAATAGTCCCTTGAATTCAGGCATCTGAGGAATCTAAAGGTGGACGTGTTTTTACAGGAGATGCACCTGAAGCTGGGACATCAGACAAAGCTGAGGAAGGGATGGATGGGGCAGGTTTCCACTCGGGGCTGGACATGAAAACGAGGGGTTGGCGGTGTTGGTGAATAAGAGGGTGCCTTTAGAGGCGTAGAGCATTGGCTGATCCAGGGAGCAGGTATGTGATGGTCAGTGGGAAATTGGAGGGAATGCTGGTGGTCCTGGTGAATGTGTACGCTCTAAATTGGAACGACATTGACTTTATGAGGCGGGTGTTGGGGATCTGGACATGCATTGGCTGATTATGAAGGGTGATTTCAATAGGGCCCAGGACCCGGGTATGAATTGGTCGAGTCCTAAAATATCAAGGGTGTCGCCGATGGATCGACATTTTTGTGATCGACAAGGCACTGCTGCCGGGGGTGGCCGACTTGGAGGACTCTGCTATTGTGGTTTTGAACCACACGCCACATTGGGTGGATTTGCGGGTGGTTCATAGAGATGCCCAATGACCGCAGTGGAGGTTAGATGTGAGGCTGCTGGCGGATGAGAGGGTGGAGTTGAATGACACTGGAGAGGTTATAGCCACCACGCTGTGGGAGGCATTCAAGGCAGTAGTCGGGGGAATTTATTTTGATTTGGGTGCTCTGGGAGGGTGGAGCAGGAGGAGAGAGCAAGGCTGGTAGATGAGATTCGGGGGGGTGGATCGGAGGTACTCTGTGGTGCTGGAGGAGGGGCTATTAAGGGAGAGACCGGCTCCAATTGCAGGGAAGAGGGGGGGGGAGGGGGGTGGGCTGCTGGCATTGCCAAATTTGATAAATTATTATTGGGTGGCAAATATTGCGACTGAGGAAATAGGCTGCAGAGGAGAGGTTAGTCTGGGAGTGGGTGGAGGAGCGGAACGAGTTTGAGGGTTCTGTTGTTGGCGCCACTGCCGTTCCCGCCGGCCAGATACTCTGTGAGCCCAGTGGTGGTGTCGGTGTTAAGGGTGTGGAGGCAGTGCAGGCAACATTTTGGGCTGGAGGGCATATCGTTGTGGGTGCCGATATGTGACAACATAGATTTGTGCCGGCGGGGCTGGATGTGAGATTTTGGGGATGGCGGCAGGCGGAGATCAAGTTTAGGGACCGGTTTATAGGGGGCAAATTTGCGGGGCTGGAGGAATTGTATCAGTTGCCCAACGGGAATGGCTTTAGGTATTTTCAGGTGAGGGATTTTGTGAGGGGAGAGGTGCCGTCCCTCCCTGGTCTGCCGCTTCCGGTGTTGCAGGATAAGCTGTTGTCGGAGGGTGAAATAGGGGAGTGGAGGGTGTCGGATATGTACAAGGAATTGATAGAGAGGGAGGGCGCTCCAGTGGAGGAAATCAAGCGTAAGTGTGAGGTGCAGGCAGGGATGTGGGCGGGGGGTGAATGTGCCCTCGTCGTGTGTGAGGTTAAGCCTCATCTAGTTTAAAGCGGTGCATGGGCCCACATGATGGTGGCGAGGATGAGCAGGTTCTTTGCGGTGTTGGAAGACAGGTCTGGCCGGTGAGTGGGAGGGCCCACGAATCACGTCCACATGTTCTGGGTGTGTCCAAGACTTTTTTTATAAATGATTTTTATTGGATTTTTGAACAGAGTATATTTTGCCGTATTGTACACAGGATATGATATATCTATATATATATGTAAGTAGGCATCCGTTTGTGCCGGCAAGGCACTTCCGGAGGGCAATCCTCGAGTGGGTCTGGTGCCGGTGTTGCCCCTCGCTTCTCCCGGTTGGATTTTGCCGCCGTTGTTTTCTTGTGCACGCTGCCGCTTAAGTCAGCCCTCCCGTCCTCCGCCTGTATTTTCCTTTTTCTCTGTTCCTGTGAATGTCAGGTTGGTTAACATTTCCCTGCCCCCGCAACCCCCCCCTCACCTCCTTGGCTCTCCTCTATTGGAAACCCCCCCCCCCCTCCTGCGGTTCGCCTTTCCTTCCTCTTAGACTGAGTTGCCCCCCCCCCCCCCCCCAGCAGTCTAGCTCTCCCTCTCATGCTTTGGCTGCTTTCCCCTGGTTCTTGGCTACCTGGCTCTATTCTTCTGCTTGTTTGTTGGCCACAAACAAGTCCCGGAACAGTCGGGTGAATGGCTCCCACGTTCTGTGGAAGCTGCCGTCTGACCCTTGGATGGCGAATTTAATTTTCTCCATTTGGAGAGATTTCTAGAGATCGGACAGCCAGTCTGCAGCTTTAGGTGGTGCTGCTGACCGCCAGCCGAACAGGATTCTACGTAGGGCGATCAGGGAGGCAAAGGCAAGGGTATCTGCCCTCTTCCTCAGAAATAGATCTGGCTGGTCTGAAACCCCGAAGACTTCAACTTTCGGGCATGGCTCCACCCTCACCCCCACCACTTTGGACATTGCTTCGAAGAAGGCAGTCCAGTACTCCACAAGTCTGGGGCAAGACCAGAACATGTGGGCGTGGTTGGCTGGGCCTCCTTGGCACCGTTCACATCTATCCTCCACCTCTGGGAAGAACCTACTCATACGGGTTCTTGTTAAGTGGGCTCTATGTACCACTTTTAGTTGCGTCAGGCTGAGCCTTGCGCAGGTGGAGGTGGAGTTGACCCTATGCAGTGCTTCGCTCCAGAGTCCCCACCCTATCTCGATCTCCAGGTCCTCCTCCCATTTCCTTCTTGTTGCGTCCAGTACGGTGTCGGCCCCTTCTACTAGTCGGTCGTGCATGTCGCTACAGTTTCCTCTCTCTAATATGCTTGCGTCCAGTAACTCTTCCAGTAATGCCTGTCGTGGCAGTTGTGGGTAAGTCCTTGTCTCCTTTCGTAGGAAGTTTCTGAGCTGCAGGTACCTTAGCTCGTTCCCCCTGGCCAGCTGGAATTTCTCCGTCAGTTCGTCCAGTGTTGCGACCCTGCCGTCGGTGTACAGGTCCTTGACTAACAGTGTCCCCTCATCCTCTCTCCATCTTTTGAAGGTGGCGTCAGTCAGTGCTGGTGTGAACCTATGGTTGTTACAGATGGGAGCTTTGTCTGACATTTTGGTCAGGCCAAATTGCTGTCGTAGCTGGTTCCACGACTGGAGGGTGGCTATCACCACTGGGCTGCTGGAGTGTTTTTTGGATGGAGATGGGAGCGCCACCGTGGCGAGGGCCTGGAGGGAGGTCCCCCTGCAGGAGGCCTCTTCCGCGCGCACCCACTCGGCTTCTGGCTCCTTGATCCATCCCCTTATTCGCTTAGCTGTCGCCGCCCAGTGGTAGAATTGTAGGCTTGGGAGGGCTAGCCCTCCCCTTGATTTTGTTTTTTATAAGACCTTCTTTGTGATCCTAGCATTCTTCCCCATCATACGAACGCCATGATTAGTTTGTCTAATGCTTTGAAAAAGGCCTTGGGGATGTAGGTCGTGAAGGCTCTGAATAGGAAGAGGTACCTGGGCAGCACGTTCATTTTGATCGTCTGGACTCTTTCCCCCCGGCGCAAGGGAGAGTGGGAGTGTGTTCCATCTTTGCAGGTCCTTTTGTACTTCCTCCGTCAGACTGGTGAGGTTCCATTTGTTGATCTCTTTCCAGTCGTGGGCTATTTGGATCCCCAGGTAGCGGAATTTGAGTCGGGCTTGTTTAAACGGCAGTCCCGTTAGTGCTGCCCCACCTACTTGTGGGTGTACCGGGAAGATCTCGCTTTTGCTCATGTTGAATTTGTAGCCCGAAAAGGCGCCAAACGCTTTCAGAAGCGCGATGATTCCGTCCATGCTGATTTGTGGATACGAGATGTAGAGGAGCAGGTCATCTGCATAGAGTGAGACTCTGTGCTCTCTGCCGCCCCTTCGGATCACCCTCCAGCTTTTTGCCGCTCTGAGCGCAATTGCTAGTGGCTAGATCGCTAGGACGAACTGCAGCGGGGACAGTGGACATCCTTGTGTGGTGCCCCTGTGCAGCTGGAAGTATCGGGAGTTGGTGTTGTTTGTCTGTACGCTCGTCATGGGAGCATTGTATAGGAGTTTTACCCAGGAGGTGAATCCTGTTCCAAGCCCGAACCGCTCCAGTACTGTAGCCATGTAAAATGGCTAACTCCCGATTAGAATGGCCAAACCCCGATTTAAAATGGCGAACGGAAGAGGCAGATGGGAAAATCAGCCAACAGGACTCAAACAGACAGCTGCAGGTAAAACTGTGTATCGCCTCTGGGGAGGCCAGAATCGATACCTGCAGCCATTAACATAACAACACACCAGCCATCTGCATATAAATTAGGAATCCCCGGGAACAATATGCTACAAATTAGACACGCAAAGCCAACCCAGACTTTTCGGCGCCAGCAGGAGCTTACACAAAGAGAGGTGAATGACCACCTCGAAACCGCCCATCGATCAAGGAATCGCTCCAGCATTGGAGAATATTGAACCAAGTGATTGTGATCAAGTCCAATCACTTGGAACCAGGTACAAGGTCCGCCCCGAGAGGCAGGAAGCCCCATGGGACTATAAGAATAGGGGCCAAGTTCAAATCGACCCTTCTTCTCCTCTCCGCACCCTTCGAGACACTTCTGCTGACCTTCTACAACAGCCGCAAGAACTGTAAGTCTTACTCCAACGCTCGCTACGAGATAGGCACTCCTGACTATCGACCTGTACCAGCTTTGAATCCCGCAGGCTCAGAACTCATTCGAAAGGCCCTTTGTTTCCCTGATCTGGTGGGCCATTTCCAAAGTTAAGTATTGGCCTGTTAGTTGTAGGAAGTAGCTTAGAAGTAGAATTAATGTATAAGTATTGATTACTGTATATAATAAATGTGCATTGATTTAACTCTTACTAAACGGTGTGTTGGATTGTTGATCATTACTCTGACTTGAACCACGTGGCGGTATCAGAAAGATACCTGGCGACTCGAGCAAAGGTGATCGAACAAGAGCAATTAAACTAAGGCTAAAACAAGCAACAGTACCTCTATGAGGTATTTCAATTCGACTCTGTCGAAGGCCTTTTTTGCATCTAGGGAGACGATCACCTCTGGTGTTCTCTGCCCGGAGGGGGTCATTATCACGTTCAGCAGGCGCCTGATGTTGGAGGTAAGCTGTCTACGTTGACATCTCCCGCAGGTGCGGGGCCAGTGCTGTTGCAAATTTTTTGTAGAAGTCCGCCGGGAATCCGTCCGGTCCCGGTGCCTTCCCCCGCCTGCATGGAGCTTATGCTGTCCAGGCCCCATTTTCTGCCCTCCCCCACGACTGGTATGTCCAGTCCATCAAGGAACCGTTTCATCCCGGACTCCCCCATTAGGGGTTCTGAGGTGTGCAGCCCTTGGTAAAAGGCCCTGAATGCTTTGTTGATCTTTTCTGGCTCTGTTTGTAATGCGCCTCTGGTATCCCTGAATTGTGCAATTTCTCTGGTGGCTGCCTGCTTTCTCAGCTGGTGTGCCAGTAGGCGGCTGGCTTTGTCTCCGTGTTCGTATAGGGTCCCATGTGCTTGGTGGAGTTGAAGCACTGTTTTCCTGGTGAAGAGCAGATCAAAGTGCCTTTGTAGCTCTTTCTTCTCCGCCAGGAGCTGTACGGTCGTGGCCTCGGAGTATTTATGGTCTACCTCCAGTATGGAGTCGACCAGCTGCTGCCTAGCCGCCCTTTCCTCCCTATCGCTTCGCGCTTTGAAAGCAATGATTTCCCCTCTCAGTACGGCCTTTAGCGCTTCCCAGAACGTGGAGGGTGAGACCTCCCCGTTCTGATTGTTCTCCGTGTATTCTGCTATGGCCCGTGATATCTTTTCGTTGAAGGCCTTGTCAGCTAGTAGGGCAACGTCCAACCTCCATGTGGGGCGTTGGGCCCTGCCCGTTTCCAGCCTCACGTCCATGTAGTGTGGAGCGTGGTCTGATATCACAGTTGTGTAGTATTCCATTTTGTCTATCCCCGGAAGCACCGTTTTCCCCACCACAAAGAAGTCAATTCTGGTGTATACGTCGTGTACTGGGGAGAAGTAGGAAAACGCCTTCTCCCCTGGGTGGGTGAACCTCCAAGGGTCCACCGCTCCCATCTGTTCCATAAAGTAACCGAGTTCCCTTGCCATGTTTGAGGTTTTCCCCGTTTTGGGGTTTGATCTGTCAGTCGTTGGGTCCTGTACGCAGTTGAAGTCTGTGATTAGCCGGTGCGTCGCTATGTCAGGGATTTCTGCCATGGTCTTTTTGATGAAGCTCGTGTCGTCCCAGTTGGGCACGTACACGTTAACTAGTACTACCAGTGCCCCATCCAGGGTCCCGCTAACCATGACGTACCGCCCCCCCTGGGACCGTAACCGTCTTTGTCGCCCTAAACATCGTCCATTTGCTGATCAGTATTATCACCCCCCCTGGCCCTCGTCCCGTAACAGGAATGGTAGGTCTGTCCCACCCAGCCCTTTCTTAACCGCAGTTGGCCCTGCTCTCTCAGGTGTGTCTCTTGAAGGAATATTATGTATGCTTTCATATTATTTAGGTGGTTGAGGACTCTGGATCTTTTCACTGGGCCGTTGAGTCCCCTTACGTTCCAGGTGACTATCCTGGTGGGGGGCTTCTGTCCCCTCGCTTCTGTGGGATTAACCATATTCACCTGGTGGATGCGCCCATTGTTAGGGGGCCGTCCAGGATGGTCTCTGTCGCTGCTCTCCGGGGCTTCCCTCCGTCCAGGGGGCCTCCGCCATGGTTGCCCACTGTGCGGCCGCCACGCGGGTAGCCCCCTTCACTGGGGTTTCCCTTTGCCCAGAGGCCGTACTGGGTGGATGCTTGCAGCGATTCCTTGTTGCGAGCTCTTGGTTGCGGCCCTCTGTAGCCCTATTGCTGTTCCTTTTTCTAGCCTTGTTTGTCCCTCCGTCCCTGTGTCGTCGTCCCCCCCCACCCAAGTCCCTCCTTTCTCCCCCTCTCCTGTATATCCCTCCTTTGTCCCTCTTTCCCCTGCTCCTATCCCCGTTTGCTCTCCCGCCTCTGTTGAGTGGTCCCACCAGCCCTCTGCCTGGCGCCTTCCCCTCTGTTGGGGGTGTGCTGCGGCCCTGCTTTTTTGCATGTCCCCGGCGCTAGCTTTCTTGCTAGTGCAGCGACCCCCCTCTAGGGAGTTACTGTTTCGCTTCTCCCCTGCTCAGCCTCTGCATTTTTTTGCCCACTCTTCCCCCGCCCTACCCTGCGCTCCCCCTGTTTGCTCACCCTTCTCCGCTATTCTCATACCCTTGTGCTGGGGCCTGGTTTCCCACCTATGTCGGTTCGTTGGGTAGCGGTTTGCTTTGTGTTCAGGGTGTGCTTGCCATGTTGTGGGCGGGGGGGGGGCCTGGCATTGCCTCCCCCCCCCCCCCAACCCCTCCCCATCGGCGTGTTGTTGCCCCATACCCGTGTTTCTACCCTCGCTGTTGGTTTTCCAGCCCGTGTTCTTTGATAAATTTGTTTGCGGGAGCTGTAAAGAAATACTCTCTTGGTATGTGACCCAGAATTTCGTTGGGTACCGCATACCAAAGCGCACATTGTTCCTGTGAAGGGCTGCTTTTGCTCTGTTGAATTCGGCCTATCTCCTGGCGAAGTCTGCCCCAATGTCCTCGTACACTCTTATGAGGTGTCCTTCCCATCTGCAGGTTCTGTTTTGCCTGGCCCAGCGCAGGATTGTTTCCCTGTCTTTGTACTGGTGTAGTTTAGCTATAACTGCCCTCTGGTGTTCCCCCGCCCTGGGTTTCGGGCGCAGAAATGCGCTTTGTCCATTTCTGGTGGGTTGGGGAAAGCTTCCCTCCCACTAAGTTGCCCAGCATCTCGGCCATGTAAGCCGTGGGGTTTCTACCCTCGATCCCCTCTGGTAGGCCCACTATCCCCTTAGTGTTGGGTGGGTTTACTGGGTTATGGGGATAGGGTGGCGATGTTGACCTTGGGTAGGGTGCTCTTTCCAAGAGCTGGTGCAGACACGATGGGCCGAATGGTCTCCTGCACTGTAAATTCTATGAAAAAAAGAATTCTATCATAATCCTGACATTTTGTCTTCTTGAGCGGTTTTCCTGGTTGTCCATCCTGCCCTTCAGGCTCCACTGCCCAGTCTCGCCACCTCTTTCTCCAGGGCCGTGGTCCGGTCGCTCATGTCAATCGCAGCCCTCTCCAGCTCCTTAATGGTCGCCTTTTGGGTTTCCAGTTTCTCCTCCTGGGCTTCCGGTTTCTTCTCTGCTCTGCCCAGGGCCTTGGCCATTGCTGTCTGTACTGCGGCCACTATGTCTGCTTTGGTCCCCGCCTTGCTTTCTTGCTAGTGTTCCCTCAGCGACTCGGCAGAGTCCTACTTTCCAGTTACCGTCTGGCCCAGGGAGAAAAAGCTCCTGTCTGCCCAGTTCTTTTTGTTGCGGCGAGGCTTCCATTCCGCCGCTTTGTGCGCCGATTAGCTTGCCTGACTGGGCTTGTATATTGCCCTGTTTGATTTTGGTGCCCTATCTCCCTCTGCTTTAGCTCCCTTCTGGCATTTCTCTCCCCCCCCCCCCCCCTCTTTCTCACCCACCCTACCTTCTGAAGAGACTCTTGTCAGGTAAGTTTGGTTTTCTTTTTTGAGAAGCGTGGAAGGAGAGAGGGAGTGTTCTGTCCTTTAAACAGTTGGGGTGGGGGGGCGTGGCTCGGTCGGTCCCGGCCCGTGCTCTGATGTGCTGTCTCCATTCGGGGGGGGGGGGGTACTCTCTCCGGTCACTTCCTGGTCTCCGGCCCCAGGCTCCTCCCGCGCACCTTTCCTCTGGTCCCTTGCGGCCTCCTCTCTTCTCCCCGGGGAGGCTCTCCCCTCGTGCTTCTGCTGCAGCTTGCTTCGCTCCCGAGCGCCCGGGTCTTGGGGCCCTGCTCCGCCTTCGGGTTGCTCCTCTTCGTTCCCTCCCGCCGTGCGGGGGCCCAGTCGGCCAAGCTCGCGCACCCGGGCGCACATTCTTCGTGGGGGGAATGGGACGCAACCGGCATGTCCAAGACTGAGTGGGTTCTGGCAGGGGTCCTGGGATGTTATGTCCAAGGTTCTGGGTGTGGGGTGGCCCTGACTCCGGAGGTGGCGATGTTTGGTGTGTTGGAATACCCGTGAGTCCAGTGGGGACTTTGCCTCCCTGATAGCCCGGAGACAGATCTTGTTGTGTTGCCGTAGGCAGGGGGCGTGGGTGAGTGACCTGGCAGAATTCCTGAATTTGGAGAAAATCAAATTTGCTTTGCGGGGGTCGGTGGAGGGGTTCAACTGGAGGTGGAAACTGTTCATTGATTCTTTCAAGAGGGACTGAGGGGTCAGCAAGGTTGGGGGGGGGGGGGGGGGGTAAATATTGGGAAGGCAGGATGTGGTGAGATGTTGGTATCAGGGGAGGTTGGGGATCTGTGGTTGTTTGTTTAGAATCATAGAATTTTACAGTGCAGAAGGAGGCCATTCGGCCCATCGAGTCTGCACTGGCTCTTGGAAAGGTTGATGTGTTCTGATATTTTGTGTATGTATGTAAAAAGCCTTGAATAAAAATATATTTTTAAAAATGTATTTGCAGGGAGCCAGTGCAGTGGGAAAGTATGGGTGTGTGGCATTTGTGTTGGTGAGATCTTGGACTGCAGAATTATGGATTAGCAAAAATTTATCTAAGGTCAGGGGTTGGAAAGATAGTTTGAGAGACTCATCCCTTGAGATGCTGCATGTGTAGATGAGGGCTTCTGCAGCAGTATAGGTGTGAGTGGGTTTAAGTGTGTAGAGTTGGCTTTGGAATAGAATGGGATGGATAAGGAAAGGACGTAGTTCGCAAATCACCTGAAATTTCCTCATTATTCAGTTCCAACAAATATCTAGAGATTTCAGCAAGATCTGCTGTATTGCTAATCTGAGACAGCAGGGGGCAATGTTGTCATTGTAGTAGAGCTAGTGTAGCTCCAGCCCTGTTTGGCTCCAGACGTCTCGCTCTTGGATCAGTCGCATTTTTATGTATAAATTTCTGTTTATTGCCTAACTCTAATAGGTAGCATATGTAGTGTAATTGATGTTCATTTAAATTAGTGAAAACTTTAATTGCAGCTACTTCTGAAAAAATACTTGTTAAATTTGGAGTATTTGCATAGCTTTTGTGCATAGGCTTTGTATACAATGCATTTTAGATGTTATACAATAGAATGCCGAAAAAAATCCGTTTATTTGCCTCTATTGGAAAATGATAAGTTGCTTTAATGTTGGGCAAAAGCTTGATAGCAGCTCGCAATGCGCAAGTTTTGCACAGCCGACTGCAGGATTAATTCCCAGGATTAATTAAGGTTGGAGGCCATCATCATTAGGATGGACCTCGGCAAAATATATAAAACAGTTTCGGGCCTTTGTAAAATGCAATTGAACATACAGGACAAATGAAAATAAAAATTCAAAGGAAGAACTTGGGGAGGGGCGGAGCTGAAATTCAAGTTCCATGGTTAAATTGCAATTTTATTTTGATTTTTTTTCATTCTTATAGCGTCTGCATTGTCTATGCCTGCAGTAAAGTAGTTAAAGCGTGGTCCTTATCCAGCACTGTGCTTCCACCATTATGTTGTCTGATTGGTATCTCATTGGAATTTAGCTTCTGCATTGGTCTGATGGATGATGTGTTGCAGATAAGCAGCAATATCCCAATGCGGTTTAAGTCCATTCCAGTGATTGATGGATGATGTGTAATAGATGCCTGACAATATCCCAGCGAGGCTTTTGGCCTATATCTGATTCTGATGAGTGATATGTACTATCTATCCAACAGAATCGCAATGGGATTTTGACCTGTGCCTGAGCTTAATGGATAATGTATTTGAGGTATTCTGCAATATTCGTACATAGTTTGTACTTTTTCCTCTGCATAAAGGATGATTTGTTTAGTCTCTTCCCTCTGCCCCCATCTCTCTCAATTCTTCTGGTCTTCTGCATTTTCAGAAGTTCTTGTGCTACATATCATTGAGTGATCTAATCCCTGTTGTAAGGTTGTTTGGTGTCTCACTGAGAGATCTGGAGGGTTGTATGGTTAAACATTTAAGCATTTATTGGTAACCAATAAGCATATACATATCCAGACTCTACACTGGATAAAAGCAAATTACTGCGGATGCTGGAATCTGAAACCTTTCCAAAGTGGTGCTTCGAAAATGTGTTCCTTCTTCCTCAACTGTGATTTCCCACCTACAGTTGTTGACAAGGCTCTCATCAGCGTGCGGTCCATCTCCCCGTGCCACTATGCCTCCCCTCCCTCCCAGAACAAAGATAGAGTCACCCTCGTTCTCACATTTCACCCCACCAGCTTCCGTATGCAAAGCATAATCCTCCGCCATTTTCGCCAACTCCTGCGTGATGCCACCACCAAACACATCTTCCCTTTGATCCCTTTGTCAGCATTCCGCTGAGACCGTTCCCTCCGAGATAATGTAGTCCACTCCTCCACCATCCCCAACACCTCTCCCATCACCCATGGCACCTTCCCATGCAATTGCAGAAGGTGTAACATTTGCCCCTTTGCCTCTTCCATGCTTAACATCTCAGGCCCAAAACGGTCATTCCAGGTTAAGCAGCGTTTCACTTGCACCTCTTTCAATTTGGTCTATTGCATTCGCTGCTCCCAATGTGGTCTCCTCTATATCGGAGAGACCAAACGCAGACTGGGTGATCGCTTTGCTGAGCACCTTTTGGTCTGTGCGCATTCAGGACCTTGACCTTCCCGTTGCTTGCCATTTTAACACAAGACCCTGCTCCCATGCCCACATGTCTGCCTTTGGCCTGCTTCAATGTCCCAGTGAAGTTCAATGCAAACTGGAGGAACCACATTTCATCTTCCGGTTGGGTACGCTACAGCCTTCCGGTCTCAACATCGAATTCAACAACTTCATATAATTAGCTCTACCCCACCTCAACCCCTTTGTTTTCACTCCATTTCATTTAACTGTCTTTTGCCATTTATTTCTATTTTGTCTTTCTTTATATATATCCCCCCCCTATCTTCACCCCCCTTTCCTTAACTTTTCTCCCCTTTGCTTCCCCCTTCTCCTCTCGCTCACCCATGTCCCCCTCCCCCACATCTACATCTGTCACAACTTACCCTCTGATATTAGTTTCTCTGCTGTTTGGCCTTTCACACCTTTTGTTCTCTCTGGGAACTGCCATTAGCACTCTTTTCCGTTGGTTTCTGTGGCTATTAGCACACTTTTCCTTTGGTTTCTGTGGCTATGACTCATCTTTCGTTCCCCCACTCGACAGTATAAATGTCTCTCACTTTCTATGTCTTTTAGCTTTGCCAAAGGGTCACCTGGACTCTCAACGTTAGCTCTTTTCTCTCCCTACAGATGTTGCCAGACCGTCTGAGATTTTTCAGCATTTTCTCTTTTGGTTCCAGACTCTACACACCGTCTACCATCAATCATACCATGGGCGATAATGTTCTCCAGTCCTACATTAACTCTTGCCCTGCTGAACCCCTGTTGTACTACAATCCCACGGGTTGCCAGTATTCCTTCAAAAATTTGCAACTGCGCCCTTTCCTATTTCCAATTTTGCCTAATTTCCTGGGGTACATGCAGACTCTGTAACCTTGCTCAACTTGTTGTACAGTGAGTTTTAATTGCAGATGGGCTATTGGACAATGCAGCCATATGAACCAAGCTTCAATTTTGTTCTCAAACATTTGGGGAAGTTCCCAGATAGTAGTTGATAAAGCCTTGGATAATTCTTTTTCCACCCTCTAGCCTAGGAATAGGGCAAACTCACATAATGCCAGATTTATTGCACCCAGTTTTACAGTTTAGCATAGATCTGAACTGATTCATAAGCTTTAGGGGTTCAAAAATATAAGGTGTATATATAAACATTAAAACTAAAAGCAAAAATTGCTGATGCTGTAAATCCTCAGCAAATCTAGGAAAAACTGTGGAGAGAGGGCAGGTAATGTTACATGGTTGTTGTTTCAATTCTCTACCTTGCTCCCATTCTGACTTTTCTGGTCTTGACCTGCTGCAATCCTCCAATGGCGCTCAACGCAAGCTTGAGGAACAGTAGCTCATCGTTTGAATGGGAAGTTCCAGCCTTTTGGACACGACGTTAAGTTCAACAACTTTTGATCATAACTTCTGTCCTAATTTTGTTTTGTGTTTCTTTGCTGATTTGTTTTTTCTCTTCATTTCTTAATCCCTTTACTTTGTGTTCGAATGGCTGCAAACTGCCATTTGCTCCTCAACAAGACACTTCTTTTGCTTCTTTACGTGTGTCCTTATCACTCCCTCTGTCTTAGTACCACAAAACCATTTAATCTCCCCTGCCTGCCCTCCATCCTATCATACATCTTCCCTTTTGTTCTTCCCATCTTACCCTTTCGCTTGCTCAAAACCTACATTTCTAACTTTTCTTAGTTCTGATTAAAGATTACTAACAGGACATTTAAACTGTTTCCAGCTCCACAGATGCTGCCAGATTTGCTGAATGTTTCCAGCATTTTCTGTTTATTATACATTACATAAAAGGGCTGTTTGGCGGCAAAAGGTTGGGTATTTGACAGCTGAGACACAGACCTAAGACAATTCACAAAGAGAAACTGGTTGTGCATGAGATACATGACAGCAAACCCAAATAATGACCCGGCACAAAAACATTTTACATTTCACTTCACTGGCACCAAACAACCAAAGCCTGAAACTTGGCAGGCTGAAAGTGATCTTTTTCACCAGATATATTATGTATAATTTACACCATAGAAACAGGCCTATGTGTTTATGCTCCACATGTCCCATCCTACTTTACATAATGGTATCAACATATCCTTTTATTTCTTTGACTCATTAAAACAAATCTAGCTTCTCAAATACATTTAGTTCAGTGGTGGGCAACCTGTAGCCTGGGAGCCACATACGGCCCATCTGAATGCTGAGTGTTGCCCACAAGACATTTTGTAGTCTTTCCCATGTGCAGGGTATTTTTTTATTTGTTTTGGGGATGTGGGTATTACTGGGTGGGCCAGCATTTATTGCCAATTCCCTAATTGCCCATGAACTGAGTGAATTGCTGGGCCATTTCAGAGGGCATTTAAGAGTCAACCACATTGCTGTGGATCTGGAGTCAAATGTATGCCAGACCAGGTAAGGGTGGCAGATTTCCTTCCCTAAAGGAAATGAGTGAACCAGGTGGATTTTTACGACAATCGACATTGATTTCATGGTTATTATTAGGCCATAATTCTAGATTATTATTGGATTCAAAGTTCACCATTTGCTGTGGTGGGATTCGAACGCGAGTCCCCAGAGCATTACCTTGAGTCTCTGGATTAGTTGTCCAGTGACAATACCACTGATTCGCTGGCTGCCATGTGACGCTGATTTCCATCTGTGTTTTTTCCCCTACCGGTATGACTGACGTGATGGGCACGTAAAGCAAGGGCAAGTGAAATTAACTGCATGCTGTTGCTCTTTTTAACCTTGGTCTATTTGCTCTGTTTACGTCACCTTTGCTCATGAGTCGCCAGGTATCTTTATGATACCGCCACGTGGTTCAAGTTCAGGTTATGATTAATAATAGAGCACACCGCTTAGTAAGGATTAAAACAACGGTCATTTATTATATACAACAAGCAATATTAATACCCTAATACTACTATTTATATAATAAACCTATCACTACTGGCCAATACTTAACTTAGGAAGAGCCCACCAGGTCAGGGAAACGAATGGCTTGTCCAATCAAATCTGGCCCGCGGGATTCAAAAGGCTGCTACAGGTCGGTGGCTAGGTGTCTCTACCGGATAGCGATCGTTGGATTCAAACTTACTATTGCCGGTGGCTGGTCTTGCGAAGGTCTTGAGCAGGCGAAGAGGAGAGAGAGCGATCTGAACTTGGACCTTCACTTTTATAGGGCCCAGGGGCTTCCCGCCTCCCGGGGCGGCCCTTGACCCTGAGTCCCAAGTGATTGGATTCTGTCCCCAATCTCTGGGCCGATGTGTCCAATGGTGAGGCAATTCCTCGATTGGGGGGTGGTCGTTCACCTGTCTTTGTTTCGGCCACTGCAGGCGCCGACAGGTCTGGCCCGGTATTCAATTGCTAATATGTTGCAATTGTTCCCGGGGATAGCCGATTTAACTGTGGATGTCTGAATAGATGGGCTGCAAACAGTCCTGAATGCAACTGCGAATACCTGGGTTGATGGGCTGTTGATAGCCCTGAGTATCGATCTGGGCTACCTTCCCAGAGCTGAATATGCAAAACTGTCTGCAGCTGCCTGCTTGTGTCTTCTTGGCTGCTTTTCCCAGCAGTCTTTCGGGTTAGCCATTTTAAACTGGGTTTTGGCTAGATTAATCGGAACGCAGCCATTTTACATGGCTACAATGCTGATTGCACACAACATTGACTGAGAGCAGTGCGCTCCCTCTGCATTTAAAGTGTAAATATTTATTTTGTTTTATCATTTGAAGTTGATAGTTCTATGAATATATAGATAATTAAGCAATATATGTCGCTTGTTATGAAATATTTGGTGGTATTAAACATATTTAAGCTTAGTCATGGGATCATGGTTAGTGAACAAGCCTGATTTCAATCTTGTGGCCCACTGAGATGAAGGACGACCACTCATGCAGCCCACTCACTAGCCTAGGTTGCCCATCACTGATCTCGTTGTTCATCTCAACTACTTATTGGGGTTGCTAGTTCAATATTTTTTGGTTCTCCTGAGTTTGTTATTGGATTTATTAGTGACTATCTTATATTTATGTTCCCTAGTTTTGGACTCTCCAAAAGTGAGAACACCAACTTTATGTTGGCCCTATCAAACCCCTTTATAATTTTCAGGGGCTTTAATTGGGTAATTTCTCAACATTTTTTCAGATTAAAAGGGCCCCAACAACCTATGATTGTGATGGCCTCTAGGCTCTATGGCACCCTTGTAAATCCTTTTGCATTGTGTCCAGTACCCTTATCCGGTCCAATTCTGCTGTTGTTCGAGGCTCACTGTGTCTTATGGATGCTCAGTTTTGAGCTGCCGCATCGATTCTGAAACAGTCCTATTTTGTATGGTGTTGGCCGGATGGACAAAACAACACATAATCCTCACGATGAAGACGGAACTTTGTCTCAACAAGGACTGTGCGGTGGTCCTTCTTATCAATACTGTAATGGGGGAAGGGGATGTGGTGTTAATGTCAGTGGACCAATAAATAAAGACCCAGGGTGAAGCTTTAGGGATCCGGGTTTGAATCCCACTTGGCAGATGTGGAATTAAAAAAATATATATATTTTTATTAAAGATTTTTCAATTTTCCAATAAATTTTACAACAAACCCCATATTGCCACAGCAGATGATTCATAAAAACCAACATAACAATTCCTCAAAGGAGGTAATGAATGGCAGCTACCTCCAGTCGAACCCTTCAACCGCCCCCGAACCTGAGCTTCTCCAGGTACAAGAATTCCATCAGGTTACACAACCATACCGAGGCGCTGGGCAGAGGCGAAGACCTCCACCCTAGCAGAATTCTCCTCCAGGCAATCAGTGAGGTGAAGGCGATGACATCGGTCTTCACTGAAGCCCCGGCGTGTCCTACACCACAAAAATGACCACCAGAGGACAAGGCTCCAGATCGATATTCAGAATCGGTGACAAGTTGCTGAAGAAGGAGACCCAAAAGGAAATCTGCCATCCTTAAATGGTCTATATGTGATGAGACCCACAACCAATGTAGTTGACTATTAAATGCCCTCTGAAATGGCCAAGCGAGCCACTCCGTTGTATCAAACTGCTAAAAAGAAGTCGATTAGAAATGAAACTGGACGGACAACCCAGGATCGACCGGAAATGACAATGGCAAACTCAGCCCTGTTGATTCTGGGGAAGTCCTTTTTAAAAATCTTAAAAAAAAATTTTAGTACCCAATTCCTTTTTTTCCCAATTAAGAGTCAATTTAGCCTGGCCAATCCACCTACATATTTGGGTTGTGGGGGTGAGACCCACACAGATACTAGGAGAATGTGCAAACTCCACACGGGACAGCGACCCGGGGCCGGATCGAACCTGGGTCCTCGGCGGGTATTCCCCCATATTGAACATCACTTTGAGGAAGCACTGAAGGTGGCATGGGTGCAGAATGCACTCTGGGTGTGGAACTTCAATATTCATCACCAGGAGTGGTTTGGTAGAACCACCACTGACTGTGTTGGCTGAACCCTAAAGGCCAGAGCTGCTAGGGTCTGCGGCAGGTGATGAGGGAACCAACAAGAGGGAAAAACTCCCCAACCTACCTGCCACAGATGCATCTGTCCGTGACAGCACCGGTAGGAGTGACAACGCACAGTTCTTGTGAAGACCAAATCCAATCTTTGCATTGAGGGTGCTCCACATCATGTTGTGTGGCATTACACTTTGCCAAATGGAATAGATTTTAAATAAATCTAGCAACTCAAGACTGCAGGCCATCAGCACAGACAGAATTGTAGTCCACCGCAATCTGTAATCTAATGGCCTGGCATATCCCTCGCTGTACCATTACCACCAAGCCAGATGATTAACCTGATTCAATGAAGAGTGCAGGAGGACAAGCCACGACCAGCACCAGGCACACTTAAAATGAGATGTCAGCCTGGTGAATCTTTGCAGGCCAATACAAATTAGCTCTTCACTCAGTACCTGAGTTGATTGGTTTATTGGCAGGGTTCCTTCCCTCTTTTTTGGAAGATGGTCCCTCTTGTGTCCTGTTGATTTCCAGACTGACTTGCCCTTGCTGGTCCTTAGGATGTATTGTCTGAAATCATATTTTTCCCTCTTTTAAAAAATAAATAAATAAATTTAGTGTACCCATTTCTTTTTTTTCCAATTAAGGGACAATTTAGCGTGGCCAATCCACCTACCCTGCACATCTTTGGTTTGTGGGGGCGAAACCCATGCAAACATGGGGAGAATGTGCAAACTCCACACGGACAGTAACCCAGAGCCGGGATCGAACCTGGGACCTTGGCGCCGTGAGGCAGCAGTGCTAACCACTGCGCCACCATGCTGCCCTAGTCTGAAGTCATTTTTGAACATATGATCACATGATTATTACTGTTATTGTCCAAACAACTGATTCGAAGTTGGAAACTATTGCTACACAATGGGGGAAGAATGGCTGTTCATACCTGCTGGTAATAAACTGTTCCTTCACCTCTTTTTTAAAAAAAGTTTTGAGATTGCAGACACTGAGTATGGAGGGCTATTGTATTTGAGTTCCTGTACATAGTCAGACAATGGGGGCTGTAAATTCTACAGGTGGTCTCGCCTTTTTTTTATAAATTTAGAGCACCCAATTTTGTTTTCCAATTAAGGGGCAATTTAGTGTCACCAATCCATTAAGTTATGAAGTGCTTTTGAAGAGTGCCAGTGAAAATGATGGCTTCTTTGTTTAGTCGGGTACTCTATCTTCACCTCAGCATTTCAGTGGGTTTGGTTGTTCTGTATGCTGTGGTTTAAGATTATAATAGAAAAGACAGTATCATGTAACTTGTACTTTATTCTGATTTGATTGTATCATCTTCCTTGCCTGTTTGAAAACTTTGCAACTTGCCCGTGGAACTGTGAAGATCTGTTGAGGATAATAAATGCAGTATACCAATTATGGTAATTTGTTTGCATAGAAGACCCATTGGACCAAATGGCCTACCAAATGGCCTGTTTCTGTAATAGGAACAAAGCAGGCCAGTTAGCTCCTGGAGCCTATTCCACCATTCAGTGAGACGATGGTTGGTCTGTGACCTAACACCATACATACACTTACTTTGCCTCATATCCCTTAATCCCTTTGAACAAAACTCTTATAAATTTAACAATTGATCTGGTAGTGTTTCTCAAGCTTTTTTTTTCCCCAGGACCCATTTTGCCAATCACCTGACCTTCGCGACCCACGCTGCCCAAACTTCATGACCCACCATTTTCCCTTAACTTTAATGCGACAGGTGAGCCTGTTTGGTCCTCACGATCTCACTTGCTTTGTCCTTCAATGTTACATTTCTGTTAAGGACTTCAGCTGATTATTCTCGCTGCATCCTTTGAAAAAAATCAAAAGGTTTATCCTCAAACTCACCATGCCTAGTCTTCAAATGCAAATCTTTCATTTGCCAGTATTTCTCTGCATATAACACACATGGGCTTTATTCCTAAAATCCTCCATTCGTCTCAATAGACAATGGTACTTGTTTCACGTCTGATTCAATGCTGAGAATGCAAGTGAAAATTGCCAATCCAACCAACACACCTTCCAACAAACCATGTGCTACTGCAGTTATTTTCCAGATGTAGTTAATTTCTCAAAGACACAGTTTTAATGGGGTTAACCTGAAAGCTGCATTGAATACTGAGCACTGTGCTTTATAATTCTGCAAATAAAGTGTCTATGATCGTGGATGGTCTGTTAGCAAAGTGTTGAGAAAAATCTAAGTGAACTACTTGGTCTGGGCTATCTTCAAATACATGGAGAGGAATATTTTAACTAAAAATCAACTGAGAATGACATGCATATTAATTTCACATGCACCTACACCAGCAAAGGACTTGAGAACAGGCTTTACTGGAGAGGGAGCTATGCTTCAGCTGATACCATGCACTTGCTTTTTACACAAACATTTTGTTTTGCTTCTCAAGAATTGCTCAAGGCAAAGAGGTCTAACAGTAAGGCAGAAAATAGTCATATTCAAATACAATAGGCTTTCTTTATATTAAAAATTGAAGTAAACAAGTCAGTCAGCTGCCGCGGGAACATATTAGAATCGAGACCGTAAGAGGGGTTTCCTCATAGTTAAGACAAAATACAGCAAAAACAGCACTTTATACTTTTGATTGAAAATATATAGAAGCTTGTTATTTGTTTGAATATCCAACTTAATTTTATTCTCCTAAGTGGATTTGAGGTTTGCATTTATTATATTCAGATGAATTAATTTATCTTGCATTTTTTTCTTATTCGTTTACGGAATGTAGGTGCTGCTGGCTGGGCCAGCATTTATTGTCCTTCCCTAGTTTCCCTTAAGAAGGTGCTCATGAGCTGCCTTTTGGAACCGCTGCTGTCCCTGAGGTGTAGGTACACCCACAGTGTTGTTACGGAGGGATTTTCAGTGTTTTGACTCAGCGACAGTGAAGGAACAGCAATATATTTCCAAGACAGGATGGTGAGTGACTTGGAGGGGAATTTCCAGGTAGTGATGTTTCCACACATCTGCTGCTCTTGTCTTTCTAAATGATGTTGGTGGTGATGGGTTTTGAAGGTGCTGCCTAAGGAACCTTGGTGAGTTCCTGCATTGCATCTTGTAGATGGTGTACATGGCTGCCACTGCTCATTGGTGGTGGAGGGATTGAAAGTTTGTGGAAGGGGTACCAATCAAGTGGGCTGCTTTGTCCTGGATGGTGTCTTGAGTTTTGTTGGAGCTGCACTCACACTTATTTCATTACACTCCTGACTTGTGTCTTGTAGATGGTGGACAGACTTTGGGGAGGTCAGGAGGTGAGTTACTCGCCGTAGGATTTCTAGCCTTTGATCTGCATGGGTAGCAACAGTATTAACATGGCTAGTCCAGTTCAGTTTCTGGTCATTCGTAACCCCCAGGATGTTGATTGTGGGGTACTCAATGATGGTACTGCCATTGAAGGTCAAGGGGAAATGGTTAGATCCTCTTTACTTGGAGATGGTCATTGCCTGGCACTTATGTGGCGCAGATGTTACTTGCTACCTTTCAGCCCAAGCGTGGGTATTGTACAGGTCTTGCTGCATTTGGCCATGAACTGCTTCAGTATTTACTGAGTCTGCAATGGTGCTGAACATTGTGCAGTCATCTACGAACATGCCCACTTCTGACGTTATGATGGAAGGAAGGTCATTGATAAAGTAACTGAAGATAGTTGGGCCTAGGACATTACCCAGAGGAACTCCTATAGTGATGTCCTAGAGTTGAGGTGATTGACCTCCACAACCATCTTCCTTTGTACCAGGTATGACTCCAATCAGTGGGGAGTTTCCCTCCTGATTTCCCGTTGACTCCAGTTTTGCCACGGTTCCTTTATGCCATACACGGTCCAATACTGCCTTGATGTCAAGGGCAGTGACTCTCAATTCACCTCTTGCATTTGGTTCTTTTGCCCATGTTTGAACCAAGGCTGTAATGAGGTCAGGAGCTGAGTGAACCTGCCGGAAACCAAACTGAGCATCTGTGAGCAGATTAATGCTGAATAAGTACTGCATGAAAGATTTGTTGACCCGTTGATACTTTGCTGATGATCGAGAGTAGATTGATGAGCGGTAATTGGCTGGGTTGGATTTGTCCTGTTTCTTGTGTACAGGGCACACCTGGGATATTTTCTGCATTGCTGGGTAGATGTCAGTGTTGTAGCTGTACTGGAACAGCTTGGCTAGGGATGCGGAAAGTTCTGGGGCACAAGTCTTCTGGACTATTGCCGGAATATTGTCGGGGACCACAGCATTTGCCTTCTGCCGTTTGTTGATATCACGTGGACTGAATCAAATTGGCTGAAGGCTTGACATCTGTGATGTTGGACCTCCGGAGGAAGCCGAGATGGATCATCTACTCTGCACTTGTTGCTGAAGATTGTTGAGAATGCTTTAGCTATATCTTTTGCACAGATGAGCTGGGCTCCTCCATCATTGAGGATGGGGATATTTGTGGAGCTGCTGCCTCCAGTGAGTTTAATTGTCCACCATCATTCCCGGCTGGATGTGGCAAGACTGCAGAGCTTAGATCTGATTCTTTAGTTGCGGGATTGCTTAGCTCTGTCTATTACTTTCTGCTTATGCTGTTTGGCATGCAAGTAATCCTGTGTTATACCTTTAACAGGTTGACACC
This sequence comes from Scyliorhinus torazame, assembly GCF_047496885.1. Taxonomy (NCBI): domain Eukaryota; kingdom Metazoa; phylum Chordata; class Chondrichthyes; order Carcharhiniformes; family Scyliorhinidae; genus Scyliorhinus; species Scyliorhinus torazame. Next base: position 132,724,788 of record NC_092723.1, on the reverse strand, counting down.
TCAGTTTTAGGTGGCATCTGTGGCAGACCGGTTGGTGAGGATGAGTTCATGTGTGTTTTTCCCTCTTGTAATATTCAAAACATTACAATAATTGAGTAGCATATAGTAACCATTAAAAAGGTCGTGGTCTCAGTCTATAGATCAATATGGACCGTAACGCTATGAGAATTGTTAATTGTATGTTCTGCGAGAGGTTACTACATAAGAGGAGCAGTTCTGTTATAATGTACTCTATGTTCTATTCTGTTACCTTTGTTTGGTTCAGAAATACCTGAAAAAAGACATTTTACTTTAGAACCATCATGTCAGTAGCTAGCATAGATCATCAATCTCTTTAATTTTTTTAGTTGAGGTTTGAACTAACATTCCATAGATGGCTCTTTGCTGAACATGAGTGGGTGGGGGATGGTGGGGATGGGAGTACAAGTGGATGTAAAGATAAAAAGTCTAACAAAGCTTACGTTTATATTGCTTCTTTCATGCCCATGGGATGTCCCAAAGTGCCTTGCAGCCAATTAAGTAGTTTGACATATAGTCATTATTCTAATGTAGAAAATGCAAAGTTCGCATGAACTAGGCAAAGTCCCAAAAGAAGCAGTGTGATAATGACTAAATAATCTGGGTTTTTTGAGTGATGTTGGTTGGGAGATAAATATTGTCCAGGGGAAGGTATTGCAGTCAAGTGCTAGTTTTCTGCGACTACCTTATATCCCAACACCAACCAGACAGAAAGTTATTCTATTTAATTGTGCTTTAAAATATTCATCTGATGTAAAACTGGTTTGTGAATTAGATCAGCATCATCTTTAAAATAGGAGTTATTAATCCGTTTTGTGTTTGGTACAAGCTTGTTGCACAAAGGCTTCACTTAATCCGTCCTGGATAATATTTCTTTCTCAACCAACTTCAATACACAAGATTCTCATTATTATCACACTGCTTTTTTGTGGACCTTGTTGTGCATAAATTGGCTCCTGCATCTCCTACATTAGAATTGTGACGACACTCCAAAGAGTGCCACATTAGCTGAAAAGCACTTTGGTGCTCTGCAAATGCTGTTTTTTAATTGGCCGTAACTGCCGAGGAAAGCCGAAGGGATAAACCGGGTAAATGAAGGGGTTAGGTTTTAGATGTTTAAGCTTGAGGTATCACAAACAAATCTGCATTTATATGGAGTATATTGTACCTGGTCTAGCCGCATTTGATGCAAATAGGGAGAAGATACAAAGATTTTGAGGCATGGGTGTGTTGGGCAGAGGAGACATCTGGTCCTTGAATTAGCCAGTCAAACACAGACTGATATGATGGTTATTGTGGTTGTTTCATGTTTTTGTTGCTTGCTTTTTAGAGTTATTAGGAAGTGTATTGTATTAAAATTGATCTTGACTAATTTAATTAAATTGCCTCCTCAAGCCTGCGTAATCTGTGATAAATAGTCTTTTGCCTGCTGCAGAAGTTTAAAAAAAATTAAATATTCTAAGTACGGAGCTGCATTAAAAGAAAATTGTCCTCTATTTTTCTCTTAAAAGATTAATCTCTGTAAAAGGAACTTGTAAAACTAATTACTGATGGATTTGCATAATTCAGCATAAATCCAGGAAGGTAAGAAATTGGTATGAGTTTCTGCTTCACAGATGAATGATTGTGTATTCATAAGTTGTGCTGGCTGTTTCTAGAATTAGGTGAGTTAATCAAAAATTCGAGTTGCTGACCTAAAAATGTTGTACTAACCTGGAAGTAGTGTTATTTATTATCTTGGTGTCTTGGTAAATACACAGTGTTGCCATGATTTCCCTTCACTCCTCACCTTAAGGTATTCACTGGAAGATTAGGGCAGACAAGGGTCTCTTCATTGTTAATTAATCTATTTGAATTCTGTATTGGCAGGATCTATTTTTCAGGTGAAACATCATATACTCCCTGAAGCCCCCATTTGTTTGAGAAACCTATGTTAAGATTACAGGGCGCCGCCAATGTTGAAAAGAGTAAGCAAAAGTGAGGTAAATTGAAAAATAATTTTCTGCGGTCAAGATTGGATTTCAAAAGCTTATATAATACAAGAAGACAGAAAGAGTAAGCAAGGGGCAGCATGCTGGTGCAGTGGTTTGCACTGCTGCCGACAGCGCTGAGGACTTGGGTTCGATCTCGGCCTTGGGTCACTGTTTTGAGTTTGCACATTCTCCCCATGTCTGCATGCGTTTCACCCCTACAACCCAAAGATGTGCAGGTTAGGTGGATTGGCCATGCTAAATTGCCCCTTCATTGGGGAAAAAATAATTGATAGTCTAAATTTTAAAAAAAACGTAAGCAACGTATGGCAAGGCAGATGCAGATGGTAAGTGCAAGGCTACCCAAGTCCCAAAGGGAACTCGAACAAGCTACCACAACAATTTGCAATTTGTGTATTATGAAGAGGTATGTGAAGTTAGGAAGTAAATCTCAGACCACCTGGGAATATTTTAAATAATTTAAACGCTTTTTCAAATTTATAAAAAATAAAGTAATAAAAATAAAATAAAGGCACAAAAACACCGTTACATGGTAAACGTACTTTTGCAAATCTTTCCTAAAAAATGTTTGCTTAAGTAAACTTGGAGCTCAACCTGCTTTTGGTGACAACTGCCCTCATAGATTTTTAATTTCTGAAAAAATTCCAGTAACGTCAACATTAAATGCACTGCTGTGATGAGGCAAATCTTTAAACATGCTTTTCCTTCTCTCTCATTTGATATTGAGAAGCCACATCTTGTCTCAAAATTCTTGCAGACAGTAGCATATTTCCCTGAGGGTGGTGACAGCTGGTTTTCGCATGTCTGTTTCCAGTGGACACTGTCTTGTTAGGAACTCGTAGGGTCTGTAACCCTTCTTTCTCTCCTTAAACTTTTTCCATTTGCTCCTTCACGCTATTGTTTTGAAGTTCCGTTTCTCAGAATTTTACCAATCTTTCATGTGACTTTTATATATTTTTAAAATATAATAGTAAACTTACTCATATAGGGAAATTGTAGATGTATATGTTCTTTTTGAAATACAACCGCTAAATCTATCTAATGTAAATTTTTATTCATGCGGCCCCCCAGCGCTCCATCTAGGCTCTGTTCAATCACTTACCTTCACACATTGAGAGTTGACTCTTGCAGTCTGTCATTAGTTTCATTAAACCAGTCGGACCCATACTCATACACACAAGCCTGTTTCACAGGATACGATCGTGATATTAAAAAATCGAGAGTTCTCATTTTTCCTCAATGATAAAGTATGAACAGTGAAGAAGAATGAGTTAGAGGGAAGATAATGGAATACTCTCGACTTCAACATGAGAAAAAACATAAAATTACGTATCTCCAGCTCGTGAGCGATGAGAGAGAAAAACTAATTGATGGTGTCGATTTTGAGAGCTATGTTGCATTTAATGTTTCAAATTATTGCTTGAGATTTAAAAAGTGGGAAGCTGTAGGAAGAAATTGACTGAAAGGTTTGTGTACTTGAAATAGTTAAACCTGAAATCTTTGAGTTGCATTATCTTAATGCACGGTAGGTAAGCCTGTGATTGCATCCCTTGAGGCCTTCTGACATGAGTGTAAGAATCATTGGAATGTTCAGAAGATTGGCCGGATATATAATGTGAGCCACCTTGAGTCGTGACAAATGACCACAACTAAACAGTCACGGAATTGTAAGGACCTAAAAAGATGAGACATGGTGTTATTAGTATTGAGGCAACCAGAGATTGTATGTAACCTAACACACGCATTGTCTCCAAAGTTAGATTATAAGATGTAGGAGCAGAAGTAGGCTATTCGGCTCGTCGAGACTGCTCCACCATTCAATGAGATCATGACTGATGTGATAATCCTCAACTCCACTTTCCTCCCGTATTTCTACAGCCATTGATTCCTTCACTATTTAAAAATCAATCTCAGCCTTGAACACACCTAACAATCCAGCCTTTACAGCTCTCAAGCTCAATGAATTCCACAGATTTACTACCCTCTTGAGAGAAGAAATTTCTACTCATCTCTGTCTTAAATGGATGACACTCTGAGATTATGTCCTCTGGTCCTAGAGTCTCCCACAAGGGGAAACAGAATCTCTCAGCATCTACCCTGTCAAGCCCCCTGGGAATCCTACATGTCTCAAAGTCACCTCTCATTCTTCTAAACTCAAATGAGTACAGGCTCAACCTCTCCGTATAAGAAAAATCCCTCCATACCTGGGATCAACCGAGTGAACCTTCTCTGGACTGCTCCCAATGCCAGTATATCTTTCCTTAGATAAGGGGACCGAAATTGTTCACAGTATTCCAGGTGTGGTCTAATGCCCTGTATACTTTTTGCAAGACTTTCTTTTTTTTAATAAATACTCCAATCCCTTTGAAATAAAAGCAAGCATTTAATTTGCCTTCCCTATTATCTGCTGAACTTGCATGCTAGCTTTTTGTGATTTCTGCACAAGGACCCCCAGATCACTTTCTGCAGTCTTTCTCCTTTTAAATAATATTCCACTCCTTTGTTCTTCCTACAAAAGTGCACAACTTCACATTTAACACAACGTGCACAACTTCCCACTTTCCACATTATATTCCATCTGCCAAGTTTTTGCCCACTCAATCTGTCTGTATCCCTCTGTAGACCCTTTGAGAAATCGATCACTCCCTGGACCTGTGGCATGTCAACGATGGCGGCGAATCCTGCTGCCCTAGTATCCTAGCGGGCTTGGTCCAGACTGAAGGTGATATAGTCCGATGCCCGGGCGCATAGGGCGTCCGTCACATCGCAGATGCACCAGTGTGCAGGCATTTGCGAAATCCCACACAGGTCTCCGCTCGGGTGCTGGATAGATCCAGAGGCGTAAAATTTTAGGGCGGCCGTCACCTTGGCAACCACCAAGAGCCGGTGTCCTCCTGCAAACCCTACAGCGCCAGGTGTGCCACTATCTGGCACAGGTGGCGCACAGTCTCACTGGTTAGACACATTCTTTGGCGGCACAGGTGATCCAGCAGCTCCTTGAAGGCCAGGCGCCGACAGCATATATTTGCCCTGATGCGGAGCCTCCTTCGCACCTGCTCTTCAGCCTATTGGACGTCCTACACTTGAGCCTCACCAGCTGATTCCTGCTCTTCTGGGGAATGCTCCTCTTATACAGGCTGCTCCCTGAGCTGTCCCTGCTCCTCTAGCCTCTATGCATCCTCAACAGCAGCTGTGTCCAGGTAGATAACTAGCATAGGTGGCTGTGCTCAGAAATTCATGCTCTGCAGTGGGAAAACAAGAGAAGAAATGTTAGCAAGGTGTGTATTTCCTTTCCCATCCAAAGCAACCGGGTTCCATGGTCAGCGGGTTGTATTGCTGCACCACCCTCAACATGTCCTGCTCACCCTGCCCCCTCGATATTTTGGCGTCCACTCTGCACCCCTGTCTCCAGCAGTGAATGGCACCGGGCCTGTGATGTGGGGAGCCTCTAGCTTCACCATCCGTCCCTGTCAACAGGACTACTGGTGGTTTCTGCAAATGGTGTCACTGGTAAGCTCCGTGGCCTCTGTCCTGTTTCAACCCATGGGTTTCCTCACTGGGTGGGCCATGTATGATCCCACCAGCAGGTTGGCAACTGGTTGTGCGGTGGAGGATGTCACCATGTGCCACCAATTGCCTCATGCTTGGAGGCTAGTGTGTGGGCAGGTCCTACAGATAGGGGTGAGCGAGGGAGGTGTGCGTCTGCTGGGAGCTTAGCTGCAGTGTCATGTGGGGCCTGGGTGTTGTTGTGACAACCTGACCGAAGCACGATGGATGGGAGCAGGGGCGTAGTGGACAGGCAGGGTTTGGGGACATGGTCCTAAAGTGTAGACCAGTGGATAGTGGCACTGGTGAGGCCTCTGTACTGAGAGGGTTCAGTGTGCCAGGAAGAGTGCCAAAAGCCACGGTGCATGTGTCCTTGGGGGTGATTTTTGCTATTCCTTGCTTCCCCTGGAGTGGGACTGCACTTCTGATGGGGGCACTGAGGGGTTCCAGCACCTGATGTGCCACTGATTGAGTTTGGCCACACCCATCTGTTATGGACCAGGGTTTAGAGAACCCCAAAGTGTATCATGGAGTTCACCTGACCCACAGCTTTTACTAGAATGTGGTATGGGGAGCACACAACCCACTCCACCGGTATGGTGAGGCAGGAATTTAAAAGTAATTTTTAAAGCAAAACAATGTTTATTCTATAAACTCAGTTAACCTTTTAAAAACATAGTGAACATCTTAGCAACCATTAATTCGAATACACCCCCCAAGATTACAATCCTCTAATTAATCCTTAAACTTTCCTTTTAACATCTATAAGACAAAAAACGTTTTAACAGAAGCACATCAGGTTTAAATTCTCTACTGAAAGCAGTCATCATTCTGAATTCACCAAACGATCTTGAGATAGTGTCATGTGGGAGTACCTTTAAGAAATGGGTGTGTATATAAATATCTGTAGTGAGAGTACCTTTAAGAAATGGGTGTTTACTACTGCAGTGATGTCAGAGAGTGGGTGGAGCTGGGCTGTCTGTCAGCTTTTTACTTTCGTTTTAGGCTGTTTGCTGCAGGGTGTGTTTTAGTTTCGTTTTCAGAGCTGGATAGCTGCAGTCACAGCCAGAAGGTATATTAGAGTCTCTCTCTGTAATCTAAAGACTGTAAATCGATCCTGGTGATTTAAAACTAATAACAGTAGTGACTTTAACCTGATGTGCTTCTGGTAAAAGGTGTTTCAAGGCATGTGGATGTTAAAAGGAAAGCTTAAAGGACTCCTTGGTGTTGTATTCTTTGGGGGTTGTATTTGAATTAATGGTTGCTAAGATGTTCACTATGTTTAATTCATAGAATAAACATTGTTTTGCTTTAAAAAATACTTTTCCATTTCTGCTCTACCCATTTCTGCTCTACCACACCTGTAGAGTGGGCCGTGTGCTCCCCATACCACAATCTATTAAAAGTTGTGGGTCAGGTGAGCTCCATGATACACATTGAGGTTCTCTAAATCCTGGCCCATAACAGATTGGGGGCTCGAGGAGGATAAAAGTCTATCTATTGGATTGGCTTAGTGAACTTAAAAGACAGTGAGGGGCGAGCATATTGTGGGTGCTTTTCAGGTGTGGTATTCTAATTTAAGTAGGGAGTGTGTTGTGGACGATGGCTCTTTCAGAGGCTCAGAAGTTTTTGGTGGTGGAGACGGTCACACGCAGTACCTTACGGACAGAGACTAAAAGCAGACTGTTAGATTTGGCAAAAACATTGCAGTTAACATTACCTGGCAAAATGCGAAAAGGTGAGGTCATTATGGCGGTGGCTAAGCACTTGAAGTTGCCTGAGATACAGTTTGACTCATTGGAAATGGCAAAAATTCAGTTACAACTTAAACAAATGGAACATGAGAAAGAGTTAAAGCAGCTTGAATACGAATGAGAGAGAGAGAGGAAAAAAAAAGAGAAAGAGAGAGAGGAAAAAGAGAGAGAAGAAAGGAGAAAAGAAAGAATAGCCCGAGCAGAACAAAAAGAAAGAGAAAGGAAGATACAGATCAGGAAAAAAGATAGAAATTGGCAGACGTAAAGGGAAACATACAGTTGGATGATAGTGAGAAAGAGCGTCAAAGTCGAAAGCTTGGTGGGAATCTATTTAAATATGTCCAAGCATTGCCAAGATTTGACGAGAAGGAGATAGAAGCCTTTTTCATTTCATTTGAGAAGGTAGCTAAACAAATGAAATGGCCACAGGAGATGTGGGTATTACTTATTCAAACAAAGCTGGTAGGTAGGGCTAGTGAAGTGTATGCATCACTATCAGAGGAAGTATTTGAGTCGTATGAGGAGGTGAAAAAATCCATCTTCGGTGCATATGAATTAGTGCCTGACGCCTGCAGACAAAGGTTTAGAAATATAAGGAAAGAATTTGGCCAAACATACATGGAGTTTGAAAGGCTCAAACAGAGTAATTTTGATAGGTGGATAAGGGCTTTGAAAATAGACCAAACGTATGAAGCTCTCAGAGAAATTATGCTTTTGGAGGAGTTTAAAAATTCAATTCCCGATGCAGTGAGAACTCATGTGGAAGAACAGAGGGTTAAAACTGCAAGATTAGCAGCAGAAATGGCAGATGATTATGAATTAGTTTATAAATCAAAGCTTGGTTTCTGACATCAGTTTCAGCCTGTGAGGGATAGAAACTGGGGACATGAGAAATACTCAAGTAGTAAAGATAAAGGTGATCTGATGGGAGATAATAAGGAGAGTGTACCTCAGATTAAAAAAGAAATCCAGGAGGGTGGTAAAGAAATGAAAAGTTTCAAATGTTTCCACTGTAATAAACTAGGCTATGTAAAGTCAGTGTTGGTGGTTGAAGAAAAGCACTGGGAAGGCTGATGTGGCAGAACAGGATAAGACAGTAGGGTTAAAGGAAAGCCCAAGTGAAGTGAAGGAGGTGCAAAAGATTGTACAGCCTGCTCAAGAGGTGATTGATAAGAAGGTGCCAGATCTCTTTAAATAATTTACTTGTGTGGGTAAAGTTTACTCGTGTGTATCAGGAGGAGCAGGTAAAGAAGTCACAATTTTAAGAGATACGGGAGCTAGTCAATCTTTAATGGTAAGAGATTAAGAGTTATGTAGTTTGGGAAGAATGTTGCCAGAAAAGGTGGTAATATGGAATTCAGGGTGAGAGGAGTAGTGTTCAATTATATAAGGTAAGGTTGGAAAGTCCAGCGAAGAGTGGTGAAGTGGTAGTAGCAGTAATAGAGAAATTATCTTGTCCAGGAATACAGTTTATCTTGGGTAATGATATAGCTGGATCGCAGGTGGGAGAGATGCCTACGGTGGTTGATAAGCCAGCAGAGAATCAGACAACTGAAGTGTTGAAGGATGAATATCCTGGGATTTTTCCGGATTGTGTCGTAACAAGGTCGCAAAGTCTCCGGTTAAGACAAGAGGAGAAATCAAAGAGTGAAGATGAAGTGGAAGTGCAATTATCAGAAACGATTTTTGATCAGATGGTTGAAAAAGAACAAGAAGATATAGAAATAAAACGGATGTATCAGAAAGCATACATGGAAGAGGAATCTGAGTGGATACCAGAGTGTTATTACTGTAAAAGTGATGTCTTGATGAGAAAATGGAGATCTTTACATATGCAGGCGGATGAAAAGTGGGCAGAAGTTCATCAAGTAGTAGTGCCAGTCTGGTATAGAAAGGAGGTGTTGCGAGTTGCACATGAGGTACCAGTGGGAGGTCATTTGGGAATAAGGAAAACTCAAGCTAAAATCCAGAAACATTTTTATTGGCCTGGACTACATAAAGATGTAGTTAAATTTTGTCAATCATGTCACACATGTCAAGTGATAGGGAAACCTCAAGCAGTGATAAAATCAGCACCCTTAATACCCATTCCAGCATTTGAGGAACCTTTTACAAGGGTCCTAATTGATTGGGTAGGACCGCTTCCTAAAACAAAAGGTGGGAATCAATATCTTTTGACGATAATGGATATGTCTACTAGGTTTCCAGTGGCCATTCCAGTACGTAATATTACAGCTAAAAAGATTGTGGCGGTGTTACTTAAATTCTTAACTCTATATGGACTACCCACAGAAATACAATCGGATCAAGGATCAAATTTTACCTCCAGGTTATTCAAAGAAGTTATGGATAGCTCAGGAATAAAACAATTTATATCAACTGGTACCATCCAGAATCGCAGGGAGCATTAGAAAGGTGGCATCAGACATTGAAGACAATGTTGAGGGCTTATTGTCAAATTATCCAGAGGATTGGGATAAAGGAATTCCATTTTAGGGATGCACCTAATGAGGCAACCAAATTTAGTCCTTTTGAACTAATTTTTGGTCATGAGGTAAGAGGACCACTTAAATTGATTGACGAAAAATTGGTGAGAAATCGGATTTACATTATTGGATTATGTGTCAAATTTTAGGGAACGATTAAATAGAGCAGGTGAATTGGCTAGACAACATTTAAAAGTTGCCCAAGACTTCCGGGTGCGGCGATGACCAGCTGAGTCGCACGTTTCGACAGCTCCCGGTGAAATGGACTTTTGGGCTCTTGATAGGAGCCCCAACGGCAATTTGATGGCTAAAAACACTGTGCGGTAAACCAGAAGGGAATCCCCCCCTGGATACGGATGAAAAAAGGAGGAGAAAGTGGCCGGATTGCAGTGGATCCTTTAGAACAGCGGCAAGGAAGGCAAGCAAAAACCAAGATGGCGTCGGAAGGTGGCAGTTTAACATGGGGCCCTGAACAACAAGAGTTCTTGAAATGCTGTGTGGAAGAGCTCAAAAAGGAAATGAAGAAAGAGCTGTTGGCCCCGATACTACAGGCGATCGAAGGGCTAAAGGAGGAACAAAAGACCCAGGAGCGGGAGCTTCGGGTCGTGAAGGCAAAGGCAGCCGAGAATGAGGACGACATACAGGGCCTGGTGGTGAAGACGGAGACGCATGAGGCACATCAGAAACGATGTGTGGAAAGGTTGGAGGCACTGGAGAACAACGCAAGGAGGAACAACCTGAGGATTCTTGGTCTTCCTGAAGGTGTGGAGGGAGCGGACGTCGGGGCATATGTGAGCACGATGCTGCACTCGTTAATGGGAGCGGAGGCCCCGGCGGGTCCGTTGGAGGTGGAGGGAGCATACCGAGTGATGGCGCGAGGGCCGAGAGCAGGAGAAATTCCCAGAGCCATAGTGGTGAGATTCCTCCGTTTTAAGGATAGAGAAATGGTCCTTAGATGGGCAAAGAAAACTCGGAGCAGTAAATGGGAGAACGCGGTGATCCGCGTTTATCAAGACTGGAGTGTGGAGGTGGCGAGAAGGAGGGCGAGCTTTAATCGGGCCAAGGCGGTGCTTCATAAAAAGAAGATAAAATTTGGAATGCTGCAACCGGCAAGACTGTGGGTCACATATCGAGGGAGGCACCACTACTTTGAGACGGCGGATGAAGCGTGGACTTTTATTGTGGAAGAAAAACTGGAATGAGCGGGTTATTAAAAAGAACGTTTGAACAAAGTGGTGGGGCGAATGTGGGGGGCAAAGAGGGGGGTTAAAAAGGGGGGAAAGAGGAGTTTTATGTACTAATCCTGCGATGTGGTAACTTTTCTCTCTTCCACAGGTGGTGATGGGGGGAGGAAGGGAGGTGGAGGAGATGGGGCGTTGGCAATTGGGGGCGGGGCCAAGGGAGAAGCCGTTCGGGGTAATGATGATGGCCCCACCAGAGGGGGAAACGGAGATAGTAGTGCCGATGGATGCCGAGAAAGCATTTGATAGAGTGGAGTGGGATTATTTGTGGGAGGTGTTGAGGAGATTTGGTTTTGGAGAGGGGTATGTTAGATGGGTGCAGCTGTTGTATAGGGCCCCGATGGCGAGCGTGGTCAGGAATGGACGGGGATCTGCATATTTTCGGCTCCATAGAGGGACAAGGCAGGGATGCCCTCTGTCCCCATTATTGTTTGCACTGGCGATTGAGCCCCTGGCGATAGCGTTGAGGGGTTCCAAGAAGTGGAGGGGAGTACTTAGAAGAGGAGAAGAACACCGGGTATCTTTGTATGCGGACGATTTGCTACTATACGTGGCAGACCCGGCGGAGGGGATGCCAGAAATAATGCGGATACTTGGGGAGTTTGGGGATTTTTCAGGGTATAAATTGAACATGGGGAAAAGTGAGTTGTTTGTGGTGCATCCAGGGGAGCAGAGTAGAGAAATAGAGGCCCTACCGTTGAGGAAGGTAACAGGGGACTTTCGTTACCTGGGGATCCAGATAGCCAAGAATTGGGGCACATTGCATAGGTTAAATTTAACGCGGTTGGTGGAACAAATGGAGGAGGATTTTAAGAGATGGGATATGGTATCCCTGTCACTGGCAGGGAGGGTGCAGGCGGTTAAGATGGTGGTCCTCCCGAGATTCCTCTTTGTGTTTCAGTGCCTCCCGGTGGTGATCACGAAGGCTTTTTTTAAAAGGATTGAAAAGAGCATCATGGGTTTTGTGTGGGCCGGGAAGACCCCGAGAGTGAGGAAGGGATACTTACAGCGTAGCAGGGATAGGGGGGGGGGCTGGCACTACCGAGCCTAAGTGAGTATTATTGGGCCGCCAATATTTCAATGGTGAGTAAGTGGATGGGAGAGGAGGAGGGAGCGGCGTGGAAGAGATTAGAGAGGGCGTCCTGTAGGGGGACTAGCCTTCAGGCTATGGTGACAGCCCCATTGCCGTTCTCACCGAGGAACTACACCACAAGCCCGGTGGTGGTGGCTACACTGAAGATTTGGGGACAGTGGAGACGGCATAGGGGAAAGACTGGAGCCTTGGGGGGGGCCCCGATAAGAAACAACCATAGGTTTGCCCCGGGGGGAATGGATGGGGGATATGGAATGTGGCAAAGAGCAGGAATAACGCAACTGAAAGATCTGTTTGTGGATGGGAAGTTCGCGAGTCTGGGAGCGCTGACCGAGAAATATGGGTTGCCCCAAGGGAATGCATTCAGGTATATGCAACTGAGGGCTTTTGCGAGGCAACAGGTGAGGGAATTCCCGCAGCTCCCGACACAAGAGGTGCAGGACAGAGTGATCTCAAAGACATGGGTGGGGGATGGTAAGGTGTCAGATATATATAGGGAAATGAGGGACGAAGGGGAGACTATGGTAGATGAACTAAAAGGGAAATGGGAAGAAGAGCTGGTGGAGGAGATCGAGGAGGGGCTGTGGACAGATGCCCTAAGCAGGGTAAACTCGTCGTCCTCGTGTGCCAGGCTAAGCCTGATTCAGTTTAAGGTATTACACAGGGCGCATATGACTGGAGCACGGCTCAGTAAATTTTTTGGGGTGGAGGATAGGTGTGCGAGGTGCTCGAGAAGCCCAGCGAATCATACCCATATGTTTTGGTCATGCCCGGCACTACAGGGGTTTTGGATGGGGGTGACAAAGGTGCTTTCAAAAGTAGTGGGGGTCCGGGTCGAACCAAGCTGGGGGTTGGCTGTATTTGGGGTTGCACAAGAGCCGGGAGTGCAGGAGGCGAGAGAGGCCGATGTTTTGGCCTTTGCGTCCCTAGTAGCCCGGCGCAGGATATTGTTAATGTGGAAAGAAGCCAAGCCCCCGGGGGTGGAGACCTGGATAAATGACATGGCAGGGTTTATAAAGCTAGAGCGGATTAAGTTTGTTCTAAGGGGGTCGGCTCAAGGGTTCACCAGGCGGTGGCAACCGTTCGTCGAATACCTCGCAGAAAGATAGATGGAATGGAAAAAAGAAGGCAGCGAAGCAGCCCAGGGGTCGGGGGGGGGGGTGGGGGAGGAGGAACCAGAAGGACTCTCAGGGTTGTTAATATATACTGTATAATATGTATAGGTCGTTGCGACAGATAATTATATATTAGACTGTTAAATTATATTTTTGGAGAGTGTTACTTGTGATAAGGCAGTTGCCAATTAGGGTTAGTTTTCATTTTTGTTATTTATTATTTATTCATTTTTTGTTTATAAAATAGGTCATTGTTATTTGTGTTGTTATAATATTGTGTAAAGGATGCACAATGTACTGTGTTGGTTGACCAAAAATTTTCAATAAAATATTTATTTTAAAAAAAAAGTTGCCCAAAATGTGATGAAACGGGTCGCGGACAAGTAATCCAAAGTTTGTAGTTTTGCCAGTGGAGATAAAGTTTTAGTGTTGTTACCAGTGGTAGGTGAACCGTTAAAAGCTAGGTTTTGTGGACCTTATCAGATTGAAAGGAAATTAAGTGAGGTGAATTATGTGGTACAAACGCCAGATAGAAGGAAAACTCATCGAGTGTGTCATGTGAATATGCTTAAAAGGTACGTTGAAAGGGAAGGAGAGAAAAAGGAGGTTTTAATGATTCTAACTGAAAGTGACGAATCAAATCCAGGTGACTGAATTTGACATACCTCAAATTAAATTGGAAAACGAGGATGTTCTTAAAAATTGGGATAAATTGTTGAGTTACCTTCCAGAGGAAAAATGGACTGACCTGAAAGAGTTAATGATATCACGTGGGCAAGTTTGTAGAGATAAATTGGGAAGTACTAAAATGGCTATCCATGATGTAGATGTGGGAAATGCTGTTCCGATCAAACAACATCCATACAGACTTTAACCCTTTAAAATTGGCACAGGTTAACAAAGAGATTGAGAGTATGCTTAAAAATGGCACAATTGAAGTGGATTGCAGCCAATGGAGCTCACTCATAGTGATGGTACCTAAACCAGACAGTACCCAACGGCTGTGGGTGGACTATAGAAAGGTTAATGCAGTTGCAAGAACGGACTCTTATCTTATCCCACGTTTGGAGGATTGCATTGAGAAAGTGGGACAGTCAGCTTTTATTTCCAAATTGGATTTACTTAAAGGTTACTGGGAGGTACCTTTATCCGAAAGGGTGAATGAAATTTAAGCTTTTGTGACTCCAGATGATATATACCAATTCAAAGTGGTGCCATTTGGCATGAAAAACGCCCCAGCCACATTTCAACGGTTAATTAACAACGTCGTTTCAGGATTACCCAATTGTGTGGTGTACATCGACGATCTTGTAATTTACAGCCAGACATGGAGAGAACATTTAAAACATCTGATCAAATTATTCAATCGACTTCAGGAGGCGGATTTGGTGATAAACCTAGCCAAAAGTGAATTTGGAAAAGCCCAAGTCACTTTCTTTGAGGAGTTTCCGATACCCTCGAGACGAAGGGAAATAATGTGATTTCTTGGCATGAGTGGATTTGATTGAACATTTGTGCAAAATGTTTGGTAGCATGGTTGCTCCGCTGATGGACTTGCTGAAGAAATGTTGAAAATTTCAGTGGACAGCGAACTTTCAACAGGCGTTTTGACTGCCTGAAAGCTGTGATAACCAATGCTCCTGCGTTGGAGAATTACAAGGGACCCTGTGATCAGATTGAACTAAAGTATCTGACTTTAAAGAGAAATGCCGAGGCGTAGAGAAATGGATGGATCGTGCACAGACCACCTTGTTCAAAGAGACTGTCAATCGAGAAGGAATTTCAGTTGGAGGAAGAAAAATGGGGGAAAAAAATGGACTATATTGTTATACCTGTTTGCGTGTGTTGTTTTTTGAAACGAAAATGTATATTTATGTGTGCATTTCTTAAAGGATAGTGAAAAATGAAATCATCTTGAAGTTGATGGTTTATTTTTTTTCTTGGGGGGGGGGGGGGAGGTGTCATGTGGGAGTAACTTTAAGAAATGGATGTTTATAAATGGGTATGTATATAAATATCTAGTGAGAGTACCTTTAAGAAATGGGTGTTTACTACTGCAGTGATGTCAGAGAATGGGTGGAGCTGGGCTGTGTGTCAGCTTTTTACTTTCGTTTTAGACTGTTTGCTGCAGTGTGTTTTAGTTTAGTTTTCAGTGTTGGAGCTGAAGCCAGACCAAGCAGGTGTACAGCTGTTCTCTCTGCCATCAAAAAACTAACTCTTGATCATTTGGTGAATTCAGAATTATAAATGTTTTCAGTAGTGACTTTAACCTGATGTGCTTCTGATAAAGGTTTTGTTTTTCAGTCGTATGGCTATTAAAAAGGAAAGCTTAAAGGTTTACTTAGTGTTGTAGTCTTTGTGGGTTGTATTTGAATTAATGGTTGCTAAGATATTCACTGTATGTTTTTAAAAGTTTAACTTGAGTTCATAGAATAAACATTGTTTTGTTTCAAAAAATACTTTTCCATTTCTGCTGTACTACACCTGTAGAGTAGGCCGCGTTTTCCCCATCCCACAATGTAGTAAAAGTTGTGGGTCAGGTGAACTCCATGATACACTTTGGGGTTCTCTAAACCCTGGCCCATAACAATAGTCTTTAGATTGCAGAGAGATCAAAATTACACCTTCTTTGGCTGGCTTCAGCTGCAACACCAAAGCGAAACCAAAAAAAACGGACACAACCAAGCTTTTCTGAAAGCGAAACTAAAAGCTGACAGACAGCCCAGCTCCACCCACACTCTGACATCACTGATAAACACCCATTTCTAAAGGTACACCCACTATTCGATAAACAGCCATTTCATAAAGGTACTCTCACTATTCGATAAACTCCCATTTCTTAAAGGTACTCTCACATGACACATCCCATTGATGATTCAACTGGGTCTGGGGGTTTCCAGAGGGGTGTCCTGAGTGGGCTCCCAGATAACCAGAGCCTCTCTGACCCTTTACCGGACATAATGAGCAGTCAGCAGTGTGAACAGCCAGGGGCCCAAAGGGGTGCGTTTAAAATACATACTGCAGCAATAACGGTCTGAGCCATGCCACCCCGATCCTGTAGTGGCACCCCGAGTCTACGGACTTGCAACCAAGTCGTTCACGCTACACCCCTCGGTCCAGGCAGCTCCAAGTCAGCATGCCTGACAATTTTGGAGAATTTTAAAGACTTTGCTTACTGTCTCGCTCCCCCTCGACAGCCCTGGCATCCAGGCCCCGCTAATAAAACCTTGCACCAATTTGCCCCCAAGGGACCTCAGCCGAAGAGGGGTGGAGCATGGTGGAAGGGTGGAGCATGAAGTGTCCAACCCGCTAATGATATTAAAATGCGTGCAAATGATGGTTTCACATGGATCCCCCGGCATGGGGTGCAAACTCAATTTTGCCGCCAGTGAGGGACTAGCATGGTGTCAGAATTGGTGTTTGGTGCAAACCTGATTTTTTTTCAATTTTACATGATTCTTCGCCCAACCGCGCGCCTCTACCGTTGCGAAGTGGAGAATCCAGCTTGTTAACCAAAGGAGAATACAAGTTTATATGGCTCTACCAAAGACTAGTTTTGTCAGCAGTGTCATGTGTATGTCACAAGAAATGTTTACCTGGCTGCGGTGGTGTTATTGTGTGGGTGGAGCTGAGCTCTGTCTCTGCTGTTTACTTACGTTTTGAGCTGAAAGCTCGTTTGGCTCTGTGTTTTCAGTTTCATTTTCAGTTGGAGAGCTGCATTCAAATCAAGCAGATCTGTATTGATCTCTCTCTCTCTGCATGATAAGGAATGTCTCCAGATCACTTGATGATTTCCACGTCATACCTGTTTCTGTAAGGAATGCAAACCTACTGTCTTTGTTAAAAAGTGTTTTGGATGTTGTTCGGGAAGTTACTAAGGATTACCTATAGAGCATTGTATCTTTTTGGGGGGTTATCAGGGTTCGTAGTTGATCAGATGTTTACTGTGTGTTTATAAAATGTTAACTGGATTCATAGAATATACAAAATACTTGTATTTCTCTGTTGCATCACACCTGTAATGTGGGTCCTTGAGCTCACCATAACCAAAATCTATTAAAAGCTGTGGGTCGGGTGAACTCCATGATATACTTTGGTGTTCTCTAAACCAGTGTTTTTAAAAAAAAAAAAAAAAATTCCGGGGACCCATTTTTACCAATCGGCCAACCTTCGAGACCTACGCCGGCCGACCTGCGCGACCCACCATTTTCTCTAATGGACTAAATGGTTTTGGGTCCCTTTGGCTCCAGTGGTCCCTTTGTCCCTTTGGCCCCCTGAACTTGGAAAAAAATAGGCTGCGACTATATAAAAACAAATGCAGCTGCATTGCGCATGCGCACCGATGATCGGGCACGCATGCGCAGTGCAGCTCTGTTCCTGGCCATTTTGAAGGCCGCTTGCAGACGGCATTATTAAAAGCCAGCTGCTGCGGCTGTTGCACGCGGATTTGCACGATCGGGAGCGCCGCGACGGACGGCTCCGCAACCCTCCTGACAACTGCCCGCGACCCACCCGCGCACGCCCCCGAGTTTGACAATGCCTGCTCTAAACGCTGGCCCATAAGAGTAGACTGCAAGTGTTATTTAAGTACTGAGCCATGTAGTTGAAAGTTGTAACAGCCCGAGAACATTCATAAGCTAGCATGCCGCACTAATGAGTGCATTTTGTCACAAGGTTGTCATTTTTACACAATGTTGCCTGGTTCAAAGGAGAAGAATTTGGTGGCAGCGCTGATTTCTCTCTGCAATGAACTGACATTTTGTCTAACTACTAAAACTATGTAAGTTTAAATAATGAATTATTTGGTTTACTAACCATTGCATATTTGAGTCCTACTATTAGCTTTGGTCTTGAGTGGGGTGCCAAACTTCTTTTACTTTCTATTTGGTTATATTTCCTCTGTTGGCTACTTTTGTGTTTCACATCTCAAAATTTGTGTTTTCTTCATCTTTACTGATCTGTTGAGTGTTCCGTTTTGACCGCAAAACTGGAGCACTGGTGTAGCAATCCGATATTACCAATCAAAAACAAAAGCTTATATTTATGTAAAGATGCAGTAAATTATTGTAAGGTACTTTACAGGAACATCAAAAAACGAAATTTCACACAAATGACCAAATGCTTGATTAAAGAGAGAAGTTTTTAGAAGCCTTTTAAAGGAGGTGGAGTGGTTTAGGGAGGGAATTATTAGGCAACTGAATGCACTATACCAATGTTGTTGGATGGAATTGAGGACAAGGCCAGAATTGGAGGAATGCAGAGAACCAGGATGGTTGTCGGACAGAAGGAGTTTAGAAAGGAGTGAGGCCATGGAGAGATTTCAAAACAAAGATTGAGATTTAAATTCAGTGTTGTTGGACCGGGTGATGATTGTGTTAGGGTACGGGTAGCAAAGTTCTGGATGGGTTTAAGTTTACAACGGGTATAGAGAAGGAGGCCAGCGGGGAGAATATTGGGTCAAGTCAGGAGGTGACAAATTTGGATGAGGGTTAGATAATAAGTGTACTTTTTGGGAGAGGATATGAGTAGGAAACTCTTTTCTGGTGTATCCTAAACCAGTGTACCCGTTAATGAGTTTTGAAATTTTGCTCAGGATGTACTAAGTGGCTTTGTTAATCTGTAGTGCATGAGTTGAAGGCGATACAAATTGCAACTCTTCGGAGCTCAACTGTCTTACTCATTTTGCATATTTCCCTCCAAACCAATTCCCAAAGTCGTGTTAACTGCTTCCACTTTACCCTTTGGGATAGCCTTGGCAGCCTGCCATCTTGTGAACTCAGCTGCCATAATTAAACAAAGACCAGACCTCATTCTCAAGAGATTTAATTGATGGCAATTATAACTTGTTCTGCCTCTGCAGAGTGCAACTCATTCCCTGCACAGGGAATTGTTGCCTTTGCAAGTTGCCTTTTTAGTGCAATCCTATAATTCTAAGGCACATAGATTTCTCTGTTGAGACGATTTTCTCTGGACTGTTTTCCCTCAGTCCACGCACCCTTGAAAACACTTTTTTCTTTTATTGCTTTCTCCGTCTTGTCTCTCAGCTAGCTCTGGTGTTATGTTTGGAAAAGTGATGAAACATTTTAAAAGTGAAAGTATTCATTTGCACCCTACGTATAAAGCAATCTGTGGTTATTTCGTCTGTTAGAGGGATTATGTATACAACCAATTCTCATAGAGTCTGAGAGCTTGTGATTATTTTGCATTTGCTCAATCTGCTTCTCTTTCGCACTCACTGTCCCCTTTTGGATATTGTTTCCCCATCTCTATCTCCCTTTTTATGTTTTCCTGGATCTTGCACTAACTGTGAAGAGGGTGGGTATGTTCATAGTTGCGTGGAATCTACCGCACAAAAAGAGTCCATCCGGTCCAACTGAAATTGTTCTTTTGATCAAATTTGTGTAAAAATATCTTGAAGAGTGAAATCAGTGTTAGTTTTACTGTTTTCTCCAGTGGATAGCAATGGAAGATGAGATGTGGTCTAGGCCTTGCCCTGGATGATTCTTTTCCCTTGCTGGACCAAGGGGTCTGAGGCCAGTCCAGCAGCATTTTTATGAAATAAACTTCAGAAAAATACCATACCCGTCTGACACTAAAGCAAAGCACCATTCATTCATTCATTACCTCATCATCCTTAAAAATGCACCCTGTTGTAGTGTCCTGTCTTTCACAGTAACGTTTCTGTGTTTGATGGTGAACGTCAAGCACAGCCAACCTGCAGTATGCCACAGTTTCCATGTTTAAGATTTAAAAAAAAAAAAAAAGTACCTAATTCATTTTTTCCAATTAAGGGACAATTTAGCATGGCCAATCCACCTACCTTGCATATCTTTGGATTGTGGGGGCGAAACCCACGCAAACACGGGGAGAATATGTAAACTCCACACGGACAGTAACCCAGAGCCAGGATCGAATCTGGAATCTTGGTGCCGTGAGGCAGCAGTGCTAACCACTGCACCACCATGCTGCCCTTTTCCATGTTATTAGAACCTTTTACAGTTTAAAAAAACCTTTGGTAACATTGCACAATACTTTTCTTAATTGGATTCGTGCAACAGTAATGTACATTGAAAGAGGAAAATTACTTGAGTACAGATTCATTCCCTGTCATTTTAGTGTGCAATTAATTGAAATGACAGGTAGTGGGAATGGTTTACTTGTTTCAGGCTTTTTTCCTGTTTAGGCTTTTATCAAATTAATTTTAGCATGGGTAAGAATGGGAGAGATGATTTTCAATCGTTAGTTCCTTTATCTCCAAAATATCCCTCCTTTATCTCCAAAATATCTTGATAAATATTTGAAAATTCTTTGAAATTAATAGAAGCAGTGTCATCCTACCAAAACGATTTGGGAACAATCACATTTTATTCAGTATAATATTATGCGATAGGCTTTTTCTGCTGTGTCAGGCTGGTTTGGTTGGTAGCACTCTTCTCTGACTTTGAGGGTTCAAACCCATTCTGGAATTTAGCATATGCTAACACATTGATGCATCACTGAGGGAGTTCTGCATTTATCTGGAATACTGTCTACAGATGACGTGAAGGCAAGTCAATGCCGGTCTGCTCAGTTGGTTATGAATAAATTACATGGAACTATTTAAAGAAACATGGTGAGTTGTAACAAAGTTCCTTCCTCAATTACTGCCAATATAAGAGATTATATTGTCATTTATTTGCTATCTATGGGATTTTTCTGTACTCAAATTGGGGAAGTATCAAAATACTGAGTGCTGCTTTGCTTTTTAATACACTTGTTTCGTCACCTTATTTCTTTCAACCAGTGGCAGATCTATAAACGTTAGCAGTGTTTCAACGTAATGCTCAGCCCAGGTGTGCAAGGGAACAACCTGTAATTGTATTACTGCTGCATTTTCACAGTTCAAGTGGGCATAGTGGCTTAGCTTTTATAATGTGGAAATTGGCTGTAAGCCCTGGGATGCAGTCAGCACTTGCGCAAAACATAGGTTTGTCAAAGCCTATCAAGTCACTTTCCTGAAATCCCGATGGCAACAGAGTAGAGATATTGCCCTTCAGTTGTACCTGCTCATTCATGTGCCATCTCCATAGGTTTGCATTATCTCGTAAATATTTCATATTGACTAACTGTTGGGTCCTATTCATCCATTCTCTTTCTTTTTTTCAAGCTTGTGAAAATACCTTTTTATACCGTTAACCTTCAGATTGATGAAGGATATGCACCCACAATATCATTTACCTTTTCTCTTTACAAATGCTGTTGGACCTGCTGATTATTTCTAGTATTCTTTGTTAATATTTAGAATTTTTAGCTTATTAGTTTTTCCTTTTATATTTATTGTAGAGAGATCTGAAATATGAACATTTTAACCTGTAGTTACTATCTAATTCAAGACGGCAAAGTTGGATTTGTCAAATTTTCTCTTTTTAGGTACTGATTGTGTTACTGTGTTTTATCCAACATTTAATTCCTCAAAGGTACCTTCACAAATGGGTTGAACTGTAATCTTATTATTTTTAAAAACTTTAAAAATATATATTTTTATTGTCCTCCTCTTTCACATTTTCTTCCAAATTTACACCCGCCAACAAACAATAAACAGTTACGAATACAATATCAATCCCCTTATCAACAACAATCTCGTCCTCCCACCAAACCCCCAAACAAGAGCCCACATGTTACTAAACAAAAAGGAATCAGGAATTACCCATAGTCACCATTAACATATACAGTCCCCAACTCCACCCCCCCCCCCCCCCCCCCCCCCCACTTAATACTTATATTTTTTTAACCAAGTCTATAACGCCCCCAAAACATTTCTCTTTGGATTCAACCCACCTGAACTCTGAATAACATTAAACCCTACTTCTCCATGGCAGGCTGCCATTTAAAAGCTGTAATAACACATTGCTCATTTTCCAAATCATTTTCAAGCATGGACTGTAGAGGTGCATGGATTATAATGGTGTCAATTTCTGGTCAAATGAGAAATGTAACACCATTGAACTTTACACATGATGTATGTAAATTTTCAATTCCACATGGCAAATCCACAAATAATTTCTCAAAGTTGATATTCTTCAGTTTGTTGTTGTATTGTGGATGGGAGAAGAGAAAGGGAGTTGACTGACTCAAGTTCATTACATCTCCCACTTCTCTTGCCTGCATTTTTCACCATCAATGGACGTTCAAAGAATAGAAAAATAATTAGATTTTATGTGTCAGCTTATACAACCTGAGGATATCCCAAAGCTCTGCAGGGCCAATTAAATACTTTTGCAATGAAGTTGCTGTTTTCATGTAGAAAACCTAGCAACCAGTTTGGACACACCATGGTCCCATAAACTGTGATGAGACAACATTTAAGTTTCAGTACTGCTGAACAGTGGATGAACTCCCCTACTGTTCTTTGACTAGTGTCATGGGATCTTTATATGCTGCATAATGGGATTTAGTTTAACTTCTCATCTGAAAACAGCATTTCCAACTGTGCTCTGCTTCCTTGACTGAGTGGATTAATTCTTTGAGTAATTTATAATGCAGATTTTGTGGCAGAGGGACAAGACATTGTGTATTTAAAAATATAGGGATTGCAGTAAAAAAATAGATGTTGAGTTAGTGACTTGTGCAAACCTCACGGCAGTATTGTAGTACATTGATCTTTACAGAGTTGTCATCAAATTAAGAAATAAATGATTCAGTGATGAGTAAAATGTTATGAAGTCTCATATGTCAGTAATTTTACTCTTTGTAGAACTAATAGGATAAAGCTGAGTAATGTTTGTATCAGGGTGGGCTCAGGTATTTCTTGATTGATCTTTGTTTGTAGTTACGCTCAATTAAATTTTTGCAAACACTGGTTGTCTTTTCCTTGTTATAATAGGCAGGGAGTGAAACTGCATAGTAGGGATAATATATGTGGCTGATGTTGGCAGTAAGATGGATTGCTACCTTAACAGATGCAGCAGAGAGACCTAAAGCAGGGATAGGATGGAACATTGTACAGGTTGCTGCGCATCATAAATGGCCAGTGCATGGTAGACTTGAGCTTAGTTTGAGTGAGAAATATATAAACATTTGAAAATACAAAACCCTAAGAGACGATATGTATACTATTACAATATTTTAGTTCTGTTCCACCACCCCCTACATTTGCATGTGCCCTTATTCACTTGGATTTAACTTGGAGTTGACTTATTGTCACGTGTACGGAGGTACAGTGAAAAGTATTGTTCTGCGTACAGTCCAGGCAGATTGTTCCATTCATGAAAAAACATAGGACATACATAAATACACAATGTAAATACGTAGGCACAGGCATTGGAGTGTCCAACTCAGCAGAGAAGATGTGTGAAGAGATCAGTTTAGTCTATAAGATGGTCATTCAGGAGTTTGGTAACAGTGGGGAAGAAACTGTTTTTGAATGTTAATGCGTGTTCGCAGACTTTTGTATGTCCTGGCCGATGGAAGAAGTTGGAAGAGAGAATAACCCAGGTGGGAGGGGTTTTTGATTATGCTGCCCGCTTTGCCAAGGTAGCGGGAGGTGTAGAGAGAGTCAGTGGATGGGAGGCGGGTTCGCGTGATGGATTAGGCTGTGTTCACGACTCTCTGTAGTTTCTTACGGTCTTGGGCCCAGCAGTTGCCATACCAGGCTGTGATGCTGCCAGATGGGGTGCTTTCTATGGTGCATCTGTTAAAATTGGTAAGAGTCAATGTGGACATGCCGAATTTCCTTAGTTTGCTGAAGAAGTATAGGCGCTGTTATACTTTTTAAAAACAAAATGTAAAGTACCCAATTCATTTGTTTTTTCCAATTAAGGGCAATTTAGCATGGCCATTCCACCTACCCTGCACATCTTTGGATTGTGGGGTTGAGGCCCACGCAGACACGGGGGGGATGTGCAGACTCCATACGGACAGTGACTTGGGGCCGGGATTGAACCCAGGTCCTCAGCGCGTGAGGCTGCAGTGCGTCACCGTGCCGCCCGCTATTTTTTTTTAGAAAATATTTTATTGAGGCATTTATAATTTTAACATTTTAAACAACAGAGAGATCCAACACACACAAGAACCCCACAATACATACCCAACTTCCCCCAGCCCTAGACCCTAAATACCCATAGATTAGATATTAGATTCCCTACCCTTATTAGTCACTTCCATGCCCCCCCACCTCCTGCTGACGGTCAATTTTCCTTGAAGAATTTGATGAACGGCTGCCACCTGCGAGTGAACCCCTTAAGGCGAACTTAATTTTTTTTAGCCTAAGAAACCCTGCCATGTCACTGACTCAAACACTCGACATTGGAGGCTCCGAGTCCCTCCATCCCCACAAAATCCGTCTCCGGGCCACCAGGGAGGCAAAGGCCAAAACGTCTCTCTCCCCCCCCCCCCCCCCCCGTCCCGTCCCGTCCCGTCTCCCCGGCTTCCGGATCTTCCGACACTCCAAACATTGCCACCTCTGGACTCGGAGTCACCCTCCCTTCCATGACCTCCGACATGACATCCGCAAATCCCTGCCAAAATCCCCTTGGCCCCGGACATGCCCAGAATATATGCACATGTTTCGCAGGACCTCCCCCACAGCGCTCATACTTGTCCTCCACCTCCTCAAATAACTTGCTCATATGGGCCCTGTGGACCACCTTGAGTTGGATCAGGCTAAGCCTGGCACACGGCGAGGATGCATTGACTCTCCTCAGGGCCTTTTCCCATAACCCGACTTTCAACTCTCCTCCCACCTCCTCTTCACCTCCCCAAATAGCAACCCCGTCCCACTCCATCAGTTCCTTGGAGACCCTCCCAAAACCCTGTTTTTGGCATCACCTTATCCTGTAGCCCCTTTAGTGGGAGGCTACAATCCCGCACTTGCAAGTACCGGAATCCATTCCCCTCTGGCAACTCAAACCTGCCGCCCGTTGTTAAAAGTTTATCATTATTGGGTGCTGAGGACCCGGGTTTGATCCCGGCCCCAGGTCACTGTCCGTGTGGAGTTTGCACATTCTCCCGTGTCTGTGTGGGTTGCACCCCCATAACCCAAAGATGTGCAGGTTAGGTGGATTGGCCACGCTAAATTGCCCCTTAATTGGAAAAAAAAAATTGGGTCCTCTTAAAAATTAAAAAAAAGTTTATCATTATAAACACTGAATTATAAAACAGTTAATTACAATCACAATACAAAAAGAACATGATTACAAAACCCCGATTAATTTAAACCCCTCCCAGCAATAAATTAAATCCTTAACAACTGACGGTGACTAACCCTTTAAAAAGGGAAATGAATGGCTGCCATCTTAGGTAGGACCCTTCTAACCGACCCACTAATGGTGCACTTGACCATCTCCAAATGCAAAAACGACATTAAGTCACAGCCAAGCTGAGACACTTGGCAGAGCAGAAGACCTCCTACGAAGCAGAACTTGTCTCCGGGCTATTAACGATGCAAAGGCGAAGATATATGCCTTTACTCCTGTCAGCATCACCGGCAAGTCTGATACCCTGAAAATGGCCATCAATGGACATGTCTCCAGATCTACATTTAAGTATCTCTGATATGGTGCTAAAAAAGAAGACCCAGAAGCTCACCAACTTGAGACAAGATCAGAACTTGAGTGTGGTCGGATGGCTCATGTCTGCCCTCCACCCCAGAGAAAAGAAAACGCTCTTCCTCACCTTAGTCAAATGAGCCCTGTGCACAACCTTGAACTGAAACAGACTAAGCCAAGCACATGAGGACCTGGCCAAAGACAAAATCCTCTTCAACAGGGAGGAGAAAAGATGCCAAGGGAAAAGCCTTGCGCAAAAAAACGCGAATCTGAAAATATCCAAATAGATAGGAACCAGGGAGTTGAAATTTTTCCAATTGCTTCTTAAAGCTGGCAGACTTTCCATCCATGAACAAATCCCCAAATCTGTTCAAACCACATTCCCTGCCATGACTTAAACTTTGAGTTTAAACCCACTGCAAAAAAGAGTTGATTACTGTAGATAGGGGCCAGCAAAGACAGGGAGCTAAGTTTAATATGCTTACTGAACTGCTTCCAGATTCTTGGAGTGGACACCACGACTGGATTCGAGGAAAATTTTGTCGGAGAGAATGGCAGCGATGTGGTTACTAATGTACCAAGGCTAGAACCCTTACAGGAACTTGCTTCCATTTGTCCCCATGTGGAACTCGGATCACTGAACCACCCCAGTACCTTCTCCATATTGGCTGCCCAATAACAAAATAATAAATTGGGTAAAGCTAAACTTCCTGACTGTCCATCTCTCTGGGGGACAGCCCTGCGGATCCTTGGGGCCTGACCTTCCCAAATGAAAGAGGACATTAATTTGTTAATGACAACGAAGGACCTGGGCAGGGAAGTGGGGAAACACTGAAAAAGTAATAAAAATCTCAGCACATTCATTTTAATAGTCTGAACCCTGCCTTCCAAGGACAGGTGGAGGTTATCCCACTTCTGTAAGCTAGATTTGACCCCACTAGGATTTTTTAAAATATCAATTTCGAATACCCAATTCATTTTTTCCAATTGAGCAGCAATTTAGTGTGGCCAATTCACCTACCCTGCACATCTTTTGGGTTTAGGGGGCGAAATCCACACAAACACTTGGAGAATGTGCAAACTCCTCACGGACAGTGACCCAGAGCTGGGATCAAACCTGGGACCTCAGCGCCGTGAGGCAGCAGTGCTAACCACTGTGCCACCGTGCTGCCCCTGAGTACTCTAGTAAGTGAGGCCCAGTCGTGGGTCACCCGGATACCCAGATATCAAAACCTAGATGTGGCAAGGTGAAAAGGTAACATCTCCAGATGGGCTCCCCTCCCCGGGGGTTAACCGCCAAGTATTCGCTCTCGTCCAAATTCAATTTGTACCCTGAGAAGGAGTCAAAACTCCTACGTAGCTTCATTATCTCATCCATAGTGGATACCAGGTCCCTAATATAAAGTAGCAGATCATCTGCATACAAAGGGCACCCTATGCTCCATCCGTCCTCTATCCCCCCCCCCACACCCACACACACTTGCTGGAAGACATCAGTGTTATGGCGAGCGGTTCTATTGCTGAAGCAATTAAAAGCGGAGACAATGGACATCCTTGTGCTCGATTCAGCTCGGGAGGGGACGAGTGTCCACCCTCACCCACCATCTTCCTGAAGATCTTTGCAAAATACTCTGTGGGAGTTGGGCCTTCCATCCCCTCTGGCAACCCCACAATCCGGATATTCTGCCTCCTTGACCAACTCTCCAGATATTCACTTTGACCGTCAGCCCTTTTTTGCCTCAACCATCAGAGCCATCTCCGCTTTCAGCGTGGCAATCTGGCCACTGTGCCTCAAAAGAGACATCTCCATGCCTTGCATCACAGCGCCAATTTACTGACTCGTTAATCTTTTCCAGTGCCAACCGAATGGGAGTCAGTGTCTCTTTTATTGACTTGCAGAGGTCCTCCGACATTACCCACCAATGCTTTTCAAATTCCCCCACCAAGGTGCCAGCAAGCATCTCTGCCATTAATGGGGTGGCCGGAAACTCAGAAGCTGCCTCTGCCATTTTCTCCACTAACGAGCCCCGAGAGCCTTCTAATTCAGTCGTCAAATTCAGGCTTCCACGCGTCTTCTCCTCGGTCTTCCTAGACATTTCCTCCATGTGGGCACCTTATTCCAATAAACGAGTGGGTTTTTAAACACACATGCCCCAAAGTATGGGTGAAAAGAGCAAAAAGAACAGTACCCTAGTGGGAGCCACCTCGTGCATGTCTTCCCCCTACTGGAAGTCCCAATCTTACACAAACTGAACATGACCTCTTTATTCTTGTATGTAATGCCGCTATGAATAAAACATAGGACACCAAATGCTTTTGTTAGGAAATCAAAGGTAGTTTTAAGGCATTTATTTGTATTGGTAAACATTAGAAATAAGATGTCATGTTCTGTAGACTGACCGATATGAATGATGCACATGTAGTTTAAATAATTTATTGTGACACAACTGCGTGATAAAAATAACTAGACTAAATTAAATAAGAAACTACTGACACTAACTAATTATTGTAGAGCTACTGCAAAATAGGTCTATCCACCAACACGACTTTCTCCCAACTCCCCAGACACGGTCACTTGGTGGGTTTACACTGCCACCTGGTGGTCGGAGGATGTGTATAATATTATGTCAGAATTGCTTTATGAATATCACATGCGGTATAGTTTTAAGTGTGTTTAATTTAATGTTTTTAAGTCTGGAAGGGCAAAACCGTAGATTCATGCTGGACGAAGGTGTTTTTATGTGTGAGGGTTGGTTAAGTTCCAACTGTGTTTCTATTGTGCTTTGAGAGGGCTAAGGCATAAAGAAAAAATAAAAGGCATGTGCATGTGGGGGTTGCTTAGTAATGGGGCCTCATAAAGTAGAACAGATTTTAAATTTTCGCTTTGGGGTCAATTCTCAGCTCTGTTAGATGCAGTTAGTTTAGAAGGCTAGAGAGTGAAACATCTCTCTCAGCTATGCTAAAAGAAAAGCCATACCACAGAGTAATAGTTAAGAAAACAAGTGCAGAGATCTGAAGAGCAGCTAGTTCAGGAGACTGGAGAAATAAAGAGAAGTCTGAGGTTAAAGGTCCTGTAACAGAGCACTGTTCAGCAAAGATGGACTGAACTGCGAAGAAGGCTGAGACGCCAAAAAGATATTTGAAGTGATTATCAGGTTTGTGAGATTTTCCTACAGCCTCAGGAACACGAGTTGATATAACTATGGAAATTGGTGGCTGGATCTCCGAGTTTGTGTAAAAGCAGCTAAGACCAAATAAATCCGAAAGGGGTTGGTGTAAAATCTTGGAGTGGATTCACTGTTAAAAGTGGAGCAGAAGCTTTGTTTAAAGTGACATTTGGAAAGCCTGGTCTGGATTTCGGAATGCAAACCGCTAAGGGAAACCATCACTATGAGAAAAGACTTAATTTAAAAAAAAAAAATGTAAAGTACCCAATTCATTTTTTCTAATTAAGGGGCAATTTAGTGTGGCCAATCCACCTACCCTGCACATAAGAACATAAGAACTAGGAGCAGGAGTAGGCCATCTGGCCCCTCGAGCCTGCTCCACCATTCAATGAGATCATGGCTGATCTTTTGTGGACTCAGCTCCACTTTCCGGCCCGAACACCATAACCCTTAATCCCTTTGGGTTGTGGGGGCAAAACCCACGCAAACACTGGGAGAATGTGCAAACTCCACACGGACAGTGACCCTGAGCCAGGATCGAACCTGGGACCTCGGTGCCGTGAGACAGCAGTGCTAACCCACTGCGCCACCGTGCTGCCCACGAGAAAAGACTTTAAAGTGTGTTTTTGGGAGTGGAGTTTTGAAACTCTTGCATGACTATCATTGGGGTTGGGTGGGGAGCTGTATTCTAAAGAGATATCCGCAAATGTTCACTTGAGGTTTTGTTAGAATCCGACCGGATGCCATTGGGTCTGCAACATCAGACTGTTGGTCATTTCTGTTCACCTCCTTTACCTGCTTACAACTGTTTTCAGTGCGTCTTTTTTGGAGTTCTTTTATTTTTCCTTTACCCATCTCCCTGCAGGCTTTGTGGTATTTGTTTAATTATTTCATTTTGTATTACTGTGTAAATTTATTTAGGACTGTTTGTTTAGTCCACTTGGACTCTATATTTATCCAGCATTTTCAGTAGTTCAGTTTATTTTCTACCACCCTGCAATTAAATTATTTAAACTCCTTTTATATCTCATTGAAGTTGCCACTTACAAAAATGTACCCTTGGGTATTGGTTTGCAGTGTTGACTTACCCAAGATCATGTCAGATTTAATTATATTATTATTTCTGTTGTTGCAATTGCTGTTCCATCCATTCCTCGTTGATTATTTGGGACCCTTGAAATTACCACAAGGGTAATGAAGTGCAAGTTTATTTATTAGCTCAGATTTTGGACCACTTTCGCTTTTGGTTAGTTACTGCCCTCTATTTCCCTATTATTTTGTTACATCTTTCTCGAAATGTATACCTTACATTTCACCGGTAGTCTGTAGTAAACTCTTAGGTTTAGTTGCTTAGTTTCTGTTGCATATCTCGATCAGATCAGCTTGTTACATATGGAATCCCATACCAATTGATCTACATGCTGGACCTCTCATGTGTGCCTGATACAGCTAACACATTTTTTTTTCTGATTGCTAATGGCAAAACATGAGGAGAATTCAGATGGCAGTGTGGTGGTACCTGTTTGTAGTTTTCAATTTTAAAGCCAACTAATTGGGGTTTTGCATCTGTTTCATGGACAAGTTGTTGATCAATTAAATTCTTCCATGTCAATAACCCAGTCTAAAATGATGTAGTCATTTTAATTTAGGATTTTACACAAGAATAATTTAAAAATGGAATGTTTTAAGCTTTCTGATTACAAATACATCCAACTCAAATAAGATTAAAGGAACAGCCTTTTATGATTCTCATTGGTTGGACTCCACATTTTCAGATTAAATCATACATTGAATAGCTTATCAATTAGGGGATCATTTAGATACAAAGGGATTACCTGAGAGATACAGCCTTAACAGCGTTAAGAGCAAAAAATGGGTATGAGTCAGAATAACAAAACAAATGGCAAAGCTTCAGCACAAATATGTAATGCACATATCTCCAGAAAAACTGCACTTTCATACCATGTTTTCCTTGTAGACACTGAGGGGAAACTAATTACTAAGAGCGTGGGTGCATAGAATTCCGATCGAGTCTGCACTGACCCTCTGAAGGAGCACCCTACCTAGGCCCATTCCCACCCCATCCGTAACCCCACCCAACCGTTGGACACTAAGGGACAATTTAGCATGGCCAATCCACCTAACCTACACATCTTTGGATTGTGGGAGGAAACTGGAGCACCCAGAGGAAACCCATGCAGACATGGGAAGAACGTGCAAACCCCACACAGGCAGAATCAAACCCGGGTCCCTGGCGCTGTGAGGCAGCAGTGCTTACCACTTGCCGCCCCCAAAAAATGTAAAAATATTTCATTTGCCTAAACTGAAAATATGTAGGAGTGTCCAAAATTTAGGGTCATTCGATAGTCACCAATAAATCCAATCAGGAATTTTGAAGAAACTTCTTCAAGCAGGTTGGGAAATGCAACTTACTACCACATGGTGTGGTTGAGGAGAAGCTAGATAAATACATGAAGGAGAAAGGAATAGAAAAAGATGCTGATAGGATGAGATGATGTAGGGTGGAAGGAGGCTCATGTGAAACATAAACACCATATAACCAGGTGGGCTGCATGGCCTGTTTCCATGCTGTAAGTACTATGAAATTGGTATGGAGCGCAAGAATGAATATTCTTCGCAAATGGTAATGGAAACCTATTATAATTGATGGAGAGCAGGAAAAGACTAGAATTAATATCATACAAACCCCTTTTCCGTTGCTGCTGGGTTCTTCAATTGGAGCAATCTATTAAGTGAGAGAAAGCATGATTCATGGACCAGCAGCACTGCAAATAGAATTATAAAATTAAGATTCAGTGACACAATGCAAGGGACAAATGTAAGAACGCAGACTGAAGAAATGAATAGTTGCACCATTTCAGTAAGGAGAATAGAAGAAAATGATACAGTTAGTGATTGGAGAAATTAAACAAGTACAAGTAGTGGCATGTTGACTTCGTAAATTCACAAATTTGTATCGGTTGAATTAAAGGGACAAGTATGTTTCAGTTTAATAATGAATTTGATTGCAGATAATTAGGATGTTGATCCTTAATGTAAATAAACCTGGAATTTGAATGTTCAGACGTTTGACCCTTGCATTATCTTCTTTTACTCTCATTCTATTTTTTCTTTCTAATTCTTGTTTTGTTTCCTTTTATTTTACTTGTGCTCATGACACTCTTGCTCTTTTCTTGCTTTCTCTCCACCATTTGGCTTTGGTTTCTTTCCGATTTATTTTCGTAGCTGAAACAGTTTAATTCTGTAGCAAGCCCAACCAATTTCTGTTGCTAGGTAACATTGATTTTATGGTAACCCTGTTGAGAATTTGGCACATCTCAGTGATGTGGCTATGCAAAATGTCGGAGACTCTTAACTACAAGTGGGGTGCCACACCAAATGGATGGCTTCTGAAAACAAATTGTAGGTGTACTGCAATTGATCTTGTATCCATTGAAATTATTATAATCTTTATTAGTGTCACAAGCAATGGATGGATCATCATCGGCCGCATATCTGCAATGCTTGAGCTGTCTGCAAGGTCCATCAACGGGATGGCCAGTTAGTAAATTCCATCTAAAAAATAGCAGTTTTTAGAAAAAGGTAATGAAAGAGGGTATACTATAAATGATTAGGTTGTTAACAGATTGGCAATCTGATGGAGAGTACAAATAGCAAAAGCTGCTGTGAAGTTTTTAATTCTTATCAGTTTACAGTTTCAATCTAAATCTCATCCTGAACTAGATTTAGTTCTCATACCATACAATTAAATGGTAGGATCTTTGATCAAAGGGGATTACCCAATCCTCAGGCATTTCACGTATTGACTACTTGCCCTTGCATGCTTAAAACTTAGAAAGCGAATGCTGGCAGGCTATTTTGCTGGAGGCGATGTCAGGCAAACCCGATGTTCTTGCCAGATATGTGTACGGAACACTTTACAGTAGTCATTCAATGACCATTCAGATTGGGAATTCTGGTCAACATCTGTTCCAATTCCCATAACTCAGGAACAACATGGCAAATGCCGTGCCTGCAATCAGTGCAGCAATTGGTCCTTCATCTGTCTGATTTATATGGTTTAGTAACACATGCGATATATTTATGTAAAGTTAAAACATTTGCTTGTGTTGTGCATTTGTCCACAAAACTTGCTGTTGACATGCACTTTAAGCTGCTTTTATGCCAACATTGTAAATAATCCGTAATAATCCGTAATATGACAACAGGGGCAGCACGGTAGCACAAGTGATTAGCACTGTGGCTTCACAGCGCCAGGGTCCCAGGTTCGATTCCCCGCTGGGTCACTGTCTGTGCGGAGTTTGCACGTTCTCCCCGTGTCCGCGTGGGTTTCCTCCGGGTGCTCCGGTTTCCTCCCACAGTCCAAAGACGTGCAGGTTAGGTGGATTGGCCATGCTAAATTACCCGTAGTGTCCATAAGGGTTGGGTTGGGAGGGGTTATTGGGTTGCGGGGATAAGGTGGAAGTGAGGGATTAATGTGGGTCGGTGCAGACTCGATGGGCCGAATGGCCTCCTTCTGCACTGTATGTTCTATGTAATCTATGTAACCACAGTTAGGGAGCCAATGAACAAATCCCACCAATGTTTTCTGACCCTTGCTGTTTCTTGGCTTCACCCAAATTGATTTTACTTGCTGATTTTTTTGAGCTACGATTAATTCTTTTGTCTTTTATCCCATCCTGTATTATGAGAGAAACCTCTTCCATTCTATCTTTCATATTCTAAAATATTCAGAATATTTAGTTCCAAAACTTTGTGCTTCGTTAATTCAGAGATAGTCAGCGGAATCCTCTGTTGGTGGGATCCCTCCGGTCCACCTGCAGCGCACCCCCCGCAGATTTCCTGACTGTGTGGGGTGGCCACATTGGGAAACCCCATTGGCCGGTTGTGGGAATGGTGAATCCCGCTGTCGGCAGTGGTGTGCTGCGCTGGAAAATGCGTCCAGCGGGCCGGAGAATCCTGCCCGTGCCTGTAGCTTTGATTTTTTTTTCCCCCCCTAATTTTCCTGACCATCACCTTGGTCACGAATGTCAGTTTACCTTTGTTACCTTTACTGTATCTCTTGACTCACTCCTGCTTATTACTTCCTCTGCACTACTTGAGAGGCTAGACATTTCCTTGCAACTTTCAAGTTTACCCTTTGATGAATCCTCCCACCACATGCTCCATCGTTATTAGCCTAGAGCTGTAACTACTTCCCCAGTTATTTGATTCACCAGTTCACCGATCCCAATCCAGTCTAAATGGAGCTCATCCCAACAAAACAGCCCTCTCTTTCCCAGGATTGCTGTCAATGGCCCATGAAATGAAACACCTACCAACCACAACATTCCTTTTCCATGCATGTGTTGAGATAGAAGATCAGTCATGAGCCTACTGAATGACACAGCAGGCTCGAAGGGCCATTTGCCCTATTTCTGTTCCTGTTTCTTTGGTTCATATAAAGTGTTTCTTCCAACCAGGGAGAGTAAAATGTATTGTTTTTCTGTCTAAAATGTTGATTAGATGTATAGTGTGTGAAAAGTAAAGGTTGGGTAACAAATGAAAAATAATTTATCGTGTGCCTTGAGTTTTGGTGCAGATTTAATTGGTGTAATAGCTTATTTGAAGCCCTTCTTTAATCCTCTGTGCGACTGTAAAGCCCGGCTGTAAATTTCAGATATCCTTATTTTATTTACATCTGTCAGGAGATTATGTAATCCATTTTCCTGTGGCTGAAATGTTGGTTTGGGCGAACAGAGACTTTCTGCTGTGATTGAAACCAGCTGGTACTACTTACTGACAGATGGCGGCCAGTCTAATTCGGAGAATTGTCTGCTTCTAATATACTTAACACCTGTTTCATGAGTGGATGCAATTTAAGGCCCTTTGATGGTTTGTCTGGCAGGAATGCTGCTCTGTCTCTGAACTGCAGTTGCTACTGTTGAACTGAAACTTAATAGAAACTGAAACCTTGTCCATCAAGATTCAGTTCTTGTGAATGATTTAAGGAACTAGCCTTAAATGAACTGTGTTCCAAAAACCATCGACAAAACGTGCACATTTTGGCTCTTCATTAAACTAACCAGACACAGTAAGAAAATAAGATATTAAACATTTGGTGTCACCCCTGCTGTAAAATTAGCTTACTTCAGACCCTTAATTCCTCTTTCTACTTTCTGCTGAACTGTAAAATGGTTTCAACTCTTCAATGGCGGCGCTATTTAGCTTTAGTGTGAACTATTTTGCAGAACATGTTACGGTTTCTAATCTGAGTCTGGCAAGCAAAATGTCCTACAATCGCTGCTGGAATTGGTGACCGTTTGTATTGATGAACGGTGTCATGATATCCATATTAACATCATATGGTGCAATCACACACACACTGATGGACAGATCGACGGACCAATCAACACGCGCGTCACCAGAAGGCACGTCCGATTTCCTCGATGCAGACTTTAGGGCACAGCTCCACTCGCTCCTCGCCCACAACCAGGAGGCTTTCAAGGGCATGGGCACACTGCCCTATACCTACAGAATACGGCTCAAACCGGACGCCACCCCGGTCATTCACGCACCTCGTAGAGTCCCAGCACCATTCAAAGACCGCCTCAAGCAGCAGCTGCAGGATCTCCAGGACCAAGGAGTGCTTTCCCGGGTCACGGAGCCTACGCCATGGGTCAGCTCCATGGTGTGTGTAAAAAAGCCCTCTGGCGAACTCCGGATCTGCATCGACCCTAAAGACCTGAACAATAACATCATGAGGGAACACTACCCCATACCCAAACGGGAAGAGATCACGAGCGAAATGGCCCGGGCTAAAATTTTTACCAAGCTTGATGCCTCAAAGGGTTTTTGGCAGATTCAGCTGGATCAGTCCAGCAGGAAGCTGTGTACCTTCAACACTCCCTTTGGCAGGTACTGCTACAATAGGATGCCATTTGGCATCATCTTGGCATCCGAGGTGTTTCATCGAATCATGGAACAGATGGTGGAGGGCATCGAAGGTGTGCGCGTCTATGTTGACGACGTCAGCATCTAGTCCACCACACCACAGGAGCACATCAGTCGTCACCAGCGTGTCTTTGCTCGGATACGAGAACACGACCTGCGCCTCAACCGAGCCAAGTGTTCTTTTGGCCAAACTGAGCTAAAGTTTCTGGGGGACCACATATCCCGGTCAGGGGTGCGCCCGGATGCAGACAAAGTGACAGCCATTGCAGCCATGCCGCAGCCGGCAGACAAAAAGGCAGTGCTACGCTTTCTTGGGATGGTCAACTTCCTGGGGAAGTTTATTCCCAACCTTGCCGCCCACACAACGGCTCTTCGTCACCTGGTGAAGAAGACTACGGCGTTCCAGTGGCTGCCCGCACACCAGAAGGAATGGGAGGAGCTCAAGATCAAGCTCACCACCGCCCAGGTATTGACGTTCTTCGACACTACTCGAGATACAAAGATCTCGACTAATGCCAGCCAGTCCGGCATTGGGGCGGTACTCCTGAAACGGACGACACTGCATCATGGGCCCAGGTCGCCAATGCCTTGCGGGCCATGACCCCCACAGAACAGCGCTATGTGCAGATTGAGAAGGAGTGCCTGGGTTTGTTAACCGGCATAGATAAATTCCATGACTATGTATATGGTCTCCCTCAGTTCACCGTGGAAACCGACCATCGCCCCCTGGTCAGCATCATACAAAAGGACCTCAATGAGATGACCCCTCGCCTCCAGCGCATTCTGCTCAAGCTCCGGAGGTACGACTTCCAACTGGTCTACAGCCCGGGAAAGGACCTCATCATCGCGGATGCCCTGTCCAGAGCAGTGAGCACACCGCCCGAATCGGGGGGGTGGTTCGTCTGTCAGGTCGACGCACATGTAGCCTTCACATCGGCCAATCTGCCAGCTACTGATGCAAGTCTGGCCCGTATTCGCCGTGAGACTGCAGCTGACCCCTTTCTACAACGTGTGATGCGCCACATGACGGAAGGGTGGCTCAAGGGGCAGTGCCCAGAATTCTACAATGTCCGGGACGACTTGGCCGTCATTGACGATGGCCTCCTAAAGTTGGACCGGATTGTGATCCCACACAGCATGCACAGGCTGGTCCTCGAACAATTGCACGAAGGCCACCTCGGGGTTGAAAAGTGCAGGCGGAGGGCCCGAGAAGCTGTGTACTGGCCGGGCATCAGCGACGACATCGCCAACATGGTGCTCAACTGCCCCACCTGCCAAAGGTTTCAGCCGGCGCAGCCCCCTGATACGCTTCAGCCCCATGAGTTGGTAATGTCCCACTGGACAAAGATGGGTGTGGACCTTTTTCATGCGCTCGGCAGGGACTACGTCATCATAATTGACTATTTTTTCAATTATCCAGAGGTCGTACGCCTGCACGACTTGACATCATCAGCTGTAATCAGAGCATGTAAAGAAACCTTCGCTCGCCATGGCATTCCGCTTACCATCATGTCGGACAATGGGCCCTGTTTTGCGAGCCAAGAATGGTCGTCTTTTGCCGCTTCATATGGCTTCACACACGTGACGTCCAGCCCTCTGCATCCCCAGTCAAATGGCAAGGCGGAAAAGGGCGTCCATATCGTGAAGCGGCTCCTCTGCAAGGCTGCTGATGCCGGATCTGACTTCTGTTTAGCCCTGCTGGCCTATCGCTCGGCCCCACTGTCCACAGGCCTCTCACCAGCCCAGCTGTTGATCTGTCGCGCCCTCAGGACCACTGTACCGTCCATTCATGTTCCTAAACCCGACCATGCTCCAGTACTGCAAAGGATGCGACAGCAGTGTGCTCAGCAGAAGGTGGCACATGACACTCAGGCAACTGATCTTCCTGCTCTGGCGCCTGGAGACAACGTCCGCATACACCTACCAGAGGGTGGCTGGTCGGCAACTGCCAAAGTTCTCCGTCGCGTGGCTCCCTGCTCGTTCCTAGTTCGCATGTCTGATGGCTCCATTCGCCGGCGTAATCGGCGGGCCCTTCGGCTGCTTCCGCGCTCGCTACGTGATCATGCACCGGTGCCATGCCCTCCTGTTGTCCCTGATGTCGACTTCGTGGAGCTTCCTGCCATTATGCCTATTCCTCTATCGCCCGTGGCCAGGCTCATTCCTCAGCCTGTGGATCCTGACCCACCCTTGAGGCAGTCAACCCAAATTCGTCGCCCACCTACTAGGCTGGACTTATGAGCCTGTTTGCTCATTGTTGCACAACAATTCAGTGAGTCCAATGTTAATGTGTTTCTCTTTTTGTCGTTCCAGGAGTTCTCTTTCGATATTTGATGATTGCACTTGTTTTGTTTGTGGTACAACCTCGTTGCTATGTTGCACCTGACACCTTCCTATGTATATAGTTTAGCCTAATGTACATGTTGTAAATATTGCGCACACATATTCAGCTGCACTCGGTACACACCAATATTTATTACCGTATAGGCACATATTTTTGTGAAAAGGTGGGATGTTATGATATCCATATTAACATATCATGGTGCAATCACACACGCACACTGATGGACAGATCGACGGACCAATCAACACACACGCAACACCACAGCCAATCACCAGTGAGAGCGCACGCACTATAAAACGGAACACCACAGATCCCGCTCATTCCACCAGGAGATAGCTCAGAGCACAGAGCTCACAGTGTGCCACTCAGACATACACCATGTGCTGAGTGCCTCTCTAAGATAGTGCTAGGGCTGGGTACACAGGTTAACTGGAGAAGTACGAACCACAGCCAGAAGTTTACAGTTGTTGTTATCCAGAGTAATAAAACCGAGTTGTACCATCTACAACCATGTTGGTTCGTTTGTATAGCGGAACACCCAACACGACAAACGGTATTAATATGCAGCACTGATTATTATGCAATATAAATTTACAGTGAGACCACGTCAATTTTGCTGAGCTGTTCATTACCCACAAAATGCTAAGTAT
This sequence comes from Scyliorhinus torazame, assembly GCF_047496885.1. Taxonomy (NCBI): domain Eukaryota; kingdom Metazoa; phylum Chordata; class Chondrichthyes; order Carcharhiniformes; family Scyliorhinidae; genus Scyliorhinus; species Scyliorhinus torazame. Next base: position 132,685,908 of record NC_092723.1, on the reverse strand, counting down.
CAAGAATATTTGTTGCTTCACAGTCTGGCATGGTCATTTAACATATTGAAGCCATGAGTAAACAACAGGGACTTGTCATATACTTTTATGCATGACTGCTGTTTTTTGTGTTGGGGGGGGGCATTCTTTTATTTTGCACCTGTTTGAAGTGCCAGCTGATGTCTTGCTCCTTGACCACTAAAATCCTGGTTTTCAGTCTGTTATCCTGGAACTGTGCCTGTCCAGCTCTTTGAAAGAGCTATCAATTAATTCTTCCACCATGCTGTTTCCCTGTAGCTCAGGTGAACTCTTTAACCGTTGAAACATAAGCAGGCTGATATTACAATTGCTTAACTATTTGGACTAAAAAATATAAATGCTGCTACTTAATGTTCTTTTACATGCTCCGCCTGCAATTGATTTTCATTTAAAATAAATGAATGATTAAAGCAGTCACACTAAATATAATCTATCATTAATAACTCTGCTTACTTTATTGCTTAAATTTATTTCTTCAAATGTTTCAAGAAAGCTAGACAATAGAAATTACATATCCCAATGAAATTGTGCTTATCCTGGACAAAGCTAGATGGATATATGACCAATTTCTCAAATTTAAAAGTCCATTTCTATTGCAGCAATCTTAATGGTATGTTATTTAGCTGAAGAATGCATATCAAATGTGTAGTATTTGTACTTGAGGCAGCCAGTAATGGATTTTTACTTGGAATCCTTTTCAGCTTATCTGATGAGAACCGTTTCCCCATTTAGATTCATGAGTAAAATTAAGCCAGTAAAACAAAGACAATTAAAGTTAAAATTTACAATCCTGTAAGTGTTGATAATCCGATTTTATATGTTAATCTTTCATATGTATTTATGACAAATTTCCTGTGGTTATGATTTCTTGTAGCTCTTGAATGGCAACATTAACAACTGAAACTGTCTATAAATGAATTTTCCGATGTAAACAGCTGCCCATCACTATTTAGCTGCATGCCTGCTGTCACAAGATGGTGCTGTAGCACCTCTGTTCCTGTTTCCTAACTGCTGAGCCCTGGCCATGCTCAGAATTATACAGCATAAAATGAGACCATTTGGCTCTTCGTGCTTGTGTTAATGCTATGATAGTGCTATGCAATTAGTCCTACTCCTCCACTCTTTCCCTATAATTCAGCAAATTTTCCCTTTCATGTATTTATCCAGTTCCCTTTTGGAATCAAAATTATAAAACTAAACTGTGGATCTATAGTTTAAAATGTCTTCTGCAGTCTGGGCATGTTCACAATGCAGGAATACAAATAATTTGCATTTCTTGGTCATTATTATTTTGCAGGCAATTACAGTAACTAATTTGTGTCCTTTAAAGTTCCACAAACTGCAATGAGATTAACGACCAGTGACAAAATCCTTGATACGCTTTGGAAAATGTGCCAGGGTATATTTTCTGAACTGTTGAAGTGGGAGGTGAGGCCCTGACTAAAACGCTCACTGAAGAATGACATCTCTAGCAATGCAACATTCCCTCAGTAATGCACCAAAGAGTAAGCACTAATGCATATTTTCAGAGGCGTTTGATCATTTGACTAATGCTTTGATGGGTGGAATAATGGGACCTCGCTAAAAGTCTTTGATTGAGAAGAAGATAGTGCAGAGAAATCATTTTCCAGTATTTCTGCAACTTGCAGTAGAATTCTATTTTAATCATAGTCTGCATCATTCTTCTTGGTATAAATGGATCAGTTTAAAGGTATAAATTAATATTGGACTCTGTGATAGAAAATTCAATTTAGTAACCATTTGATCAACTCTTGTCGTTATTTAAGATATGAAAATACAACTGTGAGACACATTGATGTCATGTTAATGGAGAAATTGATCATTTTGAAGATGCTAAGCCTCTCAATTTCCAGAATGGTATATTTGCCTGTATTTATGTAATCTTTTATTAAATACCACATCCTCGACGAGCATAACCGTGTATCTGACATATGAAATAACTTGTGGCTTTAAATTGCTGTATATGAAGGAAGGATAGCTACCATTCCAATTGTGTTCAGCTGTTACAAATTGCAAGTGCTGAGTAGAATAGCTTCCCTAAGCTACTGCATTTGAAAAGCCCTGTATGAAATGTGTTCTGAGAAATTTGATGTGATAAAATGCTTCATAATTGCAACATTTAAAAAAAAAAAATAAAAAAAATTGTGAAATTTCATATTGTGGGAGAAACAACCTTACTTATATTTTCAAAAAGTTCTGAACAAACTTGAAGCAAGCAAGTTTGGAAATTGAGAATACCTTAATCCAGTTAAACTCCCTTGTCAGGACTTCCTGGGTTGGCCATGGAGTGAGTGGTCGCACATTTGGTAGCTCCCGCTCTAGGCGGTCTTTTTTAGGCTTTCCCCCCGGTTTTCAAGTGGAAGTTTGACGGAAAAGGGTGTTAGGAGTGTGAGTAGAGGAGATTGACCCTCTAGTTTCTGAAGCTGAGGACCCGAAGTGCCCGAAAAAGAAGGAATAAGCCGGTCGAAGCGGGTGTGGAGCTGGCAACGCACGTGGAGATGGCGGAGGGGTAGGGTACTGCCCTGTCGACTCAATGGTCGACGGAGCAGCTGGTGAGCTTCTTGAATGAGAAATTCACCCAGCAACAATAGGAGAGTTTGGAGGACCTGGCCAAGACGGTGGACTCGACCAAGGTGGTGGTTGACCGCGTGGAGACGAGGTTGGCAGCTCGGGGTCAGGCAATGCAGAAATTGGAGGAGCTGACGGGAGAAATACGACTAGTAGTTCGCCTCGATAGCAGCGGAGATGGGGCTAATGCGGGACCACCAGAAGCGTTTGGAGGAGAAGGTGGAGGATGTGGAGAACCGGTCAGGCAGGCAGAATATTCGGATCGTGGATCTGCCGGAGGGGTGCGAAGGAGCCGATACTGGTGCGTACGTGGGGAAGATGCTTGAGAAGCTGACTGGTGAAGGTGCGTTTGACCGGTTGTTGGAGGTGGACCGAGCACATGGGGCGTTGATGAGGAGGCCCCAGAGGAATGAGCCGCTGAGGGTGATGGTGGTGCGGCTGCACCGGTTCCATGATAAGGGGCGAGTCATGAGGTGGGCCAGGCAGGCGAGGCGCTGCGCTGCGCTTGGGAGGGAAGTGAGATTTGCGTGTACCAGGATCTGAGTGCAGAGCTGGCCCAGAAGAGGGCAAGTTTTAATAAAGTCAATGCGACCCTCTACAAGAAGTGGGTAAAGTTTGGACTATTGTACCCGGCGCACCTATGAGTGACCTATGGGGGCTGAGAGCTGTATTTTGGATCTTAGGAGGAGGCAGTGGAGTTTGTGAGAGACAATGGACTGAGGAGAAGGTGGACCTTGAACTCTTGTGGAGGAGTTGTGATGCTGCTGTAAAAACCTTTGTTTAGTGCCTTTACTTTTTCCCCCCCTTGTTCTTGGCTCCAGTTCGGATTTTTGTTTTTTTGTTCTTTGTTAAGGGATGGGGGTGAGTTGCCTTTTTTCTATTCCTATTGTTAGGAGGGGTGCAATCAGTTGGGGGTAAGATGCTATTCGCCGGGGCGGGAACTGCCAGGCAAGCTGGGCAGGCTAGTTCACGAAGGCACAGTGGGGGGTGAGCTGAAGGTTAGCAAGGGGAGGGGGATTTGGGGGGGGTAGTACTGTTGACAGGGGTGGGGCCTTTAAAATGGAGGAGGAGGAGAGTTGATGACGGTGGACGCCCGAGGACGGGCCAAGGGAGGTGCGGGACATGGGCCGGAGGCTGGCCCAAGAGGGGCTGATTATGGGGGGAGACTTCAACACGGTCCTGGATCCAAGACTGGACCGGTCGAGCCCTAGGATGGGGAAGATATCAGCAACGGCTAAGGAGCTCTGGGGGGTTCATGGATCACATGGTGGGGGACTTGATCCGTGGAGATTTGAGAGGCCGAGGGGGAAAGAGTTTTCATTCTACTCCCATTTGCACAAGGTGTACTCCCAAATACATTTCTTTGTGCTGGATAAAATGTTGCTGGCAGAGGTATGGAGATGGTGTCGGTGGGTACGGTCTGGGAGGCACTGAAGGCAGTTATCAGGGGAATATTTATTTCTATTCGAGCACATGAGAAGGCGGAGCGGGTGGAGATAGAGAGGCTGGTGGAAGAAATCCTACAGGTGGACAGGAGACCCCCGAGGAAGGGCTTTTGAAAGGAATGCCAGAGGCTACAATTGGAATTTGGTGTACTAACCAAGGACAGCTGAGGAGGGTGAGAGCGGTGGCGTATGAGTAGGGGAAAAAAGCGAGCAGGATTCTAGCACATCAGTTGAGGAAGCAGGAGGTGGTGAGAGAGATCGGAAAAGTGAGAGCTGTATAAATCGGAACCCCCAGCCAGAGAGGATGAGGTGATTTTTGGGAAGGCTGGAGTTCCTGAAGGTGGATGGGGAGCTGGTAGAGGGCCTGGGGGCCCCATTTGGGGTTGGGGAGGTAATAGAGGGGCTAGAGGCGATGCAATTTGATAAGGCCCCGGGACTGGATGGATACCCGGTGGAATTTTATAAGAAGTTCTCAGGGGTGCTGGCACCATTATTGGTAAGGGCCTTTAATGAAGCAAAGGAGTTGGGAGTGCTCCCCCGCCGTTGTCGCAGGCATCGACCTCTCTCATTTTGAAGCGGGACAAGGACCCGGAAAACTGCGGGTCATATCGACCACCCCTTATTGGATGTGGTGCCAAACTCCTGGCAAAGATCCTGGCCCCACGGATCGAGGATTGTGTCCCAGGGGTAATAGGGGAAGTATAGACGGGGTTTGTTAAGGGGCGGCACCTGGCGACTAATATTAGGAGGCTCTTGAACGTTATCATTATGTCTACAGAGGGGCGCGAGGTTAAGGTGGTGATGGCTATGGACGCAGAGAAGGCCTTTGATCGGGTGGAGTTGGGTACTTATGGGAGGTCCTGGGACGGTTTGGGAAGGGATTTGTGGCCTGGGTCCAGATGCGTTATCAGGCACCGGTGGCAAACATGCGCACGAATTGGGTGAGGGCGGGGTATTTTAGGCTGTACCGGGGGACGAGGCAGGGATGTCCACTCTCCCCACTGCTGTTCGCCCTGGCTATAGAGCCTTTGGCAATGGCGCTCCGAGCTTCAAAGATCTTGCAGGGGATAGTGCGAGTGGGGGTAGAGCATAGGGTCTCGCTCCAAGTGGACAATTTCCTCTAATATATATCAGACCCGTTGGGGAGGGATTATGGGGATGCTAGAGGAATTCCGCCGGTTCTCTGGGAATAAATTGTATGTGGACAAAAGTGAGGCTTTTGCGATCCAGGCAAGGGGGCAGGAGAGGGGATTGGGGGAAGATGCCATTCAAGATGGTGGGAGGGAGCTTTAGGTACTTGGCTATCCAGGTGGCACGGGAATGGGATCAGCTCCACAAATTGAATCTGGGTAGCCTAGTAGAGCAGATGAAGGGGGACCTCCGGAGGTGGGACGTCTCCTGCTGCCTCTGGCGGGGAGGGTACAGACTGTGAAAATGACAGCCCTCCCGAGGTTGCTGTTTATTTTTCAGTGTCTCTCAATTTTTATCCACAAGGCATTTTTTAGGAAGATGAATGTGGTAATTTTGGGATTATTTGGGCTGGTAAAACCCAGCGGGCGAGGAAGGTGCTGCTGGAGCGGCGGGCGGGGGGGGGGGGGGGGCTGGCTCCTCTGAACTTTATTTTTTTATTTAAACATTTTTTTTAAAAATAAATATTTTATTGAACATTTTTGGTCAACCAACACAGTACATTGTGCATCCTTTACACAATATTATAACAACACAAATAACAATGACCTATTTTATAAACAAAAAATGAATAAATAATAAATAACAAAAATGAAAACTAACCCTAATTGGCAACGGCCTTATCACAAGTAACACTCTCCAAAAATATAATTTAACAGTCCAATATATAATTATCTGTCGCAATGACCTATACATATTATACAGTATATATTAACAACCCTGAGAGTCCTTCTGGTTCCTCTCTCCCCCCCCCCCCCCCCCCCCCCCCCCCCCCCCCGATCCTGGGCTGCTGCTGCTGCCGCCTTTTTTCCATTCCATCTATCTTTCTGCGAGGTATTCGACGAACGGTTGCCACCGCCTGGTGAACCCTTGAGCCGACCCCCTTAGAACGAACTTAATCCGCTCTAGCTTTATAAACCCTGCCATGTCATTTATCCAGGTCTCCACCCCCGGGGGCTTGGCTTCTTTCCACATTAACAATATCCTGCGCCGGGCTACTAGGGACGCAAAGGCCAAAACATCGGCTTCTCTCGCCTCCTGCACTCCCGGCTCTTGTGCAACCCCAAATATAGCCAACCCCCAGCTTGGTTCGACCCGGACCCCCACTACTTTTGAAAGCACCTTTGTCACCCCCATCCAAAACCCCTGTAGTGCCGGGCATGACCAAAACATATGGGTATGATTCGCTGGGCTTCTCGAGCACCTCGCACACCTATCCTCCACCCCAAAAAATTTACTGAGCCGTGCTCCAGTCATATGCGCCCTGTGTAATACCTTAAACTGAATCAGGCTCAGCCTGGCACACGAGGACGACGAGTTTACCCCACTTAGGGCATCTGCCCACAGCCCCTCCTCGATCTCCTCCCCCAGCTCTTCTTCCCATTTCCCTTTTAGTTCATCTACCATAGTCTCCCCTTTGTCCCTCATTTCCCTATATATATCTGACACCTTACCATCCCCCACCCATGTCTTTGAGATCACTCTGTCCTGCACCTCTTGTGTCGGGAGCTGCGGGAATTCCCTCACCTGTTGCCTCGCAAAAGCCCTCAGTTGCATATACCTGAATGCATTCCCTTGGGGCAATCCATATTTCTCGGTCAGCGCTCCCAGACTCGCGAACTTCCCATCCACAAACAGATCTTTCAGTTGCGTTATTCCTGCTCTTTGCCACATTCCATATCCCCCATCCATTCCCCCCGGGGCAAACCTATGGTTGTTTCTTATCGGGGACCCCCCCAAGGCTCCAGTCTTTCCCCTATGACGTCTCCACTGTCCCCAAATCTTCAGTGTAGCCACCACCACCGGGCTTGTGGTGTAGTTCCTCGGTGAGAACGGCAATGGGGCTGTCACCATAGCCTGTAGGCTAGTCCCCCTACAGGACGCCCTGTCTAATCTCTTCCACGCCGCTCCCTCCTCCTCTCCCATCCACTTACTCACCATTGAAATATTAGCGGCCCAATAATACTCACTTAGGCTCGGTAGTGCCAGCCCCCCCCATCCCTGCTACGCTGTAAGAATCCCTTCCTCACTCTCGGGGTCTTCCCGGCCCACACAAAACCCATGATGCTCTTTTCAATCCTTTTTAAAAAAAGCCTTCGTGATCACCACCGGGAGGCACTGAAACACAAAGAGGAATCTCGGGAGGACCACCATCTTAACCGCCTGCACCCTCCCTGCCAGTGACAGGGATACCATATCCCATCTCTTGAAATCCTCCTCCATTTGTTCCACCAACCGCGTTAAATTTAACCTATGCAATGTGCCCCAATTCTTGGCTATCTGGATCCCAGGTAACGAAAGTCCCTTGTTACCTTCCTCAACGGTAGGTCCTCTATTTCTCGACTCTGCTCCCCTGGATGCACCACAAACAACTCACTTTTCCCCATGTTCAATTTATACCCTGAAAAATTCCCAAACTCACCAAGTATCCGCATTATTTCTGGCATCCCCTCCGCCAGGTCTGCCACGTATAGTAGCAAATCGTCCGCATACAAAGATACCCGGTGTTCTTCTCCTCCTCTAAGTACTCCCCTCCACTTCTTGGAACCCCTCAATGCTATCGCCAGGGGCTCAATCGCCAGTGCAAACAATAATGGGGACAGAGGGCATCCCTGCCTTATCCCTCTATGGAGCCGAAAATATGCAGATCCCCGTCCATTCGTGACCACGCTCGCCATCGGGGCCCTATACAACAGCTGCACCCATCTAACATACCCCTCTCCAAAACCAAATCTCCTCAACACCTCCCACAAATAATCCCACTCCACTCTATCAAATGCTTTCTCGGCATCCATCGCCACTACTATCTCCGTTTCCCCCTCTGGTGGGGCCATCATCATTACCCCTAACAGCCTCCGTATATTCGTGTTCAGCTGTCTCCCCTTCACAAACCCAGTTTGGTCCTCGTGGACCACCCCCGGGACACATTCCTCTATTCTCATTGCCATTACCTTGGCCAGGATCTTGGCATCTACATTTAGGAGGGAAATCGGTCTATAGGACCCGCATTGTAGCGGGTCCTTTTCCTTCTTTAAGAGAAGCGATATCGTTGCTTCAGACATAGTCGGGGGCAGTTGTCCCCTTTCCTTTGCCTCATTAAAGGTCCTCGTCAATACCGGGGCGAGCAAGTCCACATATTTTCTATAGAATTCGACTGGGAATCCATCCGGTCCCGGGGCCTTTCCCGCCTGCATGCTCCTAATTCCTTTCACCACATCTTCTACCTCGATCTGTGCTCCCAGTCCCACCCTTTCCTGCTCTTCCACCTTGGGAAATTCCAGCCGATCCAAGAAGCCCATCATTCTCTCCCTCCCATCCGGGGGTTGAGCTTCATATAATTTTTTATAAAATGTCTTGAACACTCCATTCACTCTCTCCGCTCCCCGCTCCATCTCTCCTTCCTCATCCCTCACTCCCCCTATTTCCCTCGCTGCTCCCCTTTTCCTCAATTGGTGTGCCAGCAACCTGCTCGCCTTCTCCCCATATTCATACTGTACACCCTGTGCCTTCCTCCATTGTGCCTCTGCAGTGCCCGTAGTCAGCAAGTCAAATTCTACATGTAGCCTTTGCCTTTCCCTGTACAGTCCCTCCTCCGGTGCTTCCGCATATTGTCTGTCCACCCTCAAAAGTTCTTGCAGCAACCGCTCCCATTCCTTACTCTCCTGCTTCCCTTTATGTGCCCTTATTGATATCAGCTCCCCTCTAACCACCGCCTTCAGCGCCTCCCAGACCACTCCCACCTGGACCTCCCCATTATCATTGCGTTCCAAGTACTTTTCAATGCACCCCCTCACCCTTAGACACACACCCTCATCTGCCATTAGTCCCATGTCCATTCTCCAGGGTGGGCACCCTCCTGTTTCCTCCCCTATCTCCAAGTCTACCCAGTGTGGAGCGTGATCCGAAATGGCTATAGCCGTATACTCCGTTCCCCTCACCTTCGGGATCAACGCCCTTCCCAGCACAAAAAAGTCTATTCGCGAGTAGACTTTATGGACATAGGAGAAAAACGAGAACTCCTTACTCCTAGGTCTGCTAAATCTCCACGGGTCTACACCTCCCATCTGCTCCATAAAATCTTTAAGTACCTTGGCTGCTGCCGGCCTCCTTCCAGTCCTGGACTTCGACCTATCCAGCCCTGGTTCCAACACCGTATTAAAATCTCCCCCCATTATCAGCTTTCCCATCTCTAGGTCCGGAATGCGTCCTAGCATCCGCCTCATAAAATTGGCATCATCCCAGTTCGGGGCATATACGTTTACCAAAACCACCGTCTCCCCCTGTAGTTTGCCACTCACCATCACGTATCTGCCCCCGTTATCCGCCACTATAGTCTTTGCCTCGAACATTACCCGCTTCCCCACTAATATAGCCACCCCCCTGTTTTTCGCATCTAGCCCCGAATGGAACACCTGCCCCACCCATCCTTTGCGTAGCCTAACCTGGTCTATCAGTTTCAGGTGCGTTTCCTGTAACATAACCACATCTGCCTTAAGTTTCTTAAGGTGTGCGAGTACCCGTGCCCTCTTTATCGGCCCGTTCAGTCCTCTCACGTTCCACGTGATCAGCCGGGTTGGGGGGCTTTCTACACCCCCCCCCTTGTCGATTAGCCATCCCCTTTTTCCAGCTCCTCACCCGGTTCCCACGCAGCTGGCTGTATCTCCCCCAGGCGGTGCCCCCCCCCGCCCATCCCCTCCCATACCAGCTCCCCTTCTCCCCAGCAGCAGCAACCCAGTAATTCCCCCCTCCCACCCCTCCCCCGCTAGCGTAATTACTCCCCCCATGTTGCTCCCAGAAGTCAGCAAACTCTGGCCGACCTCGGCTTCCCCCCGTGACCTCGGCTCGCACCGTGCGATGCCCCCTCCTTCCTGCTTCTCTATTCCCGCCATGATTATCATAGCGCGGGAACCAAGCCCGTGCTTCTCCCTTGGCCCCGCCCCCAATGGCCAACGCCCCATCTCCTCCACCTCCCCTCCCCCCATCACCACCTGTGGAAGAGAGAAAAGTTACCACATCGCAGGATTAGTACATAAAACTCCTCTTTTCCCCCCCTTTTTAACCCCCCTCTTCGCCCCCCACATTCGCCCCACCACTTTGTTCAAATGTTCTTTTTAATAACCCGCTCATTCCAGTTTTTCTTCCACAATAAAAGTCCACGCTTCATCCGCCGTCTCAAAGTAGTGGTGCCTCCCTCGATATGTGACCCACAGTCTTGCCGGTTGCAGCATTCCAAATTTTATCTTCTTTTTATGAAGCACCGCCTTGGCCCGATTAAAGCTCGCCCTCCTTCTCGCCACCTCCGCACTCCAGTCTTGATAAACGCGGATCACCGCGTTCTCCCATTTACTGCTCCAAGTTTTCTTTGCCCATCTAAGGACCATTTCTCTATCCTTAAAACGGAGGAATCTCACTACTATGGCTCTGGGAATTTCTCCTGCTCTCGGTCCTCGCGCCATCACTCGGTATGCTCCCTCCACCTCCAACGGACCCGCCGGGGCCTCCGCTCCCATTAACGAGTGCAGCATCGTGCTCACATATGCCCCGACGTCCGCTCCCTCCGCACCTTCAGGAAGACCAAGAATCCTCCGGTTGTTCCTCCTTGCGTTGTTCTCCAGTGCCTCCAACCTTTCCACACATTGTTTCTGATGTGCCTCATGCGTCTCCGTCTTCACCACCAGGCCCTGTATGTCGTCCTCATTCTCGGCTGCCTTTGCCTTCACGACCCGAAGCTCCCGCTCCTGGGTCTTTTGTTCCTCCTTTAGCCCTTCGATCGCCTGTAGTATCGGGGCCAACAGCTCTTTCTTCATTTCCTTTTTGAGCTCTTCCACACAGCATTTCAAGAACTCTTGTTGTTCAGGGCCCCATGTTAAACTGCCACCTTCCGACGCCATCTTGGTTTTTGCTTGCCTTCCTTGCCGCTGTTCTAAAAGATCCACTGCAATCTGGCCACTCTCTCCTCCTTTTTCCATCCGTATCCAGGGGGGATTCCCTTCTGGTTTACCGCACAGTGTTTTTAGCCGTCAAAATTGCCGTTGGGGCTCCTATCAAGAGCCCAAAGGTCCGTTTCACCGGGAGCTGCCGAAATGTGCGACTCAGCTGGTCATCGCCGCACCCGGAAGTCGAACTCCTCTGAACTTTATTAACTATTACTGGGCGACGAATATATAGATTGTCAGGTAGTGGGGGAGGGGTTGGTGTGGGAGCGGGTGGAGGCGGCATCTTGTAAGGGCACGTGTTTGAGAGCATTGTTAACAGCACCTCTGCCGTTCTCGCCGGCTCGCTACACCACAAGTCCGGTAGTAGCGGCAGCCCTGAAGGTGTGGGGACAGTGACGGCAGCACATGGGTTTGAAGGGGGTGTCGGTGTGGACACCGATATGCAATAACTATCGGTTCGCTCCCGGGGGGCTGGACGTGGGGTTTTGGAGATGGCAGCGGACAAGGATCGAGAGGTTTGGGGACCTCTTTCTTGTTGAGGGTTTTCCGAGTTTGGAGGAGCTGGAGGAGGAGTTTGAGTTGCCAGGTGGGAACGGGTTCCGGTACCTGCAAGTGAGGGATTTTGTATGGAGGCAGGTCTCAAACTTTCCACGCCTCCCGCAAAGGGGGTTACAGGATAAGTAGATGTTGGGAATAGGAGTTGGGGAGGGGAAGGCCTCCGAGATCTATAAGGTGCTGATGGTGTGGGAGGGAGCCCCAATAGGGGAGGTGAAGAGAAAATGGGAAAAAGAGTTGGGGGGTTGGAGGGAGTTGGAGTTTGGGTTATGGGAGGAGGCCCTGTGGAGAGTTAACGTGTCCTCGGTGTGTGCCAGACTCAGCCTGATCCAATTCCAGGTGGTCCACAGGGCTCGTATGACTGTGGCCCGGATGAGCGGGTTCTTCGAGGTGGTGGAGGACAGCTGTGGGCGATGTGGAGGAAGTACTGGGAATCATATTCACACGTTCTGGACGATGAGTGGCCTTTGGCAGGGATTTGTGGATGTCATGTCAGTTGGGTTTTGTTTTTACGGGGAATGATGGTTATTTCATTGAGTGTTCTGTTGGATGTTATTGTTGAAAAGTGTTAAAATTATAAATTCCTCAATAAAATATTTCCTCCCTTGTCAGGTTTGCTATTAAATGCAAATATGCAGGAATAGGTGAAGTATCATGAATGCCAACCCTTTGCGTGTGCGTGCTCTCTCTCTCGCACACGCACGTCAGGGCAGGAACCCAACCAAAGTTTAGCTTTTTCTTTTGCATTGCATTGCACTATTACTTTTGAATTGCAAGCTAATTGCTGCCTAATCTTAGCTAATGCCTTGAGGGAAGCTGCAGGTGTAGGTAAATGCTACATTTAATTTTTTGATAAAATCTGACAGGAAGAAGTTCTGCTATGGTTTACTGCCATCAATAAAACTTTCCATTCATGTGGGATGCAATGAATAAAACTCGTGTGAAAAATAGAGTTTAGTGAAGACCGTTGAATAATACAGAAAGCCTTCAATTCAAAACGTGTCTGCTCTGTTTGATTCGCAATTGAGCAAATTTCCAAGTCTTCTTTGGCGATCACTCACTAACAAGTATGATTGTCCACCTGAGAAACCGTGTTACTGGTCATGGATTCTGTAGGTCCCTGCGTGGCTGATGAGCCCAATCCTAGAACCGTCTCTTGTTTTTTTAAAAAAAACAAACATTTTTTGGGGTATTTCAAATAACAGTTGCAGAATGAACAAGGAAAGAAGAGAAAAGAAACTGGGTTTCATACATAAAGTATTGTACAATGACATAGGTTTGAACGGGACTTTGCCGCCGACTTCCATCCTTGCAGAAGTCTCTGCCTGGCGTCCACCTCTTTTCCTGTCCAGAGCTCTGGGTGCTCTGATATCCCGAAGACCGCCACAGACGACTCCATCTCGACTCCCACCACCTTAGACATAGCCTCGAAGAAGGCTGTCCAGAATTCTCTGAGTTTGGGGCATGACCAGAACATGTGGGTGTGGTTGGCTGGACCTCTTGGCACCTTTCGCATTTGTCCTCCACCTCCGAGAAGAACCCGCTCATGCGTGTCTTGATGAGTTGTGTTCTGTTCACCACCTTGAGCTGCATCAGGCGTCGCCTGGCGCAGGAGGAGGTGGAGTTAATTCTCTGTGCAGTGTCTTGATCCAGGTCCTTCCCCTATCTCCGTGCCCAATTCCTCACCCCACTTTTGTCTGGTCTTGTCCAGTGGAGTCCCAACCTTATTCATAAACCTCCTGTATATGTCACCGCACTTGTCATCCCCCAACCAGTCCAGCCCCACCATAGTGTTCAGGAGTGTGTGCGTGGGTCTCTGGAGGAACTCTTTTGTCTCCTTGCAAAGTAAGTTACGCAGCTGCAGGTATCTCCGTTTGCTACCTTTCGGAAGTTTGAGCTTCTCTGTGAGATCCCTTGGGGCCCCCAATCTGTCGTCCACGTACATGTCATCTACTGTCACATCCCCTCCCCACGTCCCAAAGGTAGCGTTCATCCCTGCTGATGCGAACCCGTGGTTATTGCAGATGGCCAAAATGGCATCAAAACTGGTTCCACCTCCTAAGGGTTGGCCATTACCACCGGGCTCCTGGAGTGTGTGTGTGGGGGGAGCTGGGAGTGGTATGGTGGCCGGCGCTCAGAGAAGTCAATGTGCAGGAGGCCTCCTCCATTCGTACACAATCCGCCTCCGGCTCCCTTCTCCACGTTGACCTCGCACTGGTAGAACAGAAGATTTGGTAGGGCCAGGCACCTCACATGCCGCCCCATTTTAAAATGGAATTCCATATTCTAGGTACTTTTCTTCCCCAGACAAAGGCCATGATTAGTTTGTCAAACTTGGTGAATAAGGATTTGGGGATGAAGATAGGGAGCGATCTAAATATGAAGAGGAAACTAGGCAGCACGTTCATTTTGATCATCTGTGCCCTTGTGGCCAGCGAAAGAGGGAATGAGTCCCATCCTTGCAGGTCCCTCTTCATCTCCACCAGGCAGGAGAGGTTCCATGTGTGGACCCTCCAGGTGTGGCCCACTTGGATCTCCAGGTACCTAAACTTGGTCTGGGTTACTTTAAACAATAATCTTAGAATAGTCTTTATTATTATTGTCATTAACACGGCAATGAAGTTACTGTGAAAATCCCCTGGTCGCCACACTCTGGCGCCTGTTCGGATACACAGAGGGAGAATTCAGAATGTCCAATTCACCGAACAAGCATGTCTTTAGGGACTCGTTGGAGGAAACCGGAGCACCCGGAGGAAACCCACGCAGACACGGGGAGAACATGCAAACTCCGCGCAGACAGTGATCCAAGTGGAAATCGAACCCGGGACCGTGGCACTGTGAAGCAACAGTGCTAACCACTGTGCTACGGTGCACGGTAGTTCCTCCAGCTCCGTCCCCTCTGAGTGTTTACTTGGACGATTTCGCTCTTACCCAGGTTGAGTTTGTAACCTGAGAAGGCGCTGAGCTCCCTGATGAGTCTGGTTATCTTTCCCATGCTGGCTAGGGGGTTTGATGCATAGAGGAGCAGGTCATCCAAAGTCTTTATGTTAGAGCCGCATCTTTGACCACTTCTTTGATCAGTCCTTGGACTCTAGGTTGCTGGCATTCCTTTCTCTGGCTCCTTTTTCTGGGCCACCTTCTCCTGTCGGGTGTCCTCGAAGAATTGTGGCCCTTCAATCAGGAGGTTTCTTCAAGCAGGTCTTTTCTAAACAAGGGTCCCCCAGATGTTGACGTCTATGTTGAATTTCTTGAGGTAAGCCTTCAGGGTGTCTCCTGGGCACTACCTCTGTCCTCCTCTTGTTCAGGAGCCTTCCTTGAACTGGTTGAAGAAGATTTACTTTGGCAGTCAGGATTCTGACATCCTTCGCACACAGCAGGCCTAGTGGAGTTAATTTCGGATGATCATGGCCTTAATGCTGATGCTCTTGGTCCTTTCAAGGGCACTGATGTTAGTATGCCTGTCTTCCCAGCTGATGCGGAGAATCTGTCTCAGACAGCATTGATGGTTCTTCCCCAGGGTCTTGAGGTGGCGCCTGTACCCAAGTTTCTGAGCTGTAGAGAAAGAATTGGGAGGACGACCGCCTTGTACATGAGGATCTGGGTGTCAGCATGAATGTTCTTAGAAGTCGAAAGGAGACGCTGGCGGAATGAATACACTATTGGACTTCCATATCGGAGTCAGCCTTAGATGAGAGGTAGCTCCCCATGTAGGGGAAATGTTCTACGTTTGATAAGGTATCTCTGTTGATCTTGATGGAGGGAGAGGTAGGATCTTGTCTTAGGGCAGGTTGATAAAGGGCTTGGGTCTACTTGTGGTTGTGGCTGAGACTGATTTCTTCGGTATGCTTCCGCAAAAGTGTCAAGCATGGCTTGGAGATGGCGATGTCATCCGCATACTGAAATTTCATGAGCATTGTTGGTGTTTTCTTCTTAGATTTCAACTATTTGAGGTTGAAAGATTTGGGGCGGCCCGTTGAACAGTGGTTAGCATTGCTGACTCACAAGAAGCACTCAACTGAATAAATGTTAACAACTAGAATGCTTCCAATTTTCTGAATAAATTGAAAGATTGATAGATCAGGCCAGGTGATTGTTCATTGTTGGGGGACATTTTCTGATACTGGACTATGATATAAATTATAGTTGGCTCTGTAACTACATTTTTGCTCCTATATTACTTTTGAATAATCCTGCTGAGACAAAAGATACTCATTGGCTTAGATGCGTGTAGAAGAGGCAATTTGTAGGAATAGACAGTGTATGCACAATGCTTGTGTCATGTGAGAGTACCTTTAAGAAATGGGTGTTTATAAGAATAGGGATGGTAACGTGGTCTTGGGCCCAGGGGTGGTGAACAAAGTTTTTAACGAATTTTACAGTAAATTATATGAGTCGGAACCCCCGGCTGGAGTGGAGGGGATGAGGCAATTTCTGGATCAGTTGAGGTTTACGAGGGTGGAGGAGGACCTAGTGGAGGGGCTGGGAGCCCCAATTGAGATTGAGGAAATTATCAAGCGGCTGGAGGGCATGCAGTCGGGCAAAGCTCTGGGGCCGGATGGCTACCCGGTGGAATTTTATAATAAGTTCTCAGAGATATTGAGCCCACTGCTGGTGAGGACATTTAACGAGGCTAGAGAGAAGGGAATTCTCCCCCCGACAATGTCGCAGGCCTCGATTTCACTTATTCTTAAACGGGAGAAGGATCCTGAGCAGTGTGGGTCATATAGGCCGATCTCGCTTTTGAATGTGGATGCCAAGTTGTTGGCTAAGATACTGGCCACAAGGATAGAAGAATGCGTTCCGGGGGTGATTGGGGAAGACCAGACGGGATTTGTTAAGGGCAGGCAACTCAAGGCCAACGTTCGGAGGCTTTTAGATGTTATTATGATGCCCTCAGAAAGAGGAGAGGCGGAGGTGGTGGTAGTGATGGATGCAGAGAAGGCTTTTGATCGGGTGGAGTGGGAGTACCTGTGGGAGGCGTTGGGAAGATTTGGGTTTGGTGAGGGCTTTATTGGCTGGGTGAGGTTGCTCTACCAGGCGCCTTAGCGAGCGTGCGTATGAACCGGCTGAGGTTGGGATATTTTAAATTACATCGAGGGATGAGGCAAGGGTGCCCCCTCTCCCCATTATTGTTTGCTCCAGCTGTAGAGCCACTGGCCATGGTGCTAAGAGCTTTGAGGAACTGGCAGGGGCTGGTTTGGGGGGGGGGGGGGGGGGGGGGGGGGAGCACCGGGTCTCGCTCTACGTGGACGATTTGCTTTTGTGCATTTCTGGAGAGGATGGGGGAGGTTATGCGGATCTTGGAAAATTTGGCAGTTTTTCGGGGTATAAATTGAACATGGGGAAGAGCGAGATGTTCATGATTCAGGCTAGAGGGCAGGAGGAGAGACTGGGAGAGCTGCCACTTAGAATGGTAGGGAAGAGCTTTCGCTATCTGGGAATCCAGGTGGCTCGGAAATGGGAGGCACGGCATAAGCTTAATCTATCCCGGTTGGTAGAGCAAATGGAAGGGGATTTTAAGAGATGGGACATGCTCCCGTTGTCACTGGTGGGGAGGGTACAGACCGTGAAAATGACAGTCCTCCCCAGATTTCAGTTTGTCTTTCAGTGCCTCCCCCTCTTCATCCCTGAGGCCTTTTTCAAGCGGGTGAACAAGATCATTCGTGCTTTGTGTGGGCGAATAAAACCCCGCGGGTGAAGAAAATGTGGTTGGAGCGTAGTCGGGGGGAGGGTGGGTTGGCGCTGCCGAACATCTGCAACTACTACTGGGCGGATAACATAGCCACGATTAGGAAGTGGTAATGGGGGAGGGGTCATCATGGGAGCGGTTGCAGGTGGCATCATGTAAAGACACCAATCTGGGAGCATTGGTAATGGCACCTGTGCCATACTCGCCAGCCCGATACTCCATAAGTTCGGTAGTAATGGCGGCACTGAGGATCTGGGGGCAATGGAGGAGGTATAAAAAGGTGGAGGGTGCGTCGGTCTGGACCCCGGTTTGCAACAACCACAGGTTTGCACCAGGCAGGCTGGATGGCGGGTTCCAGAGCTGGCAGAGGGCAGGAATTAGAAGGATGGGGGATCTATTTATAGATGGGAGCTTTCCCAGCTTGAAGGGGCTGGAGGATAAATTTAAACTGCCGCCAGGGAATGGTTTTAGATATTTGCAAGTGCGAGACTTCCTGAGAAAGCAGGTGCCGGCCTATCCGCTGCTGCCGCCACGGGGATACAGGATAGAGTAGTTTCCAGTACCTGGGGAGGGGAGGGGAAGGTGTCGGATATCTACCAGGAGCTGTTGGAGGCGGAGGAAACACCGGTGGAGGAGCTGAAGGGCAAGTGAGAGGACGAGCTAGATGGAGAGTTAGAGGTGGGTCAATGGGCGGACGCCCTAAGCAAGGTGAATTCCTCCTCTTCATGTGTCAGGCTTAGCCTAATACAATTTAAGGTGGTCCACCGGGCACACATGAAGGTGGCGAGGCGGCGAGGATGAGGAAGTTTTTCGGGGTAGAAGATATGAAATGAAATGAAAATCGCTTATTGTCACAAGTAGGCTTCAAATGAAGTTATTGTGAAAAGCCCCTAGTCGCCACATTCTGGCGCCTGTTCGGGGAGGCTGATACGGGAATTGAACCGTGCTGCTGGCCTGCCTTGGTCTGCTTTCAAAGCCAGCGATTTAGCCCTGTGCTAAACAGCCCCTGCTAGATGTGTGAGGTGCGTGGGAACCCCAGCAAACCACGTCCACATGTTCTGGGCATGCCCGAAGCTCAGAGGGTTTTGGCAGGGGTTTGCAAAGGCAATATCCACGGTGCTAGGAACTCGGGTGGTGCCGAGTCCAGAGGTAGCGATCTGTGGAGTGTCGGACGAGCCATGAGTTCAGGGAGTGAAAGAGGCCGACGTCCTGGCCTTTGCCTTCCTAGTAGCCCGGAGACGGATCCTTTTAATGTGGAGGGACTCTAAGCCCCTGAGTGTAGAGACCTGGGTCAGTGACATGGCTGGGGTTCTCAGTCTCGAGTAAATAAAGTTTGCCTTAAGAGGGTCAATGTTGGGGTTCTCTCGGAGGTGGCAGCCGTTTGTCGACTTTCTCGGGGAAAATGAAAATGTCGGCAGAAGCAGCATTCTGAAGGGGGGGCGGGCGGATAGGTGTTAGATAATTGAGGTGTGTGAAGATTGGATCGGGTGAGGAAATGTTTATTTTACCATGTCAATGTTATTGTTTTTGTTATTGTTATAACAATTTTGCAAATACTTTAATAAAAATATTTTTTTACTTGTTTACTATTGCAGTGATGTCAGAGAGTGGGTGGAGCTGGGCTGTCTGTCAGCTTTTTACTTTCATTTTTGAGCAGGCTGCAGGGTGTGTTTTAGTTTCTTTTTCAGTGTTGGAGCTGAAGCCAGACCAAGCAGGGGTACTGCTCTTCTCTCTGCCATCAAAAGACTATCTCTTGATCATTTGGTGAATTCAGAATTATAAATGTTTTCAGTAGTGACTTTATCCTGATATGCTTCTGATAAAGGTTTTGTTTTTAAGTCGTATGGATGTTAAAAAGGAAAGCTTAAAGGTTTACTTAGTGTTGTCGTCTTTGGGAGATGTGTTTGAATTAATGGTTGCTAAGATGTTCACTGTATGTTTTAAAAAGGTTAACTTGAGTTCATAGAATAAACATTGTTTTGCTTTAAAAAATACTTTTCCATTTCTGCTGTACCACACCTGTAGAGTGGGCCGTGTGCTCCCCATACCACAATCTAGTAAAAGTTGTGGGTCACGTGAACTCCCACACTTTGGGGTTCTCTAAACCCTGGCCTATAACACTTGTTATTATCAGAAAGGACACAAAATGGCTGAACTAGCCACATCCCTGAAGAATAAGTTACAATCTGTAAACTACCTCATGAGAACCAGGTGTAGGTATTTATAGGGAGTATTTCAACAGCCGCTAATAACAACTTCACAGAACAAGGAGCACAATGTATCTTTAATAGCTCAAGGTCCCCAGCTGCACGCACGACATATCCTTATGTTAGTCTTGAGTGACTTGCATGAAGTTAGGAGCTGGTGAGACAACACCCACTTCAACCATAAATGTTTTAAACTGGGATGCTTAGAAAATTGATTGACTGCATGTAATGAATTGTGACGTGAAAATAGTTGATTGATTGTATGTAAATGAGAATTCAACTAATTCCGCCCCTTGAATCTGTATATTAACCCAATGAGAACCTTAGCTCAAGTGAGAAAGAGTATTGCGAGGCTGCGGAGCGTCCAAATCTTTCTCCCCAGATCTGATATAATAAACTGCTTTTTTACTCACTCAAAAAGCCTACGTGTGAATATTTTCACCTAACATTCATTGAATCGAAAAATGTTGTAAATATTTTATTTGGGAATTATTTAAGTTATAATTGTTTCCTCTGTTCAGAGGATTTCCCTACAAACAAAACCATTTTCTCCTGATCCCGAGTATCACTTCTAGTGTCACTTATAAAATTTAAGATTTACTGAAATTGAGGTGCTATGGAAGGAATTAATGTTCTTGTTACCTCTGAAGTTACTGACTTTTCCACTATCTGTTTCCACTATCTATTTGTACAAAAGGATTCAAGCATGTATCATTAGTTAGAGTAAAAAGAATACTTAACTAATACTTGAAATTCTTAGTCGTGCTATGGTGCTTGAGGATTTCTTGAAGGAAACCGTCATGTTAAAATGGAACATTTTGTATGTTCTTGAATGTGAACTCAACCTGCCAGTAATTGTTCCCCTGAACTTGTAATCTGTTGTATTGAAATAGCACACCAGTAAAGGGGGGAAGGGGGGTATGGAGGGTTGTTTTTCTGTACTGTGTTTTGTACTTAACCCTGTTGGGTTCCTTTTTCATTTTGTTATTGATATTTTATGAAAACCTTTAATAAAAATTTTTTTTTAAAAAGAAAGAAATAGCACACCAGCATTTTAGCAAGTATTTTAGCAAGTTTTATTTTTGGTGCCAAATTGAAATACTTTATCCAAGAAGAGGATAATCCGGCTATGTTGTACTGTGGCTAACTGTGCAAGTAACATGCACTGGTCATGATGGCGTTATGACACTTGCTCAAGAATGGGTGACTGGTTTCCCCACAAAATGAACATTCCTTTAAGGCTGCCGCACAAAGTTGCCAATGCTGCCATATCACAGTAATTTATACTAGCCATTTAGTAGTTTAATTTTTAAAAACACATTAATAATGATGTGCAAATCTTTTGTTACCCATAGTTGAGAGCTGAAGAAGCTATTCATGTAATTTAAAAAAAAAAAGAAGTGTTTAAATGACGAATACATGAAAATATACAAACTTTTAAAACATTATTTGCTTCATTCTTTTTCTGCTTATTTTTCAGGAGCCCTGAAGATCTTTCACGAGAGATTGTTCTGTTACAACAGCGTGAACTTGTCCTCAAGCAACAGAACTCTTCTGTCACTACCAGGTGAGTAGAGTTCTGGGACACGTAGTGAATGTTAGTTCTTAAGTTTTTAGGTAAACCAAATTTTAGGGAGGTGAAATGAGTTGCAGTGTTGTTTACCATCTGGAGTATGATTCATAAGCAAGATGAATGTTTTTGTACAACTCATGAGGTTCTATATTGCATGTGCTTTGTTTCTGGGTTTTCTTATGTGGGATACAGAATTTATTGTATGTGACTGAACCAATTCTTTTCCCTTTTTAAATTAGTTTCAATCAGAGCATGGTGCAACCAGCCCTATTGTCAACCATTATTAGTTGATTCACCAAAACTGCATGGAAGATCAATTGTACCGCCCACTCAATCCACAAAACAAAACCTTCCACGACATATTATAAACTTTAAATAAGCCCACCTCCCAAAAATTTACCAAAACCACCAAGGAGTAGCAATTCCTGAACCAGGTTGGACAGGATTGACTGAATGAAACTATCAGGATGTCTTGGGCTGAATTCTGTTGAATTTTGACAGAATGAAAGATTTTAATTTACTTCAGAAAAATTGATGAGGAAAATTAGTAGGAACGTGTTTCCGAAGCTAGTAAAATTCTAAAACGATGGCACAGATTGGTCTGCATACAGATATTAAGTTTAAGATTCTGAAATTTGAATTCTAGTGATCTTCCCACGTTGTTTTCTTTTAGAAGTCCATTCTTTTAAATGTAAAGTTGAAGCAGTTATTATCTTAATCATGCTTTGCAAATGTGTGATTATAGTACTTGCAAAAAATCTTAGCAGTATTCAGTAACATAAATGTGTCCCAGTTTGTATTTATTTTCAGAAGCATGACTTATTTGAACACCTTTGATCCTATTTTGTGGTGTTTGGAATATGAGCTGCCCATCAACTTCTTGGTTTTAGGCCTTAACATAACACTGGTTCTGACTCAACCGTTTCTAACTGAATGTGCCTTAATAGGAGTGAATGCCTTGAGAAATTAAGTGAGAGTTGGTAAATTTTGATCCAAATATTAAGATGTTTCATCACTTCCCCAGTATCACTGAGGCTATGGAACAACAGGATACTTAAGTTGGGTTTTTAAAAAACAGAATAAATTCTTCTGATTACAGTTGTCATTGCTAAAGTGTGCTCAAGCAAAGCATATATCTTTATTTTTTGGCTTTGAGTGAATGTCTAGTTTTTACTCGATTGCAATAATTCACCTGTATATTTTTGCAATAATTCACCTGTATATTTTTCCTCTTTTTTTTTTTAATAAATATTTTATTGAAAATTTTTGGTCAACCAACACAGTACATTGTGCATCCTTTACACAACATTATAACAATACAGATAATAATGACCTTTTTTATATAAACAAAAAACAAATAAATATTAAATAACAAAAATGAAAACTAGCCCTAATTGGCAACTGCCTTGTCACAGGCTACACCCCCCCCCCCCCCCCCCCCCCCCCCCGCCCAAATCCTGGGCTGCTGCTGCTGCCTTCTTTTTTCCCCCATCTATCTTTCCGCAAGATATTCGACGAACGGTTGCCACCGCCTGGTGAACCCTTGAGCCGACCCCCTTAGGACGAACTTAATCCGCTCTAGCTTTATGAACCCCGCCATGTCATTTATCCAGGCCTCCACCCCCGGGGGCTTGGCTTCTTTCCACATTAGCAATATCCTGCGCCGGGCTACTAGGGACGCAAAGGCCAAAACATCGGCCTCTCTCGCCTCCTGCACTCCCGGCTCTTGTGCAACCCCAAATATAGCCAACCCCCAGCTTGGTTCGACCCGGACTCCTACTACTTTTGAAAGCGCCTTTGTCACCCCCACCCAAAACCCCTGTAGTGCCGGGCATGACCAAAACATATGGGTATGATTCGCTGGGCTTCTCGAGCACCTCGCACACCTATCCTCCACCCCAAAAAATTTACTGAGCCGTGTTCCAGTCATATGTGCCCTGTGTAATACCTTAAACTGAATCAGGCTTAGCCTGGCACACGAGGACGACGAGTTTACCCTGTTTAGGGCATCTGCCCACAGCCCCTCCTCGATCTTATATTTTTCCTCTTAAGTGTCGTTTAGTGATACCTTGGTGCTATTTTACTGACTGGTGTATCTTCAAAAGTTCCCCACAAGAGTTGTTTTAAAAAAAAAAAAGATATGAAGCAGAAAATGGGAATACTTATTATTGGGAAATGCTGCAGGGACTAGTAAAACCTAATGATCTTTGTTCCAGCATGAAATGCTCGTTATCACTTCCTACTGAGTCTTGGGTGCTTTTGAGTTTTCTTTAGGGTGGGTGAGTGTTGAGGAAAAATACATATAGTTTAGTAAAACTAATGCCTCATTTTGCTGCACATCAGCTCTATATTTATGATTGACTCCAGTAACTGCAGGAGAGGTTACTATGTACTACTTTGCTACTTTTGTTTATTGGATGATTTCTCTTTATTTGTGATGAAGGATTTTTAATGCACTTTAAATATCTACCAGAAATGAGAACATTTCGCCATTTGACAGATTTCTGACATTTGAATTTTAGAATTTCGCCATTCTAAATATAACTCCAGTCTTTGTCCCGCTGTAGTCCACCTGGGGCTGAACAATAGAAAGTGCAAGTGTCGGTGAGAGGTGCAAGTGATGCAGAGTTGTGACTGGAAGAACAGCGAGTGTGGGAGAGCAGAATCTGTGAGGAGATGATTCTCTAAACGCACATCCTGCCTCTACCATGTTCGCTGCTGCAGCTGCTCCATAGACAGATTCCCTCCCAACTGCTCTTGCTGCTCCCCTGGAGACAGAATCTATGATTTAGAGGCGCAGAAAAGGTGGAAGGAAACCTGTGATTGGAGATTGAGGAGCGGTTACTCTGGCTGGCCCTGTAGCTGCCATGCAAGAAACTTTTGGTTGTGCTGTCACCAAAGCAGAATAAGGAGGGAAAGAAAGTCAGGCAGGATGTGGCCCAAAACCCAGAGCTGATTTGGTTGGGGGTCTGTACCCAACTGGGTTGAGGTCGGGTACTGTACGGGGCCGGGATTGGAATTCTGTATCGGGTTGAGGTAGGGTTCTATACTGGGACAGCTGTTGCTCTGGATGTGCAATGCTTCTTTTGTTCAAGAGGGGGAACTCGATCTGGAATTGCTCTTGCAACAACCGGTAACCGACTCTTCGTCTAAGGGGATTGCATGCCCCATCTTTTAAACATGGGACCGTGATCAGCTGGGTGATATTTTAAATTGTAAGGGAGGGATGATATAATGTTGTGGGAAAATGGCTACCCTTATTCCCACAGTGTTGTGTCAAACTGAACCTTGAATGAATTGATTCTTGGCTGCAGCATAGTTCCATTGAGTCAGTTATGATCCATCAGTTCAGCTGTGATGATCAATTGGATCTGGGAACTTCCTGACTTATGAGGCTAGTGGATGGATTTCTCGTCCTTCACGATTTTAACTGTTAACATTTTAAGTAAATAAATTTGCGATTGTCATGGAATGGGAGAATGATGGCAAACGAGAAACTAAACGAGCAACCATTCAGAAATTCATTTGATCTATAACTAGGTGACATAAACTGCTGCTTGTGCCTGTCGGACTTCTGTTTCATTGCATAAAATTATTGGAATTTGAGATGAAACTGATTTTATTATTGGAAATTGGAAATTGTAATTAAAATCCAAAATTGAGAGATGATACTAAGAGTGGTGTCCTGAACACCTCGTGTTAACTGCTTTGAAAGGCTGGGACTGAATCACCGTGTCTTCCTGGTGATGAATCAAGACTTTTCAGATGGTAACCTGAGCCCATTGGTCTATTAATTTCATCAATTTGATTGGTTTAGAAGTATTTGCATTTCACTACAGATCATAAAACATGGTACAATTTTCCAGCTCGTTATGTTGCAACTGCTTTGACCTATGATGTATGCATGATTCCTAGTCTCAAAAAAAATTTCAGACCTTTTTTGCCATTGGCCATTGTCATCCTTGTGTGTGCATGCCATTCTCACCCAACTTTGAAAATACGAATAACTATGGATAAGGAAGACCATAAGAAATAGGAACAGGAATAGATCATTCGGCTCCTTGAGCCTGCTCCGCCATTCATTAGGATCATGACTGTTCCGACATTCCTCATGTCCATTTTTCTGACCTTTCTCCGAAACCTTTGATTCCTTTGCTGATCAAGAATCTATCTATCTCCACTTTAAATAAACACAGGATTCTAACCCCACAGTTCTCTGTGGCAAGGAGTTCCAAAGACTCTCAACCCTCTGAGAAAAGAAATTACTCCTCATCTCAGTCTCGGGGTGCCAATTTAAGCCTATGTCCTCTGGTCCTAGACTCTCCCATGAGGGGAAACATCCTCTCAGCATTTATCCTGTCAAGCTCCTTAAGAATCCTATATGTTTCAATGAGCTCACCTCTCATTCTTCTAAATGCCAATGAGTAGAGTCCCAACCTGTTTAACCTTTACTCATAAGATGACCCCTCTGTGGCAAAATGGCAACGGCCTGAATCTTAAGCCCGATGCAGAATTGGACACCTTAAATTAAAGTCACAGTCAGAACCACAGACAAACCAAACATGGATATACTGGACAGAGACATACAGGGGATCGGAAGATAATTGGCCCCATTCAAATGGATCGGTTGTTGTGGATTGCCCGGATAAAGCCAGACTTTTGCCACCTAGATTTCCTGCCGTTACCTTGTATGGTACACTGTTAGGTGCGGACATGCGCCTTAGGATGGACCCCTGGGGGAGAGGCAGGGGGGAGAGTTCCTGGTGTCCTGTAGAATTGCAATTGCCAACTCCATTGGGTATTGCGACCCCAGCCCAGCGGCCTCATTGGCTAAGGGCCAGAGAAACCTCTGGAAGGACGTGAAGAGGAGAGTAAGAAGAAGACACCCAAAGACCCTCCCCAGAGTCACTGGAGAAGACTTGGCAGCGGACCAGAGAACGGATGGAAAAGATGTGTGTGACCCACCTTCGCAGACTAGGGTCCTGAGATGACTGAGGCTCCGAGGATTGGACCCTTTGCTAAATCAAGTTCATCGGCACAGGTGGTATTAGAATCTTGAACGGATTGTTTTGGGGATAATTTGGGAGAATAACGGTTTTACTTTTTCATAAAATATTTTTAATGAAAAATATTGATATCAAACAGCCCAGAAAACTAATATCAAACAGCACAATATTGTACAAATGGAAAGAAAAAGGCACTCAAATGAACTTATAAATCCCACCCAAAAAAGACCAAAATAACCCACCCCAATAATAACAAATATTCCCCACCCCCAATAACAGCTGATGGTGATTAACTCTTTAAAGTAGGAAATGAATTGCTGCCATCTCGGGTAGAACCCCTCCATTGACCTCCTAATGGAGTGGATGATCTCCATACCAGCAGAACCCGCCTCCGGGCTATCAACGAAACACAGGCAAGGACAACTGCTTTCACCTCGGTCTGCAGCTCCGGCGAGTCCGACACCCGAAAAGTGGCCACCAAAGGACAAGGCTCCAGATCAGTGTTAAGAATCGCTGACCGGTGCTAAAGAAGGAGACCTGAAAACTTGCATGACCAGAACAGGTGGGTGTGGTTAGCAAGCCCACGAAAGCGCCACTCATACTTGTCCTCCACTCCCATGAAAACCCACTCATTCTAGACTTTGTTAGGTGAGCCCTATGTGCCACCTGAAGCTGAATCCGGCTGAGCCGCACATAGGAGG
Organism: Scyliorhinus torazame; assembly: GCF_047496885.1. Classification (NCBI taxonomy): domain Eukaryota; kingdom Metazoa; phylum Chordata; class Chondrichthyes; order Carcharhiniformes; family Scyliorhinidae; genus Scyliorhinus; species Scyliorhinus torazame. The sequence continues at coordinate 132,659,001 of NC_092723.1, read as the reverse complement.
AAGTGGAGTTCGCTCTACGAAGGGCCTCACCTCACACATCGACTAACTGTTTTATTATGGTTGTGAATACATTTGGGTTGAATCGTGAACCTGTGTAGCCGTTTGCTCATCTCGCAAATAAGGGCACCTGGGTAAAAAGGTTTAATAATAAACTGGTCTGATAATTTACACATGACACCTCCACATCGGAGATCATCCTCATGAATTTTCTCTGAACAGCCTCCAATGAAATAATATCTTAAATAAGTGGACCAAAACTGCTCACAGCACTGTAATTGTGGTATCACCAGTACAGTGTATAGTTGTAGCAAGACTTCCCTCCTCTTCTACTCCAATCTCTTTGAAATAAAGGCCAGCATTCTATTCTCCCTCCTGATTACCTGCTGCACCTGTGTGCTAGCTTTCTGTGATTCATGAACAAGTACCCCCCAAGTCCCTTTGCCGCTTTCTGCAGTTTTTCTCCATTTAAATGATGGACGTTCTTTTGTTCTCCCTTCCAAAATGAACAACTTCACATTTTCCCACATTATACTCCATTTGCCAACTTTTTGCCCACTTACTTAACCTATCAATCCCTCTTGCAACTTGCCGTTCCACTTATATTTGTGTCATCTGCAAATTCGGCTACAGTATATTCGCTTCCTTCCTCCAAGTCATTAATATATAGTAAACCGTTTCGGTCCCAGCACTGATCTCTGTGGAACTCCAATGATTACAGGTCGCCAAACTGAAAAATAATCCCTTCCCCCACTTATTATTTCCTGCCCATTAGCCAATTCTCTATCCATGCTAATATACCACCTCCAACACTATGGGTTCTTATCTTATGGATAACTTTTTTTAAGGTACCTTGTTGAATGTCTTCTGGAAGTCCAATTCATTGGGCCTGTTCAAGATTTACTTCATCAAAAGAATTTTAAATTAACTAGTAGTAATGAAAAGGTAAAAAAGTAACTTAAAAAATACATAGATGGCATTCATCACTGCATTCTCGAGTACTTTCTTTCCACTTCACACACATTCCAAAACAATCTATTTTTATAATTGATTTTAACCTTGGATTTCAAGAAAAATATATTTTGTTTACCTTCCATGTCAATTTTGAGGGTATCACTAAACAATTTTCTCTCTGATTTCTTCCTTTTCTACTGTAAAAGATAATGAAACACTCAAGCACTTTGAATAAAAGAGCAAGTTTGAAATGGTTATTGAACAGCACCTGGTAAATATGTTTCTCACTTCACAGCTGTGAGGATTTTGGCGGATTGCAATGAAAGGAAAATAGCACTGCAAATCTTAATATAGGTCAGTACTGTCTTCAAGGCATCTTATTAAAGCCAGTGTACAGCTCCAATTCGAGCAAATATCAGGGCACCTCAGCTGTTGTATTGAGGTTCACAGCTGTAGATTATGAATGTAAATGTCAAAGTGAAATAAATTAGCGGCTGATTAAAATATGTCTAAACGCTGCATTATTGATAATTAAGTATCTACCCAAAATATTGGACCACTAACCAATATAAATGTGCATTTTTTGTCAGCATCTAATGTACAAACCAGCATGTAGTATGGATATCTGATGGCATGTACGTCAGCTTTTAAATCCTATCTGACATTAAATATTCTAAGAATATTGTTTTTGACTTAATGACAACCCCAATGGACTGGATTCTCCATCGGCGGGATCCTCTGCTTCGCTGGGAGCGCACCCACATCTGCGAATTCCCGACGACTTGGGGGTGCCCACAATGGGGAACCCCATTGGCCGGCTGCCGGGTCAGAGGATCTTGCTGCTAGTGAAGGTGCACCGGGCCAGAAAACTGGTGCGGTGGGATGGAGAATCCTGCCTAATGTGTCTCTAAACTTGACTCCGGTTACCATTTTGGGTTGAATTTGGAAGTGTGCAACTTTGGTGCTGTCTTGTACTCTGAGTGGAGTGCTTTTTATTTTATCTCTTGATGAGACTTATTCCATCTTTCAGTGGAATGCTGGTGACATATATTCTTGTCTTTCCTCCATTAAGTAATTGGAAACCTGAATGCTTTTGTCATCTTAAGGATGGACTTCATCAATACGGCTTGCCAAGCTACTTATTTGCACATTGTGTAAACTTCAGGAAATTCCTACCCTGCACATCTTTGGGTTGTGGGGGTGAGACCAACGTAGACACGGAGAAGGTACAAACTCCACACGGACAGTGGTCCGGGGCTGGGATCGAAACCGGGTCCTCGGTGCCGTGAGGCAGCAGTGCTAACCACTGCGCCACGGTGCCGTCCTCTTCACCTTTCTTAAAACAACACTTGGGAACAAAGATGGGGAGATTATGAACAAGAATTTGGGCGGCAACACATCCCACCTCTTAAAATCAGTCTTCAATCCCTCCACCAGTAGTGCTAAATTCAATTATGTAGCTGCTCCCAGCTCCGTGCCACCTGAATTCCTAGATATCGAAAACTCACCCCCACCAACCGGAAAAGCAGATACTCTACTGCCCTCTAGTGTTAATCGCGAACACCTCGCTTTTCCCCCATGTCAATTTATACTCTGAGAAACGGCCAAATTCCCCCCGGATCTCCATGACCCTATTGAAGCTGCCCAACATGTCCGAAATGTATAACAAAAGATCGTCCGCATACAATGAGACTCTGTGCTCAGCTCCACCCAGCTCAATCCCTCTCCATCCCCTCAATGCCCTAAGTGCCATAGCCACCGTCTCTGTTGCCAGAGCAAAAAGCAACGGGGAGAGTGGGCACCCTGGCCTCGTCCCCCGGTTCAGCCCGAAGTACCCCGAGCTCGTTCCATTTGTTCGGACACTAGCCATCGGTGCCCTGTATGGCAGCGAACCCAATTCATGAAACCCTGGCTAAACGTGAACTGACCCAACACCTCCATCAGTTAAGCCCACTCCACCCGATCAAACGCCTTCTCTGCATCCATTACCACCACTAATTCTACCTTCTGCCCCACCGAGATCACCATGATGATATTGAGCAATCTGCGCACATTTGCCGACAGCTGCTGCCCCTTCACAAACCCCGTGTGATCCTCCCCTATCATCCCCGGCACACAGTCCTCTATCCACGATGCGAACATCTTCGGCAACAACTTCACATCCACGTTTGGCAGCAAAATCGGGCAGTATGACCCACACTGCTCCGGGTCCTTATCCTTTTTCAAAATCAGTGAAATGGACGCCTGCTATAATGTAGGGGGGAGCTCCCCTCCCTTCCCTTGCCTCATTATACATCCCCACTCGCAGAGGCCAAGCTCCGCACCAAACGTCTTATAAACTCTGCTGGGAAACCATCCCAACTGGCCACGGGCTGCATCGATCCTACGCCTCCATCACCTCCTTCAGCCCAATCAGGGCCTCCAACTTCTGCATCTTCTCCTCCCCCACCCTTGGGAACTCCAACTCGTCCAAGAACTGCCTCATACTCTCCTCCCCAGGCGGAGGCTCCGACTCATACAATCTTCTGTAGATGGCCTCAAACACCTCATTCTCCCCTTCTGGCCCCTCTCATCCCTCAGCCTACCGTCTTTGGTTCCTTGATCTTGTTTGTCTCATTTTGAGTCTTTGTTTTCTTAATCTCGTACATTACGAAGATGGAAGATTTGCTGTTCATTCTGTTATAATATGCACCCATGCATATAATGAGGTAACAACAGGCAGTGACAGACATCCAGGTTAGCCAATCAACATACAGGAAAGCACACAACCAATCACCAGACAGAACACCAGAGGGGGCTTCCAAATATAAAACACACGAGGCATCAGCACTCCGCCTCTTTCCACTGGTGACAACTGTAGTGACAGTCAGGGAGTATATACCAGCCAGCACCTTCTACACGTGGATCAGAGCTAGCCTGGTCTCGTAAGTTAGAGTTAGTACACTTAGAGTAGTAGAGTGTCAACCTACAGCCAGCTGTGTACATTGTTGCAGAAGTTCAATAAATCGTATTGATCCAACGCCTACGTTTGGTGTATGCTTTATCGTTCATCTGTTGCAGTCTGTGTTACCCCAGGATGAATAACACAACACATTCTATGCATAATCAATAGATTTTTAGTTCTGTAAAATGGCTAGTTTTCTCCTTCAAACTGTACTGCTACAATATTTCCATTTTGGCAAGATTACTGCTGATTCTGCTATGGTCCTTTGAAGTAAAAACATTCTGGGATCGCAAATGTAACCCAGTAAATAAACCTGGTGAAGAGAGATAGAGGGGAACGAAGTAGCAAGAGAGAATAATTATAAAAAAAACCTCTGCATGGATTAATTGTGAGGACAGGATCACGCTATACCATTATTATTCCTGTAGTGTATACTTTGGAGGAGCAATTACATACATATTTAGATCATAGAATTTACAGTGCAGAAGGAGGCCATTCGGCCCATCGAGTCTGCACCGGCTCTTGGAAAGAGCACCTCACGCCTCCACCCTATCCCCATAATCCAGTAACCCCACTTCACATTTTCTGGACACGAAGGGTAATTTAGCATGGCCAATCTACCTAACCTGCACATCTTTGGACTGTGGGAGGAAACCGGAGCACCCGGAGGGAACCCACGCAGACACGGGGAGAACGCGCAGACTCCGCACAGATAGTGACCCAAGCCGGGAATCGAACCTGGGACCCTGGAGCTGTGAAGCCACTGTGCTACAGTGCTGCCCTGTTGATTATTTCTGTTGATTAGAACCAAGTCTGAGTGAAAAGGTTGAAATATCATTAAAAATGACATCACTCAACCAGTGAATGTTTACAAATATTGAGCCTGCAGGATATGACATTGGGAATTTAAAAGATGCATTTTTGTTAATTTTGTAACAATGTAAGCAGTTGACAAAGCATATCTCTAGATGTTTTTTGTTGTCATACTATGTGTATGTATGTACAAGTGTATTATTACATTTGCAGTTGCAAATGGTTGTTTTCTAGTTCCTGTCCCAGGGATAAATTAGTTAGGAATTATAGTAAAAATAAAACGTATTACACATTTAGTAACATTGGTTATCCTTGGTGCACAGTTCCATTGTAATGAGAGTTTAAAATGCATTGAGATTTGACAATTTTTTTGATGAAAAATTAAGATAAATAGTGTTAAAATTGCGTTGTTAGCTGGTGATTTTTCTTCATTTATTGTGCTCAAAATGTCAGCAAGCTGCTTATGGCATTTCAGGAAGATTGAGTTAAGTTGCGTTTCAGCCATCAGAAATAAAAATTGCACCTTAAAAGAAGTAGTGTTGCAATATGTGACATTTTTTGAATTGATATTTTTGTTTGTATAACTTATTTTATAGGATTTAGAACAATTTTAACCTTCAGCTTGATTTGTGTAGGAAATGCTGTCTGATTTACTGTTTGGTTATATTACACACATGATGATGTAAATTCCATTTTTCTGAGGTTGACTGGGGTGCCATTGCAGCTGAGAAGGTGAGATTGAAGTGTGGGCTAGGGTGGTGGGGGAATGTGTAGGAGGAAGAGAAGGGAAAGCATCTATTTGATTATGCCGTCAGTACTACCAAGCAGCCTGCATCTATATGGCGACTAGGGGATTTTCACAGTAACTCCATTGCATTGTAAATGTAAGCTTACTTGTAACACTAATAAAGATTATAATGCTCATTCAAAATTTATGTCTATCTTTTCTGAATATTTGAGACAGAATAAACTTGATGGATACTTGGATACATGTTATCTTCTTGCATCGCTGATTATATATCTTCTTGCACCGCAGATTACAATTAGTAAGGAGGAATTTTGGCCACTTGGGGAACATTACTTTTAAAAAATTATTTTTATCAGACTTTTTACATTTTATACATAAACAAAATCAAACAATAAAACATGTATCATCAACCATAGCAAACAAATATGTAAAAAAAATAAAATTATAACCACCCCTTCCCAATAGAACACCCCCACCCCCAAACGGCTAACATTGACCAGATCCTTGAAATGTAATACAAACGGACGGCATCTACGGCAGAACTCATCAATCGCTCCCCTCAATGTGAACTTTAGCCTTCTTGAGGTACAAAAACCCCATCAAATCACCCAGCCACGCTGTGACACTGAACATTGTCGCCTGACTCTAACTCAGCAGAATTCACCGCCGAGCCCACAACGAGGCATCCGCCATCACACCTGTCCCCAATTCCGGCTGGTCCAGTACCCCAAATATTGCAACTAAATGGCAGGGCTTCAAATCCACATCTAAAATTGTCATTATGGTGTCAAATAAACGACCCCCAGAAACCCACCAACTTGGGTCAGGATCAGCACGTGTGTCTGGTTCACAGGCCCTCTCGAGCACTGCTCACACTTATCTTCAACACCTCAGAAAACCGACTCATCCTGGCCTTGGTGAAATGTGCCCTGAACATTACCTTGAGGTGTATCAAACTTAACCTCGTGCAGGATGACGTAGCATTCACCCTGCGGAGAGACTCACTCCACACACAACCAACCAAAATGGGACCCAGCTCCTCCTCCACCGAAACCTGTTCTCCCACCACGATTAGACCATACCTCCCAAACACACATTTGAAATGCTGGCAGAGCTGCTGCCGTATGTTTAACATTCGATGAATACTTCACTGGAGTTTACCTCGCAAAAATAAACCCTGTTATAAGCCACTCCAGTCCCCGGAAAAACGCTTTAGGCAGGAAGACCAGAAGGCACTGAAACAAAATACGAATCTTGGCAGTATATTCATCTTAATTGCTTGCACCCGGCCCGCCAGAGAAAATGGAATTCTGTCCGCACCCTACTTGCGAAACTAGTGAAATTCAACTTGCTAAGCCGCACCCAATCCAACGCCACCTGGACCCCCAGATAGCAGAAGCTAGTCCCAACACAAACAAAAGGCAGCCCTCTCACTTCAATGTTCAACTTATACCCCAAAAACGAGCTGAACCTCTCCAATATCCCCATAATATCACCCATCCCAGCCCCCGGGTCCCTTACATACAGCAGGAGATCGTTGGCATACAAAGACACCCTATGTCCCACCCCCACACTTCACAATTCCTCTCCACTTGTTCGAGGCCCTCCAGGCAATTGCCAATAGCTCAGTCGCCAATGCAAACAACAACGGAGACATAGGACAACCCTGCCTCGTCCCCCTGTACAGCCTATAGGACTCGTGAGTTTGTGGTGTTAGTTCGCATACCAGCAGATGGTGCCTCACATAACAGCCACACCCACGACACAAACCCCGGACCAAACCCAAACTTCTCCAGAACTGTAAATAGGTTTCTCCATTCAACCCTGTTAAAGGCCTTTTCTGCATTCAAAGACACAATTATCTCCAGCTCTGGCCCCACTGCCGGTGCAAGAACCACATTGAGTAGCCGCCTCAAGTTAGATGACAGCATCCTGCCCTTCACATAGCCCGTCTGATCCTCCCCACAACCTCAGAGACATGGCTCTAACCGTAGCTGGAGGTTTTGCATCCACATTAAGCAGAGAAATTGGCCTGTGTGACCCATACTCTGTGGGGTCCTTATACTTCTTTGGGAGGAGGGAAATAGAAGCCTGCCTCAACGACTCCAGATGGGAACCTTGTGCCAATTAATCATTAAACATCCTCAACACCAGTGAGGCCAACTGATCCACAAATGTCTTGTAAAATTCCATCGGGAACCCATCTGGCCCTGGCACCTTCGTAGCCTGTATCTTCCCCTGAGCTGAGCGCACCTCCTCCAACCCCAACGGTGCCTCCAATTCTTCCCTCAACTCCTCCTCCACCTGAGGAAACTCCAACCTCTCTCTAAAAACCGTAATATCCCCTGCTTGCCCGCTGGCAACTCTGACTTATAAAGCCCTTCATAGAAACACCGGAACACCCCATTAACCTTTTCAGGGCAGACACCAAACCCCCCCCCCCACCCCACCTCACCTCACCTCACGATCTCTGTAGCATCTTCTTGCTGCGTGGACAACAGGTCAAAATGCATTTGCAGCTTCTTCTTGCGTACACAAAGTTCTGGCATGGGATCACTCGCATTTTCCCTATCCACAATCAAAGTTTCATCCACCAGCTCCTGGCATTCATATCTTGCCTCCCTATCCACATGAGCCTTGTACTAGATGATTTTCTCTTTCTCTTCTCCCCCCCCCCCCCAAATCACTGCCTTTAACCACTCCCACAATCATAGAATTTACGTGCAGAAGAAGGCCATTCTGCCCATGGAGTCTAAATCGGCCCTTGTAACGCGCACCCTACTTAAGGCCACAACTCCACCCTATCCCCGTAAGCCAGTTATTCCACCTAACTGTTGGACACTAAGGGGCAATTTAGCATTGCCAATCCACCCAACCTGCACATTTTTGGACTGTGGGAGGAAACCGGAGCACCCGGCGGAAACCCATGCAGACATAGAGAGAAAGTGCAAGCTCCACACAGTCACCCTTGGCCGGAATTGAACTCAGGAACCTGGAGCTGTGAGGCAGCAGTGCTAATCACTGTGCCACCGTGCCGCCCCAATATGTCTGAACTTTCAAAACATATGATACGAAGATACGTAGAGGGACAGGTAATGCTGAGGAAGGGGGGAGGCTGCAGAAAGACTTGGGACAGGCCAGGAGAGTGGGCAAAGAAGTGGCAGATGGAATACAATGTGGAAAAGTGTGAGGTTATGCACTTTGGAAGAAGGAATGGAGGCACAGACTATTTTCTAAATGGGGAAATGCTTGGGAAATCAGAAGCACAAAGGGACTTGGGAGTCGTTGTGCAAGATTCTCTTAAGGTTAACATGCAGGTTCAGTTGACTGTAAGGCAAATGCAATGACATTCATTTTGAGAGGTCTAGAATGCAAGAGCAGGGATGTACTCTTGAGGCTGTTTAAGGCTCTGGTCAGGCCTGATCTGGAATATTGTAAACAGCTTTGGGCCCCATATCCAAGGAAGAATATGTTGGCCTTGGAGAGAGTCCAGAGGCGATTCACAGGAATGATCATGGGAATGAAAGGCTTGTCATATGAGGTGCGGCTGAGGACTCTGGATCTCTACACGATGGAGTTTAGAAGAACAAGGAGGGGATAGAACATACAGTGCAGAAGGAGGCCATTCGACCCATCGAGTCTGCACCGACCTACTTAAGCCCACACTTCCACCCTATCCCCATAACCCAATATCCCTCCTAACCTTTTTAGTCACTAAGGGCAATTTATCATGGCCAATCCACCTAACCTGCACGTCTTTGGACTGTGGGAGGAAACCGGAGCGCCCTGAGGAAACCCACGCAGATACTGGGAGAACGTGCAGACTCCGCACAGACAGTGACCCAGCGGGGAATCGAATCTGGGACCCTGGTGCTGTGAAGCCACAGTGCTAGCCACTTGTGCTACCGTGCTGCCCTAATCTCATTGAAATTTACAGAATACTGAGAGGCATGGGAAAATACTGAGTGGACGTGGAGAAGATGTTTCCACTGATAGGAGAGACTAGAACCCGAAGGGACAGCCTCAGAAGATGGGGCGACCCTTTAAAACAGGTGAGGAGGAATTTCTTCAGTCAGAGGGTGGTGAATCTGTGGAATTCATTGCTGCAGAAGGCTCTGGAGGCCATGTCACTGAGCGTCTTCAAGACCGAGATAGATAGGTTCTTGATTAATAAGGGGATCAGGGGTTACAGGGAGAAGGCAGGAGAACGGGGTGAGTGATCACCGGGAGAGATCATCCATGATCTGATTGAATGGCAGAGGAGGCTGAAAAGGCTGAATTGCCTGTTTCTGCTCCTAATTCCTATATTCCTAAGCTTCCATACCATTGATGTTAAATTGGCAGGCTTATATTTGCCAGGTCTTTCCTTCCCTTTTGAACAAGGTTGTAGCATTTGCAGTCCTCCAGTTTTCTGGCACCATGTCCATATCCAAAGGAGATTGGAAGATTGTGCCCAATGCCCGTGCACCTTCTACCCTGACTTCCATCAACAACCAACAATGCATCCCATTCAGATAAGGTGATTCGCCCACTCTAAGAACTGACCTTTTTAGTATTTCCTCATTATCAATTTTTATCTCATCCCAACATCCTTCTACTTTATCTTAGTTTCAGCAAAGTCCTCTTCCTTGGTAAACACAGATGTAGAGAATTTATTTTGTACCTTCCCCGTATCTTCTACCTTCAATAATAGATTTATATTTTCATTCCTAATTAGTTCCATTGTTCCTCTTAAATTTTATTGTTAGTATGCCTATAGAAGATATTTTGGATTCATTTAAAAAAAAGAAATGAAAGTGCCGAATTCTTTTTTTCTAATGAAGGGGCAATTTAGCATAGCCAATCCATCTACCCTGCATATCGGTTGGGTTGTGGGGGTGAGACCCATGCAGACACTGGGAGAATGTGCAAACACCACACAGACAGTGACATGGGGCTGAGTCTAACCCATTTTGGATTCATTTTGATGTTGGTGCCATCTCAGTGAAAAATGTGCTTTAAAAAATGTGTGCATTATTTTTTCTTTTTTAAATTTAGAGTACCCAATTCATTTTTTTCCAATTAAGGGGCAATTTAGCGTGGCTAATCCACCTAACCTACACATCTTTGGGTTGTGGGGGTGAAACCCACGCTGACCTGGGGAGAATATGCAAACTCCACACAGACAGTGACCCAGGGTGGGGATTCGAGGATTCGAACCCGGGTCCTCAGTGTCGTAGGCAGCAATGCTAACCATTGTGCCACGTGCCACCCAATTTGTGCATTGTGATGACTGGTTTTACTTCCTAATAATAATAATCTTTATCAGTGTCATAAGTAGGCTTACATTAACACTGGAATGAAGTTACTATGAAAATCATCCAGTCGCCACACTATGGCGATGATTAGCCAAGAACACGTGGGTACACGGAGGGAGAATTCAGAATGTCCAAATCACCTACCAGCATGTCTTTCAGGACTTCTGGGAGGAAACCAGAGCACCCCGGAGGAAACACAAGCAGACACGGGGAGAATGTGCAGATTCCGCACAGATGGTAACCCAAGCCGGGAATCGAACCGGGTCCCTTGGGCTGTGAAGCAACAGTGCTAACCACTGTGCTACAGTGCTGCCATACTAAAGCAAAATACTTTGGGTGCTGGAAATCTGAAATAAAAACAAAATGCTGTAAAGACTCAGCAGGTGAGACAGCATCTGTGGAGAGGGAATCAGTTAATGATTCAGGTCGACAACATTTTGTCAGAAGATTTTTTTTCTGTGTCCAATGCTTCATTCTGAGAAGCACTTCTATTAGAAATATCTGAAGTGTTCTAAGCAAAAGATAAAGTAGTTTTCTGTTTGATGGAGGACTGCATAAATTCATTTTAGTAGCCATTGATTTGTGGAGAAGATGGTTTTGAATATGTAAGTGTGTTCTTGTCTAATCATCGCACTGTTCTAACCAAGGCAATTTTTCCAGGTTCTTGCCTTTGGTTTTGCCTGAGAAAAAAGGGCCATAACTTCCATCGAGTTGGCAAAGATATATCACTGTCATCCTCTAAAGATCATGAGGACTAGAGGAAGGCTGCCTCATTTCAGAAAATCTATAGATTTAGGTGGAAAGTCAGATTGCTGATTCAGCTCGATTTACGGAACTAATCCTGGATTGCCTGTCAGTTGCAGGGTACAGTTGCAAGCACAGCCTGTGGTGAACAAGAATGGGGTAGTTGTTGAGGTAGATGTCTCTGCTGGTTATGCATTTGCTCAATCCACTTGGAACATGGACTGACTGTGCTAAAAATAACGAGGATATTTTGGCAACAAGATGTAGTGCCCAGGCTGCTTAGGCAATATGGATTTATGTTTACATTGCTCCATGTTGATTTAATAGTGGTGTTTTAAGTGCAGGTTTCAAAATGTTTCTACATCTCCTGGGAGCGAGAATTTGAAATTGCTGCAGTTTGTTTATCCGTTCGAGATGTGGGCATCGCTGGTTGGGCCAGCATTTATTGCCCATCCATGGGGACAATTAAGAGTCAACCACATTGCTGTGGATATGGAGTCACAGGTAGGTTTGTGGGTCTAGAGTCACATGTAGGCTAGACTAGTTAAGGATGACAGGTGGGTTTTTACAACAATCAACAATGGTTTCATGGTCATCATCACACTTTTAATTCCAAGTATTGTACTGAATTCAAATTTCACTTTCTGGTGGGATTCGAGCCTGGGTCCCCAGAGCATTACCCTCGGTCTCTGGATTACTAGGATTACATGGATACAGGGGATAAAAGGTTTATGGAACATTCCAGATGCAAAGGCCTTCTTGCTGAGCATACTGGATGACGTTTACCCAAGAATAAGCTGTCCAAATTGATTTGGCTGTGAGCCAAGTTCCTGCTGTGTTGAGGAATTAGATGAAAACATTGGCAAATATGCTACATTTACTGGTGATGGATGCTCTAGATACAAAGGCCAGGATGAACGCTTATGGCACTGTTCCACATCCTTTGCTCGGCATAGAATTTGCTTGATCTTCTGATAGACATCAATTCAGACGAGACACTGAGAAGCAGTGAACCAATGCTTTAATAAACTAAATATGTGCCAACCTGTAGCTCTTCCCACACTGCAAGACTGCCCCAGATCACCAGGCTTCATACCTCCACAGCTGGGCGGAGCCAGCAGCAGCACCAATAGTAACATTCCAACAGTACAACTGCAACAACCAATAACAGAACAGCAATAACAATAAGTATATACAACAATGGAGATAATGATAGTAATAGAACAGTAGAACAATAGTGAACATATATACAACAGCCTTACGTAGCCATACGTGGCTCACCACATTCGTGCCCCCCCCCCGCCCCGTTTATAAAAAAAAAAGCCCGGCGGGGGTGAAAGGGCTCACCAGTTCAGTCTCACAGGAGGAAGAATTGTTTGCTGCGAATGCCTCAGCTCCGGCTGCGGCGTGGACACTGGCGTCGAAACCTTCGCCTCCGGGAGCACATCGTCCGCACAACACGTTCACGGATAGGGTGACGACGCAGCGGCAGGGCTAAAGGACCCTGTGGGAGATTTTGGTGAAAGTGTGGGTGGGGAGGTGGCTGGGAGGGGTGCGGTGATAATGGGCGCAGGGGTATCCGCGGGAGCCAGGTCCCAGATGGAGACTGTGTCCTGTCGTCCATCGCGGTGTGCCACATACGCGTTGTAGCCAGTTAAAATGGCTAACTCACGATTTAGAATGGCCAACCCCGATTTAAAATGGCGAATGGAAAAGGCTGATGGGAAAATCAGCCAACAGGACTAAAACAAACAGCTGCAGGTAAAACTGTGTATTCGCCTCTGGGAAGGCCAGACAAGATCGATACCTGCAGCCACCAGCACAACAAAACACCAGCCATCTGAATATTAATTAGCAATCCCCGGGAACAAATTAGACACAAAGCCAACCCAGACTTTTCGGCGCCAACAGGACCCTACACAAAGAGAGGTGAACGATCACCCCAAGACCGCCCATCGATCAAGGAATCGCTCCAGCATTGGAGAATATCGAACCAAGTGATTGGGACGAAGTCCAATCACTTGGAACCAGGTACAGGGTCCGCCCCGAAAGGCGGGAAGCCCCTGGGGACTATAAGTATAGAGTCCAAGTTCAAATCGACCCTTCTTCACCCTGCTGCAACCCCTGCTGCCTTCTGCTGACCTTCTGCAACAGCTGCTCAAATCGTAAGTCTTACTTCAACGCTCGCTCCGAGATAGGCGTTCCTAGCTATCGATCTGTACCGGCTTCGAATCCCGCAGGCTCATAAAGGCCATTCGTTTCCCTGACCTGGTAGGCCATTTCCAAGTTAAATATAGGAAGTAGCTTAGAAGTAGAATTTATGCATGAGTATTGATTGCTGTATATAATAAATGTGCGTTGATTTAACTCTTACTAAGCGGTGTGTTGGATTATTGATCATTACTCGGACTTGAACCACGTGGCGGTATCAGAAAGATACCTGGCGACTCGAGCAAAGGTGATAGAACAGAGCAATTAAACTAAGGCTAAAGTTAGCAGCAACAGCGTACTGACGGTTCGCGTGGTGAAGCTGAACCCGCTCGACCAGGGGATCGGCCTTATGGCTCCTCGCGTGTTTCCGTAGGAGGACCGGCTCAGGTATCGTTAACCAGGCCAGGAGCGAGACCCCGGAGATCGACGTTCTGGGAAAGACAAATAGACGGCTGTGAGGGGTCTCGTTTGTGGCAGTACACAGAAGCGACCGGATGGAGTGGAGCGCGTCAGGGAGGACCCCTTGCCAGCGTGAGACTTCTAGACCGTAGGGCCAGAAGGACGGCCTTCCAGACCGTAGCATTCGCCCTCTCCACCTGTCCGTTCCCCCGGGGGTTGTAGCTGGTTGACGCCCTTACTGAGCAGGTACTGACACAGCTCCTCACTCATAAAAGAGGAGCCCCGATCGCTATGTACATAGGTGGGGAAACCAAATGGAGAAAATGCTGTGCAGGGCCTTGATGACAGTGGTAGAGGACATATCAGGACAAGGGATTGCAAACGGGAAGCGGGAGTACTCACAACAACGTTGAGAAAGTACACATTCCGGTCAGTGGAGGGGTGTGGCCCTTTGAAGTCCATGCTGAGGCGTTCAAAAGGGCAGGAGGCCTTCACCAGGTGAGCCTTGTCCGGCCGATAGAAGTGCGGCTTGCACTCTGCACAGATTTGGCAAACCCTGGTCACAGCCCTGACATCGTCAATGGAGTAGGGCAGGTTGCGGGCCTTGACGAAGTGAAGAAGCCGGGTGACCCCCGGGTGACGGAGGTCGTTGTGGATGGCCTGTAACCGGTCTGTTTGTGCGCTGGCGCATATACCGCGGGACAGGGCATCTGGGGGCTCGTTGAGCTTCTCGGGGCGATACAAGATGTCGTAGTTATAGGTGGTGAGTTAGATTCTCCACCTCAAAATCTTGTCGTTCTTAACCTTGCCCCGCTGCGTGTTATTAAACATGAAGGCAACTGACCGTTGGTCTGTGAGGAGAGTGAATCTCCTGCCGGCCAGGTAATGCCTCCAATGTCGCACAGCTTCCACAATGGCTTGTGCTTCCTTCTCGACGGAGGAGTGTCAAATCTCAGAGGCATGGAGGGTACGGGAAAAAAAGGAGACAGGCCTTCCTGCCTGGTTGAGGGTAACGGCCAGGGCAAAGTCAGACGCATCGCTCTCCACCTGGAATGGAAGGGATTCATCCACATTTGGCAAACCCTGGTCACAGCCCTGACATCGGGATTCATCACAGGATTCATCGTAGCCTTGGCATTGTCGGCTCTGATGCAGTTGAAAGCCAAGCGGACCTCAGCCGTCAGGGGAAAAATGGTGGACTTAATGAGTCGGCGGGCCTTGTCCGTGTGGTTGGGGACCCACTGGGCATAATATGAGAAAAACCCCAGGCATCGTCTCAGGGCCTTGGGGCAGTGGGGAAGGGGGAGCTGGAGAAGGGAGTGCATGCGGTCGGGATCGGGCCCTAGGACACCGTTTTCCACGACATAGCCGAGGATGGCTAGCCGGGTTGTGTGGAAAACGCAGTTCTCCTTATTGTAGGTTAAATTAAGGAGTCGGGCGGTGCGGAGGAATTTGTCTAGGTTCGCGTCATAGTCTTGCAGGTCATGGCTGCAGATGGTGACATTATCCAAGTCCGGCAGCGTGGCCCGCAGCCCGTACTGGTGCACCATTCGGTCCATTGTTCGTTGGAAGACCGAAAGTCTGTTGGTGACGCCGAAGGGGACCCTGAGGAAATGGAAGAGGCAGCCATCTGCCTCGAAGGCAGTGTATTGGCGGTCTTTCGGCCGGATAGGGAGCTGGTGGTACGCCGATTTCAAGTCTACCGTAGAGCAGACTCGATACTGCGCCATTTGATTGACCATATCCGATATGCATGGGAGAAGTACGCATCAAGCTGCGTGTACCGGTTGATCGTCTGACTGTAGTCGACTACCATCCGGTTCTTTTCCCCGGTCCTGACGACCACCACTTGCGCTCTCCAAGGGCTGTTGCTGGCCTCGATGGTCCCTTCCTCCAGGAGCCGCTGAACCTCTGACCTGATGAAGGCCCTGCCCTGAGCACTTTACCGTCTGCTCCGGGTGGTAACAGGCTTACAGTCTGGAGTGAGGTTCACGAAGAGCGAGGGAGGGGTGACCTTCAGGGTCGCGAGGCTACAGATCGTGACGGGGGGCACGGGTCCCCCGAATTTTAGTGTTAGGCTTCTGAGGTTGCACTGGAAATCTAACCCGAGCAGGAGGGGAGCGCAGAGATGAGGAAGGATGTAGAGCTTAAAGTTAGTGTACTCTACGCCTTGTATTGACAGGTTTGCGATGCAATATCCCTGGATCTGTACGGAGTGCGAACCGGACGCGAGGGATATAGTCTGCGAGACGGGGAGGACCTGGAGGGGCAGCGCCTTACCGTATCCGGGTGGACAAAACTATCTGCTCCCGGAGTTGAAGAGGCAGGACACCTGCTGCCCGTTGAATTTGACAGCCATCATCGAATTTTGCAGATGGTAAGGCTGGGACAGGTCGAGCTGGACCGAGCTGAGGTAATGCGAAGGACTATCTGTGGCAGCAGCGTGATCACAAAATGGTGGCGTCGACGTTGTCAGCCAAGATGGCGGCGCCCACAGGTCGCATGTGGCGGGCTGCGTCGGCGACGACGACCAAGATAGCGTCCTGCACGGGTCGCACGCGGCGGATGACTCGTCGGAAAGGGGTGGTCCCGGCAGACACGATGCCACGTTGTGGGGTCTGTGAGCCTCAGGCCGACAGGCTTTTGATTTTGGGGCTTTAAAGCGGCTCAGACACCTTCGCAAAATTACCTTTCTTGCCGCACTCATTACACACAGCGCTGCATGCTGGGCAGCGCTGCCGGGGATGCTGGTCCTGCCCACAGAAATAACAGCAATGTCCTCGGAGCTGGCCGGCAGCCGTGGCGCAGGAGTGAGGTACGCCTGGGTCGGGTGATGGCTTCGCCTCTGACGTCCCCGAGGATGCCGCGTGGTCGGACGGGAAGGGCTCGAGGCTCTGGAAAGCCACTTCTAATGAGGTAGCCAGCATCACTGTCGCCTCGAGGTCAAGAGCCCCTTTCTTGAGGAGGCGCTGCCGGACATAGCTGGACCGGACACCAGCCACATAAGTGTCCGAATCATTAGCTCAGAATGCTCCGATGCAGAGACCACCCGGCAGTTACAACTGCGGGCGAGTACCCTCAACTCACGAAGATATTCCGCGAGCGACTCACCCTGGCGCTGACGCCGCGTGGTGACGAGGTGTCGGGCGAGGACCTCGTTGACCGGCCTCACAAACTTCCTTGAGTACATCTACAGCCTCTGTATACGAGCCCGCACCTCGGATTAACTGGAAGATCCGGTGGCTCACTCGGGCGTTGAGGCGACGGTGCTTGAGTGCCGGGGAAACCGCAGCAGTCGAGGATTCGAGGTAGGCCTCGAAGCAGCTGAGCCAATGCTCAAAGATAGCCGGCGCTTCAGCGGCCTGCGGGTCCAGTTCGGGACGTTCCGGTTTGAGGGCAGCATCCATTATCAAAATTTTAGCTTATTAAATTGATAGACATCAATTCAGACGAGACGCTGAGAAGCAGTGTACCGATGCTTTAATAAACTAAATATGTGCTGACCTGTAGCTCTTCCTGCACTGCAAGACTGCCCCAGATCACCAGGCTTTATACCTCCACAGCTGGGCGGAGCCACAGGCGGAGCCAACAGCAGCACCAATAATAACATTCCAACAGTACAACAGCAACAACCAATAACAGAACAGCAATAACAATAAGTATATACAACAGTGGAGATAACGATACTGATAGAACAGTAGAACAATAGTGAACATATATACAACAGCCTTACGTAGCCATACGTGGCTCACCACAACTTCAAAAAAAAAGGCTGAGGGACTTTGTCTTTCCAGAGGTCAGTTTATCCTCAAAACAACTTTGCTGCCGAGCCAATTTTATGCACTTGCACAGTATGTAGGCCATTCCAAATGTGTCTTTCAGAATATCACCTAAGAAAGTACAGATCATGGTAGACATCCTTCAAGGCAAAATGTTCCATTTGGAGTCGGGATAGGTATGCTTTAGAGAATACCTGGCTCTGGGGTGGGCAGCAGAAAGAGGTCTATAGCACTAACCTTTGTTTTTAACTTGCTTTGGCCAGTTACAAGAGGGGACCATAATTTGATTAAAACTTTTGCATTCACAGAAAATATTTCCAAATTTAAAAAAAAAACCATATAGCTGGGGCGGGGGACAGCAAAGATATGTGTATTTCTTGCAATTTGTGTGTTCTGTTGGATCTTATGGGATTATTTGCTTATGCAGGTGGAGGATGTGCATGACCATTTGCTTGTTAAGCTTCAGAGGTGTTATTATTGGAAAATCGTTATTTGATGATTCCCAAAAGTGAGTTTGTTTTCCAGAGATCTTCCTATGTACATTTAAAAAAACAAATTCAACATGGTCCATGTTGCTGAAGGGTATTCTCTTTTACATTAGGAGCAATGAAGGCCATTGGAAGAATGTTTGGTTCAGCAAGTGTTCAATAACATGCCAAAATATGTTTGGCCTCACCTCACTTCACACCTGTTGATTTTACTAGATATCTGTTTGTTGTGGTAGCCTATTGGAAGGAAAATTTGGTTCTCTTTTGCCTTTTTCATCTGCCAAAAAAATTCCACATTTTGGCGATTTCAACTTGGTGGTGTAGAAGTGTCTTTTAAAAAAAAATATATATTTTTTAATACTACATTTTCACATTTTCCTTCAAAAATCTATACCCCACCCACAAACAGTAAATGGTAACAAATACAAAATCAATCCCCTTAACAATACCAATGATCCCATCCTCCCACCACCCCAAACAACGGCCCACCTGTCAATATATGCATCCAATAAACCAAACCCTCCCACGGTGGAAACAAAAACAAAGGAGAAAAAGAAAAAGGAGTCTGGGACCGCCCATGGTCACCATTGACCTATAAAGTCCACTCCCCCTCCCCCCCCTACACTCAACGCCATCCAGCCTCTGAAAGAGTACCGTACATGATGCCCAAGAGTTGTACCCCCCCCCTCCCCCCCCAAAATCTCCAGCTCCTCCCATCCACTGCCTCTTGTAAAACTCCTCCTCCCAACCTCGGTTCCTTCCCCCCAACTTTCCACCCCGGCTAGACCACTCAGACCCTGTTCTGCCAGGCTCCGATGGCCGCAGCCCCTCCCCCCACCTCACTCCCGTTCACTGGCCGGCTTAAACCGGCCAGCGTGGAGGCCCCCGCCCGGGTCCCTTTCCCCCTTGCCCGGCCCTTGGAAAGCCCAGAGATCCCCTTTTAACACATACACCCCCCGCATATCCACCTACACCCCAAAGAACCCTCATTTCGAGTGAAAGTCCCATCCTTTCCCTTGTCCAAATATATACAACATTGGCTCCTTTAGCCCCTACACCCGCACGCAGTGAAACATAAAAGAAGAAAATACAGTCACGAGGTTACATTGGCATATGGCCATTTCTCAATTTGTCAGTTCTGCCACAGTCCTTCTGCCTTCGCAAACTCCTCCGCTGCTTCCGCCGTTCCAAAATAAAAGTCCTTGAGCTTGTAAGTCACCCTCAGCTTCGTTGGATATACAATGCCGCACTGCACCTTGCTAATGTACTGTGCCCTCTTCACCCGGTTGAAGGCAGCCCGCCTCCTCGCCAGCTCCACCGTAAAGTCCTGGTATACACGTATACCAGCTCCAGCCCACTGCACCACCCGCTTCTGCTTGGCCCAGCACAGGACCTTCTCCTTCACACTGTACCTACGGAAGCACAGAGTCACTGCCCTTGGCGGCTCACTCGCCTTTGGTCCAGGCCTCCACGACCGATGAGCCCGATCCAGTTCATGTCGGGAGGGATCCTCCCCCTCCCCCAATAGTTTTGCCAGCATCGCCGCAAAATACTCAGTCGGCTTCGGTCCTTCAACTCCTTCGGGCAGCCCCACAATCCTCAAATTCTGTCGCCTGGATCTGTTTTCCAGGTCTTCCATTTTTCCTCGCAGATCCTTGTTAATGTCCATCACCTTCCGCATCTCTTTCCCCATCGAGGCAAGTTGATCACCGTGCTGCAATAACGTCTCCTCCACTTCCGTCAGCGCCTCCCCTTGCTCTCGCAGCTCCGCCACTGCGCTCGCCACCGCCGTCATCACCGGGGAAATCGCCTCCTCCACCAGCGCACTCAAAACCTCCCTCATCTCCTTCCTCATTGTCTCCATGTATTTTGTAAACTGCCTTTCAAATTCTGCAGCCATCACCTTAGTTATTTCTTCAGCCGTAAGCAATGCGGCCTCCCCTGGTGCTCCAGCTTCCATTTTCTTTACTGACCCCGCGGTGACATTTCCACTCCCCGACGGACTTTCAGCTGCTTTTTTCACAGCCGTTTTTTTGCTGGTCTTCGACATTCCCCTCCTCTGTGCTGTCTCCCGACTTTTACTGCCTTCGCTGGCCCTAGGACCGGGCGTTAACCCCCAACAATGCCGTTCCCGAACAGGAGCCCTCCAACGCGCGGCTGCCTCCCGCCCGCCATCACCGGAAGTCTCGTGTAGAAGTGTCTTTGTGTTCCACACTGACACCTGTTAACAAGTTATATTAAACACAGTGCAGTACTTGTGAGATTGGCTAGCATTTTTGCAGAGTAACTGGAAAATGCAAGCAGAAAGTGTGAAATTGAAGACTGATAAAATATCCTGCCATTTCCTGGTAGACATCGGCATATGATCGCTCGATAAATTGTGCCATACATTTTAGCTTTATGGTGTGGAATGTGTCTTGCACCAACAATGTGGGACAAGGTGGCTTTTGTTGTGTACTGTAACAAAGCATTGACCCATAACTCAAAGCTGTACATGGATATATGATTTTCGTTTTTGCTTGAGCTTTGTTCTCATTTAATACTATCAGTTTTTAAAATATGTCAACCATGGCTCCGCGGTAGCATTCTTCCACCTGAGGCAGAAGGTTGGGTTTAAGCACCATTCTACACCATATGAGATGGCGTGTGACTCAGAGGGAACTTAAGGGCAATGATATTCCTGCACCATTATTGCTTTTGTTCTTTTTGGCAATGTAGGTTGTAGAAGAACGAGGTGCTGTTGAAGTAAACGTTACAATTTGCTGCAGTATATCCTGCAAACTATGTACGTAGTAGCCACACAGTGTGCCTGTGCTGGATGGGGTGGATATTAAATCCAGTATTAGGGATGCCAAAGAAGTGAATTGTTTGATCCTGGAATGCTTTGAATTTTATTGAGTCTTGTTCCAACTGTAACCACTGGTGAGTATTCTACCACGGTAACGATTTGAGCCTAAAAGTTGGTGGAGAGGTTTGGAGGGATCAGAGTGTGCACCTATTGATTGACCAGCCTATTCCCTGGCCAGGAGCCATTTGGAGTGACAATTTGAATCTAAAGTTTCAAAATAAATAGCAGATATTTTGTGTACTTTCGCTGGGAGATTATTTTCCAAGATTTCAATTTGAATTTGCAGATAATGGAATTGGGAGTAGACTTGAGTATCACAGATCTAGATATACCAGAATGTTAGTATGTGCACTCTTAAAACTCTACAATGAAAATATTTCCTTATAAAGAAGCATTTTGAGCTGCATTATACCAATCTTGAAACTAGGTTTATTGCAGTTACATTATGTTTCACATTTCTTTAACTAGATTATGCACAGGTATTATACAGAGGGAAAAATGTATTCAATTTTTGAATCTTTCTGACTGGGAGCTTAATAGCTTTTCATATCTATTCAGGAATAATGTGAGAAATTCATGGGTGGATTCTGTCACAGTAAGGTCATCATTATGCCGTTGCTTTCATTTTGATGTGAAGCAATTTCTGATGAGCATCAAAGCAGAAGTGATTAGATTCTCGAGAGTGTTCATGTTAGGAGATGTGAAACCATCTCAAGTAGGTAGTCTGACAGAACCTGGGCATTACAGTAAGCGTAGTATAACTACTGGTTGTGCGTAATCTTTTTAAATGTGGAACACATTGTCCAGGTGTTTTGTTTCACTCTGGGAATTTAAAACTTTTTGCACTGAAACATTCTAATATTGACACAGAACTGAAATTGCCACTTTTGCTCCCATAACAGAAAACTAGCTGCCCAGGATTCGTGCCTGTTGGTAAACTGAATGGGAGAAATTCAGTGGGCAGTATAACTTGGATCTGTAAATTTTGCCTTGCACAATACAAAATTACGCTATACTGGGGATGGACCCTGAATCTAGCCAAATGAAAGTTTCAACATCTGTCGCTTACTACTCATTTTATGTTCTCGGTCAAATTTATGGCAAAAAGAAAGCAAGCCATATTGTGTGCAGTGCAGCTTTGAAAACTTATTTTTTGTTGGAAGCTGGTGGTATTTACCCCAGCAGAATAGTTTAATTGCAGCTGAGTAAATAATGTGTTGCTGGTGCTGAAATTAATTTTATCTATCGATGTGTGGAAGTAAAATGCAATGTTGCATTTTATTGGAGATTTATAGAGCACTCTGACCTGTTGAGTCGAGCAATTTTATTTGAATTGACAGCTTGGACCTGATTTTTGTATCCAGCTAAATCTACAGGTTTTGATGCAGCGTACTATGCTCACTTATTCACCTGTCAATTTTACAAGCTCTTAGGTACAACGATCATTGTTGAAGTTCTCTGCTGTCCCAACTATTAACCCCGAGTTTTCTGAATACATGATTTTTACAAAATGCAAATACTAAACTGTGCAGTCAAATTCCTGGAAATATACAGCAGGCCTTAGATTAATATACCATTTTTAGATAGTATCTGCAATTATTTTTAAAAATAAATTTAGAGTACCCAATTAATTTTTTCCAATTAAGGGGCAATTTAGCATAGCCAATCCACCTACCCTGCACATCTTTTGGTTGTGGGGGCCAAACCCACGCAAACACGTGGAGAATGTGTAAACTCCACACGGACAGTGACCCAGGGCCGGGAGCGAACCTGGGACCTCGGCGCCGTGAGGCAGCAGCGCTAACCACTGTGCCACCGTGCAGTATCTGCAATCATGCAGCAATTGCTGATTAGAGTGTCATCCCAGGTTGATGAGATTAAAACCTGGACCGGGCCGTAAACCTGCAACCGCCTGATCTGAAGACGAGAATGCAACTGACTGAGCTCAAGATGCCGTACAGCCTACTGAAATCCTAAATTATTACAAATTTGAGGGGAAGAATTACGATAAATATAGCCCTATTTCATTTCCTTTTGTATAGACTGTTGCCTGTTTGGGGAATAATAATTGCTTAAGAAACTTCCCCACAGAGCCTGACAGACTCATTGAAAGAAAATTAGAGCTCTCCAGTAATGGGGAATGTTGGTCGAGAGTAACTTCCAGGGTGATTAATGTCATGATATGCAAACATGCAACCAATGAACACTCAGAATAGGACACAACCAATGGGCAGTCAGGACACTCAAGAGGTGGCATCACCACAAGGGGGCATGACATAAACACTATAAAAGGGATGAGGCACTCACACCCTGCCTCTTTCCACAGACAGACACCTGGAGAGTTAGACAGGGTTGATCAGCAGCATCACACCCCAGCACGTGGCTTAGAGCAAGCTGGTACAGTTAGACTGAGTTACTACAGTTAGATTAGCAGAGAGTCAAACTCATTTGAGAACTGTGTTAATAGTTCAATAAACACGTTGAACTAATTTCAAAGTCTGGAGCACCCTCTAGTTAAGACTGCATCAAGTAGCAGCCTGTGTTATCCGAAGCAGCATAACACAACATGATACCAGGAGTGACTGTTCAATCTATTTAGTTCAACTCCGCAAGATCCGTGACAACCAGCTACTGAATACGGGCTCCTCATCATCTCAGGACCACCGGCAATCTTAGTGCCAACTGGCGATCATTCAAGCAGAAATTTCAACTATATGTGGAAGCATCCGACCTCAATGGCGCGACCGATGCTCGGAAGATAGCTATTCTACTCACCGCTGCGGGTGACCATGCGATAGAGATCTTCAACTTCTTCAACTTTTCCGAAGGGCAGGACAAAACGAAGTACCAAACCATCCTGGACGAATTCGACAGCCACTGCGAGGTGGACACCAATAAAATCTTCGAGTGCTACATCTTCAAGCAGAGGATGCAAGGTAAAGACGAACCCTTCAACTCCTATCTAACTAACCTTAGACTGCTAGCGCAGTCCTGCAACTTCGGTGACATCACTGACTCCATGGTCAGAGACCAACTCGTTTTTGGAGTCCACTCTGATCCTCTGCGAGAGCAATTGTTGAAAATCAAGCACATGACCCTGCCAGTCACGATTGAAACGTGTACTGTGCATGAACACTCTAAAAATCGCTATTCACAGTACAAAACGGCAGAAAGTGATAAACAAGCTTCCCACGAGGCGGAGAGTATTCAGGCCATCTCCCGGATGCAGCGCCTCCACATTGACGAAAGCGGCCATTTCAAGCGCTCTTCCCGGGGCCCAACGCATGCGCAATGCGATCGGGAACATGAAACGGCCGAAAACCGCACTGCGCAGGTACAGACGTTCAAGAACCGCACCGTGCATGCGCTACGATGCACTCAGTGTCATGACGCCGATGTCATGACGTGTGCGACTGTGGCACACCCCATTTTCAAAAAGAAACCTGCCCTGCAAGAGGCAAACGCTGTTTAAAATGTGGGAAACCAAACCACAATGCAGTCCTGTGCAGATCTGCACCACCAATCAGGAGCCAGCGTTCCCAATTCTGACAGTGGCGCATCAGAACTGTGCAACACCGAATGCATGACTCTGATCCAGGCAGTGCGATGGATCCAGATGATGAATACCTAGACAACACCTACCGAGTGGGCATTATTACGAAGTGCGAAAACGCCACACCGGACACATCGCGAGTCCAATCAATCCTGGCCGTGGATTCCGAGGATGAATGGCATGCAGTGATGAAGGTCAACCACTGTCCCATCCAGCTCAATCTGGACACGGGTGCCTCCGCCAACCTGATTTCGCAGGTGGACTTCAAGAGAATCAAGAAGCCCCCGACAATCCTTCCAGCTGCCTGCAAACTCCTGGACCACAATGGAAACGCAATCAAGGCACTGGGGTCCTGCCATCTGCAGGTGTCCAGCTGACACACACAAGCAAGCTTACGCTTCGAGATTGTTAAACCAGACAGGGCGTCCCTGCTAGGTGCGCACGCCTGCAAGCAACTGAACCTCATTCAAAGGGTCTGCACCATGACGCCGTCCCATTTGGATCTTCAGGCCAGCATCGACGCCATCCTAACCCAGTACCCAGATGTATTTAGCGGGATAGGCACGCTGCCATCCGAGTACAAGATTCTACTGTGGCCTGATGCCAGGCCAGTGGTCCACGCACCACAACATGTCCCTGCTCCACTGAGAGAGCGCCTGAAGGCAGAGCTCACAAGTCTACAACAAAAAGGCATCATCTCCAAGGTCACTGAACCAACCGACTGGGTCAGCTCGATGGTGTGCGTGAAGAAGCCTTCGGGGACCTACGCATCTGCATTGATCCCAAGGATCTAAACAAAAACATTATGTGGGAACATTACCCCATCCCGAAGAGGGAAGAAATTACGAGTGAGATGGCACACGCATGCTTCTTCAGAAAATTGGACGCATCCCAAGGATTTTGGCAAATCCAACTCGAAGAATCCAGCAGAAGGCTCTGCACCTTCAACACGCCTTTTGGCAGATTCTGCTACAACTGAATGCCATTTGGCATCATCTCGGCATCAGAGATTTTCCATCACATGATGGAACAGATGATGGAGGGAATAGAAGGGGTTTGTGTCTATGTTGACGATATCATAATCTGGTCCACAACCCCAGAGGAACATGTATCACGACTCAAGAAAGTATTCCAATGCATACATTAACATGGCCTCAAGCTAATCATGTCCAAGTGCTGTTTTGGGACATCCACGGTGAAGTTCATGGGCGATCAGATTTTGCAACACGGTGTGCGCCCGGACACAGACAAAATTTAAGCCATCGAGGCAATGAAAGTCCCTGAGGATAAGAAAGCAGTACTGCGCTTCCTGGGAATGGTCAATTTCCTTGGCAAGTTCATCCCGAATTTGGCCACACACACCACGGCCCTACGCAACCTGATGAAAAAATCAACCGCCTTTGAGTGGAAGGCGGACCACCGAAAAGAGTAGCTGGAGCTGAAAGCAAAGCTCACCAGTGCACCCGTCCTTGCATTCTTTGACCCAGACCGAGAGACCAAGATATCCACAGATGCGAGTCAGGATGGCATTGGGGCGGTGTTGCTTCAAAGAGACGACACGTCATCCTGGGTACCAGTAGCATACGTGTCAAGGGCAATGACACCCACTGAGACCAGATATGCTCAGATTGAGAAGGAGTGTTGAGATCTTCTCACCGGCATCCTCAAATTTCATGATTATGTCTGCGGCTTGCCAACATGTACTGTTGAGATGGATCATAGGCTTCTGGTCCACATCATCCAAAAGGACATGACGCCTCGTTTGCAGAGAATTCTGCTCAAACTCCGGAGGTATGATTTCCATTTGTTGTACACACCTGGCAAGGAGGTCATCATCGCCGATGCATTGTCCCGCTCCGTCAACTCACCCAGTGAACCACTGGAGATCATCCAGCACATTGAATTGCAGATACAACTGTGTGCAAGCACTCTCCCGGCAACAGATGAGAAGATCATTCTCACCCGAGAAGAGACGGCGAAAGACCCCCTGTTGCAGCGAGTCATCCACAGCCTCAGCAATGGCTGGCAGAAAGGGCAATGCCCTCAATTCTACGACGTCAAGGACGACTTGATGCTGATCGACGGCATCCTGCTCAAGCTGGACGGGATAGTCATCCCGCTACGTCTCCAGAGCATGGTGCTGTGGCAGATTCATGAGGGACACCTGGGCGTAGAAAAGTGCAGACGCAGGGCCCGGCAAGCTGTCTATTGGCCTGGCATCAAACAGGACATCACGGACATGGTCCTGAATTGTGAAACCTGTCAGAGGTTCCAACCAGCGCAGAGCAAGGAGACGCTCCAACCACATGACTTAGAGACACCTCCGTGGTCCAAGGTTGGCATTGACCTATTCCACGTGAATGGTCGCGGATATATCTTAATCATCGATTACTTTTCGAACTATCCTGAGGTGCTGAAGCTGCCAAACCTCACCTCACGGACCATCATCAAAGCGTGTAAAGAGACATTCTCACAGCATGGCATCCCGAACACTGTCATGAGCGACAATAGCCCGTGCTTCCACAGTCGAGAATGGTCCACGTTTGCCAAGAGCTACAATTTCAGGCATGTCACCTCCAGTCCGCACTATCTGCAGTCCAATGGCAAAAGTCGAAAAAGGGGTGCACGTCGTTAAGCAGCTCATCCGCAAGGTCTCGGACTCCGCTTCCGACAAACATCTTGCACTACTTGTGTATCGGGCAACTCCCTTGTCCACTGGCATGTCGCCAGCTCAACTGCTGATGATCAGGGACCTGCGGACGACGCTTCCAGCCATACACCTGCCCAACCTTGATCACCTCCCGGTGCTGCAGAAGATGCAGCAGCTTCACAACAGCCAGAAGCAGGGCTATGACGCACATGCCACCGATCTGGACGTGCTATCCCCGGCAGACACGATCAAGATACCGGATGGTGGGTGGTCTGCGCCGGCTGTCGTTATTCGACAGGTCCTATGTCATGTGTATGGTTGATGGCTCCATTGTGCGAAGGAATCGAAGGGCACTGCGAGAAGTTGTTTGCCCACAACCACTTTCCACTCCATTTCCACATGTCGAATTGCCACCTCCAGATACCTCGAACTACGAGGCCTGTCAAGACACCTTCATCACCTCCACCACCTCTCTGGCGGTGGACGAGGATCAGACGCAAGCCTCAGAGACTGGACTTATGAGCATTTGTTTTGTTTGTTCTGTTCTGTATTCCTCAGTCAGTCACATTAGACAGACACATTCACATGTACATACATCTAAGAAAAAAAGGGGGAGATGTCATGATATGCAAACATGCAACCAATGAACACTCAGAATAGGACACAACCAATGGGCAGTCAGGACACTCAAGAGGTGGCATCACCACAAGGGGGCATGACATAAACACTATAAAAGGGATGAGGCACTCACACCCTGCCTCTTTCCACAGACAGACACCTGGAGAGTTAGACAGGGTTGATCAGCAGCATCACACCCCAGCACGTGGCTTAGAGCAAGCTGGTACAGTTAGACTGAGTTACTACAGTTAGATTAGCAGAGAGTCAAACTCATTTGAGAACTGTGTTAATAGTTCAATAAACACGTTGAACTCATTTCAGAGTCTGGAGCATCTTTTAGTTAAGGCTGCATCAAGTAGCAGCCTATGTTATCTGAAGCAGCATGACACAACAACTAAGTTGCTGGATGTTTAATTAGGTAAAGAGGGCCTGACTTCACCAATTTCCAATTCTGATGAAAGGCTTCGAGCAGAGTGGTTTCTTCCCCATGAGTCTCGAGTAGAATATCAATCAAGCTGTTTATTACGCTTATTCTTTGTAATCCTAGATGTGTTATTTGAAAATTGTTGTGTGGGTGGAATTTTATACAGATTGATGTATGTCTTCAACTGCCTAGAATTCACACTTGGGGATTTCCTTCCTCAATTGGCGTCTCCCTCTTTTTCAACACAATGCATAAAACCACCTTTTTGACAATATTTTTGTTCACCACACAATATCATCATTGGACCAGTGTCTTCGCCTCTGTCCGTTGTCGTGGGATGTTTTTTTCTATGTTCACCAAAGGTGCTATATAAAGGCAAATTGGTATTATTGGTTATAGTCGCTGTTCCTTACTCTCTAAAGGTTGAAAAGATATGGTAGAATTTAAAAGGCGGGAGCAAATCAAGGAATTCAGTTATTGAACCAGCAATTATTCAAATCGATTATTTATTTGCCTTGTGAATTGATAAATAATTGCTGCATTGGTTGCCACAGGGAAAAAACATTTTAGGTTGCAGACAAAATGAAGCCTGACAAAAAGAGATTGAGAAACTTCACTGTTAAACTCCCAATAGATGAGTCTGATCTGAGTATTTAACTATCTTTGAAAATGCTCACAAGGTATTTCAAATTTAATAAAGGAGTAATCACCTATGTGTCGCAATGTGCCAGTCTGAAACTGTGCAGCATTTAAAATGACTCTTAATTACCTCAGGACCAGAATTAAATTAATCAAGACTCAAAGCAGAAAATGCTGGAAATACATAACCAGTTAATAAGCATTTGCAAGACCAGAAATGTTGACCGATTTTACTTCGATCCAATCCCATTCCCAGCATTTTTGCTCATTTTTAAAAAATGATTTGCATCTGCACAGTTCTTCCTTAGATATTAACAAATTCAAAGGTTGCCTTAGAATACCCAGTAATTCGTATGACAAATACAACAAAGCCTTCAGAGTTCGAAGCATACCAAGACCACGCTTTCTATGCTAAATTTGCTGCCTCCTTGTTAAGTGGATTAAAAGCCTTCGAGTGTCTATAGTGTCACAGATTTACTTAAATATGATCCACACTGACATCTTTATGGCACACAGGAAATAGGAGTAGGAGTGGCCCCTCAAGACTATCTGCCATTCAACTAGATCATGGCTGAACTTCTACCTCAATGCTATTTCCCTGCAATTTCCCAGAATCCTTAATGCCTTTAATGCATAGAAATCTATCAATCTCTGTCTTGTACTTAATCAAGACTCAAACCATTACAGCTAAAGATGCAGCACCCTCTGAGAGGAGAAATTCCTTTTCTCCTCAGTCCTAAATGGTCCACCCCTTATTCTGAGACCGTGTTCTCTGGTTCTTGAGCCCCCCCTCCCTCTCACCAGCGTAAATATCCCTTCTGCATCCACCCTGCCGAGCTCTGCAAGAATTGTGTATGCTTTAATGAGATCACCTCTCATTCTTTTAAACTCTAAAGAATTTAGGTCCAGTCTCTCAAACTCTCTTCGTAGAGCAATCCTGCCATCTTAAGAATCAGTCTGGTGGACCTTTGTTCCATTCCCTCAATGGCAGGTATATCCTTCCTTAGGTCAGGAGACCAAAACTGTACACCATACTCTGGGGTGGGGGAGTCTCATCAAGGCTCTTATACAAGTACAGCAAGACATTTTTACTCCTGTACTCAAATCCTCTTGCAATAAAGGGTGACATAGAGTTTACCTTCCAAATGCTTGCTGCATCGACATATGAGGTTTCAGTGACTCATGAACAAGGACATCCTAGTCCCTTTGGAAATCAACGCTTTGTAATCTCTCACAATTTAAGGAACACGCTGTATTTCTGTTTTTCCTATCAAGTGAATAACTTCACATTTTTCCATGTTATGTTCTGTCTGCCATTTCTTTCCCACTCATTTAGCCTGTTAAGATTCCCTTGAAACTTCTTTGCATCCTTCTCACAATTCACATTCGCAGCTGGGGTTTTACTTGCATGTGTAAATACTTTTTTGCACACTCCTCTTGCTGTGTTAAGTTCTTAATTTTTTGTACAGTTAAGTGTTAGAGAATATTATTTAATAAAACTCCTTAAAAAGTAGTGTTCTTGAATAGAGTGGGCTTTGGCACTTTTCTCCATAGCTTTATGCAGCAGGTGGTGCTGTCAGCTCACTGTGATACAGACTCTGTCTTTAATGATGGAGGATTACTGAAGAAAACTTCAAATAGTGGCAAAGAAGACATTATAAATTACTTGTGCCTAAGCAATTTGTGCCAATAGTTAGTGAAAGAACAATGCACATGGTTGTAATTTGTCTTTCGTAAATACATGTAGTCTTTTTTAAGTTTATTAAATGCCTTGCGAGTCAAAAAGCCCTTTAACGTTTATCATGAGAATTAAAGGACTCTCTTTCAAATGCATTCCTATGGCACCATGTGTGCTCTTACTCTCTCTACCGCTCCCACCCCTCTCTCTCTCCAGCTTTCTTCCTTTCTCTCCCTTCCACCATCTCCCCTTTCTAACTCCTCACTGCTTCAGCTTCTGTTCTCTCTCTCTCTCTCTCTCTCTCTCTCCTTATCTCTTCCTCTCTCTCTTCACTCGACTCACAATCTTCTCGGACTCTCCATATGTGTTCATGCTGCATTATCTTTTGTAAATAATCCCATCAGGAAAGCTAAATCTGGAACATTAGTTTAGATTAAACCTTCCCTTTAAGACTCGGTGGAATAGGTTCAGCTTGGAAAAGAAAAGTTCAGGACTTTTTCAGGAAATTAGTTGCTCAATGAACAATTTACTCATTTGTTTTTGCAGAAAGTAAAGAATGCATAAACTTTGAATTACTAAGAAGCAATTTGATGTGCAATCAGTGCAACTGTGGAATCTCTCCTTTCTGAACGAATTTGGGGAGTAAAATGACTTTTCTCACTGATTTTGATCTTGCCTAACTTCAAATCCTCCCTTACCTCTCCTGTGCTCCAGTTAATCTTACATCAAGTATATACAGTGGTTAGCACTGCTGCACGTTCTCACCGTGTCTGTGTGGGTTTCCTCCGGGTGCTCTGAATTCCTCCCACAAGTTCTAAAAGACGTGCTGTTCGGTGAATTGGACAATCCGTGTACCCGAACAGGTGCCGAAGTTTGGCGACTAGGAGATTTTCACAGTAACGTCATTGCAGTGTAACGTAAGCCTACTTGTGACACTAATAAAGATTATTATTATATTATATCCACTTTGCTCCCTTTAGACTCTTCATCACTTCATTCCATGCTTGTACCAAGCACTTGACGTATGGCACAGACCCTTTCAAACACTCCATTCTTGTGAACCAAGGTTTTAAGTACAATTGTTGTTAATAAGTCCAAAAAGGAATTTGGGACTAAAACCTGACTCAAAGAATGGTTAGAATTGGAACTCCCTTTCTGAAGGGGTAGCTGAGGCAAAACACATAATGCTTTTAAGGAGAAGTACTTGAGGGACAGATGAGAAGTATATGTTGATTTGGTGAGACAAAGTAAGATGTGAGGAAGGAAGATCTATTGAACTGGTCCTGGTGTAAATTTTGTGTGTAGTCTTCCTCCAAGTACTCTAGCTCCACACCATTGCCTCCTCCCTTCTGACTCCTTTTTCCCCTCATCAATGTACTGAGTGTTCCTCTTTGCTCTCATCCTCTCGGTTTCTCTTTATCCATACCTTTCTCCTGCCACCTTGTTTGGATCCTTTGCTCCTCAGCCTACACCCACTGTGTTCTGACAATGTGCATTACTTTGTCTGCTTTAGTTGGGGCTTTAGTTCATGCCTGTGCAGTGACACTGCTACCTCCCTGCTCAAGCCCCTTTCTGACTTGTCCCTCTCTGATCCATACTCCTAAATTCCCTCCTGATTCACCTCAATCCATTTTTGGTGGCAGTTCAGGATCTGAGCCAATCACTGTTAGATCATCTTGACTTCCTTTGGGCGATGCCATAGGATTTTTAAACTCCAACTAAACAAAGGTTAGGGTAATCAAAGCACCTCTGACAATGCAATACTCCCTTGGCTTAAAGCTTAATTAGATGTAAAATTTATTTTTTGTTGAAACACTATCTCTTCATAATCTTCAGGACAGCTACCATTTGTCCGACTTGATTTTCCAATTCATAATCTATGTGACAGTGCGATAAAATTGTTTTTCAGTAAAAATTTCTAATTTGTTTTCACTTACCAGAAGCTACTTTCTATCTTTGCCCCGCTCCATTGCTGCATATATCTAACTTTGTTCTTGTTTGAGTAGGAAGAGCACTCCAGTTCGTCTCTCCTCAGGTGTCACTCATTAAATCAGAATGGGTTTGCTAATGAATTAACCTCTCCACTCATCTTTAGTCTACAGGGAACGAAGTAAAATTGGTAACTATTTTAAACACTAGCGGCTTTCTCTAATGCATAGGTCCTAAACTCTGAAATTCCCTCCCTAAAACTATTTTGTCTATCCCCCTCCTTTACGATGCTCCATAAAATCTAATTCTCCAGCTAAGTATATAATCATAGAATGTTTGCAGCATGAAAGGAGGGCACTTAACTTGTGTCTGTGCTGACTCTCTACAAGAACAACTCGGCTAATCCCACTCTTCTCCATAGCTCTGCAATTTTTTTTTAGTTGTCTGCAGTAAGATTGCATTATGTGGCTTTGTGTCAAATTTTGTTGACTTACCCTGAAAACGCTTGGAAAATGTTACAATTTTAAAGGTTCTATATCAATGCAAGTTGTTCTTGTTAAAGTCATTTAGGTGAGATTTGAATTCTGCTATCTTAAATGAGATTACAGCTGCATGTGTGATAGCTACTGGATCATCATTTTGTGCTATTTTTACATAAGATCAACAAACCTGATGCCCTGACATGCTGAGTTACTGTTATAATGCACTGAAAATACACTTATTAATTTCTATTTCTGTTGTATCTCGACATACTTTGGAAAGTGAACGTACGCCTCAACAGCTTCAATGACTAGTTCCACTGAAAGCAATTGGACCACATGCTGGTGGCTTAATGCTGTCTGTCATTCAGCCTTGCAAGATCCTGTAGTTTTGAACATGGGTTAATACTGTTTATGGTAAATATTTTTAATGCTTGTGAGAACATTCTGCTGGATTATTCTGCTTGAAAAGTCACAAAATTTCCTCCTGAGCTTACTCTGACCAATTCGGACTTCAGCAGAAAGATACTTAACCCTAAGGAGCTTGGCATTAAAATTTGAGCAGTTGTGAATCTGAATAACGCTGAAAAGAGAGACATGTTGCTGAAGCTTTTCATCTTGCATTCAACAGGACAAATACGAGAATGCCAAATTTCTTTTTTTTTTTTAATTTAAAGTACCCAATTCTTTTTCTTTCCCAGTTAAGGGACAGTTTTAGCATGGTCAATCCATCTATTCTGCACATCTTTGGGTTGTGGGGGTGAGAGCCACACAGACATGGGGAAAAATGTGCAACTCCACACGAGCAGTGAGCCGGGCCGGAATCGAACCCAGGTCCTCTGCGTCGTGAGGCAGCATTGCTAACCACTGCGCCACCGTGCCTCTCTGCCAAATTTCAAACGATCACAGTAATTTAGACTACAGGAGCAAAGGGTACTGATTGTTTGGTCAGTCAGTTAACTCTGACTGGCCGACGCAATGTGATGGAAAAAGCAATGGGGAACTATAGCCTCCCCAAGCTCTCAAACAAACTTGTCCATATTCCTTTTGTTTGCAGAGAACAAATCCCTGTGTGTCAATGCTTGGGGATCCCATAGTTCCCCATTGCTTTCGCAATGCTAATGCCTCAATCATCACAGTCAACATGCTGACCAATAACACACTTTTTTTTTCTTCTGTGGTGAAACTTGTAATGATTTGAAATTTGGCATTCTTGCATTTGTCCTGATGAATGCAAGATGAGAAGCTTTGCTAGCATGTTTCCCCTTTCAGCACTTTTCAAGTTATGAGTCTATTAAGTTAAATGAGAACATAAGAAATAGGAACTGAAGTAGGCCATTCAGTCCTTTGAGCCCGTTCCGCAATTCAGTGAGATCATGGCTGACTTGTTACTTCAAAACCATTTTCCTGCACTAACCCTGTATCTCTTGATGTTTTGAATATGTAGAAATCTTCGATCTTAGTCTTGAACATACTCAATGACTGAGCCTCAAAAGCTCTGCAGGGCAGAAAATTCCAAAGATTCAGCAGCCTTTTGAGCGAAGAAATTCCTTCATTTCAGACGTAAATAGCCTGCCCCTTATTCCGAGACTGTGTCCCTGGTTCTGGAATTTCCAGCCAAAGAAAACATCCGTTTTGCATCTACCCTTTGAGCCCTATAAGAATTTTTCACATTTGAGATCACCTCTCATTCTTCTAAACTCCAGAGATTAAATGCCTAGTCTAATTTAATCTTTCCTCATAGGATCATCTCAGGAATTGGTGAACCTTTGTTGCACTCCCTCTGGCAAGTTTATATTTTCTTGGGCAAGGAGACCAAAATTGCACGCAATGCTTCAAATGCTGTCTCACGAAGGATCTGTATAATTGCAGCAAGGCATCTTTATTCCTATCCTCAAATCCTCTTGTAATAAAGTCTAATGTACCATTTACAGCCCTAATTGCTTGCTTAACCTGCACGTTAGCTTTCAGTGACTCATGAACAAGTCCCTATGAAGTTCAACGCTTTCCAGCCTCTCTCCCGTTAAGAAATAAATGGTCAGTATTTTCTACTAAAGTGAGTAACCTCATATTTCCACACATTATATTCCATCTGCCAAATTTTTGCCCACTCACTTTCACCTCTCTTTAATAAGGACATGGGGAGTCCACACCAACTAAAATAAACGGGCAGCCCGGTAGCATTGTGGATAGCACAATTGCTTCCCAGCTCCAGGGTCCCAGGTTCGAATCCGGCTTGGGTCACTGTCTGTGCGAAGTCTGCACATCCTCCCCGTGTGTGCGTGGGTTTCCTCCGGGTGCTCCGGTTTCCTCCCACAGTCCAAAAGTCCAAAGATGTGCAGGTTAGGTGGATTGGCCATGCTAAATTGCCCTTAGTGTCCAAAGTTGCCCTTAGTGTTGGGTGGGGTTATGGGGATAGGGTGGAAGTGTTGACCGTTGGTCGGGTGCTCTTTCCAAGAGCCGGTGCAGACTCGATGGGCCGAATGGCCTCCTTCTGCATTGTAAATTCTATGAAAGAAACAATGTTTTTATTGACAGTACAATATGTGGGAATGCGCTGCCAGCAGAGGTTGTGGAGTCAGAGTCATTAGGGACATTTAATCGACTCTTATAGACAGGCACATGGACAGCAGTAAAGTGAAGGAGTGTAGGCTAGGTTGATCTTAGATTAGATTAAATGGTCGACACAACATCGTGAGCTGAAGGGCCTGTACTGTGCTGTACTGTTTTATGTTCTATGTTCTATTAATCCCAATCTCATGAGCTCTAATTTTGTTTAATAACTTATCAAAAGCTTTCTGAAAATCTAAATATACCACACCCAGTTTCCCTTTCTCCATTCTGCTAGTTAGATCCTCAAAAACGTCGCACACATTTGTTAAACATGATTTTATCACATCCTTTATTATAGATTCTAGCATTTTCCTTACTACCTCATAGCGCCAGGGACCTGAGTTCACATCAGGCCTGGGGTGATTGCCTGTGTGGGGTTTGTACGTTCTCCCCATGTCTGTGTGGGTTTGCTCTGAGTGCTCCGGTTTCCTCCCACAGTCCAAAGATGTGCAGGTTAGGTGGATTGGCCATGCTAAATTGCCCCTTAATATCCATGGATGTGCACATTAGGCTACGGTGTTACAAGTATCGGGCAGAGTGGATTGGTGTGGGCTTGATGGGCCGAAGGGCCTCCTGCACTGTAGGGATTCTATGATACCGATGTCAGGCTAACAGGTCCATAGTTCCCTGTTTTCTCTCTCCTTCCTTTCTTACACAGTGGGGTTACATTTGCCACCATCTAGTCTGCTGAACCATTCCAGAGTCGAAGGAATTTTGAAGGATAATCATCTGTGCACCTGCTATCTTTACAGCCACCGCTTTCAACACTTTAGGGTGTAGATCATCAGGTCCTGGGTCCATCTCCTTCAAGGTTTTTAAAGCTGCGGGTCACGACCCACCTGGGTGTTGGGTGGGTCGCAGCAATCCTGATCTCTGGGGAAGTGTCCAACGGCCACGACCAACTTTTAAATTGAGAAATCAAACCGCGAGCGGCTTTTAAGTGGAACGCTGCAGTTTCCCGGCCAGAACCGGCAGCAGAGAGAAGGTCACGCGCCTGGCATGAATACTGATAACTTGCGCCCGTATGTTCGTGCTTTTGGTGCAAAATCACGAGGAGCAATTCCTCCATTTTCTAGCTGCAAGCAAGCAAGGCAACAAGACTGTGAAGAACTGAAGATGGATTGACTTGTTATAAGGAAAAGAGGGCCAGGGACACAATTGAATCTGCTGGAGAGAGCTGCACAGGAGACTCCCGGGCAGGACAAAGCAGTTAGTGTTAGCTCTGTACAGAACTCCAGGGTCTCTGGTGAACAGCCAATATATAGAAAAAGCTGAAATCAGGAACAAAGCAGCATAAGAATGATTTCTTAAGGTATGGCTTTTTTAATTATTAAGTATTTTAATTAAGTATTGTTCTCTGTCTAATGAACTAATCAGTGACAGGAAGGTCTCTGCCGAGCTGTGTAACATGGAGTGTGTGGGAAACATATCCAGTAATTTTCCTAAGGCTGCGCACGCAGATGCTGAGCTAGTTTTGAAAGGCAATCTTTTTTTATAATTTAGAGTACCCAATTATTATATTTTTTTTACAATTTAAAATGGACAATCCACCTACCCTGCACATCTTTGGGTTGAGGGGGTGAAATCCACACACAAGGTAGAATGTGCAAACTCCACATGGACAGCGACCCGGGTCCGGGATCGAACCTGGGTCCTCAGCACCATAAGCAGCAGTGCTAACCACTGCACCACTGTGCTGCCCTAGCACCAGTCAATCTTAAGTAATGTCCAATGTTTGATTAACATATCATCCTCTAAGTAACAGACATTCATTTGAACAAACCAGGAGGTCTCAGCTGAGAATTAGAAACCAATGAAAGCAAATGAGTGGTTAAACCAGAGATAAGAATTCCCTTAAAAGTAGGACCTCGTGGTCGAGGTCTTGGTTCCTGAATTCTTGAATCAGCTATCTGTGGTTAAAGTTATTTTTTTGTGCTTATGCTATTTTCCATGTGCTTGACTTTTATACGTATTGTTTGATATTTCATTTCTAAGTTTTTATTCAGTTCTTATTCAAGTGAGTAATTAGCAATAAAGTCTTATTTTTGACACCTCCCACCAACCGGACTTCCGATTCTTATTAGAAGGTAAAATAAGTGTCCCACAGCCACTGGGGATGCGTTTGAAAGTAGATATAATTGAGCACTTTTTTTAGTACTGAAATAATTTACTTGAGCCTGTCGGAATGGTGTCTTTGCACTCCTGTACACTTGACTTTTTATAGACCAGTTACTGTGCATGTCATGTTAATACAAGGAATGTTTTCGATAAACATTCTTGTAGGAATAAAACACATTTCATTTTAATAGATCTTTGTGGGGAATGCGTAGGCATGGTGGAGTGTTTCTTTATTTTAAAAAGTATTTTTATTCTAAATGTAGCAAAACAGAGAACAGCTGCAATTCACATAAACCAATAGAACAATCGCATGTAGTGCAAACAGTTGTGTCGTCCCCCCCCGCCCCCAAGAGGAACCCTTCCCGGTGGCATATTTATTTTTTTCCAGCTGGTGGCAGTATTTGGGGTGTCAGACATGCCGGTGCCTCTTGAGGGGAAGCAGGCCGACGTCTTGGCCTTCACCTCCATGATAGGCCAGTGTTGAGTTTTACTTGGACGGAGGTCGGTAGCACCACCTAGGGCCTCGGACTGGCTGGCTGGCTTACAGACACTTCCCAATCCACAGGAACCCCCCACCACAGGGACTCTTCACGCCACCTAGGCCAGATCCGACCCTGGACACCTAGGCCCAACCTTTACAGATGCATCATAGAAAGCATCCTATCTGGCTGCATCACAGCCTGGTATGGCAACTGCTTGGCCCAAGACCGCAAGAAACTTCAGAGAGTCGTGAACACCGCCCAGTCCATCACGCAAACCCGCCTCCCATCCATTGACTCTGTCTTGGGAAAGCAGGCAGCATAATCAAAGACTCCTCCCACCCGGGTTATTCTCTCCTCCAACTCTCTTCCAACTCTTCGAACTCCAGACTCGATAGGCCGGGTGCAGACTCGATGGGCTGAGTGGCCTCCTTCTGCAATGTAAATCCTATGATTCTTCTATCAGCCAGGAGACAAAAGTCTGCAAACACGCAATACAAGATTCAAAAACAGCTTCTTCCCTGCTGTTACCAGACTTCTGAATGACCATCTTATGGGCTGAACTGATCTCTTCACATATCTTCTCTACTGAGTAGTACTACATTCCATATGCTCACCTGATGCCTGTGTATTTACCATATGCATTTATGCATGTCCTATGTTTTTTTCATGTATGGAACCATCTGTCTGGATCATACGCAGAACATACTTTTCACTGTACATTGGTACACGTGGCAATAAATTAATTTCAAATTCAAACCATCTTCAAGAAAGGAGATGGACCTGACCGCGGAAATTACAGAGGGATTTCCCTGCTCTCTGCGCAAGAGTACTCTTCAACCGCCTCCCAGTAGCTGAAGAACTCCTCCCTGAATTTCAGTGCATGTTCTGCCCATCAAGAGGCTCAATGGACATGATCTTCAGCGTGCGACAAATCCAGGAAAAATGCAGGGAGCAATATCAACCTCTGCACATGGCCTTCTTTGATCTCGCAAAGGCCTTCAAATCTGTTAATCATGAGGAATTGTGGAGCATCCTCAAATTCGGCTGCTTGCAGAAATTCAGCACCATTCACCGCCTGCTCCACGATGACATGCAAGCCGTGACCCTCACCAACGGAATCACCACAGACACGATACGTGTGCAAACTGGTGTCCAACAGGGCGGCATCATCGCACCAATGCTCCCTTCATCTTCCTTGCAGCAACATTCCACCCCGTCACCCTGAAGCTCCCCGCTGGAGTGGAGCTAACCTACCGGACAAGCGGAAAACTGTTCAACCTCCGCCTCCAGGCCAGAATCAAGGCCACCCCAAACTCTGTCATTGAGCTGCAATACTCAAGCAACGCCTATGTGCGCGCATCTTCAGAAGCCAAGCTACAAAACATCGTCGACACATTCACCAAGGCATATGATAATCTTTAATAATCTTTATTAGTGTCACAAGTAGGCTTACATTAACACTGTAATGAAGTTATTGTGAAAATCCCCTAATTGCCACAATCCAGCGTCTGTTCGGGTACACAGGGAGAATTCAGAATGTCCAATTCACCTAACGAGCACATCTTTTGAGACTTGTGGAAGGAAACCGAAGCACCTGGAGAAAATCTACACAGAAACCGAGAGAAAGTGCAGACTCCGCACAGGCAGTGACCTAAGCCGGGAATCGAACCCGGGCCCCAAGCGCTGTGAAGCAACAATGCTAACCATTGTGCTCCGTTCTGAAGAGAATGGGCCTCAGACTAAACATCTGGAAAATAACGGTTCTCTACCAGCCCGTTCCTGCTGCACAAAACTGCCCCAATCATTAAGATCCACGGTGAGCCTTTGGACAATGTGGATCATTTCCCATACCTCCTCTCGGCTCGGTGCGAGCAGACAACGACGGCGAAATCCAACACGCAATGCAGTCTTCGGACGCCTGAGGAGCAAAGTATTCAAAGAGATCGAGACAACACCAAGCTCATGATCTACAGAGCAGCCGTGGTCCCCGTCCATCTGTAAGCATCAGAAACATGGCCAATGTACAGCAGACACCTCAAATCCTTGGAGAGATACCACTAATGCTACCTCTGCAAAATCCTGCAAATCCTAGCAGAATAGGCGTACCAATGTGAGCGTCCTCTCTCAGGCCAATATTCCCAGTATTCGAGGCACTGGTGACGCTCGACCAGCTGTAATGGGTGGGTCACATTGCTCTCCGTTTGAGAGCCTGACACAAGACTCCCAAAACAAGTGCTCTACTCCGACCCCACAATGGCAAACAATCACTAAGAGGGCAGAGGAAATATTACAAGGACACTCTGAAAGCCTCCCGAAATAAATGTAACATCCCCACTGACACATGGGAATCACTTGCCTTCGAACACCCAAACTGGAGAAAAAGTATCTGCGAAAGCGCCAGTCATCTCGAGCATCGTAGTGTGAAGCAAGTGGAGGCCAAGCGTAAACAGCAGAAGGAGCGCAGAATCCAGAGCATCCCACAAACCCACCTCATCAAGCGCCACCTGCCAAACCTGTGGCAGAGTCTACAGGTCCAGGGCTGGATTATTCAGCCACCACAGAAACCACGTCGGGAGTGAAAGCAAGTCATCCTCAGTGCTGAGGGCCTGTGCAAGAGTGAGGGAGAGAGAGAAGAGACTGCGGCTGTATTGCGTACCAACGATAAGATGCACAAATGCAACTCACAAGTTCTCTCTACAGGACACAGCTACTGAGATAGTAAGAGTGCACAAGCCAGTGAGCACTATCATCATGCCTCAACCGGGACCTGGGATTCATGTCGCATTACATTCATCCCCCCCATCTGGCCTGCGAAATCCTACCAACTGCCCTGGCTTGACACAATTCACACTTCTTTAACCTGGGGTTACCCTATCTCTGGATCTGTGAAGATTTAATCACCTGCTAATGGTCGCATTCCAAGCATTGTCTGGCATGTTTGAATTTGTCTATATATATGTTTCTGGAACATACCTCTTCATTCACCTGAGGAAGGAGCAGCGCTCCGAAAGGTAGTGATATCGAAACAAACCTGTTGGACTTTAACATGGTGTTGTAAGAGCACTTCTTACTGTGCTCACCCCAGTCCAACGCCGGCATCTCCACATCAAGTTCTTTGCTGACAGCTCTCCATATCTGCAAACTACCGCCTAGAAGGACAAGGGCAGCAGGCACAAGGCATCATCTCTCAATTTCTCATCTAAGTCACATCCTATCTCCCTTTCCTTACTGGAAATATATCATTCCTTCACCATTGCTAGGTCAAAATGCAGGAACTCCCTACCTAATAGTGCTGTGGAAGCGCTTTCATCACATGAACTCCAGTGGTTCAAGAAGGTGGCTCACCACAATCTTCTTGAGAACAATTCAGGATGGGCATTAAATACAGGATTCACCTGTTTTTCTCAGATCCCTCGAATGATTAATAAAAAAGGAAAGATTGAGAAGGCAGGACTCTTATTCTGGAAATTACAAGACTAAATGTAGCACTGATAGATCTTTATAATTATCAAAGGTTTCTTTTTCTTTAATGGAGGTATTTTCAAATGTGTATAGAACAAAAAACATAGAGAACCATAACAAAGAAATAATAACATATCCAAAGCCCATTTTACCAGATGTTCCTCCCTCCCTTTTTCCAGCTTAGCGCTCACCCCCCCCCCCAACGCCAACCGCTCGCAAAGAGAAGAACCCCCCCCCGATGTTTTAGTACTCCGTAGAAAAGTAAATGAATAGCTTCCACCTCGTGGAGAACCTCTTGTCCATCCCCCTAATGGCATCTTCTCTAAGTAGAGAAATTCAACCAGGTCACCTACCCACATCCCACCCTTGATGGTTCCGAATCCTGCCGGCTCAGCACGATCCTGCTCCAGGCTATCAGGGAGGCAAAGGCCACCTCATGAGCCTCTCTCCCCACCTGAACTCCTGGGTTTTCTGACACTCCCAATGTTACTACCCACGGGCTCGGTGCTACGTCCACTCCCAGAACCTTTCACCGTATTTCCGCAACCCCCTTCCATAACCTCTCTAACCTCGGACATGCCTAGAGAACGAACACACACACACACACACACACACACACACACACACTCTCGCTCTCTCTCATTACCTCGACCTCCCTCCCTCCAAGAAGACCCTCCTGGACGGAAGGTCCTCCCCGTCCATACAAAGTGCAGAATCACCTTTTTCACTTTCCTAAATAACGACTTGAGCAAGAAAATCGGGAGATTTTGAAATACGAATAAGAACTTCGGCAAGACAGTAATTTTCACTGTCCCAGCCTTCCCCAACAGCGGCAGTAGCAGCACATCCATCTCCTAAAGTCTTTCCGCATTCCTTCCACAAGTCCCGTCAAGTTTAGCTTGTGCAGCTGATCCCAGCTTCGCGCCACGTGTATCCCCAGGTAGCGGAAACTCGTCCTGATTAACTGAAACGGCAGCTTCCTCAGATCTCTCTGCTGTCTCCTAGCATTTATTGGGAACATCTCACTTTTCCCCATAATGAGTTTATATCCCAAGAAGGTACTAAACTCCCTCAGGATCCCCATTATCCTGTCAAAGCATTCCACTGTGTTCGATATGTATAGTAGGAGGTTGTCCGCATTTGGGAAACTCAGTGCTCCACCCCATCCTGCTCAACGTCCCTCCATTCCCTTGATGCCCGAAGTGCCATCGCCAATGGTTGAATTGCCGGGCAAAGAGCAATGCGGAGATCTGGTACCCCTGCCTTGTTCCATGCTGCGACCCAAAATACTCAGAACTGACACCATTGGTCCGGACACTCTCCTTTGGGGTTTAATGCAGTAATCTGACCCAATCCACAAACCTGAACCGTTCCAACACATCAAACAATTACGCCCACTCTTCCCTGTCTAACACCTTCTCTGCATCCATGAACACCACCACTTCAAGCGCTCTCTCTCTCTCTCTCTCTCTCCCTCTCTCTCTCTCTCTCTCTCTTCCCCCCACTGCAGGCACCATGATGACATTTAATAGCCTCCGTACATTTGCTGACAGTTGCCTATCCTTTTCAACCCTTGTCTGATCTTCCCCAATGTGGTAATACCAGGTATTGCGGTACCAGAGAGAGGGATAACCATTGGCTAGACCGCAGGGTCTACCATTGGGCAATGTACATAGCCCCGCCCTGAGAGGCGGGGTATAAGAACCAATGCCGTCCCAGCAGCCTTCACTTCTGTAACTTCGCTGCTGGGTACAGTTCTATCTGATTAAAGCTGAATCGATATGACTCCACGTGGACTCAAGCGTATTGATTGCGTATCAACTTAATCAGATAAGTACTTCTGAAGGATGGATCTCCACACCAAGCCGACGTGCCTTCAGCTCAGCCCGCACGCAGAAAATTCTACCGAGATTTTTTAGCATTGGCTGGCATGCTTCCAGAGCTACCTTGAGACGGCTGCCGACACCCCCACGGAAAGGCAGAAAATGCACCTCCTACGTCGCGGGTCAGCCCGGCGATCTACCCCCTGATCGAAGGGGCGGCGAACTATGATAAAGCCATGGAACTGCTGGAAGGACACTACATTCGTCCACTTAATCAGGTCTACGCCCGTCACCTGCTGGCAACGAGATGGCAGAGCCCAGGTGAGACGCTAGAAGATTTCTACAGGGCACTGATCGTGCTGGGCCAAAACTGCGGCTGCCCAGCGGTGACGGCGAACGCGCACTCCAAACTTTTAATTCGAGACGCTTTTGTGGCAGGTATGATCTCCCCCGACATTCGCCGAAGGCTGCTCGAAATGGAGACGCTGGGCCTCACCGAGGCCCGGACCCTGGGAGGGTCCATGGACGTGGCGTACAAAAACGCCCTTGCGTACGCCCCGCTCGCACCGTGCCCCCCTGGGCTGCGTGGTACCCCGCTGCGGCAGCCCCCCAAACTTACCCGCCTAACCCCCAGACTTACCCGCTAATTCCGCAGGCCTGCGCGGCAAGGCGCCCAGCTACCGCCGCCGGCCAACGCTGCTGCTTCTGCGGCCAGGCGAATCACCCGCGCGTGCGCTGCCCGGCCCGCACCGTCACCTGCAAAGGGTGCGGCAAGAAAGACCACTATGCCGCGGTCTGCCTCGTCCGCGTGGTGAACCCGGTATCCAACGACTACCCTCAGCCATTCCTCCAGCCGCCCGCTGCGCAACCACAGCCGTTCTTCCACGTCCCGACCGTCCCAGGCCAACCGCCTCACTCCCTTTTCCCAGCCCCGCCGGCCCAACGCGCACCGCAGCCTTTGCCCCGCCAGGCTGCGTCGCAGCCGCAGCCACTCTTTCC
This sequence comes from Scyliorhinus torazame, assembly GCF_047496885.1. Classification (NCBI taxonomy): domain Eukaryota; kingdom Metazoa; phylum Chordata; class Chondrichthyes; order Carcharhiniformes; family Scyliorhinidae; genus Scyliorhinus; species Scyliorhinus torazame. Next base: position 132,614,312 of record NC_092723.1, on the reverse strand, counting down.
CCCTCCGGCAACCATGCTGGAGGAGTCCGCGCAGCCATTCTGACCCTCGCCGGTCCAATCGTCGGGGTCTCCATCCCCGAACTCCATGGGCGATCCCTGGCGGGCGCCATCTTGGATGGGGCTTCAAGCCCCCAGCGCGGCTGGCTACGCGCCGCCCGACCAAAACCCTTTGTTGCAGCTGGCCTCCGCCACGCTGGAGCAGCGCGCGCCGCCAGTTTGCTCCTACCCGCCGCCATCGTCCGAGTCCCCGGATTCCACATGCGATCCATGGCCGGCGCCATCTTGGATGGGGCCCCAAGCCCCCAGCGCGGCTGGCTACGCGCGGCCCGACCAAAACCCTTTGTTGCAGCTGGCCTCCGCCACGCTGGAGCAGCGTGCGCCGCCAGGTTGCTCCTCCCCGCCGCCATCTTCCGAGTCCCCTAACTCCACGTGCGATCCATGGCCGGCGCCATCTTGGATGGGGCATCAAGCTCCCAGCGCGGCTGGCTACCCGCTGCCCAACCAAAATCCTTTGTTGCAGCTGGCCTCCCCGCCGCCATTTTGTTTCTCCCCGCCGCCTTCCTCGGAGTCCCCGGACTCCATGTGCGATCCATGGACGGCGCTGCTGCCCGATCTTCACTCCTTGCTACAGTTGGCCTCCGTCACCCTGGACCAGAGTCGGCACCGAACGCGAGCAAAGGCCACCACGACGCTCGGCATCAACGGCCACGTGATGTCATGCCTCATCGACTCCGGGAGCACAGAGAGTTTCGTCCACCCCGACACGGTAAGGCGATGTTCTCTGGTCACCTACCCCACCCAACAAAGGATCTCCCTGGCCTCCGGGTCACACGCGGTGCAGATAAAAGGGTTCTGCCTCGCGAACCTCACCGTCCAAGGCAGGGAATTCCGCAATTTCCGCCTATACGTGCTGCCGCACCTCTGCGCAGCCACCCTTCTGGGACTGGATTTCCAGTGCCACCTACAAAGCCTTACTTTTAAATTTGGCGGCCCTATACCCCCCCTTATGGTTTGCGGCTTCGCGACCCTTAAGGTCGACCCGCCTTCCCTGTTTGCGAACCTCACCCCGGATTGCAAACCCGTCGCCACCAGGAGCAGACGGTACAGCGCCCAGGACCGGACCTTCATCAGGTCTGAGGTCCAGAGGCTGCTGAAGGAAGGGGTCATCGAAGCGAGCAACAGCCCCTGGAGGGCTCAAGTAGTGGTGGTTAAGACCGGGGAGAAGCATAGGATGGTCATCGCCTATAGCCAGACCATCAACCGGTTTACGCAACTGGACGCGTACCCTCTCCCCCGTGTTGCCGACCTGGTAAACAGGATCGCGCAATACAAGGTCTTCTCCACGGTGGATCTCAAGTCTGCCTACCACCAGCTACCCCTCCGTAATAGCGCCCGCCAGTACACTGCCTTCGAAGCAGATGGGCGGCTCTACCACTTTTTAAGGGTTCCCTTCGGTGTCACAAACGGGGTCTCGGTCGTTCAGCGTGAGATGGATCGAATGGTTGACCGGTACGGCTTACACGCAACGTTCCCGTATCTTGACAACGTCACCATCTGCGGCCATGACCAGCAGGACCACGACACCAACCTCCGTAAATTTCTCCAGACCGCGCACCTCCTGAATCTGACCTACAATAAGGAGAAGTGCGTGTTTAGCAGCGACCGTCTAGCCATCCTAGGCTACGTAGTGCGAAATGGAGTCATAGGCCCCGACCCCGAATGCATGCGCCCCCTTATGGAGTTCCCCCTCCCTCACTGCCCCAAGGCCCTAAAACACTGCCTCGGCTTCTTTAGCTACTATGCACAATGGGTCCCTAATTACGGCGACAAGGCTTGACCCCTAATCCAATCCACGACCTTCCCCCTGTCGACAGAGGCCTGCCATGCCTTCTGCCGCATCAAAGCGGACATCGCAAAAACTACGATGCGCGCCATCAGCGAGCCCCTCCCCTTCCAGGTCGAGAGCGACGCGTCTGACGTCGCTCTGGCCGCCACCCTCAACCAAGCAGGCAGGCCCGTGGCTTTCTTCTCCCGCACTCTCCATGCCTCCAAAATTCGCCACTCCTCGGTCGAAAAGGAGGCCCAGGCCATAGTGGAAGCTGTGCGACACTGGAGGCATTACCTGGCCGGCAGGAGATTCACTCTCCTCACGGACCAACGGTCGGTGGCCTTCATGTTCGATAATGCACAGCGGGGCAAGACTAAGAACGACAAGATCTTGCGGTGGAGGATCGAACTCTCCATCTTCAATTACGAGATCTTGTATCGTCCCGGGAAGCTGAACGAGCCTCCTGATGCCCTATCCCGCGGCACTTGTGCCACCGCACAAGTAGACCGCCTCCGAGCCCTCCACGAGGACCTCTGCCACCCGGGAGTTACCCAGTTCTTCCATTTTGTTAAGTCCCGGAACCTGCCTTACTCCATCGAGGAGGTCAGGACTGTCACCAGGGACTGCCAAATCTGCGCGGAGTGCAAACCGCATTTCTACCGACCAGAGAGGGCGCACCTGATAAAGGCTTCCCGTCCCTTTGAATGCCTCAGCATCGACCTCTCCACCGACTGCAACACGTATTTCCTGAACGTGATTGATTGAGCACTCCCGGTTCCCATTCGCCATCCCCTGCCCGGACATGACCACAACCACCGTCATCAAGGCACTCCAAACTATTTTTACACTGTTCGGTTTCCCCGCATACATCCACAGTGACAGGGGGTCCTCCTTTATGAGCGACGAGCTGCGCCAGTTCCTGCTTAGCAAAGGCATCGCCTCGAGCAGGACGACCAGCTACAACCCCTGGGGAAATGGGCAGGTAGAAAGGGAGAACGGAACGGTCTGGAAGACCGTCCTGCTGGCCCTTCGGTCCAAGAATCTCCCAGTCTCCCGCTGGCAAGAAGTCCTCCCAGTGGCCCTGCACTCCATTCGGTCACTGCTATGTACTACCACGAACCAGACACCTCATGAACGTCTCCTTGTTTTCCCCAGGAAGTCCTCCTCTGGGACCTCGCTCCCAACCTGGCTAGCAACACCTGGACCCTTCCTGCTGTGGAAACATGCGAGGGCGCACAAGTCGGACCCGCTGGTCGAAAGGGTCCACCTGCTGCATGCCAACCCCCAGTACGCCTACGTAGCGTTCCCCGACGGTCGCCAAGATACGGTCTCCCTCCGGGACCTGGCGCCCCCAGGAGCACCACCCGCGCCCGAGCCACTGCCCCCCCACCCCCCGTACCTGACCGGAGGGTCAGTACTGCCGCCAGAACCCCGACCCAGAGCCGAGCAGGCACCGATGTCCCCTACAGGCACCCCTTCCTTCTGCCCATCTTTCGACCTTACAGCGCCGCCTAGGGGTGACTAAACTGCCTGGGAGGAAGACACCACATTCCCGGAGTCACTACTGCCGGGGCCCTCACCAGGATCGCCGCCGACATTTAGACGCTCCAGTAGGACGACCAGGCCGCCCGATTGTCTGATTGCAGCACCATGAGGAAAATTAACAACGCAAGAACTTTCTTTGTATCCCTCGATAGCATGGTACCTGCAATACCTGGTCCTACCATGAAAAGGCGACAGTAATACTGGCCATCACCCCGCCGACTCTTTTTTTAACGGGGTGAATGTGGTAATACCAGGTATTGCGGTACCAGAGAGAGGGATAACCATTGGCTAGACCGCAGGGTCTACCATTGGGCAATGTACATAGCCCCGCCCTGAGAGGCGGGGTATAAGAACCAATGCCGTCCCAGCAGCCTTCACTTCTGTAACTTCGCTGCTGGGTACAGTTCTATCTGATTAAAGCTGAATCGATATGACTCCACGTGGACTCAAGCGTATTGATTGCGTATCACCCAATCACCCCCCATACACAGCCCTTTATCTGCATTGCCAACACCTTCGCCAAAACCTTTGTGTTGACATACAGTAACGATATCAGCTGATATGACCCACAATGCTCAAGGTCTTTATCCTTCTTTAGGATGAATGAGATAGATGCTTGCGATAATGTTGGGGGGGGGAGCTCACCCTGCTCCAGCACCTGGTCTGACACCACAATTGCTGAATATTCCGACTTAATCACTTCCATCAAAAAAACCTTGTCTATGACAAAAAGTCAATCTATGAGTACCCCTTATGTACATGCAAGAAAATTAAGAAGTCCCTTGTCCCTGGCCTCTTGAATCGCCACAGCTCCACCCCACCCATTTGCTCCATAAACTCAAACAGCTCCCTAGCCAGCAACGACACCCTCCTGGATCTGGGACATGACAGGTCCATCACCATATTAAAATCCCCTCCCAGAATCACCCTGTGTGTGTCCAAGTTTGGGATCTTAGCTAGAGCCCACCTCATGAACTCGCCGTCAGCCCAGTTTGGAGCATTAATGTTGCCCAACACTAGCGGGCCATCCTCCAGCCTCCTGCTTATCAATTAAACCCCCCCGGTCCGCCACAATGTTCCCTACTGCAAAGGCCACTCTTGTGAATCAGCACTGCCACTGCTGTTGTTTTCATGTCTTGCCCTGTAGAAGACCTGGCCCACCCAGCCTTTTCTCAGCCTTGTTTAATCTGCCACTTTCAGAGGGGTCTCTTGCAAAAATACTACGTCCGCCCTTAGACTCCTTAAATGCACGAACACGCGTGACCTCTTAACAGGCCCATTTAGCCCCGAATGTTCTATGTCATCAACCGGGTCGGGGTCACACACACCCCTTGAATCAGCCCTACTTTTTTTTTTAGTTAGTTACCCCAGGTTGTCGTTTTGTGCCCCCACAGGGTATCCACTACCATCACTTCTCACCCATCTATGCCATACCAGCTCCCTCCAAATTAGCCTCCCCACCGAAGCCAAAGATAAAACAGAATTACAACCACCATCCCATCGCCATTTTATCCTCCACATCACTTCCATTAACTAGCCTCTCCGCTAGTATGGTGGCTCCCACCAAAGGCCCTCACATTCCCCTGTCCTACCTCAAGACCCTCCTACCCAATGTGTCACATCCTCACCTCCCCTCCCACACCTCTTCCCCCATGCAAACCCAAACACAGAGCATACATCTCCCAACATTAGAAAGGTAGAGAAGGGAACAATATCGGAAAAAGAAGAAACATCAATCATATTGGCATCGAATATTTACAATTCCCAATCTCGTGGTCCCGTAAAAATGTGCTCGCTTCTTCTGACGTGTCCATATAGAATTCCTGGCTTTGGTAGGTGACCTAGAGCCAAGCCGGGTATAATACCCAAAATCTCACGCCTTCCTTGTTCTTTAACCCTGTTAAACCTGGCAGCTCTGCACTCAAATCCGGGTAAATTCGGACCATGTTCCCTTCCCAGGTGCACTTCTAGTCTGGTTCGCCCATTGTAGAATTTTCTCTTTGTCGAGAAACATAGAACATACAGTGCAGAAGGAGGCCATTCGGCCCATGGAGTCTGCACTGACCAAGTTAAGCCCTCACTTCCACCCTATCTCCGTAAGCCAATAACCCCTCCTAACCTTTTCGGTCACTAACTGCAATTTATTATGGCCAATCCACCTAACCTGCACGTCTTTGGACTGTGGGAGGAAACCGGAGCACCTGGAAGAAACCCACGCAGACACGGGGCGAACGTGCAGACTCCGCACAGACAGTGACCCAGCGGGGAATCGAACCTGGGACCCTGGCGCTGTGAAGCCACAGTGTTATCCACTTGTGCTGCCCTATGTAGTCGTACTACTATCGCTCCCAGCTCCTCATTGGCTTCCTCCTCATCACCTTGTACACTCGGTCCACTTTGAGGGGTCAATCGAAGGTTCTCTCGCCCATCAGCTTTTCAAATATTTGCACCATATAGTCTGTGGGCTGCAAATCTTTGATACCTTCTGGTAGCCCTGCTATTTGGAGATTCTGCCGCCTCTCCCAATTCTCTAAATCATCCACCTTCTCTTGCAGCCTCTTCTGCCTCTCAGCTACCAGTGTTATTTCTGCCTCCAAAAAGGCCAGTTGGTCCTCGTGGTCAGCCACTGACTTTTTCATCTTTTGAAGTGGCGCTGCTTGGACCTTGAGCCTCTGTTCAACCCTCTCAACGTCTGCCCGAATCGGGTCAGCCACCTTGGCCAGATCCTCCGAGGGTTCACGCCTCTGTTGCTGGGATTTCATCGTTAAAAAGCCGACCAGGTGTTCAGTCGACCACCGCGCTGGTAGTGCTGCCTCTGAGCCCACCGCCATATTAATTCTACGCTGCTAGTCTTTTTGGTGCCCCTTAATCAATGCACTTCTTGTCCGGTGAGGTTTCAACAAGCCCTGTTGCTGAAGACTTCTTGCCCCTCAAATGTTCCGCTTTTTTTCCTCTCCGCCTTCGCCCGTGTTCAAGTCTGATTAAGTCTGCCTTCATGTGGGAGCCACCGAGTGCGCGACCACTTATACTATGGTCACCACCAGAAGTCCATCATAGGTTTCTTAAATTAAATGTGTGTAAAGTGCTTTCTTCTTGCCTTGTATGAACTTCCAATCTCCATATTTGTGCCAATATTAAGACCACTTATTTCCACCTCCGTACATACCAAGATTTCACCTTTGTCTCAATTTACCTCATGCTAAAACCCTCATTCATGCCTTTTAAAAAATGAATTTAGAGTACCCAATTATTTTTTCCAATTAAGGAGCAATTTAGCGTCGCCAATTCACCTACCCTGTACATCTTTGGGTTGTGGGGGTGAGACCCACGCAGACACAGAGAATGTGAAAACTCCTTTTTAAGCTCTAGATTAAGTTGTTCCAATGCATTCCTGGCTGGTGTTCTGCATTCTATTCTTCATAAACTTGAGGTCATCCAAAACTTTGCCTGGTTCATAATCATAGCAAGACCTATTACCCTGTCACCCCTGTGCATGCTGACCTAAATAGCTTCAGGGCAAGTAACATCTTAATTTTAAAATTCTAATCCTTGTTTTCAAATCCTTTCACAGCCTCATCCTCCCTTTCTCTGTAATCTCCTCCAGCCCCACAGCCCCCTGAGATATTTGCTCCCATCTACTTCTGACCTCATGAGTATCCCCAGATTTTAATTGCCTCTTCCATTGGTAGCTGTTCTTTCAGTTGCCTAGAATATCTCTGCACCTTCTGTACCTCTGCCGCCCTACTTTGGTAGCCCCCTTTAAGGCACTGCTTAAAACTTATTTTGACTAAAGCTTTTGGTCATTTGACCTAATATTTTCTGGTGTCATACTTGGCTTTATAATTCTCTTGTGAAGTGCCTTGGGAGATGTCACCATGTTAAAGTTGTTGTGCGTGAATCCAGAACAAAAGGGCATATTTATAGGTTAGCCACAAACAGATAAAAAATAAAATTGACGATGAACGTCTTTATAGACAGCGGATGAAGCAGATGACATTGATGCATTTAAGGGGAGGCATGATGCACACATGATGGAAAAGGATACTGGAACAGGGTAGAAGTAATCAGGATGAGAAGAGACTTCTTGTGTGGAGCATAAGCACTGGCATATTCCATTTGGGCTGAATGACCTGTTTCTGTGCTGTAGATTCTGTGTTGCACGTTTCAAGATGCTTAACTTGAAATCACTTTTATGGGTTACAATGCCTCCAGATAACTACATTTTCTGCCATTTGGTAGTACAGAACTTGGGTAGTGTTGAAAAAAGAGGTGTTGTCATGGAGATGCAGTAGACACAGTTGACTGTTTTCTGCTGCATCTCCATGGCAACACTAGTACCAATCAGAGTTGACTTGCCAACCATTCAGCACTCTTCTCATGCAGTATAAATTGTTGTTCCCCTTATTTACTGTTGGTTTATCTTGCCTAGATGTCTGGATGAGTGCAAGGCAAAAAGCTGCTAGCATCTCTTTTTTTTTTCAACAATGCTTACTGTGGGTAATGGAGCTTAATTAAATGGACGAATAACACTTCTTTCTGCAATATACTTGAAGATTCACAGTGATTGGCATCCTCTTAAAATCATTTTTTGAAGATGCTTAATACACTAAATACCATGACTTTATCCACGCTACCTTTGTTTTAATGACGAACTGGTTGAAATTTGTCAGCATATTGTATAAAATAAACTTCTGGTGATTTTGTCCATTTAAGTTTCATCACTGAAACTATGGACTTGACTGAGTTGATGAAATACTGAGAATAACTCTAATGTTGCTCCTCCAGACTTTGGATTTAAACTCCATGTGAGGTCTCTCTTTATTGCACACTTACAGATGTTTTTTCCATTTCTTTTGCTCTGAGATTCAGTCATACCTGTTGGATCACGAATTATATGGAAATGTGTGAATTATCCTTTTTGTTCTGAAGCAATGAACTAATGAGCTTTTTGTTCAAATGTATTCCATCTATACTGACTTTATTAACGGCACATTAACTGTTCATATGGGTTTCACTGATTAAAATATTAGCAATGCACCCTTTATTTGATGATTGCTGAACAGTTGGAAACAGTACTAACCACTTTACTGGCGCGGTTTGTTGTTCTATCGACACGCTCTGTGCAGATCTATATAATTACTTCTACATCATCCAGTGCTGGCTTCTTTCATACATTTATATTCTGCCTCTCTCTTAAGCTTGAAGGAATTAAACATTTGTATTCGTGCAGGGCACATGGAAGAGTGGCCTCTTGATTGCTACTATTCCCTTTGCAAGGTGCTAGAATGCTGATGTTTCCAGTTAGCAGGCTTATGGGAAAGGAGTACTTATTTTCTGTACCCCTGACTTCCATTCTGGAGACTCATCAACATTTTAATTCTACGCATGTGGGGCTTTCCTCCTTAGAACCTGTATAACATATTTTGTGGGGCTTGGGGAGGGTAGGGATATAAAAGCACCTATTGTTTTATTTCCTATAAAATACTTTATTCACATATGCATCCGCAGCATGATCGAATTGCATTCCATGATTTTTTAAACAACTTTTATGATATTCCTCTTCTCATTAGGAAATGGACAGGTTGTTGACTTCCACAAGGTCTTTCAGTGCCAAGTCAGCTGCCTTCAAAACTGAGAAGGGGATTGTTATTGTAGAGGGGTTTCCTATTTTTGGTTTATTTATTTGTTGCTTAATCTTGAAGTTTAAAAGGAGTATGAATTCAGCTGCTTAATTAATGTGTTAGGGTAGTGCTGTTTTCCTGGAACAGTACAATGAGGTGGTGATGTTTATTTTAAGGTACACATTTTCCCCCCCAATTATTGGCTGGTCTGCACACATCTTGTTTTGTTCCAGATTCCCAGGATTCACGTATTTTTAAAAATATTTAATATATATGCTGGGGCAGTAAGTGCAGAAGTGAGGGTTGGAAATGTCCAGGGGAAGTGTTAACTCCGATGTGAGCATTGCCTGATCTTTGTGACTTGTGCTGCAAGGTTTACATTATCCACTTAGTGAAAGCCACAGGATCCTGGTTGAATGTCTTGTACAAAATTAACACCTTGGTAAGATAGTGCCTGTAAAACTGCGCAGGGATGTTAGAACAAACACAATATAACATTGATAACACAGTGTTTTGGCAATGCCTTCTTGCGAGCCATTTGATGTCCTGCATTGCAACACAGTTTAATAGTCAGCTTGTCAGGTAAGTAATCTTGCCTTTTGAGTCAAAGTTTGAGGTTCAAGGCCCATACTAGATGTGGAGTATGTAACTGTAGCCTGAAAGCCAGATAATCCATATAATGTTAATGCTTTTTCCCCTCTATATTGACCACACCTTTTTCTAATTTACCTTGAATTCAGTATTTGATATTAATCACTCAACATTCTCCATTTAAAGCCAGAGGTTTGTGGAAAACTGGCTATTCCCATATTTCCGGGGACCAGGGGGGATGGGGAGAAGGCAGGAGAATGAGGATGAGAAAAATATCAGCCATATTGAATGGCAGAGCAGATTCCATGGGCCGAGAGACCTAATTCTGCTTCTATTGTCTTATGGTCTATGGTCTTCAGCAATTGTAATATCACGAACAAGCATTTTTCTGTTGTTTCTGGTTTCTTTCGTTTTAATTTTCTCGGGCCGCAAACCATTTTTAATGGAGGTTAGCCAGCTAAGTCGTTTTGCAGGCCATCCTAGTGATCATGGTAACACAGCACGACTGGTCTCGATTTGGATATTTTTCACTTTCTGTGCAGCTTTACAGCTTCTAATGAAATGACTGAACTTGGGTGCACTCACTGTTAATAGAATTTGGGGCGTAGAGCTGACTTTTGCAGGTCCATGCCTCCACATTCAAACAACACAAGTTATCCTAAATACAAGATGGTAGTTTACTTAACAAAAATCAGTGTGTCTACCACATGGAGTAGTTTTAGTGAATAGCATTAATACGTTAAGGGGCAGCTGGATTAGTACAGCAGGAAGGAAGGAATAGAAAGGTATATTACTAGGGTGGACAAAGAGTGGCTTATGTGGAGCATAAATACCGACATAGACAGTTGGATTAAATGTCTAAATTCTGTATAATTCAAGGGCCAATTCTTGTGGGACAAGGGAACTAAGTGATGTGGTGAGAAGTAATTTTCCAGGCATGGTAAAGCTAAGAGCACAGAGAAATGAGCCTGTTCTGATCTGTTAGTGAGATCATTAGTCAAGGCAGGCGATGGTACAAGATATTCATATTATCTCTATTTTGGTATTCGTTCTTGCTATTTCCTGTGCCTTTCAGTCCTGGGGTTTGCAAAAATGTATTATTTTTTTGACAATACAGATTGTGGTCTAAAGAAGGTTCCATAGGAAATCTTTTCAAAGCACCGATTTTAAGATTAATATCCAGGTAAATGCGACTGACTGGATTGCTCCATATAGAGATTTGATTGGCCAAATTGCCTCCTTCTGTGCTGTATTGACTATGACGGTATGTTTCTGTTGATTTAAGTCAATTATTGAGAATCAAATGCAGAATCTCAAGTGATTATATCAATATTATTGAGTATTGTTGAAAAAAGACATTTGTCGAAGCTTTTCATCTTGCATTCATCAGGATATTTGCAAGAACACCAAATATAAAAGGAACAACAATTTATGCTGCATGAGTAAGGCATTGCCATGGAGAATACACCAGTTAACTGATGGCAGACAGTTAACTGCCAAGCTCAAATACAATTCAAACAAGCAAGTTGACACTGGTCATGGTATTGCCCTGGAATGAACTAGAAAATGGTTGTTGCCAATTTTGCTCAGTTGAAACAGATATATATGTTCTTGTATACATGTTCTTTCTGCGAGAAAGAACTGGGCTCTGTTTATTAACATATATGGCTTTTAGCACCCCCATGTGTCCTACTGATGATTTTAAATTGGTTGTCAGTGTAATCCTTCGCACACTTGGGACTGTTTAGCAATTATTGTCCAATTGTGGAACCACATCTAATTTTGTGCAGTGTTTTGAATTTTGCTGCATGGGCTGGTTGGGAATGGTCTGCACCTTGCCCATTGTGAACAGTGGAAGGGACATGCTGTTTCAGACAATACGCCAGTCTTTGGGATGTATGGTTAACATACTTAGCATCACACTGATACATAGAATGTCTTTTTGGGGTTGATGACAGCATCCTGTTGGTGATGAACACCAATCTTGTTGCTTCTACATAGTCTCAGTGTGAAACTAATTTTACCTGCTGCTCAATTTTCTGAGATAGCTTGCCCTTCCAGGGTAATCTGAGGTAGCCTGGGCATCTTTAAGGACTGGAAGTGGTGGCCTTCGGCCTATTCTTGAGTTGGTGTGATATACAGTGAGCAATGATCTAATGGGCAGCCATTATTTCGCAGGATGGCTTTGATGTGCCTTATTTAGGCTTTAAGCTTGCAGGGTGGGCAAATGGTAATGTGATGCTAGGTATGAAAGGCTTGCGTCCCAAAGACTGGTGGATTGTATCAAACAGCATGTCCCTTTGGTTGTTTACAACAGACAAGGTACTGGCTGTACCCAACAAATCCTGGCAAAACTCAAAACACAGTGTCCAACATTAGATCTGATTCTGCAATTGGAACAGCATTTGCTAAACAATCCTGAGTGTGTTAATAATTACGCTGACAACAAATTAAGGTTGTCAGTCGCACTATGCGTGCAAGAAGTTACATATATTAATACACAAGGCCTTGTTCTTTGCAGACAGAAGAACATATACACACATTACGTCAGTTTCAGCTGAACAAAATAGGCGATAGCCATTCTGTGGTTCATTTCCCAGGTCAATGCCTTGGCCAATCACAGTCAACCTGCCTGGTTTGAATTTAAACAAAGCTTGGCAGTTAACGGTTTGTCATCAGTTAACCGGTGCATTCTCCATGGTGATGCCTCTACTAGTCAGAGCCCATTTGCCAACCAATCCGCACTCTTCTCATCAAATTTTTGTTCCCTTTACATTTGATATTCTTGTGAATGTCTTAATGAGTGCAAGACGAATAGTTTTGACATGTCTTTTTTTTCAGTGATTCTCAAGTTCTGTGCTTCCAACGGGCTATATTATTTTGGTCAGCTATATGCATATATCTTTTTAAAATTAATTTACGGAATGTGGGTGTCGCTGGTTAGGCCAGAATTTATTGCCCATCCCTAGTTGCCTTTCAGAAGATGGTGGTGAGTTTCCTTCATGAACCGTTGCAGTCCCTGAGGTGTAGGTACACCCATAGTGTTGTCGGGGAGGGAGTTCCAGGACTTTGACCCAGCGACAGTGAAGGAACGGTGATCTATTTCCACGTCAGAGTGGTGAGTGACTTGGAGGGGAATCTCTAGGTGGTGGGATTCCCAGGTATATAGTGTCTATTATCCTTCCAGATGGTAGTGGTCGTGGGTTTGGAAGGTGCTGCCTAAAGAACCGTGGTGAGTTCCTGCAGTGCATCTTGTAGATAGTACACAAGGCTGCCACTGTTTATTGGTGGAGGAGGGTTTGAATGTTTGTGGTTGGGGTAGCAATGAAGTGGGCTGCTTTGTCCTGGATGGTGTTGAGCTTCTTGAGTGTTGTTGGAGCTGCTCTCATCCAGGCAAGTGGAGAGTATATTCTGTTACACTCCTGACTTGTGCCTTGTAGATGGTGGACAGGCTTTTGGGGGTCAAGGGGTGAGTTGCTCGCCGTAGGATTCCTAGCCTTTGACAGTATTAATGTGGCTAGTCCAGTTCAGTTTTTGATCAATGGTAACTCCCAGGTTGTTCAGTGTGGGGATTCTATGATAGTAATGCTAATGAATGTCAAGGGCTGATAGTTAAATCCTCTCGTATAGGAGATGATCACTGCCTGGCATTTATGTGGTGCGAATGTAACTTGCCACTTGTCAGTCCAAGTCTGGATATTGTCCAGGTCATGCTGCATTTGGACATGGACTATTTATTATCTGAGGAGTTGCGAATGGTGCTGAACATTGTGCAGTCACCTGCGAACACCCCCACTTCTGACCTTATGATGGAAGGGAGGTCACTGATGAAGCAGCTGAAGATGATTGGGCCTAGGATACTACCCTGAGGAACTCCTGCAATGGTGTCTTGGAGCTCAGATGACTGACTTCCAACCACCACAACCATCTTCCTTTGTGCCAGGTATGACTCCAATCACAGAGAGAGCTTTCCCCCTGATTTCCATTGACTCCAGTTTTGCTAGAGCTCCTTGATACCATACTTGGTCAAATTCTGCCTTGATGTCAAGAGCAGTCACTCTCACCTTACCTCTTACATTCACAACCTTTGCCCAGCATGATTGAACCAAGGCTGTAATGAGGTCAGGAGCTGAGTGACCCTGGCGGAATCCAAACTGAGCATCCGTGAGCAGGTTGTAGTTGAGTAAGTGCTGCTTGATAGCACTAATGATGACTCCATCCATCACTTGGTTGTAGATGGAGAGCAGACTGATAGGTTGGTAATTGGCTGGGTTGGATTTGTCCTGTTTCTTGTGTACAGGACACACCTGGGCAATATTCCATATTGCTGGGTAGATGCCAGTGTTGTAGCTCTGTTGGAACAACTGGACTAGGGGTGTGGCAAGTTCTGGAGCACAAGTCTTCAATACTATTGATGGAATATTGTCAGGGCCCATAGCCTTTGCAGTATCCAATGCCTTCAGCCATTTCTTGACATCATGTGGAATGAATTGTGTTGGCCGAAACTGACACCTGTGATTCTGGGGACCTCCGGAGGAGACTGAGATGGATCAATTGCTTGGCACCTCTGGCTGAAGATTGTTGTGAATGCTTCAGTCTTGTCTTTTGCACAGATGTGCTGAGCTCTTCCATCATTGAGGGTGGGGATATTTATGGAGCCTCCTCCTCCAGTACGTTGTTTAATTGTCCACCACTATTCAATGCTGAATGTGACAGGACTGCAGAGCTTAGACTTGATGTGTTTGTTGTGGAATCACCTAGTTCTGTCTATTACTTGTTGCTTATGCTGTTAGACACACAAGTAGTCCTATGTTGTAGCTTCAATAGGTTGATACCTCATTTTTAGGTATGTCTGGCATGCTCTCCTTCATTGAACCAGGGTTGATCCCTTGGCTTGGTGGTAATGGTACAGTGGGGGATATGCCGGGCCACGAGTTTGTAGATTGTGGTTGAACACAATTCTGCTGCTGCTGATGGTCACAATGCCTTATGGATGCCCAGTCTTGAGTTGCTAGATCTGTTCCAAGTTTATGCCATTTAGCACTGTGGTAGTGCCACACAACACGATGGAGGGTATCCTCAATGTGAAGACGGGATTTTGTCTCCACAAGCACTGTGCAGTGGTCATTTCTACCGATATGGACAAATGCATCTGCAGCAGGCAGGTTGGTGAAGATGAGGTCAAGTATGTTCTTCCCTCTTGTTGGTTCCCTCATCACCTGCTGTAGTCCCAGTCTAGCAGCTATCTCCTTTCGGACCCGGCCAGCTTGGCCTGAGGTAGACCCTTCATTGAAGTCTCCCACCCAGAGTGTATTCTGCGTTCTTGCCACCCTCAGTGCTTCCTCCAAGTGTTGTTCAACATGGAGGAGTACTTATTCATCAGCTAATGGTGGATGGTATGTCATAATCAGCAGAAGGTCTCCTTGCCCATGTTTAACCTGAAGCCATGAGACTTCATGGGGTCCACAGTCGATATTGAGGATTCCCAGGGCAACCCTCTCCCGACTGTATGCCGCTGTGCCGCCACCTCTGCTGGGTCTGTCTTGTCGGTGAGGCAAGGCCATACCCAGGAATATTGATAGTGGCGTCTGGGACATTGTAAGGTGTGATTCTGTGAGTATGACTGTCAACCTGTTGCTTGACTAGTCTATGAGACAGCTCTCTGAACTTTGGCATAAGCCCCCAGATGTTAGTAAGGAGAACTTTGCACAGTCGATAGGGCTGGGTTTGTCTTTGTCATTTCCGGTGCCTGGGTTGATGCTGGGTGGTCCATCCGGTTTCTTTCCTTTTTCGTGTTTTTTTAATGGTTGAATACAACTGAGTGGCTTGTTAGGCCATTCCAGAGGGCAAGTGGGCATTGAAGAATCAACCGCATTGCTGTGGGTCTGGAGTCACATGTAAGCCAGACCAGGTCAGGATGGCAGATTTCCTTCCCTAAAGGACATTAGTGAACCAGATGGGTTTTTATGGCAATCGACAATGGTTTCATGGTCATCATTTGACTCTTAATTCCAGATATTTTATTGAGTTCAAATTCCACCTGCTGTGATGAGATCATTACCCCGTGTCTCTGGATTACTAGTCCAGCGACAATACCACTACGCCACCGCCTCCCTTATAATAGACAAAAAGGTAGAACCGAAGACCAATTTCATCTCATCGTGAGCTCACTGTATTTAGCAGGCTTTGGTGAGGAGGAATTTGGATAGTTGCAAAAGAACTTAAGTAACTTGCCTCAATCTTCTCTTTCAGTTTCTGGAACTATTGAACTGTAGACTTTAAGTGGTACTTGCCCCAATCTGTGGGTAGTTGGCTGTTTGCTAGAGTTATCCAAAACGAATCCCACTGCCTGTCCTCCCCTCTGCTAGTCCAGCGCCTTGCTTTACTTCAAATAATAACATAATAGAATTTATTTACTGTGACGTAAGGAATCGTTTAACAAGTATGTTGCTAAATTCAATTATCATCTTGAATCTCCATGCCAAATACCTAACATGTTACTTTCTTAAACAAAAGAAAAAATGCTGGAAAATCTCAGCAGGTCTGGCAGCATCTGTAGGGAGAGAAGAGAGCTAACGTTTCGAGTACCCTGCATGTTACATTCTTAAATGCACAAGATAACTTTTCATTCACCAATCAGTGTTGCTCACTCTCGAGATTGTAAACGGAAGGCTTGGAATTGGACTCCTTTTCTGTGGGACAAGAATATAGCATTTGTTTTCAGAGATGAAAGAATTTTAAAACTTTTGTTCAAAGGCGTTTTCTTTGCTCGTTTCCTACACATTTTCATCACTCTATGTAAAGAAATTCCATCTAATCTTCTCTTGGCTGTGATGGGGAGGGGGAGAACATTTTGATTGCCTGATAACCTTTTAAAGATTATTGGTAAATCATAAATTGGACAGATTATCCCCCCAATCTGCTCCTTATCAGTTTCTTAGTTATTTAATTATACGCAGCTAACTGCCTTTCTTCAGTGAGTTTCATAATGTGTGAAACCCTGCAAAATAGATCCTAATTTACTACCCTGATGTTACGAACTTATGCTTGACTTGTACGCCATCCTGGCTCGACATCCATACATTGTCACTGCAGTGTTGGTAACCAGCAAGTAGGGTGGAGGGAGAGCGACTTCTGCCCCCCATTCTTGTCTGAATCTTCAATAGGTGTGAAGGCATTGTCACCAGCCACGATACAGCGCAGACAGGATTGGAAATTGGGACCTCCCTGGTCAATGTGCCTTCAGCACATTGGTGTATTTTCACATTAAAATATAGGAGTAACACTATTGATTTGTTGAACGACTACTTGCTTCCTGGTCAAAAATAAATGATGGTTTTGTCTCATTCATCTTTTTCTGTTATGTTTGATAAGTGCTGGTTAACAGCATAATTTGCTCATCTGTGTTAATCCTGATGTTGTTTGGTTTACTCAGTGATCAGGATATTGATTTAGTCATGCCTGTTAACAGCTATTAAATCCACCATTCCTTGGTTAAGGGGAATGATTTAATAATTATGTTTGTTCTGCGCTTTTAATTGTTATCATTTGAAATTTTGTCAAATGATGAACAATTGCCTTCTCCCCGGATCCCAGGAAGCTCAATTGATGAAAGCAAATTACTGCGGATGTTGGAATCTGAAACCAAAGAGAAAATGCTGGAAAATCTTAGCAGGTCTGGCAGCATCTGTAGGGAGAGAAAAGAGCTAACGTTTCAAGTCCAGATGACCCTTTGTCAAAGCTAAAGACAGAGAAAGTGGGAAATATTTATACCGTGGAGTGAGAATGAAAGATGAGTCATAGCCACAGAAACCAAGGGGAAAGAGTGCTAATGGCAGTCCCCAGAGAGAACAAAAGGTGTGAAAGGCTAAACTGCAGAGGGTAAACTGTGACAGTTGTAGATGTGTGCGGGTGCGGGGGGGGGGGGGGGGGGGGGGGGGGGGGAAGCAAAGGGGAGAAAGGGTAAGGAAAGGTGGTTAAGATGGGGGCGGGTAAATATATATAAAGAAAAACAAGAAAGAAAGAAATGGTAAAAGACAGTTAAAATGAAATGGGATGAAAACAAATGGGTCGAGGTGGGGTAGAGCTAATCATCTGAAGTTGTTGAATTCGGCGTTGGGACCGGAAGGCTGTAGCGTGCCTAATCGGAAGCTCAATTGATGTCTTGGCGCACGACTGCAGTACCTGTTAGTTGTTCTGTGGTAGATTTGTCATGTGAGAAGGATGACCCCTTCGATAACTGTTGATAATTTCTGCATTAATTAATCACGATTGCAAGGGAATGAAAGAGAAAAGGTTATAATTAGATAGATGTGATACATCAGTGACAACATGCTTTGCAAAGTGCCCATTTGGAAGCCTTTGGCTGATGATTGAAATGTGAAATCTGTACCTGAGTAGGAGCTTGTTGCTCAAATAGGGAACCATGCAAACCACTCATTTGATCAGTACACCAAACTAATATGTCAGGGTTGACCAGAACCTCAGTAATTTATGACCCCTAGCTAAGTTTTAGATGCCACGTCTTTTCCATTGCAAGGAGCATTATCTTGTACCATGGTAACATTGCCATCCTCCACCCCATTGCTGCTGAAACATTTATTCGCAACCCCCTCATATTCAGAAATAACTACTCAATACTCTCCATTCTGGCATCCAGTCGTCTCCTCTGTAAAGTCTTCTTCAAACACCATCCAACCTCCTTGGCCTAGATTGCTTACCTATCTCCAAGAAATTGTATTTGAGTTCATTGTCTTTAAACTGCATTGCTTCTTCCTACCCTTCTCTGTAATTTCCCCAGCCTTAAAACAAGATAAATATTTTTGTTTAAATGCTAACTGCTGATAACTTAGCTCAAGGACTTTGTAGACCTGCCACTATATTTGTGCTGCATTATTAGAATTGAATAAAAATGAACATTAACTCAGCAACCCTTTGTTGCAGCTGTGAGTTTAGCATTGCTTCCTCACATTGATGTGAAAGAGTCAGGGGTAATCTAATTGAAACATACAACTCTGAAGTGGCTTTGCAGGGTAGATGCGGGGAAGATGATTCCACAGCCAGAGGAACACACGATCACCGTTTCAGAATAGGAAGTCGACAATTTAAAGCTGAGACACTGAGAAATCTCTCCAGTCAGGGTTGTGAACCTTTGGAATTCCCTGCCCCAGAGAATTGTTTAATCGTTAAGTATATTCAAAAACGAAGCTGATAGATTTTTTGGGTGGCAAATAAAATAAGAGATGTGTGAATATTATGTGGAAAGAAGAAGTTGAAGGATAAGATCATCCACTATTTTACAGAATGGTGGAGCCGGCTCCATGAGCCAAATGAGTTCCTCCTCGCCAAGTTCTTTTGTTTCTTTTTTCCTCTGTAGCTTCCCCATAAATGCATCTGCTGGACATCTCAGCTGCTCCTTGTGGTAACAAGTTTAACATTTTAGTCAGTCTCTGGCCTTCCCTTGAATTCACTATTGGATATCTTAGTAACTATCTTGTATTTATGACCACTAGTTCTGGTCATACCTGCAAATGGACATCTTCTCTATACCTTCCTATGAAATTCCCTCAAAATCTTAATAAACTCTGATGTCACTCCTCAGTTTTCTCTTTTCTAGAGGAAATAGACCAGCCTATTCAATATTCTCGATGGATATATCATCATAGTTCTGTATTAATAGCAAATCAGTATTTTTTTGTACCTTCAGCGGTTCTCCAAAGTAATAATATGGAATGAAATGAATGAATGAAAATCGCTTATTGTCACAAGTAGGCTCCTATGAAGTTACTGTGAAAAGCCCCTAGTTGCCACATTCCGGCACCTGTTCGGGGAGGCTGGTACGGGAATTGAACCGCGCTGCTGGCTTGCCTTGGTCTGCTTTCAAAGTCAGCGACTTAGCTGCGTGCTAAACTGTTCACAGTACTCCCAGGTGGGGCGTTACCAAGGCCTATGCACAGTGGCTCGCATTGCCTCACAGCGTCAGGGACCTGGGTTCAATTCCGGCCTTTAGTGACTGTGGAGTTCGCACTTTCTCCCCATTTCTGCATGGGTTTCCTCTGGGTGTTCCGGTTTCCTAACACAGTCCAAAGATGTGTAGGTTAGGTGGCTTGGCCATGCTAAAATGTCCCTTAGTGTCCAAAGATGTGCAGGTTAGGGTCGGGTTATGGCATAGGCCAGGGTGGTGGGCCTTGGTAGGGTGCTCTTTCAGAGGATCAGTGTGGACTCGATGGGCCGAATGGCCTCCTGCACTTTGGGAACTCTATGGTTCTATTATCAGTTTTTCAATTCTATCCTTTTAGAAATGCATCCCAGTGCTCTGTTCACATTTTCTATAGGTTTAATAATATTTTTCCAATATGACATCCTTATTCCTCTTTCTAAAATGTACCTCTCTTATGTTTGAAGTCCGTTTGCCAATTACATGCTCATTTTGCGACTTAGTCTCCCTGTATTAATTGCACCACTAAATTTGAAGAACTACTTTGCCTTTCAGTCTTGTAAAAAAAAAAAACTACAAGATCTGTAGGAAAGTAGGAGAAAAAAGTAGGAGAAAAAAATCTTTACAATAAAATTGTAAAATTCTTCTAGCTCTGAAAATAAATCCGACATTCCTAATTCCCCAGCGAGCAGTACCTGTAATGTTAGATAATAGATGTCTGGCAGTGAGATTCAAGGCAGAAATTCAATTGAGTAATTCCGGTATAATAAAAGGCGAGAATAGAGTTTGAGTGTTTTCTGAACGTCAGCAGAACTTCATCATTGAATTACTGCTGCAAGCTTAGTGCCAGACATTAAATATGCTTGAATATACCATCTGAGAAAACATTGATAGCTTTTTTCTGTTTTTTCTTTCGAACACGTAGAGGTGACATGGCATATGCTTCTTCTAATGCAAAAACTGAAGATGTTGGTATTGCGCCATGGCTTCTCTGAAATGCTTTGCTGTTTCAGAATACAATTTCTCATTTTTCATTTAAACTCATTTTCTCTTTTTTCCTCATGGTCTCTGGAGGCCACAGAGCGGTTGAGGTTGGGTGACAAATCTGCTCCTAGATTATCCACCCATACTGCTATGGATTTGTTGTCAGATGCAGTGAAATATAGTTTGCTGTCTTTTGCTCACTTAATCTCTCCCATGTAGTAATGAAGTGAATTGAATAATATTTCAGCCACTCCGTGGTACGTTGCCAATATGTTCCTGCACTTCTTGTACCTCTCCCTAGTTTCCCCACTATCCCCCTCCCAAAGTTGTGTAACATTAGAGAAAGAATGTAAAATCCTCAAATATTTTTCTGACTTTATGAAACAAGTGCAAGCTCATGGGCGACTTTGTCACGAAGATGAGACCATCTGATCGGCTGCTTCTGCTGCATTCCTCCTTTTCACTAGCTCACCTGGCCAAACATCCTATGATGTTTCCCCATGTCTGAGCTTCAAATCACATCTTTCTCTACTTTCATTTCCCCACTTGTCCGTGAGACTCATCTGCTCCCTCAATCCCATTCCCACCCATGAGGCGTGCCTCTATATTTAGCTCTCTGATTAAGCTAATCTCAAAAAATAATGCTGATGCACACATGAATAAAGCGAAACCAATGTATTTACAAGTGAAATTTAAATTTGGAAAAATACCTGTTCCAACTTTGTGTTCCCAATAACTGTTATGTTAAGGACAATGAAATTGGGCAGGGAAGTTGTGGCTGTGATGGAGTGTCCCCTGGTTTGACCAAGAGGGTCTTTTGTAGCCCACCCGTAGCTACAGTGTTGTCAACTGACAGTGCGTTTCATCACGGAAAAACTTTCTCCACTGTGGAATTGCATGTGTTTCCCTTTCGTGCAGTCAGCACTTCAATTTTTAATTGTAATTGCTTGGGAAATGGGGAAAAAAGAGACTCAAAGTAGCGCACACATCTGGCCATTGCCTTAGCCATTCATTGTTTCTTCCTTCTCACATGAAAAGAATAAGATGCAGTTAAGCCATTGAAAAATTTGTTTCACTGGTGAATGGAATTTTGTGTCTGCTTTATTTGTGACAAAAACGGTTGACAGTTGCGACAGAGATAGTAACTTTGGAATGTAATATTATTATACACTTGGTCCAGTTGGGATGCTGTCCGTAAATCAGTAGAGGCTAGCACTGTTATTGCACTGTTTTCAGTGCAGTCTTAAGCTCTTGAAATCATCTTATAGTTGGTAACCACGCCTTATGTAAATGATGGATTCTATGGTGTCTGTGTTGCCTTTTTTATCTGCAGTTATCTATACCACTTTGTACAAAGAGAGCCAATCCAAATGTGTATATCGAACGGCAACAGCAACTTGTATTTATAAGCTATCCTGAACAGAATAATAATAATCTTTATTGTCACAAGTAGGCTTACATTAACACTGCAATGAAGTTACTGTGAAAAGCACCAAGTCGCCACATACTGGCGCATGTTCAGGTACACACTAGGAGAATTCAGAATGTCCAAATTACCTAACAGCACGACTTTCGGGACTTGTGGGAGGAAACCGGAGCACCCGGAGGAAACCATGCAGACACGGGGAGAAAATGCAGACTCCGCACAGACAGTGACTCAAGAAGGGAATTGAACCTGGGACCCTGGAGCTGTGAAGCAACAGTGCTACCCACTGTGCTACCCACTGTGCTGCCCATGGTAAAACATTCAAGGTACTTCAAGAAGGAGCTTTACTGAATTAAAATTTGACACGAGCCACATAAGGATATATTGGGGCAGATGAGACGTTTTCAAAGAGTTCGGTTTTAAGGAGCATTTCAAAGGAGCAGAGAATGTTAGAGGGGCTGAGAGATGTAGGGAGACAATTCCAGAAGAAAGACACAGTTGTCAATTATCCAGTGAATAAAATTGGGGATGCGCAAGAAGCCATAGTTGGAAGAGCACAGATATCTCGAACGTTTGTGGGATTTGAGGAGATTACGGAGACTGGGAAGAACAAATCTATATAGAGTGATTTGAAAACAAAGACGTCATTTAAAATCAAGGTTATTACTTAACTGGGATCCAGTGTAGGATACGAAATGCCGGAGTGGTGGGTGAATCAGACTTTGTTGTGAGTTAGGACACAGGCAACAGAGTTTTGGATAACCTAAAGCTTATGGAGGGGAGAACATGGGAGGCTAGCGAAGAATACATTGGGATAGTAAAGATTGGAGGTAACAAAATCCTGAATGAGGGTTTCAATAGCAGATTAGCTGAGCCGCAGACGGAACTGGGAGATGTCAAAGGTGGAAACAGGTGGTTTTAGTGCTACTGCAAATATGTGCTTGTTAATTCATCTTGGGTGAACTATGACATCAAGGTTGCAATCGTCTTATTTCAATCATGAACAGTTGTCAGGGTGTGGGATGGCGTTGGTAGGTAGGGAACGGGTTTCTTTTCGCTTGAATTCTAGAGAACTCAAACATGTCTGTTGCTCTATGCTTCCTAGTGTAGGA
Organism: Scyliorhinus torazame; assembly: GCF_047496885.1. Lineage (NCBI taxonomy): Eukaryota > Metazoa > Chordata > Chondrichthyes > Carcharhiniformes > Scyliorhinidae > Scyliorhinus > Scyliorhinus torazame. The sequence continues at coordinate 132,591,268 of NC_092723.1, read as the reverse complement.
GATTTTATTGTTTTAGTTGGCCTGAGGATAAATTGTATTTTATTTTGAGTTGGTGTTTATTGAGAGTTTGCAGAATGTCGCACGGACTCTCATATTCAGAACCTAAAGTTTCTTGACTCCATCTCTAGTTTTTTTTCTTTAGTTGTCACTGAATTTCAGTTCACCAAAGTGTCCTAGAATGGAAAGAGGAAGAAATAAATCTCAAGCAATGGAAAACTCTTTAACAGGCCACAAAGGATGAGATGCAGCAGGCAATCAAAGACAAACTGATACTACTTATCAGCTCGCAAATTACTTCTGTTTTTGTTCACAAGCAAACTCACCACAGGCTATTTGGCGTTTGTATTATTTCCCAGTGTAAATGCTTCTTGTGTTTCGCAAGAAGCTTAGTTTGAAATGGCTTTAACAATATGAGGATTGAAAGCAACCAAAATATCTGGTGAGAACACTGCCTTTTGGAGTGGGTGAGCATGCAGCTTGGACTTGAGCTTAAATCCATTTAGTTTTGAGGTGCAAAGCTCTTTCCTCTGTCCCACACTCTTGATTTTAATCCTTCTACCAATGGCGGCTGTGCCGTCTGCTGCCAAAATACGAAGGTCTGGGTTTCATTCATAAACCACAACACCTCTGTATCGCTCTTTCCTCCTTTAAGATGTTCCTTTCAACCTATTTGGCCAAACCTGCGGACAGCTGCCCAAATATCTTCTTATGTAGCCATGAACCAGCCTCCCGTACCAGCCTCCCCGAACAGGCGGTGGAATGTGGCGACTAGGGGCTTTTCACAGAAACTTCATTGAAGCCTACTCGTGACAATAAACGATTTTCATTTCATTTCATTTCATTCATTCATGTGTCCAATTTTGTTGAATAACTCTCTTATTGGAGCATCTTGGGATATTTTACTGCATTAAAGTTGCTTTGTAAATAAGAATTGTTATTGTTTGTAAGGCTCTTTAGTGAAATCTAACTTTTTTGCACCCTTACTAGGCTTTGAACAAGAATATTCACAGTGTAGCGCAATTAGTGGTAGACGTCTTGTTAATCGAATTTATCCAAGCTGCAAGTAACGTCATTGTCTTCTGTGAATCCTTTCATGATAGAACAGTCTGATGCAAGATTGGCACGGATGGCCAAAGAACTGGCAGTTCGTGTCGCCGCTGTTGTGGCTTGGGTGTCCTCTGCAACTGCGTCAACTTGTTCCGAAAAAGAGTCATATTGAACTCTAAACATTGATGGAAACATGCAGTTTGGAGAGATTGATGAGCTTCTCTGAACGTTGATGCCTCCAGGCATGTCTCTGATGGCTTTCTTAAGCACTGCAACACTGATGTGATTAAGCCATTGATTACCACAAAGACATTGAACATTTTGCAACAGGTACATACACTTCCAACCATGCCATTACGCAATAGACGCAGAATTTTGACAGATTTTTATCGACAGCCTAGCTTGGAGAACAAATGCCATAGATCAGGTTGACTCTCACTGTCAAAAGCTTTAGTCAGGTCTATGGGCTATATTGCCCTCTGCACTTTACTTGTAATTGTCTTGCTCCAAGCACCATATTGGCTGTCCCACAGTTAGCCCTAAATCCAGACTGTGATTCTAGAATAATGCCATCTACAAGGCTGTATAGGAGATGATTTGTAGGATCCCTGTAAGGATCTTAACTGAGATTGAGAGAAGAATTATTCCGTGGTACCTCCCATGCATTTTTGGATCCTTTTCACTTCCCAATTCTGAGCATCTTCTTTGAGGTCTGAGTTACTTTCTTTGAGTTACCTTTGCACCACACTGGCTGAATTACCTGACTATTAGTGTTGAACAGCAATCCAAGTCTACTGCTGATTTGACAATCATATAGTGTGGATATGCCAGAATGTCACTATGGCTATATGTTTGTCTTCGATTTTTCTTTATTTTCTTGCTTCTCAATTGAGTCATCTCCAGCCATGGTATGCTGGGCAGTAATGTAGAAACCGGCTTTGTTAAGGCCTCCTTTTATCTACTCCTCTGGAGAAAACTGTCCAGCCGCGCATCCTTGAATGGGGCAGCTGGGCTGACACATTGTGCTGCCTGACCCTGATGCTGCAGCCGGGTACATCCCAGCGGCCAGCCATCATCTAAAGACCATCGACATGCGGATTGTAAAGGGAACAACAATTTCCACATTATGAAAGGTTAGCAAGCAAGATAGGGGGCAATGGAGTTGGACGTAATATTGGGGGCATGGATTAAGAATTGGTTAATGGATAGAAAGCGGAGTGGGCATCAATGGGGCTACTTCAAGTTGACCGGGAGTGAAATGTGGAGAATAGTACTGGGGCAGTGGCTATTTATACTCTGTAATAAAGAAACACTCGAAGAGACAGAGTGGAATGCATCATAGTTTGCTGATGATACCATGCTAGGTGGGAATGCAAGCTGTGAGCACACAGCGAGGCTGCAAAGTGACATAGACAGGTTAAGTGAAATAGCAACAAAGTGGTAGTTGGGGTATAATGTAGAGAAGTGTGAAGTTACTCACTTTGACCACAAGAATAGAAAAGAGGAATATTTTTTAAAAGGTGTGAAACATCAAAGTGATGATGTTCGAAGTGACTTGGGTGCACTTTGTATGAGGAACTCGGGAAGTTAGCGTGCATGTACAGCAACCAGTTAGGAAGGGAAATAGCATGTTGGACTTCATTGCAAGGGTATTGAAGTACAAGAATAAAGAGGTCTTGTTATAATTGTAGAGGATTTTGGTGAGACCACATCTACAATGCTGCGTGCAGTTTTAAAAAAATATTTTTGTTGGCGTTTTCCAATTCAACAAAGTAACAGCTCATCTATCTAGTTCTTTACAAACAAGTTTGTGTCTGTCTTATACTGGTTTTTATATATGCCCCTCCCCCCCCCCCCCTCCCTCTGTTGGTGGTTAAATTCCCCTCTTAGTGTTTTTATTGTTGGATGGGGGGGGGGGGGGTCTGCATGGCCCTTCCCCGCCTCCCCTTGTTCACATGTTTTGTTTTGTGCTTCTCTTGGGTTCCCTTCCCTCCTCTACCCCCTTCTCTTGTGTGTGCCTTCCTTTGTCGTGTCCCCCCCGCCACTCTCATCCAGTCACTATTGGCCTTGGAACAGGTTGATGAATGGCCCCCATGCTTTGTGGAAGCACTCGTCTGACCCTTGGATGGTGCACTTGATCTTTTCCTGGTAGAGGAATTCCACCAGGTCTACCAGCCAGTCTGCAGCTGTGTGTGGTGCTGCTGATCGCCTGCCGAGCAGGATTCTCAGCATACGATCAGGGATGCAAAAGCCAGGGCATCGACCCTCTTCCCCATATGAAGATCTGGCTGCTCCGATACCCCGAAAACTGCCACTCCTGGGCACGGCTCCACCCTCCCCCTCACTCCCACAACCCTCGACATTGCCTCGACGAAGGCTGTCCAGAACCCAACAAGTCTGGGGCATGCCCAGAACATGTGGGTGTGGTTGGCTGAGCCTCCCTGGCACCGTTCACATTTGTCCTCCACCTCCGGGAAGAACCTGCTCATTCGGGTCCTAGTTAGGTGGGCTCTGTGCCACACTTTAAATTGCATAAGGCTTAGCCTAGCACAGGAGGACGTGCAGTTGGCCCTGCTCAGTTCTTCGCTCCAGAGTCCCCAAACCACTTCAGTCCCCAATTCGTCCTCCCATTTCCATCTAGCTGCATCTAGTGGTAGTCTTGCCCTGTCCAGCAACTGTCCGTATATGTTCCCACAGCCCCCCCCCCTTCTTACTGTCTGTTGATTAGTTCCTCTAGTAGAGTGTCTCTCGGGGCCCTGGGATACTTTGCCGTGTCCTGCGGGGAAAGTGTTTAATTTGGAGATGCCTGAGCTCTTGTCGGCAGATCCAAGTCCTCCGTCAGCCCGTCCAAGGTCGCGAGTCTATCCCCTATGTAAAGGTCCTCAACTCCTAGCGTCCCGCCGTCCCGTCTCCACTTTTTAAAGGTGGCATCAAGCATCGATGGTGGGAATTTGTGGTTACTGCAGATGGGGACTGTGGAGGACATCTCAGTTAAACCAAAATGCTGCCTCATTTGGTTTCACGTCTTCGGTGTGGCTACCACCACCGGGCTGGATGTGTACTTTGATAGTGGGGGGGGGAGAGCGCTGCCGTGGTGAGGGCTCGGGCGGTCGTTCCATTGCAGGAGGACTCCTCCAGCCTCATCCATTCCATGTTCGGTTCTCGTATCCACCCCCTCACTTTCTATCCTGTGGCTGCCCAGTGGTAGCACTATAGATTTGGCAAGGCTAGACCGCCCATGTTTTTTCTCCTTTGCAGTGTCGACTTGGGGACCCTCTGGTTCTTACACCCCCACACAAACACCATAATCACTTTGTCTACTTCCTGGAAGTAGGCCTTGGGGATGAAGATCGATATGGATCTCAACAGGAAGAGGAACCTCGGCAGTACATTCATCTTGATCGGCTGCACCATCCCCGCCAGGGAAAGCGGGAGTGCATCCCATCTCTGTAGGTCCTTTTTAACTTCCTTCACCAGGCTGGTCAGATTCCACCTGTGGATCTGTGTCCAGTCGTGGGCTATCTGGATCCCCAGGTAGCGGAATTTGTTTAGGGCTGGTTTGATTGGTAGTACCTCCAGTTCTGTCCCTCCCCTGTTAGGTCAGCGGGAATGCCTCGCTCTTTCCCAGGTTGAGAAGGCTCCAAACTCTTTCAAAAGTTGCATGATCGCTTTCCTGCCGTTCTGTGGGTCCGAGATGTAAAGGAGCAGGTCATCTTCATAGAACGACACTCTGTGCTCCCTGTCCCCTCTTTGGATGCCCTTCGTAGAGCGATTGCCAGGGTGAACAAGAGCGGGGACAGCGGGCATCCCTGCCTTGTGCCTCAATGCTGCTGGAAGTATTCAGAGCTGGTGGTGTTTGTCCGATCGCTCGCCTTTGGGGTGCCGTACAGGAGTTTCACCCACAAGGTGAATCCTGTACCCAGCTCAAACTGCTTTACTTCCATTTGACTCTGCATCCAGGGAGATGATCACCTCTGGCATTCTCTCCCCGGAAGGGGTCATTATTTTATTTAGCAGTCTCCTGATGTTCACAGTTAGCTGCCTACCCTTGAAAAAACCCGTCTGGTCCTCTGCGACCAGCGCTGGTATGCAGTTCTCCAGTCTCTTGGCCAGGACTTTCAGGACTATTTTCGCATCTACTTTAAGCAGCGAAATGTGTCTATATGATCCACATTCCGTCCGATCCTTGGGCGCGATTCTCCGACGCCGGGGGCCGGCGTGAATCCCGCCCCCGCCGTGTCCCGAATTCTCCGCCACCGGAGATTCGGTGGGGGCGGGAATCGCGCCGGTCGCCGGAAATCCCCCGGTGATTCTCCGGTCCGCGATGGGCCGAAGTCCCGCCGCTGTCAACCCACGCCAGCCGGCGTGGATTGAACCACCTTTCGAATGGCGGGACAAGGCGGCGCCCCTGGGCTCCGGGATCCTGGGGGGGGCGCGGGGCGATCTGGCCCCGGGGGGTGCCCCCACGGTGGCCTGGCCCGCGATCGGGGCCCACCGATCCGCTGGCGGGCCTGTGCCGTGGGGGCACTCTTTTCCTTCCGCCTTTGCCATGGTCTCCGCTATGGCGGAGGTGGAAGAGACCCCCTCCACTGCGCATGCGGGGATGCCGTGAGCGGCCGCTGATGCTCCCACGCATGCGCCGCACGGCAAAGTCATTTCCGCGCCAGCTGGTGGGGCACCAAAGGCCTTTCCTGCCAGCTGGCGGGGCGGAAATCAGTGCAGCACGGGCCTAGCCCCTCAAGGTGAGGGCTCAGCCCCCCAAGATGCGGAGAATTCCGCACCTTTGGGGCGGTGCAATGCCGGACCGATTCGCACCGATTGCGGAGAATCCCTCCCCTTGTCTTTTTTGGGTATTAGCGATTTCGTGGCGTGTGTTAGTGTAGGAGGCAAGGTGCTCCTCGCCAGCGAATTTGCAAACATGTCCCGTAGGTGTGGGGCCAGTGTTGGTGCCAATTCCGTATAGAAGTCCACCAGGAACCAGTCGGGTCACGGCCCCATCCTCGCCTGCATAGAGCTAATGCTCTCCATGATCTCGCCCAGTCCTATTGATGCTTCCAGCTCCCCTCGCCTATCGACCCCCACGGCATCTCCAGTTCATCGAGGAATTGGTTCATCACTGCATCCCCATCGGAAGACCTCAAACGCTTGGCTGACCTCTTTTTGCTCGATTCCCAGTCTGCCTCTGCTATTGTTCACCTGCGCTATCTCCCTCGTGGCTGCCTGATTTCTCAGCTGGTGAGCCAGGAGGCGGCCAGCCTTTTTCCCGTGTTCGTAGAAGGTCCCCCGTGCTTGGCGGAGTTGGTGCACTGCTATCCTGGTGGATAGCAGGTTAACTCCATTTGCAGCTTTTTCCTCTCCGCCAGAAGCTCTATGGTCGGTTGTTGCCTGGTCGCCCTCTCTTCCCTATCTCTTTGTGCCTTGTCGGCTATAATCTCTCCCCTAGACATTGCCTTCAGTGCCTCCAAGAATGTGGAAGGTGGGAGCTACCCTGAGAACTTGGAACCAGATGAGGTACACTTTGTTCAGACCGAGATGTCCATCATGATTAACATTTGCGGCAACCATAGGCTCACACCAGCCATCCTCGACACCATCTTTTAAGAGGTGAAGACAGGACAGAGGGACACTGATGGTTAGGGACTTTTACACAGAAGACAGATCCGTCACCTTAGAGGAACTAACTGAGAGACTGGAACTACCAAACAAGAACGAACATCTGCAGTTCAAAACCATTCCCCGCAAGGAGCACACCCACGATCCCCAAGAAGTATGGTGGGGCGGTACTGTGGTTAGCACTGCTAAAGACCTGAGTTCAATTCTGACCTCTGGTCACTGTCTGTGTGGAACGTGTACGTTCTCCCCGTGTCTGCGTGGGTTTCCTCCGTGTACTCCGGTTTCCTCCCACAGTCCAAAGATGTGCAGGTTAGGTGGATTGGCCATATTAAATTGCCCGCTAATGTCCAGGGATATGCAGGTTAGGTTGTGGGGATACGGGGATGGGGCAGGGTGGATGGGGGAGTGTAAATGGGTAGAGTGCTCGTTCGAAGGATCGTCGAATTACCCCCTTCTGCACTGTACGGATTTTATGATTCTATGATTGGCTAAGCTGGAAGATGACCTTTTCCAAATTTAACATGCCCAGACCTACCACGGAACCCCTGGTGGATGCCCATGGAACCTTGGGGTTCCGTGCAATCCAGTTAGGTAAACGGTGCGCCGGGATGTATTTCCAAAGACATGATATACGCACTTCTCTGCCTTTGTGTTGTAGTGATCTATAATAAATTTAGTTGAATCTGATACCACCATCTTAGCATACACACCCAGCCTATCTAATTAAAATTATGCCCTAATCCCATACAAAAAAAGCTATAGAAAATGAAATGGCTGTGAAGGGTGCAGAAATTAAGTAATTGGAGCAGGAAGTGATATCCGAACGAAAAACATTGCTTCCCTACAAATTGTGAGCATTTTCTTCAGCACAAATTGTTAAGTTTCACAGGATGTTCAATATTCAATAATTTGTATCATTCACACAGAGAAATCAGCCCTTTAAAAAAAAAAATAATTTTGGGTTCAGCACCTTTTTAAGGAATGCAGCTGTTTCTTTGTTGGAGCAGCTCTCTCCAATTTGTGTTTATTTCTTTTTCTAATCTGCGATTGCTGGGATAGGAAGATGAATGAAGTAAATGCAGCTGCAGGAAGTTACAGTTATTGGCAAATTAGTTTTTACATCAGTGATATACAGAGGGACTTATTTAAAAGCTATTGTCTTGCTGTTGTAATTTTACATCTGTGCTCTCGCATTGGATTAATTCTGCGAATTGAAATTAAATTTTGAAGTGGGCCAATTTGCATAATTACACCTGAATCATTACATACACAATGGAAGGTAGAAGAGAGATTTAGAATGAATATTTTAAAACAGTGGTTGAATGATTGATTAAGAATGATGGAAAGATAGGTGCAATCTGAAATGGCTGTTTCCTACAATGGATTAATGGTTACAAATGCATTTGAAAACCCTTTGACACGGAACACTTGATTATTTGGTTAAGTTATTGAGCCCCAATCATGAAACACTTGTGTCCCAATCTAACTGACAATATTGGGTAAAAGAAAGAGGATGTCCTGCATAAACCTGTAGACCACGGAAGTCCATCATTAGTGACCAGGAAAGGTAGCTTGGTGCTTTGGGTAGAATATTTCAAAATAAAAGCAATCTTTTGGGCTAATTCTACGACATATTAAAGTTTTACTTTTTGCCTGGTTATTTGTGTTGTGTTTCAATGCTGTAAAAAAACCAAAACCTTATATACATTGTAATGAGCTGATGAGGTGAATTCTTTGCCTCCCCAGCTGCATGTTTCTCGGCGGCGCGCCGTTTCTGGCAGCGGGATTCCCCATTCCCGCCGCTGGTCAAGGGGTTTCCCATTGTAGGCACCCATGCTGCCAGGAAACTCACTGGCAGGGAGTGTGCTGCTGGCGGAACGGAGAATTCTGCCAGCGGCGAATACACCCTGATGTATCACTTAGTAACCTTGGAACAATTACATCAGTACCACTAATCCTTCAGTGCAGATTTCATTATACCACATGGAGTTCACTTCTGATTGTTTCCAGCATGATACCTACTGCCAGCAAAGTTCCTTTCGGTTTCTGTGAAATTCACCATTTTAAAAAAAAAATCGATCCACAAGGAATTTCAAGAGAACAACCGAAAGCTGAAATAAAAACAAAATGCTGGATAAACTCAACAGGTCAGGCAGAATTTGTAGAGAAAGAAACCGTTAACATTTAGAGCCCATATGACTCTTCTTCAGTCATACGAACTAGAAACGTTACCTCTGATATTGTAAAACAGCATGTTGTCTCTCTCATCACCTGACCCTTTTGTGAGACAAGACCAGGCATACAATATTACAAAATACCTGTCTAAAGTACATGGAAATGCTCACTCTAATGGGTTATAGTTAGAGAACAAATCAAAGTTTGCAATAGATGCAAATGTGCATGTTTATTTGTAGAGGGTGAATTAAATGCTGGTTGCAATGTACAGCCAATTGAATGCAAAAATCAGGGTCCTGGAGATGTTTTGAGGAAATGCTGTAACTGTGCAGCATTTTGCAGAAGATGTATATTGTTGAAAAGTTTTCATTGTACTTGATGCTGGTAGGGCCTCAGTCATATCTGGTCAAATTTAGTGTGTAAAATTTATAGCAAAAGTGAATTTCCAAGTTGAAGTTTTTATGTTGAATTGGAAAGAATATATGACACAGAAACAGGCCATTTAGCCCAACCAATCCATTCAAGAGTTGACGTTCCACTTGGGCCTCCTCCCTTATTTTCGCATGTAAATCTACATCTTCACCATCTATTCCCTCCTCTCATATGATTATCTAGTTTCCCTGTAAATGTTCTCTGTTCACGTCAACCACTTCTGTGACACAGAGTTCCACATTTTCACTCTTTCGGTGAAAGAATTTCTCTTGAATTCCCATTGGATTTCTTGGTGACTATCTTATATCAAAGGCTCCTAGTTATGCTCTTCCCCACAAGTGGAAGCATTCTTTCTATAATAAGAATAATCTTTATTAGTGTCACAAGTAGACTTACATTAACACTGCAATGAAGTTACTGTGAAAATCCCCATGTCACCACACTCAGATACATTGAGGGAGAATTCAGAATGTCCAAATGACCTAACAATAACTTTTGGGATTTGTGGGAGGAAACCGGAGCACCCGGAGGAAACCCAAGTAGATACGGGGAGAATGTGCAGATTCTGCACAGACAGTGACCCAAGCCACTCCATTAGAATCTTTCCTAATTTTAGGTCAGCCTTCAAGCTTTTTTCAAGAGGAGAGAGACCCAGCCTGTCAATCCTTTCCTGATATCTCTACCCACGCATTTCTGGTACGATGCTTGTAAATCTTCTCTGCACTCTCCCAGATGCTTTGATATCCTTTAATATTATAGCGACCAGAACTACATGCAGTACTGTACGTCTGATCTAGCTAAGCATATTCTTTGCTGTGCAACACGTATCTTAGTATCACTTTATGGCAAAATTTTAATTGGGTTACAGTTCGATTGTCACCAAAACATTGAGGTTTTACTGATTATGCAATGAAGTACGGTAGCACAGTGGTTAGCACAATTGCTTCACAGCTCCAAGGTCCCAGGTTCGATTCCCAACTTGGGTCACTGTCGGTGCGGAGTCTGCACGTTCCCCCCGTGTGTGCGTGGGTTTCCTCCAGGTGCTCCGGTTTCCTCCCACAGTCCAAGGTTAGGTGGATTGGCCATGATAAATTGCCCTTAGTGTTCAAAATTGCACTTAGTGTTGGGTGGGGTTACTGGGTTATGGGGATAGGGTGGAGGTGTGAGCTTGGGTAGGGTGCTCTTTCCAAGAGCCGGTGCAGACTTGATGGGCCAAATGGCGGCCTTCTGTACTGTAAATTCTATGATTCTATGAAGTAATTGGCTGAATAGTACTGTAGACATGTACTCCAGAACTTGCCAAGCCCCTAGCCAAGCTGTTTCAATGCAACTACAACACTGGCATCTACCTGGCAATGTGGAAAATTGCCCAGGTATGTCCTGTACACTACAAACTAAATCCAGCCCGGCCAATTACCGACCCATCAATCTGCTCTTGATCATCGGCAAAGTGATGGAAGGGGTCATCAATAGCGCTATCATGTGGGTCTTGCTCAGTAATAACCTGCTCAAAAATGGCCACATATATGACACAAACTGTTGCGGTGAGCTGAGATGAGTGTGAGACCTAGAATCTATTTTCATTTGTGTTATGGTTTTGATCAATTGGATAGCATGAGTGATTTATAAATTGACAAAGAAAGTTGACCTCACAATATAAAAATAAATAAAGATAGACAGATGAGCAAAGATGTAAAAGTGCTTGCTATGACTCGGAAATCTTATCTGGGAGATGGGAGCATGTGCGAATTAAGGGAACTTGCTCATATTGACATCTGCAAATATAGCTGGGGTAATAAGCAGACCTGCAGGAAGTAAAATGATGAAGCAGATCCAGGTACCTTTTAAAAGAGTTTAGGGTCTCTGCCTCCACCACCAACTCGGGCAGCGAATTCCAGACTGTCACTACCCTCGGCGTAAAAATGTTCTTCCTCATGTCCCCTCTACGCCTTCTGCCACTTATCTTGAATCTATGTCCTCTGGTTCTGGAATTCTCCACCAAGGGAATCAATTTTATCCTGTCCACCTTATCTCTTCCCCTCATAATTTTATACACCTCAATTAAGTCGCCCCTCAGCCTTCCTTGTTCCATGGAAAATAACCTCAACCTATCTAATCTCTCCTCTTGGCATTGTAGTTCTCGATTTTCATTAACAAACTTATCTTCTGTACCTGAAAATTGAATCAGAACATTGATCATTTTTTCCCTTGGCCGAATGCTCTGTACTATCCTTCAATTGCACTTTCTCTAATTGTGTTTCTGCCAGTTGTTTTTGGGACACGTCATACTCTTTTGTGAGAACTTGTACCTTCACTTGTCATTCAGTATTTTTGATTTTCATCTCTTAATATACCTATTTGCGAATGTAATGTTTATCCAGGGTTCCTCCCAAATATGTAATTCTTTTCTTTAGTGATGCAGACTCTTTCTTGTATCTTTTGCCTTCCTCCCAGATTGTAAAATATTTTTGCCTTCCTCCCAGAATATAAAATATTGCTGAGTCTTCTCTTAAAAAACGATTCATCAGTTATTGCAGAGTGGCATTAAATTAATTTTGTTTCACTTGGTAATTTTCCAGAGGACAATCTCTGACCTGAAGGATCCTTCATGTGTGAAGGCCCTTCAACAGGCTTTCCATTTCGCTATGAAGCTCAATGACCTTCTAATTTACCAGAGTCTCATTAAGCTTATTCTGCTGTTCTGCCATTGTACTGTTCAAGGTGGTCGTGATTCCTTCATGTTGTTGAAGGGTTATGTATTGTTTCATGATTTGATCCTGAAGGACCATGAACTGCCCTTTCAACTGTTTGTTTGCTTGTTCAGTTTTGATCTTACTCTGAGTTGCTACTGTCACTACTGATAGCTCCAATGCAAATTTTCCTGAAGTGGTGTTTGACATTTTTTTAACTCCTTGTGTTTCTCTCAGGTCATGTGTTGCTTCTTCAAAGAGTCTTTCAGGGCCACAACTTCTTTGACTATCTTTTCTGCCTGCTGTTGTGTCTGGCTGTATAGCTGATTGAGTTTTCCCAACTCCCACTTTGATTTGCCAAACATGGAATTGCGGATCGTTATTACCGCCTGGTATATTTGGGACAAGTCTAAAATTTGTTTGTTCTGATCTGGAACCTTCTGACCCATTGAAGACTTCAGTTTACTGTGCACTTTCAAAGGTATATGCTCAGTTTAAATTTTGTGCTTCAAATCGTCCAGTTCAGCTTTTATATGAATGGTTTCGAGCCTTATCGGATTATTTCCTGCAGGGCTTGTTTATTTTGGATTCAATCAAACCACTTTCTCTCATTCACAATCAGCTGCTTACTCTGCACTTTAACCTGCTGTTGCAGTTGGCGTAATGTTTTGAACTCCAAAAAAGATATAATCTTTGGGACTTCCAGAAAGTTCTTTGCCGCTCTGGCACCCTCGTTTGGTTTATTCAGGTGATGCACTTTTCTCTTCTGTAGCTTTACTGGGGGTTTTCTATTCCTCAGGAGGACTATGCATCCCAGCACTTGAAGATTAATATTTGTCAACAATATTTAATGTTTTATTGAAGCTTGTTCAAGAGACATCAGTGCACTGCATAAGAATGATTTCATCAACATGCTCACCAAGTGAGTTAAAAATGGCATTAATCTGGATTTATGGTTCCTTACCAAGACCTGGTATCCTCCAGTAGTTTAAAACCGTACCCCTCCAGGACATCCAATTTTCTCCAAGGTTTGGCCCTGGGGTGAGCTCAAGCTATTTGATCCATACTCGGAAAATTTTTCCGGAGGTCTAGCTTTAAATGTCATTGCCCGCTTAAGAATGGCTGTGTACTAACCATTTTTCTCCGTTCCTCCTCCAGAGCTTGTTGGTGTTTGGCGGGTTCTGCAAAATACTGTTAGCACGCTTCTTGAAAATTATTATATATTTTTTTTACAATGGCCAGGATTCTCCGTTTGGGTGACCATGTTCTCCCGCCAGAGGTGAATTGGAACTTATCCCTCGCCATGCAAATTTATGCATGGCGAGGAACCCGAGAGAATCCTGCTATCGGGCTGCAATTTTGAGCAGGTAGCCCGTTAGCAAGGTCCTGCGGCTGCCCCTTCCCTGCATCGCGGATCAACCCCCCAACATCCCCTGAGGAAGGAAACACTCCAGATCCCCCGATAGCCCCTGACGAAGGAGACCCCCACGAGACTCCTTAACTAAAAGAGCACCTCCACAGACCCCCCCAGAAAGGAGACCACTGTGTAGAAGCTAGAGAACAGTGCAGAGAGGGTTTCGAGACAGGGGCAGCGAAACAAAGTTCCTGTTGCAACAGTTACCTGGGCATACACCCGTTGGCTCAGACCGAGGAAGCACCACATGTACATTCCTGGAAACAAAAAACGGTGGAAGTGTGTTTAAACCCCCAGATCCTTTAGCTGCAAGCCATTCCTTCATTTGTTTTTGTAGGCTGTGGTTGACAGCTTCCACAATCACAGTTGTAACCCTTGCTTCATCCATCTCCCTTCATGGCTGAGTAACTCTAGCGTGCTGTAACCACAACCACTTCAAAGAGAGTTAAGTGCATTCCAATCAACCCCCTTCACGCTTGTGTGATTTTGAAGTGCTGAGCTGATAAGGTATGGCACTTAACTTTTTTGTAGAAGAGATCCACCAGGATGTTGCCTGCACTGGATCATTTCAGCTATCAAGAGAGACTGGATAGGCTTGGGCTATTTTCCTTGGAGCAGAGAAGGCTTGATCGAGGTGTATAAAATTATGAGGGACATAATTAGGGTGGCTAGGAAGGTACTTTTCCCCTTAGTGGAGAGGTCAATAACCAGGGGACACAGATTTAAGGTAATGGGCAGGAGATTTAGAGGAGATATAAGGAAGAACTTTTTCACCCAGAGGGGTTTGGAACCTGGAACTCATTGCGTGAGAGGGTGGTAGAGGTGGGAACCCTCACAACTTTTAAGAAGTACTTAGATGAGCACTTGAAATGCCAAGTGCTGGAAAATGGGATTAGATAATTAGATGCTTGATTGTCAGCGCAGATGTGATGGGCCAAAGGGCCTCTTTCCATGCTTTAAACCTCTATGACTAGATATGTTTAATAAAGAGCAGGCTGGGAGCTATCTCCATGATTCGGTCTTTGCCCCCTGTGCTCAAACTCACATTAGCTTCTGTTTCTGGATCAATTGCCGTCTTACACCACTGTGTGGCTGGTACTGTAGTCAGTCCCACGTTAACTCTGTGTCAGACCCTTGTACTACACCTGTGAACAAGGTTTATGTGATTTACATTGTCTTGAAGACGGTCTATGAGAGGGGAAGGGTTTCTAAAATATCCCGAACACTCATAGATGCTGATAGTCTGCCGGGGGCGGGACATTAGGTGGATGTCAAAGGTCTCTCTGGTTCACTGTATGGGAGTGTGAGTAGGAGCTTGTGTTCAGATTGAAAGGACCAAATTCACGAACATTTGAAACGAGGCTGGAAAATGTGCCTAGTTTGTGCCAGAGGGAAATCACCAGAATGAACCCTCATCATGAAAGACAGTTCTGGGGTTACAAGTTATGAGCTGGTAAAGGGAAAGAACAGAGGTAAATCTTCAGGAGCTAAGCATCACTTTGGACTTTGTCCAGGATAACTGAATTCTACTTAAGGACCAGTTTAAAGTATACCAGATTTTTCGACTGTATTAAAAATAAAATGATGTGGAGATGCCGGTGTTGGACGGGGGGTGAGCACAGTAAGAAGTCTTACAACAAGTCCAACAGGTTTGTTTCAAATAACTAGCTTTCAGAGCACAGCCCTTTCCTCAGATTCACCTGAGGAAGGAGCTGTGCTTTGAAAGCTCATGATTCGAAACCAACCTGTTGGACTTTAACCTGATGTTAAAACTAAAAGGGGAACATTCTGTTCTGTAGCTCAAAGTGTAAGTGACCCACAGCAATAGTGTTTAGTTAATAGTGCTTTTAGTCTGTTGGTTACAGTAACAGTCTTAAAACATGAAGACTTGTCACATCACCCTTTCAGGTACCAACTGGAAGTTCAGATTTCTATTTTTGAAAGTTATCAGTCTCTATGGGGATTGGAACAATTCTACTGTGAGCATTTGTAGGTAAAACCAATAGTCATTGAGTTCAGACAGTTATTATCTACCTTTGCATGTTGAGAAATTCCTCACTTAAGTGCATTTTAATAATGAGATGGGTGCATCCATTTTTATAACATTCTCTGTAGCAAATTTGGCTCTAGTGTAAATTTTTTTTTAAATAAAAAAATTTAGTGTACCCAATTCATTTTCTTTTCCAATTAAGGGGCAATTTAGCATGTTCAATCCACCTACCTTTGCACATCTTTGGGTTGTGGGGGCGAAACTCACGCAAACAGGGAGAATGTGCAAACTCCACACGGACAGTGACCTAGAGCCGGGATCGAACCTGGGACCTCGACACCGTGAGGCAACAAGGCTAACCCACTGCGCCACCGTGCTGCGCTCTGGTGTAAATTTATAGTCATTTGGGATATAGGGAGACCACATTTATTGTTTACTGAGCCTGGGGAAAATTGTAAAAATATTGATTTTTTTTTGTGTGTGAGATGCAAAGAAATATAGTCTGGATGTCTCTGTATTAAAATTCCCTTGTGTTCCAATGAACAAGATTGTGTCATGAATGCAATTTGAACTAGTTGAGTTTCTTTAGCCATGTTATCCATCCATTCAAGCAAGCATTGAGTAGGGATGGGTGGCAGTGCAGGGTCTGGTCAGAAAAGTGGAAACATTGAGAACAAAATTATTTGATTTGATTTATTGTCACATGTCAACACAGATTTTACAATCCTCTATGATGTAATGGTGGGATAGGCACATTTTTTGCCATCATAAACAGGTGGCACCAAATTGTTGAATGGCAAATTTGTCGTCCTTTTCTAACAGTGTTAGGTTAATGATGGAGGCCCGCCTTCCCAAAGTGATGAAAACATGATAATAGGATGCTTACTGTTCGGCCTATAATTTGGAGGTTGAAGGAGTGATGGGCTGGTTTGTAACAGAAGCTTTTTAAATTGCCAATTAGTGACAATGCTACAAGAAACAAAGTAGTTAATATCAGCTTTTGAGTTTCCAAAAGACTGATTTTTAGTCTAATCTGTCACTGAATGAGTTTAACTGAAGGAAAACTTCTGAGGCAAAGAGGTTTCTTGCCAAGAAGAAATGGAGCTTGAAAAGCCTTAGAGAGTTAAGATTTTATGTGAAGGCAGTCATCACAGCAATTGTTGTGGATTTTAGTGTTGGAAAAAATTATTTTTTCGGGGCAAGTGAACCGCTGGCTTCAAAGTCAATGTTTTAAGCATGGTATAAAGTGCTACATTGAAGTATCAACCAAGGCTATGTGTTCAGTACTCTGGTGGTACATAGGAACATGGAAAAAGGGATAGATTTTATTTTATGGATTTTTAGACGCTTACAGCATAGAAGTAATCCATTCGGCCTGTCCCATTTCCAAGTGCTTGGTCCAGAGCCTTGTCGGATAAGGCAACGCAAATGAATATCTAAATACTTCTTAAATGTTACGAGAGTTTCTGATGCAAACGTTCTTTCAGGCAATGATTTTGAGACTCCGTGAGATCATGGCTGATTTGTATCTTTAAAAAAAGTGTTTTTAATTAAGGTATTTAAAATTTTTTATAATAACCTCCCATTTGCCCCTAGTAACAGTTCCTCCCCTGTCAGCAAAGAAGCCCCCCCCTCGCAACAACACTAGAAACCCAACCCCCAAGTCAAGCTCCACCTTAACACCTGCTCGCCCCCCCCCACTGTGCTTCCATGAGTCAGCTGACCTATGCTGACTTGATAGCGCCTGCCCCTGGCACCAAGCAGTCTGTCTCCCCATTGTTCTCTCCCCTCAACCCCCACTTGGACAAACATATTAAAAGTATCACATTCCCCAGTAAACAAACATCAGAAAAAACACTGAAGAAACAGCCACTTTAGGAAAAAAAACAACCAAAAACAGAACCAGCCCCAAAGACCACCCCCCTCTCACCAGATCCCTGCAAGACAAAGTTACCTTTAGCCATCCAAACAGCCCCTTATTAAATATAACACTACTTATACGGCCCAGCACAACAAATCGCCACCACAGTACTCTCCAAGGCTTTGGTGTCTTTTAGTTCGCCTCCAGCCTCTTTTCTTTAATAAAAGTCCACACTTCGTCTGGTGTTTCGAAGTAGAAGGCCCGTTCCTCATGTGTGACCCACAGACGGGTTGGGTACAGCATCCCAAACTTCACCCCCTTCTTAAATTGGACCATTTTTGCCCGATTAAACTCAGCTCGCCTCTTGGCCAAATCCGCGCCCAGGTCCTGATAAATGCGCAGCTCACAATTCTCCCACTTGCTGCTCCGTTCCTTCTTGGCCCACCGCAGAACATGTTCCTTGTCCAGGAATCGGTGAAAGCGTACCACCATCGCCCTCGGCGGCCCGTTCGCTCAGGTCTTCTTCGCGAGGGCTCTGTGCGCTCTATCCGCTTCCAGGGGCCGAGAGAACGTCTCAGCCCCCATCAACTTCTCCAACATGTTCGACACATAAGCCCTCGTATCCGACCCCTCACTGCCTTCAGGGAGGCCGACAATCCTAAGATTCTGCCTCCTGGACCTGTTCTCCAGGTCCTCCAGCTTCTCCTGCATTCTTTTCTGGCGGTCGTTCATCATCTCCACCTTGGTCTCCAGCATGGTTATGTATTCCTCGTGCTCGGACACCTTTTTCTCCACCCCCGGATCGCTCTTCTGTGGGTCTCTTGGTTCTGCACAACTTCATCAATCGAAGCCTTAATCGGGTTCAGCGTGTCCTCCTTCAGCTTGGCGAAGCAATCTTCGAAAAATTTCACCAGCTGCTCCGTCGACCACTGTGCCGCCTCCCCGCGGCCCTGCTTCTTCGCCATGCTTTCCCGCGTTACTGGCTCTGCTCGCGTCTTCCTTATATGACTTTGTCTTCTCACACGGCCACTTCTGGTCCAATTCTCCATATACCGGAGGGGGATTTCTCCTCACTGTCTCACTCTTCACCGATTTATCCCATAAAATCCGGAAAAATCCAGGGCAGAAGGTCCAAAAGTCTGTCACAGGCGGGAGCTATCAAATGTGCGATCTACTCCTCCATGGCCGCCACCGGAAGTCGGCTGATTTGTATCTTAAACTCCATCTATCCTCTTTGGTTCTGTATGCCTTAATGCCCTTGAGTAAACAAATTCTATCAATCCGTTTTGAAGTTGACCTAGATTAAATAAATTTTGTGTTCCTACGACCTTCTGACTCCAAGGTGAGTGTTATCATGAAGCCAAGAATGTCACCAAACCACAGTGACTATACTTTGATTGTTGTGGAACACTTTGTTGTAAACTTAATGCTTCCCCAGGTTTTATCATGATTTTCTGTTGCGCATTGGACTATTATTTGCTTCGTAAAATTGTAGACTGAACAATAAAGTGGAGAAGCTGCAATCTCAATAGGAAAATCAGTTGGTGAATCAAGAGCCAGCGAATCAACTGATGGCAGATGTTCATGATGAACCAGCTTATTTGCCTGCTTAAAACTTCTACAGTTGCACTCTGCCTCACATTCCTGCAGTATTTCCTTCCTCCTGGCGTTAACTGTTATTTATATTGTGCCATTTGGGACAAAATCAGTATTCACATGCCATGAGTTGCAAACTTCTAGTGTTGTGTATTGTGAAGATGATGAAATGTCATGTCATGGCAAATTTTGAAACTTACCTATTACTTATTTAAATAACTGATAAGCCACTTGCATTATGCCTAGCATCTTGATAGGAAAATTGCCAGTGGCTTTTGATTTTACTGTTGCTGTTTCGTAATATTGAAGTGATGTTAACTCAATTAATGTAGTTATTGGGTTGCAAGACCAATGCAACATCAAATATACTTTGGGATTCACCTGGGAAGAGCACCGTAGCTAATTAGACTGTAAAATTAATGGTAAATTTCTGCAATAAAATCTAAATTGTATTTAAAAAATTGATTATGGGGTGGAAGCAGTGGAGCTCAGGTGGGAGATAATGCACTGTTAATTTTATTGATTTCGAGACAAGATATTTTGAAACACTTAATGGTTATTGTAGATTAGTTCCTGTCTTTCATCAATATTTTAAAATCACACCGTTATAATTGCTTGATTCCTTGTTGCTATAACATCTTACAAAACTAGACTTTGTATGATTTCTCTTAGTAATACATATATGTTTCTTTGTACTTTTAACATATCTTCCAGCTCCTTCAAATATTGCATTTGAACCAGATGGCGGTGACTCCCTTCCCGCCATCTGAAGAGTTGGCGGTGAACAAATCCCTGCTGACTCCTCAGTGTCCGACAACCATTTCACACATCAATGCGTGTTAAGTGGCAGCATGTGGGACTTAAGCCCTCACATGGCAGCAGGTCCCAGCTGTGAGAGCTACCAGCTAAATTGATTGGCCGGCAGCTCCACTCCCTGAAGCGACAAGAGCTGCAGTGGACTGAACAGAGGGTGCACCAACATGCCTGAGCCGAAGACAGCAATAGAGGACAAGCTAAGATTAAGAGGTCTCAGAGCAGGAATGATAGACTGGACAGTAGCCTTTTCCCCTATAATTTTAAATGGTACTACAAATCTGTAACTTTTTGGTGGCTGTGACTGTTGATCTTTGTCCTGATAATGCATGAACAAAGTCCTCTGATGAACTGCTGCAAATCATCTTCCCTAATTGTTTTTACAGGCATATTGAAAAGTCTTGAAAGCTATTTATTTTTATAAGCTGTATATTAGTATCACGAGTCTCACAAATTCAGCCTCTTTGAGAATTTGACATCAGAAGAATTCACTAAAGGAATGCAAAGAGTAGTGACTTTTAACGTATTTTCTCGGTCTTTTAGATTTAAAAATCCTACTTATAGTAGATGCATATGGATCACTGGGGCAACTGATTGGGAGGAGTTTTGAGCCCCAGTGTGAGGAAGCTGGGTCAACACTGGGAGACAGCGTGATTAATCCAGCGTGCTTCAATGATTGTGTCACTTCAACTGTACGTGTTAATTCATCTCACTCATGCTGTGTGGGCGACTAACTCCTTCGAGCTGTTGCTTATCATCCTGGTTCACAGTTCAGCTGCAAACATGTAGAGATAAAATTATATAACTCAATCCCCAAAACCAATTACAATTTGTCACATAATAAACACTATTAAATTTGTTAATGCACAGCAAATCACTTATTATGATAATCCATATTGATACAGCCTGTTCTCACAAAACCGCCAGTTTACTGATCAGTGCATTGATTCACTGATCTGTGTGTGTCTAAATTGCATAACTCAACATGCCTTAGAGGAGAACCCTCACTTATTCCATGAGAGTAAAATGTCAGAGCCACAATGCTTGAAAAAGTCCAACTATTTTAATGATATTGTTAATCTATTCAGGTTTGAATGCCTCTACCGGGTGCATATTTGAATGGAAATTGTACAGCAATAGCCCTGATTACTATCAAATGTTTAATTATGTAGTTAATTTTATCTAATTTTAGACCCCTCCATATTGCAACAACAATTAGCAATCTTATAATACCTTAAGCATAGTAAAGTGTCCCAAGACACATCACAGTCGAAAGAAGGAAAATTGCTGTCTATAGGTAGGAGATAATCTATAGCAATAATGGAAAGTGGAGTGGTGTGGGGGAGAGAGTATATGGGGTGATAAGGCAGGGTGGTCCTGGTGTCTGTGCACATTGGCAGAGGGCTGTGGTATAATTGGGGAGATGCTCGTATCTGGGAGACTTGGGAGTGGGAGTTGAAAGTTGTGGAAGGCACCTGGAATGGGGTGTTGACTTGCAGAGGGGAGATTCTGAGGTTTTTAGTATTGGGGAAAACTCTTTGATTTGATTTAGGGTCCTAGAGTGCTGGAACGGTGACAAAGAAGTTCCTGAGGTGAGGGTGTAGGAGGATGGACTTGGGTGCAGTGGCATGAGGGTGATAATGTTGCAATGTGGGAGAATTGGGGACTGGGTTTACTATGTGTAAGTGTATTGGGAAGAAGGTTTTGAGGGGTGAGAACAGTGGAGGGAGTAGGATTTTGCAGAGAAAAGCATCGCAATAATGGTTTTCTGGGAGTAATTTGGCTTAGTGGGGTGCAAGACTGTGAGCTTTAGCATTGATGGGTGTTTTCTGGGAGGGATTTGCGAGGGGTGGGAAGTTGTGTATAATGCATGTGAAGTGCAGAATCATAAGAACATTCAGTCTGAGATCATCCCCCATTCAAACCCATCTTCCCAAGACGATCATTCGCATTAACATTACGGAATTCTCCCATTATCAACATCCTTGGGGGATTACTATTGACCTGAAACTGAACTGGACCAGCCATATAAATACTGTGGCGACAAGAACAGGTCAGAGGCTGGGAATTCTGCAGCGGACAACCTCAGACTCCCGAAAGCCTGTCTACTTGTGCCATTTACAAGGCACAAGTCTGAAGTGTAATGGAACACCCTCTACTTGCCTGGATGATTTTGGCTCCAATGACACTCAAGAAGCTCGACACCATACAGGACAAAACAGACGTATGATTGGCACCCCATCCAACACCTTCAACATTCCCTCCACCGCCAACTCTCAGTGACAGCAGTGTGAACCATCTACAATATGCACTGCAGCAACTCACCAAGGCTTCTTTGACAACACCTTCCAAACCCACGACCTCTACCACCTAGAAAAACAAGGGCAGCAGATTTATGGGAACACCACCACCTGCAAGTTCCCTTCCGAGCTGGCTTGGAACTATATCGCCAATCCTTCGCCGTGACTGGATCAAAATCTTGAAACTTTCTTCTGAACAGAACTGTAGGTATACCTGCACCACATGACTACCTTCTCGAAGGCAGTGAAGGATGGTAATAAATGCTGGCCCAGTCATTGACGCCCACATCCCTGAACAAATAAAAAAAAGTTCCACCTGCCCACATCAGGATGCCTGCAAAGCCTGTATCCATGCATTTCATAGAAACTGGTCATAAATAGTTAATAGCTACATGCATAACACTTACAATGCATGGTAATCATAGAACCCCTACAGTGCAGAAGGAGACCATTCGGCCCATCGAGTCTGCACCGACCCTCTGAAAGAGCATCCTACCTAGGCCCAGTTCCCCGTAAACCCATAACCCCACTTAACCTTTGAGCACTGAGGAACAATTTACCCTGGCCAGTCCTGCTCATCTTTGGACTATGGGAGGAAACCAAAGCACCTGGAGGAAACCCATGCAGACACGGGGAGAAAGTGCAAACTCCGCAAAAATTACCCGAGACCGGAATTGAACCCAGGTCCCTGGCGCTGTGAGGCAGCAGTGCTAACCACCATGCTAACCTTTTTGAAATCCTTTTGAAAGTAGATTGCTAGCTTTTGAGTTTGATGCTTTAAAATGGTGAACGTGGAAGAAGTGGTTGAGAAGGTGGCACGGTAGCACTGTGGTTAGCACTGTTGCTTCACAGCATCACGGACCCCGGTTCGATTCCCGGCTTGGGTCACTGTCTGTGCGGAGTCTGCATGTTCTCCCCATGTCTGTGTGGGTTTCCTCCGTCTGCTCCGGTTTCCTCCCACAAGTCCCTGAAGAGCTGCGTGTTAGGTGAATTAGACATACGGAATACTCCCTCAATACCCAAACAGGCGCCATAGTGTGGTGACTAGGGGATTTTGCAGTAATTTCATTGCAGTGTTAATGTAAGCCTATTTGTGACAATAATAACGATTATTATTATTATTTGAAGTGTGGGGTAAGCATCCATGGGAGTCTTGAGTGGGAGGCATGAATGGTGTGGGGTAAGGTAATTCGGAAGGGGGTCTGTAAAAGGTCTAATCCAGGAACAGCGCTGGTGGTTGCAAGGACTGGCAAACTGAGGAGAAAAGCAAGGGGAGAAGAACAGAAGCTTGTGACAAAAGGAAAATCAAGGGTAGTACAAGATAAATGAGAAATGTTAAATTAAATGAACCTTGAAGGAAGTTAAAATAAAAATACATTGAAACTTCTTATGGAGTTTCATAAGGAATTAATATAAACAGTAATTTTTGTAAAAGTTGTTCTTTGTGATCATGCAGTCCTTATTCACATTTGATTTAAGTAGAACAAGTGAAAATTGCTCTGCCTCTGAATTGCTGCAACTGTTAAAAGGCCACATTCCAGACTGCTCTATTGGGTCCACGTTGGCATCACTGATGAGCATTTGTAACAAGGTAATTCCAGTCTGATCCTCATCTGACTAGTGTGCAATGATGTGATATAATTTGGGCTTTCCAAAGGGTTAATGGAATATTTGCTTTTATAACGAGGGTGCTTTTCTCCTCAGTTTGCCAGTCCTTGCAACCACCAGCACTGTTCCTGGATTTGACCTTTTACTGACCCCCTTCCGAATTAACCTTACCCCACACCGTTCATACCTCCCACTCAGACCCCCACGGATGCTTGCCCCACATGTCAAATAATAATAATCTTTATTAGTGTCACAGGTTGAGGCCCTGGTTAGACCACATCAGATGTAATGTGTGCAGTTCTGAGCATCGCATCTCAGGATATATTTGCCGATAGTGCAGATTCATCAGAATGCTACCAGGCTCCAAGAATTAAATTATGATAGATTACATAACCTGTGCTTTTATTCCCTGGAATAAAGAAGGTTAAAGGTTGATTAGATTGAGGTTTATAGCATTTTGAAGGGAATTGATAGCATTGGTTGAAATGAACAGGTGGGATGGTGTAGGATAAGAGAACATCTTCCATAAAATCAGAGCCAGACTATTCAGCAGAGAAGTTAGGAAATCATTATTCATGCAAAAGATCAAAATAGTTTGCAACTCTGTCCTACAAAAAGCTGCAAGTGTTATCTCAATTAATAATTTTAAATCTGTGGTTGATATAGTTTTGCTAGCTAAGGGCTTTGAGGGATATGGAGGCAAGGTGGATGGATGGAGTTGTGATCCATATCCAGCATGATTTAATTAAATTGTATAACCGGCTCAAAGGGCTGAATAACCTACCCCTTTACAATCCATGGAGTATAATTACACTGTGGTACATGTCTGGGTCTGAAAGAGAAAATGCTTGGGTGGTCGTGCTGATTGTTGGTAAATGTCATCCATAGACTCCAGACTGACGACATTGGTGTTGTTGGTTGTAGTTTATGTATATTACTGGTCTTGAAGTGCTAGTGTAATAGTAATGTCACCATTGGTGCATACCATGGCTTGATCTTGCAGTCATTAAGTATGAAATTAACATTTTTTGCCTATCACAAATGGTCATAGATCTGTATGTTTAAGCAGTGAACCCAACTTCATTAATCAAGTTTGTTTCCTTTTGAAATGACTGTCCTTTTTAGTCTCTAATCTGTTCTGCTTTGTGTTGTACATGCTGTCCTTGTATTGTTACCTGTGTGGTAGGTAACATGTGCTACTCAATCCTTGGTTAATGATGAGGTCTTCTGAATCTCGATGAAGAAGGCTCTAACTCGTCCAGTAGTAGCAAAAGGTTTATTGAGTAACTATAAAAATAATTGTATGAGTTCTTTACTTTGACTTTAATACTAGTGATAAGATTAACAAGATCTAACTACAGTAACTATACGTAACTCCACTAGCCATCTGAACTAATCTGATACTGCCCTGGTCACAGTGCACCCAAGAGAGAGAAACACACACACAATGTGGTTGCTTTTTATACCCCTGTTGGTCCGGCCCTCTAGTGATCATGTGGTGCTACTGATTACACATTAACCCCTTATGTACATGCATATACAGAGATTACTACATCCCCCTTTTTTTTCTTGTGTTACATATTTTCTGTATGTGGTAAAGAAAATTGAACAAACATAATGGATGCAGTTTGCAACTGCATTACGTAAAATCAATGAGTTAATCAGTCGGATGTTAATACATTTAGTCTCTTCGGTTTTTCTTCTTGTTTGCTTGAAACAGGTAGAGAAATTATGTTCTGTACAAGTTGTGATGATATTGATGATCATACAAAGCCAATTAATATTTATGAGTCCAATCTTAATAAAAACATCTGTGAGTCCAAACTTTATGAATTTGTTCGGTTGAGTTGCTTTCTTCTTCTGTTGTCGAAGTGGTGATGTTGATGTCGTCATTGTGAGCGCCGTCAGTGTTCTTGCGTTTGAGTGACCAACAAGTCATCATGAGGTGTTCGAATGGTCGAATTACTTTGTTGTCTGATTTAGACTTTTTTTTCCTCTATGCTTGTGGTAGCGATTCTGTGTTACACCGTTGTCTGACCTGGACTTTTTCCTGTGCTTGCGGTATTGATCTAGTGTGTCATCTGCCTTGAAAGCTGGTGTGCTTGCTTGTTCTGGAGCAGATGTGAATTCGTGAGATTTTCTGTCATGCCATGGCATGTTTGTAGTCTTGTCATTGTTTTGCAGTGTGCTGTGGCATTGTCCTTCATGTGCAGAGTTGTACCATGTTGTACAGGTCATTGTTTCATTGTTGTTGTTTCTGTCGTTTCTGACTTTGTTTTTTTCGTTCTTGGTATTGGCGTTCTTGTTGTTTTTGTCGTGCTTGTTTCTGTTTTTGTTGTTTTCGCTGTTCTTGTTGTTTTTCTTGTCGTGCGTGTTGTTTCTGTTATGCTTCTTGTTGTCATTGTTCTTGTTGCGCTCAATGAGTGTTCCGTGTGGATGATTTGCGTCATTGTCACAGTTATTGGTGTCAGTCTCCGTTGTGGTATCTGTTACATTGAGCGTTTCTTCTTGATAATTGTGAGAATGATCTGATGTTGCATTGATGTTGGTGACATCAGTCATTTGTGGTGGATTTGATTCCTCTTCTTTGCTTCCTTGGTACTCCTCTTCTAGAGTCATTTCTGGTTCACTTGAATCATCATTGATTTCTTTGTGCTCCTCTTCTGGAATTATTTCTGGTTCACTTGAATCACCTGTGGTTTCTTGGTGCTCCTCTTGAGTCAAAATCGTCACGATTTCATTCTCTTGTGGGTCTTGGTGCTCCTCTCCTGGAGTCAAAAGGTCATGGTGCTCCTCTTCTGGAGTCAAAATCTTCAAGATTTCTATTGACGTGGTCTCTCTGGACTCTTGGTGCTCCTCTTCTGGAGTGAAAATCTTCAGGATTTCTATTGACGTCTCTCTGGACTCATGGTGGTCCTCTTCTGGAGAGAAAATCTTCACGATTTCATTTGACGTGGTCTCTCTGGACTCATGAGTAGCCCTCCTCTGATTGTTGAGTGCTTCTGTACAGACGAGCCGGGATCTGTCAGTCTCGCTGTGATCCTGCACATCCTGTATGTCGATTATGATCACGTTGTCATTATTCTCACATACAGTGGGTAGACATTCAGTGTCTTCTTGTTGGTTAAATGAGCTGGGTAGACTTTCATAGTCTTTTTGTTGTTCATGTGAGCTTGGTAGACTTTCATAGTCTGCTGCTGGTTGCTCAGATAAGGTGGATAGACCTTCATAGTCTTGTCAATGCATGGCGTTAGCTGTGGAGTGTTTGCTTGCTTCCATTTTGTAGTCTGTCAACGAGCTGTCTGTGGAGGCTTGCGTCGCTCTCTCTGTGGAGTCTTTCATCGCTCTCTCTGTGGAGTCATGCAGTGTTCTTGCTGTGGAGTTGATCTGTGCTCTCTTAATGGAGTTGTTCTGTTCTCTCTCTTTGGCATCGTCTTCTTGGGTATTTGACAGGTTGCCGTCATCCAATGTATCGACGATCTGCCATGGCATCATGGTATTGGATTAATCTACCATGAGTAGAGTCATGTGGAGCTGTGCAACCGTGTTGCTGATGTTGTGATCAGCAGATCCAAATAAGTCAGCCTGTCTGAGTAGTATTGTGTGTATTGTTCGATAGACAAATCATCTCTTTTTGTTTCTGAGTTGTCTTTGTGCTCTTCGCTTTGGGTGGTGCAGACTGCTTGTGCCAGGGTGTTGTGAAAGTTATGTCATGTGAGAGTGCCTTTAAGAAATGGGTGTTTAAGAAATGTACCTTTAAGAAATGGGTGGTTATCAATGATGTCAGAGTGTGGGTGGAGCTGGGCTGTCTGTCAGCTTTTTACTTTCGTTTTAGGCTGTTTTCTGCAGGGTATGTTTTAGTTTAGGTTTCAGTGTTGGAGCTGAAGTCAGACAGAGCAGGTGTACTGTTGATCTCTCTGCCATGAAAAGACTATCTCGTGATCATTTGGTGAATTCAGAATTATAAATGTTCTCAGTAGTGAACGTAAACCTAATGTGCTTCTGTTAGAAGGTGTTTCTCCTGTCTTCTAGATGTTTGGGAAGTTATTAAGGATTACTTAGTGTTGTAGTCTTTGGGGGTTGTATTTGAATTAATGGTTGCTAAGATGTTCACTGTATGTTTTAAAAAGGTTAACTTGAGTTCATAGAATAAACATTGTTTTGCTTGAAAAAATACTTTTCCATTTCTGCTGTACCACAGCTGTAGAGTGGGCCGTGTGCTCCCCATACCATACTCTATTAAAAGTTGTGGGTCAGGTGAACTCCATGATACACTTTGGGATTCTCTAAACCCTGGCCCGTAATAGTTATTTTCAACTGCTGGTGTAAGTTCAGGCATTGAGTCTTTTAAGGTAAGAAAATTGGGTTTTGCAGCTATAAATTTCTTTTTAACATTTTTTCGTGCATTTCCTTTTTAAGTGGGCGTGGTCCGGGTTCTCTGACGTCATGCCGCTCATGACATCATGCGCAGGGCTAGATAGCGCATGCACAATCTGAGTTTCCTTTACTGTGCGCTCTTTTCGCAACTGCTCATGCGCGGCTTGCGCATGCGCAGAACACTTTCGCCGGTTTGCGTCGTTTATGGTAGTACGTACTGGCCGGAACGCTCCCACTCAAGATGGCTGCCAATCAAAAAGTACTGTTGCATCAAGTGAGATTCTGCCTCTGCATTGTGGTGAGTATTCGCGCCATTTTTATGGATTTTGTTTTCTAGATAATGATTCTGTCTTTGTAAAGACTCAAATCTATTGATTTTGTTTTTGTTCATAAGCAAGGCATTTTTGCATAGCGAATTCTAATGTTAAATACTTTTTTTGTGAAAGTTCTTCCCTCAAATTTTTTTTAGATAGTCCGTAAGTTAATTGATCCAATATCATAGCATCTCTGAAATCAGCATAATTACAGCCTTGTGCTAGTACCTGGAGATCTGTAATAAAATCAGTGATGGGCTCACCGTTTCTCTGGCATATATGCCAAAAGACAAATCTTTCCAGCATCTCACCAGACTGACTTTTACAGTGTTCTTCAAATTTTTTGATAATCACTTTAAATTTAGTTTTTTCTTCACCTTCCAAGAAATTAAATAAGTTATAGATCTCTATAGCTTCATGTCCTGCTCTTCCGAGTAATATTGCTATTTTCCTTTCTTCAGAGACCGTGTTTAAATTATTAGCTGCCATTTATACTTGGAACTTTTGTATAAACGTTTTCCAGTTATTAAGTTACTGTCAGTTGAGCTCAGAGTGGCAAAAAGCTGGAGCGGGGTCCAAAGGGGCGGCAGAGAGCACAGAGTCTCACTCTATGCAGGTGACCTGCTCCTCTACATCTCGGACCCACAAAGCAGCATGGATGGAATCATCGCGCTCCTGAAAGAGTTTGGCACCTTCTCGGGCTACAAACTCAACAGGAGCAAAAGCGAGATCTTCCCGGTACACCCACAAGTAGGTGGGGAGGCACTAACGGGACTGCCGTTTAAACAAGCTCGACTCAAATTCCGCTATCTGGGGATCCAAATAGCTCATGCCTGGAAAGGGATCCACGAATGAAACCTCACCAGTCTGACAGAGGAAGTAAAAAAGGACCTGCAAAGATGGAACACACTCCCACTCTCCCTTGCGGGGAGAGTACAGATGATCAAAATGAACGTGCTGCACAGGTACCTCTTCCTATTCAGAGCCATCCCGATCTACATTCCCAAGGCCTTTTTCAAAGCATTACACAAACTAATCATGGAGTTCGTAAGGGGGGGGCGGGGGAAGAATGCTAGGATCACAAAGAAGGTCTTACAAAAAACAAAATCAAGGGGGGGGGCTAGCCCTCCCAAACCTACAATTCTACCACTGGGCGGCGACGGCCGGGCGAGTAAGGGGATGGATCAAGGAGCCAGAAGCCGAGTGGGTGCGCGCGGAGGAGACCTCCTGTAAGGGGACTTCCCTCCTGCCCCTCGCCACGGCGGCACTCCCATCCCCACCCAAAAAACACTCAGCAGCCCGGTGGTGATAGCCACCCTCCAGTCCTGGAACCAACTATGGCAGCAATTTGGCCTGACCAAAATGTCAGACAAAGCTCCCATCTGTAACAACCATAGGTTCACACCAGCACTGACCGACGCCACCTTCAAAAGGTGGAGACAGGATGAGGGGACACTGACAGTCAGGGACCTATACACCGACGGCAAGGTTGCGACACTGGACGAACTGACGGAGAAATTCCAGCTGACCAGGGGGAACGAGCTAAGGTACCTGCAGCTCAGAAACCTCCTGCGAAAGGAGACAAGGACTTACCCACAACCGCCACGACAGATATTACTGGAAGAGTTACTGGACACAAGCATATTAGAGCGAGGAAACTGTAGCGACATGTACGACCGACTGGTAGAAGGGGCCGACACCGTACTGGACGCAACAAGAAGGAAATGGGAGGAGGACCTGGGGATCGAGATAGGGTGGGGAGTCTGGAGCGAAGCACTGCACAGGGTCAACTCCACCTCCACCTGCGCAAGGCTCAGCCTGATGCAACTAAAAGTGGGTGAGGGTGGAGCCATGTCTGAAAGTGGCGGTCTTCGGGGTTTCAGACCAGCCAGATCTATTTCTGGGGAGGAGCGCAGACGCCATTGACTTTGCCTCCCTGATCACCCGACGTAGAATCCTGTTCGGCTGGCGGTCAGCAGCACCACCTAAAGCTGCAGACTGGCTGTCCGACCTCTCGGAATCCCTCCAAATGGAGAAAATTAAATACGCCATCCAAGGCTCAGACGACGGCTTCCACAGAACGTGGGAGCCATCACCCGATTGTTCCGGGACTTGTTTGTGGCCAACAAACAAGGAGAAGAATAGCCAGGTAGCCAGGAACCAGGGGAAAGCAGCCAAAGCACGAGAGGGGGGGACAGGGACAACTTGTTCTGAGGGGAAGGAAAGGCGAACCGCAGTGGGAGGGGGAGGAGGGAAGAGACGGGGAACAACAGAGGAGAGACAGGGAGATTGGGGGGGGGGGGGGAGGCAGGGAAACGTTAAACAACCTGACATCCACAGGAACAGAGAAAAAGGAGAATACAGGCGGAGGACGGGAGGGCTGGATGAAGCGGCAGCGTGCATGAGAAGAGAACGGCAGCGAAATCCGACCAGGAGAAGCGAGGGGTAACACCAGCACCAGACCCACTCGAGGATTGCCCTCGCCGGCACGAACGGATGCCTACTTACATGTATATAGATATATCATATCCTGTGTACATAACGGCAAAGTATATGCTGTGCAAAAATCCAATAAAAAACATTCAAAAATATAAAAATTACAGTCCGTTTTCAGCTGCATTGATGTTTGAATGTGGTCCATCGAATTGTTTATTTGTCGAGGATCCATCTGCTGCGAAGTCTTCCACAGTCGAATATCTGGTCTGAATTTTCCTCTCTTTTTTGGTCTAACCTAATCGAACTAGTTCTGTTAAAGCCAAGACGCCTGGTACCATGTTTTGTTACCTGTGTGGTAGGTAACATGTGCTACTCAATCCTTGGTTAATGATGAGACCTTCTGAATCTCGATGATGAAGACTCAAACTCGTCCAGTAGTAACAAAAGGTTTATTGAGTAACTATAACAATAATTGCATGAGTTCTTTACTTTGACTGTGATACTTGTGATGAGGTTAACAAGATCTAACTACAGTAACTATACGTAACTCCACTAGCCACCTGAACTACTCTGATACTGCCCTGGTCACAGTGCACCCAAGAGAGAGAGAGAGACACACAATGTGGTTGCTTTTTGTACCCCTGTTGGTCCGGCCCTCTAGTGATCATGTGGTGCTACTGATTACACATTAACCCCTTATGTACAGAGATCACTACAGTCCTATTTTAATATTACATGGCATTTCTTGGGCAGTAAAAGGATCAGTCATATGCATATTTCATTTTTTGCTCCCTTTAGGGAAGGAAATATGTTGTCCTTACCTGTTTTGGCATACATGTGACACCTGACCCACAGTAATGTTGTTGACTCTCAACTGCCCTCTGACTTGCTAGTGACAGCCACATCCTGTAAAAGATAAACAACCTCCACGCAGAACAAATTTAATAGGTGCACCTGATTATATTTACAAAATATTTGCTCAATGCAATGCACTGATTCAAATATTGGTGTTAGTACAGAACTACAACTAATTGTAACTGAAATCAGGAAACCATCTTTTTGTAATGATGGCATATGTCTGGGTATTTTACATACTTTAGAGAAGACTGAAATAATATCATCCAATTTATTTCACAAAAGTATAAAATGATCGGACGTAGGATTTGTCAATACGAAAAAAGGATAGTTTTAACTGATGGCAAGGTTTAGGTTGGTGTTGATGCCATTCGAAGGAAATAAACTTAGTTGTTTTGAAAAGGTGTGAAAGAAATAAGTGTAGGCAGGCACCCTCGGCTGAGGATATTGTGCTGTTTTCTGGATCTGAAGTAGCTGGAAATTGGGTATTGCCACCTGTCGCTGCTAGCCAGGATGGAATGAGTTCATGTAATTGTGATTAATGGTTAGAGCGAGGTGGTCTGTGTCTGATAACAGACCCATTTGTCTGCATTGATAAGCTGTTGCTATTTCCATCTTTGTACTGCTACGTATTCTGCAGGCTTTGTTTTGATGAAATGTACGTTAGCTGCTTGCTCTCTGGCAAACTGACCGGTAAACTCTTGTAATGTAATATTCAGTCCATTATCAGTTTGCAGAGCTAATAACGCTGTGACTCTGTCATCATCATTAGATTATTAACCTAGTCATTTTTTAAACCGGTGATAATTTAGCAGTTTCAGTGTGTAATAACTACTTTCTCTTTGCAAGAAAATAAATATTTATTTCTTGCAATCTATATTCCAGTATAATCTGTCGTGTTCGATTTCTGATTACATGGATTTCTGGTTATGTGTATTTTTGTTCAACTTGAGTATCTTGATTGAGTTTTGTCAAAATTCCTTTTGTAACTATCAGCTTTGTGTTGCACTTTCTTAATCAGTGAAATTTTATATTATGTGCATGGATTTTCATGTAAGGATATCTTACACTCTAGAGATTTATACAATTGGTTATGATGGGAATACATGGATTCTTTCTTTCATGACAAAGGTCTCAGTTTCTAGTGAAAAATTTCTGAACGTAGCATTTTTATAGAACTAATAATGGACAGCAATAGTTTACAGTGAAATATACAGCATTCTTAATATTTATGTTGTGTGCTGAAATCACTTGTAAGCGCAATGTTTTAATCCATTCCTTTATTCAGGAACAACATTTTTTGCAGCAAGAAATCTCTGTACTCCATCCCATTCCTGCTTGCATGCTACGTTCTACTCTCCAGATTGTAACAATATTGATGTAGCTTGCATTAAATTCCATGCAAGTTTAGAATCTTGCTTTTACCAGTGGGCGAGATTCTCTCACCTCCCTGTGGCGTGTTTCTCGGCGGCAGAGGCAGCCCGCCCTTGGCCAGTGGCAGGATCCTCTGGTCCCATTGCCGTCAATGGGATTTCCCATTGAATCTATCCCACGCTGCCGGGAAACCTGCGGTGGGGGTGCCCCCACTAGCCTGAATAGCCGGAAGATCTCGCCCAGTATCAAGTAATTGCATGTTAAAAAACAGATGAGCGTAGATACTGTCACCACTCTGGAATACCATGAAAAACGAATGAGAGCTTTGTGTGAGGTCAAGCAGAAGGCGATTTTTAAAAAAATCCACACTTTTTTTTGATTTGTTGCTGATGTCTTCAATTATTGGTTTCAAAGAAATTGCAAACCATGGTCTTATGCTGCTGTAATCTTTTTCATGTCAAGCTAGTTTTATTAAGAATCTGATCACAGCACTGTATCAAAATGCTTTAAAATGACTAGTCATTTAAATGCATTAAAGTACATACACCTTTTTTGAACATCACCATTCTGTGACATTGTCATGCTTGCAGCTGCACACGTAAATCACCAGGTGGCACCTCATAAGCTCCAAAAGCTGCAGATCTGCTAAACTATACCTAGATTGTAACAAATGCTGAGAGAAAGCTCTCTTGATTTTATCGGAACGGCATGTGTGTACTCAAGATTGCATCTACCAGTATCTGGTTGGTACATACAAATTAGGAGCAGGAGTAAGCCACTCGGCCCCTCAAGCCTGCTCTGCCATTCAGTAAGATCATGGCTGATCTGGTTGTAACTTCAACCTCACGCTCCTACCTGCCTCCGAGAACCTTTCCGTTAACACCGTTGTGTTAATCAAGAATCTATCTAGTTCTGCCTTAAAAATATTCAAAAACTGCTTCCACGTCTTTTGAAGAAGAAGAGCTCCAGAGACTTTCAGTCCTTTGAGAGAAAATAATTCTCATCTGTGTCTTAAATAAGTGACCCCTTATTTTTAAACTGTGATCTCTGGATTGAGTTTCCTGACAAGAGAAAATGTCCTTTCCATACCATGTCAATATGCCCCTGGATCTTAAAGGTTTTGATCAAATTGCCTCTTACCCTTCTAAACTCTCCGACCTTCCCTCATAAGACAACCCGCCCATTCCTGGCAACAGTCTAGCAAACCCTCTCTCAACTGCTTTTAATGCATTTATATATTTCCTTAAATAAGGAGACCAGTACCGTACATGATACTCCAGATCTGGCCACACTAGTGCCTAAAACAACTGAAGCATAACCTCCCTACTTTTGTAATTAGTTTCGCTCACAATAAACGATAACCTTCTAATGGCTTTCTTAATTACTTGATGAACCTGTATACTAGTCTTGTGATTCATGCACTAGGACACCGAGATCTCTCTGTACCTCTTGAGCTTTACAATCTCTAACCATTTGGATAATACATTTTTTAAAAAATTCTTTCCTAAATGGACAATTCTACATTTGTCCACATGAGGTTCCATTTTCCCGAGTTTTGCCCACCCATTTAACCTATCTATGTCCCTTTGTTAGCCTCCTTGGGCTCTCTTCACAATTTACTTTCCTACCTATTTCTGTTCATCAGCAAATTTAGCAAACAAACCTTCAGACCCTTCATAGAATCATAGAAGTTTACAGCATGGAAACAGGCCCTTCGGCCCAACCAGTCCATGCCGCCCAGTTTTTACCATTAAGCTAGTCCCAGTTGCCCGCACTTGGCCCATAACCCTCTATACCCACCTTACCCATGTAACTATCTAAATGCTTTTTAAAAGACACAATTGTACCCGCCTCTACTACTACCTCTGGCAGCACATTCCAGACACTCACTACCCTCTGAGTGAAGAATTTGCCCCTCTGGGCCCTTCTAAATCTCTCCCCTCTCACCTTAAACCTATGCCCTCTAGTTTTAGACTCCCCTACCTTTGGGAAAAGATGTTGACTATCTACCTTATCTATGCCCCTCATTATTTTATAGACCTCTATAAGATCACCCCTAAGCCTCATACGCTCCAGGGAAAAAAGTCCCAGTCTATCCAGCCTCTCCTTATAACTCGAACCATCAAGTCCCGGTAACATCCTAGTAAATCTTTTCTGCACTCTTTCTAGTTTAATAATATCCTTTCTATAATAGGGTGACCAGAACTGCACACAGTATTCCAAGTGTGGCCGTACCAATGTCTTGTACAACTTCAACAAGACGTCCCAACTCCTGTATTCAATGTTCTGACCAATGAAACCAAGCATGCCGAATGCCTTCTTCACCACCCTGTCCACCTGCGACTCCACCTTCAAGGAGCTATGAACCTGTACTCCTAGATCTCTTTGTTCTATAACTCTCCCCAACGCCATACCATTAACTGAGTAGGTCCTGGCCTGATTCGATCTGCCAAAATGCATCACCTCACATTTATCTAAATTAAACTCCATCTGCCTTCACTCTAAAGGGGATGTGCTTACCCTGAACCCTGGTTAACACATTTTTAAAAGCCTCCCATTTACCAACCGTCCCTTTGCCTGCCAATAGTCTCCCCCAATCTACCTCTGAAAATTCCTGTCTGATACCATCAAAATTGGCCTTGCCCCAATTAAGAATTTTAACTCTTGGGCCAGACCTATCATTCTCCATAGCTATCTTAAAACTAATGGAGTTATGGTCACTTTTCCCAAAGTGATCCCTCACTAACACTTCTGTCACTTGCCCTTCCTTATTTCCCAAGACGAGGTCAAGTTTTGCCCCCTCTCTCGTCGGTCCATCCACATACTGAATGAGAAATTCCTCCTGAATACACTCAACAAATTTCCCTCCATCCAAGCCCCTAATGCTATGGCTGTCCCAGTCAATGTTGGGAAAGTTAAAGTCCCCTACTATTACCACTCTATTTTTCTTGCAGCTATCTGTAATCTCCTTACATATTTGCTCCTCAAATTCCCGCTGACTATTTGGGGGCCTGTAGTACAGTCCTATCAAGGTGATCTCTCCCTTCTTATTTTTCAGTTCCACCCATATAGACTCAGTGGGCGAACCCTCGGATATATCCCCTCTAAGTACTGCCATGATGTTCTCCCTAATCAAAAACGCCACTCCCCCTCCTCTCTTACCTCCTGTTCTATCCTTTCTATAGCATCTGCACCCCAGAACATTGAGCTGCCAGTCCTGCCCCTCCCTTAGCCATGTTTCAGTCATAGCTATAATATCCCAGTCCCATGTTCCCATCCATGCCCTGAGTTCATCCGCTTTGCCTGTCAGGCCCCTTGCATTGAAATGAATGCAGTTTAATGTAGACTTTCCTTGCTCTCTGCCCTGCTTTCTCTGGTCACCCCCTCAAAAAAATATTTTTTTCTGGTCACCCCCTTCATTCAAATAATTTATAGAAATTGCAAAATGTTGAGGCCCCAGCACTAATTCCAGTGGCACACCATTCGTCACATCATGCCAACCAGAAAAAGACCCAATTATACCACCGAAGAAAGACCAAGTATGTTTCTGATGTTGATCAGCATTTTCAATATTTTTATAAAAAGTAGTTGATTGACTTTCATTTTATTCAGTGCCGTATCACAACGAAGATCAATTACTTTGAATTCCAATACTATACCGATTGAAGAAAATCAGCAGCCATTTTCCACAAACAGCAGTGAAACAAATAACTCGGTGGTTGTGGTTGAGGGAGGAATGTTGGCCAGGACATTGGCATTCCCAACTCTTTTTGAATACACCTGAGCAGGCAGATGGATCCCATTCAAACACGACATTTCTAATTAAGTGAAATCCATCACTTCAGATGTTTAGACTAAGATAATGGGCGGGATTCTCTGACCCTCCGCGTGGTCGGAGAATCCCTGGGGGGCAGTGCGAAAGGCCTGGCCCCCGATCGGGGCCCCCCGATCTGCAGGCGGGCCTTTTTTGTGGTGGCACTTCTTCCTTCCGCGCTGGCCCCTGTAGGGCTCCGGATGGCCGGCGGGGAGAAGAGAACCCCTTGTGCATGCGCCAAAATACGACGGCCGGCCTGCGCATGTGCGGAATCACACCGGCGGTTCCGCGCATGCGCGAGATCACAACGGCAGTTCCGCGCATGCGTGAACTCGTGCCGTCCCTTCGGCGCCGGCTGAAGTGCCGCCAACCCCTCCGGCGCTCACCTCGCCCCCAAGACAGGTGAGAATTCCTCACCTTGGGGGCCCGTTGGCGCTGGTTTTCCTGCCGGGGTGGGAACTTAGTCCCTGGAAGGGAGAATCCTGGCCAATGTGTTTAAGTTCTTGAATAGTGCTTGAACTCAGAACCTAATCTTTATAACAACATGTTTTCACGAATTAAAGGATCTAATTGCTGTCAAGCCAGGTGATTGATATTTATTGACCCGATCTCCAACTTTGCAGGGACTATTATTATTTTCAAATTGGAACTCAACGCAAATGGCTGTTCCATTAACCATCTGTAGTAATAATTTTACAGTTTTAATCATTTGTTTAAAAAGAAGAAAAAATGTTCAACTCTAATAATCTCTGAGCTAAAAAGCCCAGAAGCCATTTTATGAGAGACACCTCCCATGCAGAGTCATTAATACCTGTTGAGCAAAGCCCAACACAATTGACTGTTACGGTTCCTAAAATCATTTCAGACCATAAAGCCATATATACATTTTATTATGCACAGCGAACAGGCACTTCTATGTTTAATGGGTTTGTTGTTTTGTCTTTTCTAGACATCAGTCTGTACTAAAATTGAGATGAAAAGAAGAATAAGCGATCTTCATGCAGGGGAAAATAGGGCAAGGTTTTATAGGATTTGTTTTTCTTTAAATTGAAGTTAGTATACTTTTGTAATGTCTCCAACTTCGTACAGATTTTCCACCATTCTGATTCTCGTTTCCAACAAAAGAACTTTGATTGCTAGTTAATGAGAATGATGATTTAAGAAACTATTTGATTTGTATAGGGATCATTTCACCAATAGTTATTAGAGTAGGACAAAGAGAACACATTTTTTTGAGAACTTGTATTTCAGCTGTCATTTATCTTAATGCAGGAACACTGAGCTGATGTAAAATGCAGGAACACTGAGCTGATGTAAAACAATGTTTCTGATTTGACAAAGATTCATCCAGACTCAAAACATTAGCTCCCTTCTCTCTCCACAGATGCTGTCAGACCTTCTGTTTGTTTCTGATTGATGCTTTTGAAGTCCTCTTTGGAGAGCATGGTTTAAACTACTGTTTTCTGATGTAATCCTCTTTAAAATGTCTATTTTATTGAGTAATCTAATTAGAGCCTTCTGGGGGGTGTGGCCCATTCCGTCAATGTGATCCTACCTTGATGTTGGCCCTCTGCCGGTAAACTGCTCCCTAAAGTCATAGAGCCATGGTAGAAGTCACCAAGACAGGTCAGTGTCAGGACCCCACAAGTCCGCTTGGTTACCCCACCACCTGGAAGGTGATGGAAAGTTCCCCCTCCTCCTGCAATCACACTGAGGGACACTAGCATGATAGGGAAAGCCGAGACATCTAGCAGAACATCTCCTCATAGACCAGCAGTCCTCGTCGTCAGAGTTCCTAGCCTCATCTCGTACAACACCAGCGGTGTCCACCTCTGGGGCAAGCAGAGCTGTGCGAACAGGCCCGGTCAGGTGAGGTCCATAATTATTGTGGTAAAGCTGCAACTATAAGTAGCAATGCACTGGAGAAATCTTTTTTCTCTTTTTGGCCGGCACAGACACTGAACTAAATGGTCTCTTACTGCATCATACATTTCCTATGGTTCTATTAAGGTTGCAGAAAGAGGGAGGAAACTCAAGTAAGTGGTGCCTTTGCTGCTAGATTATCAGGGACTGGACAACTGCGTGCGTTCATTGCTCTTCATGTTTCCGGCATGGTCTTCCTTAAAAGCTTTCACCTTCTATCGCTCTCTCCTAGCCCTCTTACCAAGGAGAGGAATTTCTTGTGTATTGCCTGTGTACCTAGAGATAAGGTGGTGCTGTATTGCACTGACATGGGATTTTTCATTGCCATCGTTTGTGATGTAGTTTTACTTTTTTATTGTTGGTTATTCGTGTGTGAACTTTTGATGAGCAAGCAGTGTGTTTGGAATAAATTTCTGAATGGATAATAAAAATTGAATTCAATTTAAGGGTCAGACCTGTAATAATAAAAGGAGATAATATGATGGGACTGAACAATGCAGTGATTAGGCAGCAACAAACTTTGATTCTTAAAACCTTTACATTGTCAAAGATAATGGAGGGAGGTAAGATGTTTCACAGTTTTGAGGTCCCTAGGAAAGACAGAAAGAGAGCTATACCGAATTTGATTTCAATACAGATTAAGATTTCAATACAGATTATGTAGGTTGAAGGAAGGACATTTAGGCTGGTGTATTTGAAGTTCCATATTAAAAGAAGGCGATAGCTGATCGTTGAATTTGAGCAACATGAAGCGATTGTGTATTTCAAGCAATGGAAGAAAAAAGTATTGTATTGCATAAATGAATCCTTAAAGCTTTTCAGTCATTCTGTTTAGAAGGTGGCGTGCATTGATGCTGTTCTTTGCCAAGGAAGTAATTATTTTAGCATATATTCTTTCAAAATTTGCTGTTCACTGGCTCGGGGCAAAGACATTGTCGGTATTCCGCCCCCCGCCGGGTGGGAGAATCGCCGGGGGGGGGCCGCGTGAGTCGCGCCACTCCGCCCCGACCCCCGCACGCGATTCTCCCACCCACCTGAAACCAGCGCCACGCGAATCGCGCCAGACCGCTCGGAGAATCGCCGAGCGGCGATTCTCTGGCCTGGGTGGGCCGAGCGGCCGCGCGTAAACGGCCTAGTCCCTCTGGCGGCGTCCACACCTGGTCGCTGCTGGCGGGTACTCGTCGCGAAGGCTTGGGGGCGGCCTGTTGGGGGGGGGGGCCTCCAGAGCGGCCTTGTGCGCGATCGGGACCAATCGATCGGTGGGCCGGCCTCTCTGTCGGCGGGCCTCCTTTCTTCCGCTGGCAAGCCTGGATCCACCCGCCATATTTGTGTGGGGCGGCCTGGGGGAGGACGGCCACTGCGCATGCACTAGTTGGTGCCGGCCCAACTGCACATGCGCGGGACCCAATAACGGGACGTCTTTTACGTGGCGCCGGGTCTCTGATGCCGTGCTGAGGCCCCGTCCCTGTAAATCGCGCGACGCCCCTGCTCGCCCCACGGAGGGGGGAGAATAGGGGTCTGGGAACGGGCGACGATGCCAGAGTAAAACACTCCGTGTTTTACTCCGGCGTCGGCACTTAGACTCCCATTGGGAGAATCCCGCCCATGGTATTTCTTAGATCAATAGATCAGCCATGTTCCATCACTGTTAATCGCCAATTGCAAAGGAAGTCTCGGGAAGTAGCTTGTGTTCAAAGCCGACCTCTGTTCTATTTATGAAAAAAGCTATGGGCTTATCAGTTTTTAATTTTACCTGAATTGTCGTCTTCACTTGCTTGGCTGAATGGACCATTCCACTGAAATGGAATGGAATTGCAATTGCAATGACTACAATTTTGGACCATTTGTCAGCCATTCCAGAGCTACAGGAGTAGCGAAACAATTCCACCTGCTAGGAAATTGGAACCTCTTTATCCACTCTTAGACCTGAATGAATACTTTGAATTAATGGTTCCATGACACATCTATGCCAAGTTGCAAATATACTGCCATTCAACCAGCATTTCTTATTGGCTTGTTTTTCACCATTTGTATCCCCTGTTAACAAAGTGCAACTTTCAAAAGACAATTGGGTAAATATTTGAAGGGAAGAATTTTGCAGGGCAATTGGAATAGAACAGGGAATAATACAGAACAGGAATAGGCCCTGTACCAGTCATGTTACCACCCTTGGCCAAAACCCTCAGCACTTCCTAGTGCCGTATCCCTCTATACCCATCCTCTCCATTTATTTGTCGAGATCCCTTTTGAATGCCGTTAATGTATCTGCTTCCACAACCTCCCCTGGCAGAGCGTTTCAGGCACTCGCCACCTTCTATGTAAAAACAAAAAAACAAAAACAAAAACCTGTCTCGCACATCTCTAAACTTTGCCCCACGGATCTTAAACCTATGCCCCCTCGTGACTGACCCCTCCACGCTGGGAAAGAGTGCCAGCCCATCGACTCAATCCATGCCCCTCATAATCTTGTGGACCTCTATCAGGTCGTCCCTCAAAAGAGTAGGGTGATTTTTCACAGTAACTTCATTGCAGTGTTAATGTAAACCTACTTGTGACACGAATAAAGATTATTATTACTTGTGACATTAATAAAGATTATTATTATTGGGAGAAATTGGATAGCTTTACGATGGTTCAAATGGCCATCTCCAGTTCGATGTCATGGTATGATTCTTGGAGCTCGGAGCCTTATTTGTGTTAAAATCGGTAAGAAACCTCTTGAGGAACTTTTTCTTTGCCTTGTTCTTTTTCCATTTCTCCTTGTCTACAATCTGCAAGATGTGGAAATGAACGAGAGAAATGCAAGGAAGAATTGTCAGTTTATATTTTGAAAACGACAAAGGAAATTTATCCATCTGTGTTACTCAGCAGGATGCTATTATTATGCAGTTTATCGTTCTGCTGTGACAATTATTTTCAGGGGTGGCATCAAAGTATGAAAAATCAGAAAACTGAAATATCTTGCACTAACTCAGAAGTCAGGCAATGGCTATTTAAAGCTCATAAATACAAATGTTATTGATGGCTGGAGGTAAATGAGTTTTATGTGAGTTTCATTGACTCTTCATTATTATAACTTAAATTGAACTTGCCAAGAGCAATCTCTGTGTCACCTTCCAAGGTCGTTGAAGATTTTTTTTACAGCAAGTATATGTCACGATTAAATGATTTGAGAATTATGGGCTAATAGTGATAAGATGTTAAAGAATTAGAGTTGACATATATAATTGCCCATTTGTTGCAGTGTTGTGTAATATCCAAGCATTGTATATTGATGTCCCCACCTTCTACTGATTTTCCATTACCTTTGGTTTGTTTTCTCTTTCTCTAAGATTCCATTTTAGAGAAAGGAAGTGTTGCTCTCAGTTGTAATGCCATATTTGGGATACATTGCAAATATTCATCAGCCTTACTACAAAACAATCTGAAATTAAACTAACTGCTTCAATATAGGTGTCAGAGTGGGACATAAATTATTCTTCTCCCTCCCTCCACCCTTCCCTCCCATCAAAAGGACAAAAATCTTATATAGTCAAGTATGGTATTTTGATGAAATCCTAAATCCTGTGCATTTGTATCAACTCTCTGCAGCATGAAGTGGGATTGCAGACTCAATTATTTTAACATATTTATTTATTTTATGTAAGTATTTTGTTGGATTAGGGTGTCAATAGGTTTGGACTAAGGGGGGAAATGGAGTTAAAGTGCAGATTAGTTGTGACTTAATTTGTTCTTGGGATGTGGGCGTCGCTGGCTAGGCCAGCATTTGTTGCCCATCCCTGGGGGCATTTGAGAGTCATCCACATTGCTGTGGATCTGGAGTCACAGGTAGGCCAGACCAGGTAAGGAACGACAGATTTTTTTCCTTAAAGGATATTA
Organism: Scyliorhinus torazame; assembly: GCF_047496885.1. Taxonomy (NCBI): domain Eukaryota; kingdom Metazoa; phylum Chordata; class Chondrichthyes; order Carcharhiniformes; family Scyliorhinidae; genus Scyliorhinus; species Scyliorhinus torazame. The sequence goes on along the minus strand of NC_092723.1, from coordinate 132,548,757 downwards.
GTGAACCAGATGGGTTTTTATGACAATCGACAATGGATTTCATGGTCAACATTAGACGGAGGTTGGTATCATGACCAGTACAGGCTTGGAGGGCCAAAGGGCCTGTTCCTGTGCTGTGTTCTTTGTTTAATTCCAGATTTGTAATAAATTCATTTCGCCATCAGCCGTGGCGGGATTCGAACCTGGGTCTCTGGATTACCAGCCTAGCAGCAATACCACTACGCCACTGCCTCCCGTAGAATGGTGGAATAGGCTTACAACTACAATTTACCATGAAAATGTGCGCAGGATACATTCATGTTGATGTCCATGCTGAAGGGTTCACAGCCAAGGCATGGTAATTGTGAATGCAGTGAATGTTAACATTGAATGTGAGGAAATAACAGCAGATTCTCAAACTTATCAGTTCATTGAGTTGAGCAAGTTTTGAATGTCAGTCTTATTAATGCAGCAACTTCTGTTCCAAGATTTAAAAAAATCTTGTAGTTCAAACTGACATTCAGGTCGACTTTGCGGTAGAACATATGAAATGATATTTTATCAAAGGAAGAAATGTTGCAGTTAATGTCAACACTCGGAATTTTTTTCAACTGAAACCCAGTTATCCTTTAAAGCAAAATAACCTAGTCAATGAAATTTGGAACTTTGTCCCGAATAGTTTTTCAAAATAGCACATTGTACTTGAGGTTAGCTAGGTCTAGAAAGTCTTTGTTGTTGTCTGTCATTTATCTAATATTACAATGTGCTGTTTTTCATTCACAGAAGTAAGCTGAGGGTCACTGCTTGGTTGGTTTATATATTAGTATTAACTAGTTAGTTTCTTCAGCTGCATCATATGCAGGTCAGCATGGTATCACAATGTAAGTTATTTATGGTATGTCATGGAATGATAGGATGTCATTGACCCTGTGGGGAGTTGCAGTTATCCTAGGCAGGATACAAGCAGATTGGTACTTGTAGAACAAAGAGAACAGAGAATAAAGAACAGTGCAGCACAGGAACAGGCCCTTCGGCCCTCCAGGCACGACCGATGAAGGCAAGCATGCCGTATGTCTTTTTGACTACCGTATCCACCTGTCGTTTCAATTTCTGTGATCTGTGGACCTGTACATCCAGATTTCTCTGCCTGTCAGTACTCCAAAGGGTTATGCCATTTACTGTATAATTCCCACCTCTATTAGATCTTCCAAAATGCATTACCTCACATTTGTTCGGATTAAACTCCATCTGCCATTTCTTCACCCAAGTCTCCAACAGATCTAAATTCTGCTGTATCCTCTGATAATCCTCTCCACTATGCACCAATCTTTGTGTCGTCCTCAAACCTACTAATCAGACCAGCTACATTTTTCCCCAAATCATTTATGTATACTATGAACAACGGAACACTACTAAGTCACAGCCTTCCATTCCAAAAAGCACCCTTCCACTGCTACCCTCTGCCTTCTATGACCGAGCCAGTTCTGTATCCAACTTGCCAGCTCATCCCTGATCCCACGTGACTTAATCTTTTGTACCAGTCTGCCATAAGGAACCTTGTCAAAGGCTTTCCTGAAGTTCATGTAGACAAAAACCACTGCCCTTCCTTCATCAACCATCTTCGTCACTTTCTCAAAATCTCGATCAACTTAGTGAGACACAACCTTCCCTTCACAAAATCATGCTGCTTATCACTAATAAGACCATTTGTTTCCAAATGTGAGTAAATCCTGTTCCTAAGAATCTTTTCCAATAATTTCCCTACCACAGACATAAGGCTCACCAGCCTATAATTTCCTAGATTATCCATGCTACCCTTTTTAAACAAAGGAACAACATTGGCTACTCTTCATTCCTCTGGGACCTCATCTTTAGCCAATGAGGATACAAAGATTTCTGTCAAGGCCCCAGCAATTTCCCCCCTTGCCTCTCTCAGTATTCTGGGGTAGTTCTCATTAGGCCCTGGGGACTTCTCTACCTTAATGTTTTTTAAGACACCAAACACTACCTCATTTTTGATATCGACATGCCCCAGACTATCTAGACGACTGGACGACTCATCCATCAAGTCCTTCTCTTTGGTGAATACTGATGCAAAGTAGTAATTTAGTACCTCGCGCATTTCCTCTGGTTCCATGCTTAGATTCCTTCCTCTGTCCTTGAGTGGGCCAACTCTTTCCCTGGCTGCACTCTTGCTCTTTATATACATATAAAATGCCTTGGTTAAGAGTGTCAAAAATTGGACAATTAAGATGTCTTATTGATGATGAAAGGATTGTCCTTCTGAGGATGAGACTGGATGTAAGATGTGTTATTTGACATGTGTGTTCAGTTCAAACTTGGGGAAGCGCTAAACTTGGAGGGTGCACCTGAGAATATATACTGTACGTCTCAGTATGGGCTCTTCGCATTCCTTATGAGCCCTTTGGGGTGAAGTCTGGACAGCACTGGTAATTTTGAGTATAGGATCCTTTTTGGCCTTGTACATTTTGTGTTCTTTACTCAGACCATGCAAACTATGATTGATGAAAGGTTTTGCTGACGCAGGATCGTACGATAATCAGCCAACTTTCTCAGATAGGAATTATGCATTTCTTTGTGGCAAGGAATGGAAACATTGGGCATTTGTTTCAGTACTAGCCCAGCAACCTTATATAAAGCCTGTTTTGCTTTTGTTAAGAATAAGTTATTGTAACTTGGAAGCTACTTGATGAATATTACAGTGCTTTTGACATCGTGGTGGAGCACACTGTTGTGGAAATTTCAACAGACTATTAATTGGTCCTTTATATATGATGATCCTTTTGGACTCACACAAGTCTTTGTGGTGGGTGATGCAACAGACCATGAATTTTGCAACAGTCCAGGAATTTCAAGTGATTGCATTGAACCTCAGAACCTCAAATTCAATTCTTGTTTTTGAGCATTGATTAGGTTTGGCCTTGTGAAATCAAGAATATTATCTATGGAAAGTTGACATTCTGAATTCCCCCTCTGTGTACCCAAACAGGTGCCGGAATTTGGCGACTAGGGGCTTTTCACAGTAACTTAATTGCAGTGTTAATATAAGCCTACTTGTGACAATAAAGATTATTATTATACACAATGGGGCAGCACTGTGGCACAGTGGTTTGCACTGCTAACCGGGTTCAATTCCGGCCTTGGTTGACTGTGTGGAGTTTGCACGTTCTCCCTGTGTCTGCGTGGGTTTCCTCCGAGTACTCTGGTTTCCTCCCACAGTCCAAAGGTGTGCAGGTTAGATGGATTGGCCATGCTAAATTGCGCCTTAGTGTCCAAAGGTTAGGTGGGGTTACGGGGGTAGGGCAGGGGAGTGGGCCTAGGTAGGGTGTACACTCTGAGGGTTGGTGCAGACTCAGTGGGCCGAATGTCCCCTTTCTGCATTGTAGGGATTCTATGAATGTTGGCAAACACCTGCATAGTAAATGTTCTTCAACTCTCCCCATCAGTATGTTCAAGCTTCATGGATAATCCTGTACTATACTGGTGTTTCCAATTGTCATATCAGTCAACTTCCGGCAACTGAGGGTGGTCCACAATTTAGTACTCAACTAAAATCAAGTGTGTCCTATGGCCAGTGCTTACAAGGCACTGACAGACTTATTTCACTTCGAAGGCCATTAGAAACAACAGACTGGAGACTTTCATTGAAATCAATGTGGGCTGATTGAACCCAGCCCTTGAGGTAAAAGGACATTGTTCAAACCCACTGTGCCACCAAGGCAACATGATCTAACTTTCCATTATGACCTATTGCACAAACATGATTTATCACCAGTTTGTGTAATTTAAACCAGTTGTGTACAGTTCCTGAGCCCTAGAATAGAGACAAGAAGAGCCATTCATCAATAATTATTTCCAATTGCTAGATTGCCATGCCAGACTTCAATCAATGGTTCTGAGGTTGGTGTGCATACCGCATTGAAAAGCAGTTTTAAAAATATATGTTAGCCAGGGGCTATCCTGTCTGATAAACACATTGTTTTCAATTAAAATAACAATGTCGTGTGAAGACAGAATACCTCATGAAACATAAGTATTACCAACTGTGCGAGTCATCACTGTGTTAGCATTGATCAAAACCAATAAGGGTCTGTATGCTGAGGGTTCTTAACAAAATAATGGCTCCTTTTGCAATAGTTTTTCTCTCATCTCAGCTCAGTGTGCAAGTGTGCTAGTTTGATGTGATTCCAGTTAACTGTGATTGAAACTAGTTTTGTTCCTTTTTGTATGATGCCTTGATGATTTTAGACAATCTGTGACTTGGTAAATTAATGCAAAGAATTTAAGTAGTTTGATACAAAGGCTTAGATAAAGTAACCTGCTCTACTTGTCGACCCACTAGACTAATAATCAATCATCTAGTACATATCAAAAGGTGTGATTTTTGTGATCTGCTTATTTTCATGCTCCATTAAATACTAATAATTTAAGGGAAGGATATATTTCTACATATTTACATATTTGGCTTGGAATGGCACAAGTTCCAAGGAATCCTAGGATTGAATGTGCTGTCCACTGTGAACTCTGTCTGTTGTCCACAGCAAACCATGAAGTTCAGATGATGAACTTGACTTTCCAAACCGTCGAAGTTTGGTAAAGTGGGTGCACAGAAATGTCCAAACGCTGCATCATTTAACTCAAATGCAATTAATTATGGAACAAAAAAGCTGCTACTTTGTTTTTATCAAAATTGCTCAAATCATATTTGATTTGATTTGATTTATTGTCACAAGTACCGAAGTACTAAAAAAGTATTTTTCTGCTGCCAAGGGAACGTACACAGTACGTACATAGACAAAAAAAGTATAATCGACAGAGTACATTGACAAATGGTACATCGACAAATAATGATTGGATACAGTGCAGAACAAGGGGCCAAACAAAGCAAATACATGAGCAAGAGCAGCATAGGGCTCATGAATAGTGTACTTATAGGATATAGATCAGTCCGAGGGAGAGTCATTGAGGAGTCTGGTAGATGTGGGCAAGAAGCTGTTCCTATGTCTGGATGTGCGGGTCTTCAGACTCCTGTATCTTCTGCCTGATGGAAGGGTCTGGAAGAAGGCAAACCCTGGGTGGGAGGGGTCTCTGATAATGCTGTCTGCCTTCCTGAGGCAGCGGGACGTAGAGACAGAATCAACGTGCGAGCGACAAGCTTGTGTGATGTGTTGAGCCGAGTTCACCACACTCTGCAGTTTCTTGTGATCTTGGGCCGAGCAGTTGCCATACCAAACTGTGATGCAGCCGAATAGGATGCTCTCTATGACACACCTGTAGAGGTTTGTGAGAGTCGATGCAAACATACCGAATTTCTTTAGCTTCCGTAGGAAGTGGAGACATTGTTAGCTTTCTTGACTGTTGCATCAATGTGAGTGGACCAGGACAGACTGTTGGTGATGGCGACCTCCAGGAACTTAAAGCTGTCGACCATCTCCACTTTGGAGCCATTGATGCAGACGGGGGGGGGGACCAATGATCTGTCTCCCTTCTACAGTCTGATTCGTCGTTGTTTGAGATACGACCCACCGCAGTCGTATCATCAACTCAATCTGTAAGTTTGCGGAAGTTATTGTGAGCACAATAAGAAGTCTTACAACACCAGGTTAAAGTCCAACAGGTTTGTTTCAAACACTAGCTTTCAGAGCACTGCTCCTTTCTCAGGTGAATGAAGAGGTATGTTCCAGAAACATGTTCCAGGACAAATTCAAAGATGCAAGACAATGCTTTGAATGCGAGCATTTGCAGTTAATTAAGTGTTTACAGATCCAGAGATAGGGGTAACCCCAGGTTAAAGAGGTGTGAATTGTCTCAAGCCAGGACAGTGGGTAGGATTTCGCAAGCCCAGGCCAGATGGTGGGGGATGAATGTAATGCGACATGAATCCCAGGTCCCGGTTGTTGAGGCCGCACTCGTGTGCGGAACTTGGCTACATTTTTCTGCTCGGCGAATCTGCGTTGTCGCGCGTCCTGAGGTCCGCCTTGGAGAACGCTTACCCGGAGATCAGAGGCTGAATGCCCTTGACTGCTGAAGTGTTCCCTGACTGGAAGGGAACATTCCTGCCTGGTGATTGTCGCACGATGTCCGTTCATTAGTTGTCGCAGCGTCTGCATGGTCTCGCCAATGTACCATGCTTCGGGACATCCTTTCCTGCAGCGTATGAGTTAGACAACGTTGGCCGAATCGCACGAGTATGTACCACGTACCTGGTGGGTGGTGTTCTCACGTGTAATGGTGGTATCCATGTCGATGATCTGGCACGTCGTGCAGAGATTGCCATGGCAGGGTTGTGTGGTGTTGTGGATGCTGTTCTGAAGGCTGGGTAGTTTACTGCAAACAATGGTTTGTTTGAGGTTGCGCGGTTGTTTGAAGGCAAGTAGTGGGGGTGTGGGGATGACCTTGGCAAGATGTTCATCTTCATCGATGACTCGTTGAAGGCTGCGAAGAAGATGTCGTAGTTTCTCCGCTCCGGGAAAGTACTGGATGACGAAGGGTACTCTGTCGGTTGTGTCCCGTGTTTGTCTTCTGAGGAGGTCGGTGCGAGTTTTTGCTGTGGTGCATTGGAACTGTCGATCGATGAGTCGAGCGCCATATCCTGTTCGTATGACGGCATCTTTCAGCGTCTGTAGATGCCTGTTACGCTCCTCCTCGTCTGAGCAGATCCTGTGTATACGGAGGGCTTGTCCATAGGGGATGGCTTCTTTAATGTGTTTAGGGTGGAAGCTGGAGAAGTGGAGCATCATGAGGTTATCCGTGGGCTTGCGGTAAAGCAAAGTGCTGAGGTGACCGTCCTTGATGGAGATGAGTGTTGATGTGTTGGGTACTCTGAGACACAGACGAACCAACACGGTTGCGAATGGTACAACGCAGTTTTATTTCATTTAACTATTGACATAGTAAACTCTGGTACTCAGCACATGGTGACTGTCTGAGTGGCTGGCAATGAGGTCTGTGTCCTGAGCTGTCTCCTGTGGGACTGCCCAGGAAGTGTCGTGTTCCTTGTTTTGTACTCTGTATGCTCTTGTCTGTGATTGGCTGTCGTGTTGTGTGTGCTAATTGGTCCGTTGATCTGTCCATCATTATGTATGTATGTATGTGCTGTGATGTTCACTTGAATATCATGACAACCACCCTTTTTTACAAGATTATGTGCCTACGTGGTTATAAATAGAGATGTGTACTGAGTGCAGCTAAATGTGTTTGTGTGTAATATTTACAGCATGTACATGGGGCTTAACTACATACAAGGAGCGATGTCGGGTGTGACATAATAACGAGGTTGTACCATAACAAAGAACGGGGAAATGTGGAACGATAAAACGAATTCCTGTAACGATAAGAACATAAACATGTTAATACAGTGGTTGCATGAGTTCAACGTGTAAACAGTCTCATAAGTCCAGTCTAGTAGGTGGGCGACGAATTCGGGCTGACCGCCTCAAGGATAGGTCTGGAACCACCGGCTGAAGTGCGGGCCTGGCCACGGGCGACGACGGAAGGGGCATGGTAGCAGGCAGCTCCACAAAGTCGCTATCAGGAACAACAGGAGGACACGGTGTCAGTGTAAGGTCTCGTAGCGAGCGTGGAAGTAGGCGAAGAGCCCGGCGATTGCGCCTACGACCGGATCCATCAGGCATGCGAACCAGGAACGAGCGGGGAGCCACGCGTCGGAGAACTTCGGCTGGTCCTGACCAGCCACCTTCTGGTAGGTGGATGCGGACTTCGTCTCCAGGGGCCAGGGCGGGAAGATCAGTTGCCCGTGTGTCATATGACCTCTTCTGGCGACCGCGCTGCAGTTGCATCCTGTGCAGTACCGGAGCATGGTCTATTGTAGGTGCCAGGATGGAAGGCACAGTGGTCCTGAGGGCGCGACCCATCAGCAGCTGGGCTGGTAAGAGACCAGTGGCTAGTGGGGCCGAGCGATAGGCCGGCAGGGCGAGGCAGAAATCCGATCCGGCAGCAGCAGCCTTGCAGAGGAGCCGCTTGACAATGTGAACGCCCTTCTCCGCCTTTACATTGGACTGGGGGTGCAGAGGGCTAGACGTCACGTGTGTAAAGCCATACGAGGCAGCAAACGATGACCATTCCTGGCTGGCGAAACAGGGCCCATTGTCCGACATGACAGTCATCGGAATGCCGTGGCGAGCGAAAGTGTCTTTGCAAGCCCTTATGACAGCAGACGACGTCAAATCGTGCAGGCGTATGACTTCTGGGTAGTTGGAGAAGTAATCAACGATGATGACATAGTCCCTGCCGAGCGCGTGAAATAGGTCCACACCCACCTTTGCCCAGGGGGACGTCACCAGCTCCATGGGGCAGAAGCGTTTCAGGAGGTTGCGCCGGCTGAAACCTTTGGCAGGTGGGACAGTTGAGCACCATGTTGGCAATATCGTCACTGATGCCCGGCCAGTATACCACCTCTCGGGCCCTCCGTCTGCACTTCTCGACCCCCAGGTGGCCTTCGTGTAGTTGGTCGAGAACCAGCTTGTGCATGCTGTGCGGATTCACAATCCGGTCCAGCTTCAGAAGGACACCATCAATGACGGCCAGGTCGTCTCGGACATTGTAGAACTGCGGGCACTGTCCTTTGAGCCACCCTCCCGTCATGTGGCGCATCACACGTTGTAGAAGGGGGTCGGCCGCAGTCTCTCGGCGAAAACGGGCCAGACTGGAGTTGTCAGCTGGCAGATTTGCCGATGTGAAGGCCACCTGCGCCTCGACCTGACATACGAACCCCTCCAAATCTGGCGGCGTGCTCACTGCTCTGGATAGGGCATCTGCAATGATGAGTTCCTTCCCTGGGGTGTAGACCAGTTGGAAGTCGTACCTCCTGAGTTTAAGTAGGATGCGCTGGAGGCGAGGGGTCATCTCGTTCAGGTCCTTGTTTATGATGCTGACCAGGGGGCGGTGGTCAGTTTCAACAGTGAACCGGGGAAGACCATACACATAATCATGGAACTAGTCTAAACCGGTTAGCAAGCCCAGGCACTCCTTTTCGATCTGCGCGTAGCGCTGCTCTGTGGGGGTCATGGCTCGCGATGCATAGGCAACTGGGGCCCATGACGCCGTGTCATCCCGCTGCAGGAGCACTGCCCCAATGCCGGACTGGCTGACATCAGTCGAGATTTTGGTGGCACGAGACGTGTCAAAAAACGCCAATACCGGTGCAGTGGTGAGTTTGAGTTTGAGCTCCTCCCATTCCAGCTGGTGTGTGTGCTGCCACTGGAACTCTGTGGACTTTTTGACGAGGTGGCGCAGAGCTGTCGTGTGGGAGGCAAGGTTGGGAATGAACTTCCCAAGGAAGTTGACCATGCCAAGGAAGCGTAGCACTGCTTTCTTGTCTGCCGGCTGCAGCATGGCTGTGATGGCGCTCACCTTGTCTGCATCCGGACGGACCCCTGACCGGGAAATATGGTCCCCCAGGAACTTCAGCTCGGTTTGGCCAAAGGAACACTTGGCTCGGTTGAGGCGCAGGCCGTTTTCCCATATGCGGGCAAAAACGTGTTGGAGACGATATATGTGCTCCTGTGGTGTGGTGGACCAGATGATGACGTCGTCCACGTATACGCGCACCCCTTCGATGCCTTCCATCATCTGCTCCATGATCCTATGAAAGACCTCGGATGCCGAGATGATGCCAAATGGCATCCGGTTGTAGTGGAACCTGCCGAAAGGGGTATTGAAGGTGCACAGCTTTCGGCTGGATGGATCGAGTTGGAACTGCCAAAACCCCTTCGAGGGATCCAGTTTCGTAAATATTTTCGCCTGGGTCATTTCGCTCGTGATCTCCTCCCGTTTGGGTATGGGATAATGTTCACTCATGATATTGTTATTGAGGTCTTTTGGGTCAATACATATCCGGAGCTCGCCGGAGGGCTTCTTGACACACACCATGGAGCTGACCCACGGCGTGGGCTCCGTGACCCTGGATAGGACCCCTTGGTCCTGGAGATCCTGCAGCTGCTGCTTGAGGCGGTCTTTGAGTGGCGCAGGGACTGTGCGAAGTGCGTGAATGACCGGGATGGCGTCTGGTTTGAGGCGAATTCGGTAGGTGTATGGCAGTGTTCCCATGCCCTCGAATGCCTCCTGGTTGTGGGCGAGGAGCGATTGGAGCTGTGTGTTGAACTCTGCATCCGGGAAGTCAGACGTGCCGTCTGGAGAGAGAGAGTGGACTCGTTGCACGAGGTGGAGAGCCTTGCATGCCTGTGCGCCTAGCAGGGAGTCCTTCGATGAGCCGACTATCTCGAACGAGAGTGGGGCCGTGTGTTTGTTGTGTGTCACCTGGAGCTGGCAGGATCCCATAGCCGGGATAACGTTCCCGTTGTGGTCGACCATCCTGCACCGGGACGGCCGGATTGGTGGTCTGACCTTCATGGCGTAGAAGGCTGACCATGCTATGAGGTTGGCGGAGGCGCCAGTGTCCAGGCGGAAAGTGATCCGCGATCGGTTGACCGTCAGGGTGGCACACCATTCATCACCCGGATTGATCGTGTTGACTCGGTTCCCATCAATGACCGCAACCCGGAAGGCGTCTCGGTCATGAGGCTGAATGGTCCGCACATCCCTGCGAGGTTGTCGGAGATGTGGAAGATCGACAGGTTGAGCTGCTCGACAGTAAGCAGCGTAGTGGCCCACCTTGCCACAGCGTAGGCATTGTCGGGTTCTTGCGGGACATTGCCCTCTTAAATGTGCAGCTCCACAGTTGCTGCACGTCGTGATGTCATGGTGTTCGTTGCACCACTGCGCATGCGCAGTTCGGTCTTGCGCCAAGCGCGCCTGCGCATCACGTCCCTCAGTGTTGCTGTAGGTTTTGGCGCGCACAAGCGCGGGAGGCCTCGAAAAGCGCGCGAAACGGCTGCCTTATTCCGGGCTGCGGGCTGGGAGGAACTCAATCGCCTGGACCCGTTCGGCCTCGTGGGGCACCTGGCTCGCCGATCCGGCCGCGTAGGACCCCCTCCGCGCCGATTCGGTCGCCTGAAATTGAGCATAGCGGCTAGTCACATTCTCGTGCAGGACACAGGCTTCGATTGCAGAGGCTAAGGTTAGGCCTTTTATTTTTAAAAGCTGCTGGCGTAGGGTGCCCTAGGCGACCCAAAAACGATCTGGTCCCGGATCATGGACTTTGAGGTGGTGTCGTAACCGCAGGACTGCGCGAGTATGCGGAGATGCATCAGGAATGACTGAAAGAGCTCATCCTTACCTTGCAGGCGCTGCTGAAAGACATACCTCTCAAAGCTCTCGTTGACCTCGACGTTGAAGTGTTGGTCGAGCTTGAGGAGGACCGTCTTGTATTTAGATTTGTCCTCCCCTTACGTGAACACAAGGGAGTTGTAGACATGGATGGCGTGCTGACCTGCGCTGGTGAGGAGGATGGCGATCTTTCTTTTGTACGAGGCGCTCTTTTTTTCGTTGGCTTCCAGAAAGAGTTTGAAACTCTGTTCGAACAACGTCCAATTTACGCCAAGGTTCCCAGCGACTTGCAACGGCTGCGGTGTGTTGACGGTGTCCATGGTGCAGGATGACAGATTGTGGGTAGGTATTAATTCACTTCTGGTACCATGATGTGTTGGGTACTCTGAGACACAGACAAACCAACATGGTTGCGAATGGTACAACGCAGTTTTATTTCATTTAACTATTGATATAGTAAACTCTGGTACTCAGCACATGGTGACTGTCTGAGTGGCTGGCAATGAGGTATGTGTCCTGAGCCGTCTCCTGCTGGACTGCCCAGGAAGTGTCATGTTCCTTGTTTTGTACTGTGTATGCTCTTGTCTGTGATTGGCTGTCGTGTTGTGTGTGCTAATTGGTCCGTTGATCTGTCCATCATTATGTATGTATGTATGTATGTATGTGCTGTGATGTTCACTTGAATATCATGACAAGTGTGTCCAAGAATGCAACTGATTTTGGAGAGTAGTCCATGGTGAGTCTGATGGTGGGATGGAACTTATTGATGTCATCGTGTAATCGTTTCAGTGATTCTTCGCCGTGGGTCCAAAGGAAAAAAATGTCATCCATGTATCTGGTGTATAACGTCGGTTGAAGGTCCTGTGCGGTGAGGAGGTCTTGTTCAAACTTGTGCATGAAGATGTTGGCATATTGAGGCGCGAATTTGGTCCCCATGGCTATTCCGTGCGTCTGGATGAAGAACTTGTTGTCGAAGGTGAAGACGTTGTGATCCAGAATGAGGCGGATGAGTTGTAGAATTGCATCTGGAGATTGGCAGTTGCAGGTGTTGACATTTAAAGAGAGGTTGTTTTCGGTACACCATGCAACCAAGTGATTTATCTCCCTTCTGTAGTCTGATTCATCGTTGTTTGAGATATGACCCACCGCAGTCGTATCATCTGCAAATTTATAGATTGAGTTGGAGTTTTTTTGTGAGCAGAGTAAGAAGTCTTACAACACCATGTTAAAGTCCAACAGGTTTGTTTCAAATAAGACAAACACGGGACACAACCGACAGAGTACCCTTCGTCGTCCAGTACTTTCCCGGAGCGGAGAAACTACGACATCTTCTTCGTAGCCTTCAACACGTCATCGATGAAGATGAACATCTTGCCAAGGCCATCCCCACACCCCCACTACTTGCCTTCAAACAACCGCGAAACCTCGGCCAACGTTGTCTACCTCAGACGCTGCAGGAAAGGGTGTCCCGAAGCATGGTACATTGGCAAGACCATGCAGACGCTGCGACAACGAATGAACGGACGTCGTGCGACAATCACAAAGCAGGAATGTTACCTTCCAGTCGGGGAACATTTCAGCAGTCAAGGGTATTCAGCCTCTGATCTCCTGGTAAGCGTTCTCCAAGGCAGCCTTCAGGACTTGCGACAACGCAGAATCGCCGAGCAGAAACTTATAGCCAAGTTCCGCACACATGAGTGCGGCCTCAACAACCGGGACCTGGGATTCATGTCGCATTACATTCATCCCCCACCATCTGGCCTGGGCTTGTGAAATCCTACCAACTATCCTGGCTTGAGACAATTCACACCTCTTTAACTTGGGGGTTACCCCTATCTCTGGATCTGTAAATACTTCATTAACTGCAAATGCTCGCATTCAAATCATTGTCTTGCATCTTTGAATTTGTCTATATATATATGTTTCTGGAACATACCTCTTCATTCACCTGAGGAAGGAGTAGTGATCCGAAAGCTAGTGTTTGAAACAAACCTGTTGGACTTTAACCTGGTGTTATAAGACTTCTTACTGTGCTCACCCCAGTCCAACGCCGGCATCGCCACATCAGAGTTATTGTGAGTAATTCAATTTTTGTTTTAAGCCAAATCCAGAAACGGCGGAAACTGAATAAGATGTGAAAGAGGCTAATGACTGCTCCAGTCTCTAAATTTGGAATCAACCCATTACATTTGAGAAAGTGACACAGGGTATAGCAGCTTAACATCATTTAGTTTCAATAGAATTTATGATTTTGCTGTGGTACGGTTGGTAGAACTCTCCCCTCTGACTTCGAACGTCATGGGTTCAAACTCCACTTGTATTGAAAACTCCTTGAAGCACTGAGGGAGTGTTGCACTGTCACAGATGCCGTCTTTTAGTTGATATTGTAAACCAATGCCATATCTGCTATCTAAGATGGACGTAAAACACCAAGGCATACATTTGTAAAAGAGCAGGGTGTCTTGGCCAATATTTCGTCCCTCATCAACATCACATAAAAAAGCAGATTATCTGTTCGTTCTCATATCACTGTTTGCGGGAACTTGCTTTGCTCAAATTGGCTGCTGTGTTTTCCACATTTCAACAGTGACTGCACTTCAGAAGTGCTTTATTGGTAGCAAAATGCTCTTGGGTGCCCTTGGGTCATAAAAGATGCTATATAAGTACAAATATTTTTTAAAGATTAATTGGAATATTGTTCTGATTTGGAGAGTATTACAGTGACTTTACTGAGGTTGAGTGTCAAATTTTCACGAGACAATTTCTATCACAGATATTTAGATTTAAAAAATGTTGATAGTGAATGCATGTGTATTGAATTTTTGATAGGTTGGTGTAAATAGGGTGGCCTGGTAGCACAGTGGTTAGCACTGTTGCTTCACAGTGCCAGGGTCCCAGGTTCGATTCCCGTTTGGGTTACTGTCTGTGTGGAGTCTGCACGTTCTCCCCGTGTCTGCCTTGGGTTTCCTCCGGGTGCTCTGGTTTCCTCCTACAAGTCCCGAAAAGACGTGCTTGTTAGGAATTTTCCCTCTGTGTACCTGAACAGGCGCCGGAATGTGGCGACTAGGGGCTTTTCACAGTAATTTCATTGCAGTGTTAATGTAAGACTACTTGTGACAATAATAAAAGATTATTAATAGATTTTTGCAGCAAAGCCATAGCATATAATGAAAGACAAATACGATAGTAAAATATAGAAAGTAGGAGCAGGAGTAGGTCATTCGGCCCTTTGAGCCTGCTCTGCCATTCATTATGGCCACTGCTGATCATCCAAATCTGACCTATTACTGCTTTCTCTCCCATATCTTTTTACTTCTTTAAGCCCCAAGCGCTAAATCTAACTCCTTAAAGTAAAAAGTCTTACAACACCAAGTTAAAGTCCAACAGATTTGTTTCAAACACTAGCTTTCGGAGCATTGCTCCTTCCTCAGGTGAAGGAACAGTGCTCCGAAACCTAGTGTCTGAAACAAACTTGTTGGACTTTAACCTGGTGTTGTAAGACTTCTTACTGTGCTCACCCCAGTCCAACGCTGGCATCTCCACATCATAACTCCTTAAAAACATACAATGTTTTGGCCACAACTGCTTTCTGTGGTCCCCCCCCCCCCCCCCCCCCCGATGATCAGGAATATCCTTCCTGCATGAACCCTGTCTAGTCCTGTTAGAATTTTATGGGTTTCTCTGAGATCCCCCTCATTTTTCTGGACTCCAGTGAATATAATCTTAACCGACTCAATCTCTCCACATACGTCACTCTCGTCACCCCAAAAATCAGTCTGGTGTGAAAATATAATCAGAAGTTCATCTTGGGGTCAGATATGGCATGATGAGAAGTTTGCCAATAAGAGGGATGGAACCAGTGGTAATGGGGCTGATTTCATAGCAGAGACTAAAGACATTGGCTTCAGTTTTTTCAGTATTGAGTCGGCAGGAATTTCTGCTCATACAGTACTTGATGTTAGACAAGTAGTCAGACAAATTAGAGAGTGTGGATGGGTTGAGAGATGGTTGTGAGGTAGAGTTTGGTGCTGTTGCATACCTGTGGAAACTGGCTCCGAGTTTTTGGATGATGGCACGGACGGGCATCATGTGGATGTAAAATAAGAAGGGGATAGGGATAGTTTCTTGGGAAACACCAGAGGTAATAGTACGAGAGTTAAAAGAAGCCATTGGAAATTATTCTCTGGGTACAATTAGATACCAGACAAGTGTAATCAGCTGGGCAATGATGGAGAGGCATTGGAACAGATTGGTGTCGTCAATTGTATCAACAGTTGCACACCGATTGAGAAGGATGGGATAATATGGTTTACCTTTGTCAGATTGTAATTTGTGACTTGAAGAGCTGTTTTGCTACTGTGGCAGATACGGAAATCTGATTGGAGGTATTCATCCATGGAATTTGAGGGAAAATGGGCACAGTTTAGTGGGTGATGGCATGTTCAAGGACTTTGGAGAGGTTCGGGAGCGTGGAGATGGGTTGTGTTTGCAAGGCCGAAGGAGTCGGGAGTTGTTTTTATTGGAGGTGGGGGAGCATTACCTGAGGGGAGAAAACCAGTAATATAGAAGGCAGGGTGGGAAATTAGGTAGTCAACAGTTTGATGGGAAATAGGATCGAGCTTGCCTCAACAACTACTTGTGGCAGTGTGTTTCCATGTTGTAACAACCCATATTTGATTTATCTTATGACCTCCAGTTTTGGATCGTCTACGGTCGAAACATCATTTTGACCCTATCAAATATATTCATAAGTTTAAATGCCTCCACTAGTTACCTCTGACTTTCTCCTTTGTTTGAGAAAAGGTACCTTGTCTGTTGAGTCTGCTGAAAGGGGCGTGAGTTCTCACATAGCGTCATAGTTACAGCAACAAATTGGTTCAACCAGTTTTTCCTGTATTCTTCTCCTTTCTATTCATTTTGTTTAGAATTCTAATGGAACAAATTAATTCAGTTCTGTTCATTTCCATAAAATTGAATTTTGATGTCCTGAAGCCTTCCCCATTTTTCTTCACCTGCAAACACACACTTTCTTTGATGTCTTGATTGAGGCTAATTGAATAGGTGAACCCAGTCATTATGCCCGTGGAGTAGCTGAAACGTAATTTTTACAATGGCAGAGCTTCTTTATTGTGACAGACGGTTGAATGGACTACTGTTTCTTTTTATTTATTCAAATCTAAAATAGTCGAAGAAAAGAAAATGAAATTAACGTTCCAAACTTATGAGGTTCAAAGAATTACTTTTGTTCCAACCCTTCTAAAGGTTACACATTTTTTTTTTTTAATAAATATTTTATTGAAAATTTTTGGTCAACCAACACAGTACATTGTGCATCCTTTACACAATATTATAACAGCACAAATAACAATGACCTATTTTATAAACAAAAATGAATAAATAATAAATAACAAAAATGAAAACTACCCCTAATTGGCAACTGCCTTATCACAAGTAACACTCTCCAAAAATATAATTTAACAGTCCAATATATAATTATCTGTCGCAACGGCCTATACATATTATACAGTATATATTAACAACCCTGAGAGTCCTTCTGGTTCCTCCTCCCGCCTCTCCCCCCCCCCCCCCCCCCCCCCCCTCCGATCCTGGGCTGCTGCTGCTGCCTTCTTTTTTCCATTCCATCGATCTTTCTGCGAGGTATTCGACGAACGGTTGCCACCGCCTGGTGAACCCTTGAGCCGACCCCCTTAGAACGAACTTAATCCGCTCTAGCTTTATAAACCCTGCCATGTCATTTATCCAGGTCTCCACCCCCGGGGGCTTGGCTTCTTTCCACATTAACAATATCCTGCGCTGGGCTACTAGGGACGCAAAGGCCAAAACATCGGCCTCTCTCGCCTCCTGCACTCCCGGCTCTTGTGCAACCCCAAATATAGCCAACCCCCAGCTTGGTTCGACCCGGACCCCCACTACTTTTGAAAGCACCTTTGGCACCCCCATCCAAAACCCCTGTAGTGCCGGGCATGACCAAAACATATGGGTTATGATTTGCTGGGCTTCTCGAGCACCTCGCACACCTATCCTCCACCCCAAAAAATTTACTGAGCCGTGCTCCAGACATGTGCGCCCTGTGTAATACCTTAAACTGAATCAGGCTGAGCCTGGCACACGAGGACGACGAGTTTACCCTGCTTAGGGCATCTGCCCACAGCCCCTCCTCGATCTCCTCCCCCAGCTCTTCTTCCCATTTCCCTTTTAGTTCATCTACCATAGTCTCCCCTTCGTCCCTCATTTCCCTATATATATCTGACACCTTACCATCCCCCACCCATGTCTTTGAGATCACTCTGTCCTGCACCTCTTGTGTCGGGAGCTGCGGGAATTCCCTCACCTGTTGCCTCGCAAAAGCCCTCAGTTGCATATACCTGAATGCATTCCCTTGGGGCAACCCATATTTCTCGGTCAGCGCTCCCAGACTCGCGAACTTCCCATCCACAAACAGATCTTTCAGTTGCGTTATTCCTGCTCTTTGCCACATTCCATATCCCCCATCCATTCCCCCTGGGGCAAACCTATGGTTGTTTCTTATCGGGGACCCCCCCAAGGCTCCAGTTTTTCCCCTATGCCGTCTCCACTGTCCCCAAATCTTCAGTGTAGCCACCACCACCGGGCTTGTGGTGTAGTTCCTCGGTGAGAACGGCAATGGGGCTGTCACCATAGCCTGTAGGCTAGTCCCCCTACAGGACGCCCTCTCTAATCTCTTCCACGCCGCTCCCTCCTCCTCTCCCATCCACTTACTCACCATTGAAATATTAGCGGCCCAATAATACTCACTTAGGCTCGGTAGTGCCAGCCCCCCCCTATCCCTGCTACGCTGTAAGAATCCCTTCCTCACTCTCGGGGTCTTCCCGGCCCACACAAAACCCATGATGCTCTTTTCAATCCTTTTTAAAAAAAAAAAAGCCTTCGTGATCACCACCGGGAGGCACTGAAACACAAAGAGGAATCTCGGGAGGACCACCATCTTAACCGCCTGCACCCTCCCTGCCAGTGACAGGGATACCATATCCCATCTCTTGAAATCCTCCTCCATTTGTTCCACCAACCGCGTTAAATTTAACCTATGCAATGTGCCCCAATTCTTGGCTATCTGGATCCCCAGGTAACGAAAGTCCCTTGTTACCTTCCTCAACGGTAGGTCCTCTATTTCTCTACTCTGCTCCCCTGGATGCACCACAAACAACTCACTTTTCCCCATGTTCAATTTATACCCTGAAAAATCCCCAAACTCCCCAAGTATCCGCATTATTTCTGGCATCCCCTCCGCCAGGTCTGCCACGTATAGTAGCAAATCGTCCGCATACAAAGATGCCCGGTGTTCTTCTCCTCCTCTAAGTACTCCCCTCCACTTCTTGGAACCCCTCAACGCTATCGCCAGGGGCTCAATCGCCAGTGCAAACAATAATGGGGACAGAGCCGAAAATATGCAGATCCCCGTCCATTCGTGACCACGCTCGCCATCGGGGCCCTATACAACAGCTGCACCCATCTAACATACCCCTCTCCAAAACCAAATCTCCTCAACACCTCCCACAAATAATCCCACTCCACTCTATCAAATGCTTTCTCGGCATCCATCGCCACTACTATCTCCGTTTCCCCCTCTGGTGGGGCCATCATCATTACCCCTAACAGCCTCCGTATATTGGTGTTCAGCTGTCTCCCCTTCACAAACCCAGTTTGGTCCTCGTGGACCACCCCCGGGACACATTCCTCTATTCTCATTGCCATTACCTTGGCCAGGATCTTGGCATCTACATTTAGGAGGGAAATAGGTCGATAGGACCCGCATTGTAGCGGGTCCTTTTCCTTCTTTAAGAGAAGCGATATCGTTGCTTCAGACATAGTCGGGGGCAGTTGTCCCCTTTCCTTTGCCTCATTAAAGGTCCTCGTCAATACCGGGGCGAGCAAGTCCACATATTTTCTATAGAATTCGACTGGGAATCCATCCGGTCCCGGGGCCTTTCCCGCCTGCATGCTCCTAATTCCTTTCACCACTTTTTCTACCTCGATCTGTGCTCCCAGTCCCACCCTTTCCTGCTCTTCCACCTTGGGAAATTCCAGCCGATCCAAGAAGTCCATCATTCTCTCCCTCCCATCCGGGGGTTGAGCTTCATATAATTTTTTATAAAATGTCTTGAACACTCCATTCACTCTCTCCGCTCCCCGCTCCATCTCTCCTTCCTCATCCCTCACTCCCCCTATTTCCCTCGCTGCTCCCCTTTTCCTCAATTGGTGTGCCAGCAACCTGCTCGCCTTCTCCCCATATTCGTACTGTACACCCTGTGCCTTCCTCCATTGTGCCTCTGCAGTGCCCGTAGTCAGCAAGTCAAATTCTACATGTAGCCTTTGACTTTCCCTGTACAGTCCCTCCTCCGGTGCTTCCGCATATTGTCTGTCCACCCTCAAAAGTTCTTGCAGCAACCACTCCCGTTCCTTACTCTCCTGCTTCCCTTTATGTGCCCTTATTGATATCAGCTCCCCTCTAACCACCGCCTTCAACGCCTCCCAGACCACTCCCACCTGGACCTCCCCATTATCATTGAGTTCCAAGTACTTTTCAATGCACCCCCTCACCCTTAGACACACCCCCTCATCTGCCATTAGTCCCATGTCCATTCTCCAGGGTGGGCGCCCTCCTGTTTCCTCCCCTATCTCCAAGTCCACCCAGTGTGGAGCGTGATCCGAAATGGCTATAGCCGTATACTCCGTTTCCCTCACCTTCGGGATCAACGCCCTTCCCAGCACAAAAAAGTCTATTCGCGAGTAGACTTTATGGACATAGGAGAAAAACAAGAACTCCTTACTCCTAGGTCTGCTAAATCTCCACGGGTCTACACCTCCCATCTGCCCCATAAAATCTTTAAGTACCTTGGCTGCTGCCGGCCTCCTTCCAGTCCTGGACTTCGGCCTATCCAGCCCTGGTTCCAACACCGTATTAAAATCTCCCCCCATTATCAGCTTTCCCATCTCTAGGTCCGGAATGCGTCCTAGCATCCGCCTCATAAAATTGGCATCATCCCAGTTCGGGGCATATACGTTTACCAAAACCACCGTCTCCCCCTGTAGTTTGCCACTCACCATCACGTATCTGCCCCCGTTATCCGCCACTATAGTCTTTGCCTCGAACATTACCCGCTTCCCCACTAATATAGCCACCCCCCTGTTTTTTGCATCTAGCCCCGAATGGAACACCTGCCCCACCCATCCTTTGCGTAGCCTAACCTGGTCTATCAGTTTCAGGTGCGTTTCCTGTAACATAACCACATCTGCCTTAAGTTTCTTAAGGTGTGCGAGTACCCGTGCCCTCTTTATCGGCCCGTTCAGCCCTCTCACGTTCCACGTGATCAGCCGGGTTGGGGGGCTTCCTACCCCCCCTTGTCGATTAGCCATCCCCTTTTTCCAGCTCCTCACCCGGTTCCCACGCAGCTGTATCTCCCCCAGGCGGTGCCCCCCCGCCCATCCCCTCCCATACCAGCTCCCCCCTCTCCCCAGCAGCAGCAACCCAGTAATTCCCCCCTCCCACCCCCCCCCCCCCCCACCCCCCCGCTAGATCCCCCGCTAGCGTAATTACTCCCCCCATGTTGCTCCCAGAAGTCAGCAAACTCTGGCCGACCTCGGCTTCCCCCCGTGACCTCGGCTCGCACCGTGCGACGCCCCCTCCTTCCTGCTTCTCTATTCCAGCCATGATTATCATAGCGCGGGAACCAAGCCCGCGCTTCTCCCTTGGCCCCGCCCCCAATGGCCAACGCCCCATCTCCTCCACCTCCCCTCCTCCCCCCATCACCACCTGTGGAAGAGAGAAAAGTTACCACATCGCAGGATTAGTACATAAAACTCCTCTTTCCCCCCTTTTTAACCCCCTCTTCGCCCCCCACATTCGCCCCACCACTTTGTTCAAATGTTCTTTTTAATAACCCGCTCATTCCAGTTTTTCTTCCACAATAAAAGTCCACGCTTCATCCGCCGTCTCAAAGTAGTGGTGCCTCCCTCGATATGTGACCCACAGTCTTGCCGGTTGCAGCATTCCAAATTTTAACTTCTTTTTATGAAGCACCGCCTTGGCCCGATTAAAGCTCGCCCTCCTTCTCGCCACCTCCGCACTCCAGTCTTGATAAACGCGGATCACCGCGTTCTCCCATTTACTGCTCCGAGTTTTCTTTGCCCATCTAAGGACCATTTCTCTATCCTTAAAACGGAGGAATCTCACCACTATGGCTCTGGGAATTTCTCCTGCTCTCGGTCCTCGCGCCATCACTCGGTATGCTCCCTCCACCTCCAACGGACCCGCCGGGGCCTCCGCTCCCATTAACGAGTGCAGCATCGTGCTCACATATGCCCCGACGTCCGCTCCCTCCGCACCTTCAGGAAGACCAAGAATCCTCAGGTTGTTCCTCCTTGCGTTGTTCTCCAGTGCCTCCAACCTTTCCACACATCGTTTCTGATGTGCCTCATGCGTCTCCGTCTTCACCACCAGGCCCTGTATGTCGTCCTCATTCTCGGCTGCCTTTGCCTTCACGACCCGAAGCTCCCGCTCCTGGGTCTTTTGTTCCTCCTTTAGCCCTTCGATCGCCTGTAGTATCGGAGCCAACAGCTCTTTCTTCATTTCCTTTTTGAGCTCTTCCACACAGCATTTCAAGAACTCTTGTTGTTCAGGGCCCCATGTTAAACTGCCACCTTCCGATGCCATCTTGGTTTTTGCTTGCCTTCCTTGCCGCTGTTCTAAAGGATCCACTGCAATCCGGCCACTTTCTCCTTTTTTCATCCGTATCCAGGAGGGAGTCCCTTCTGGTTTACCGCACAGTGCTTTTAGCCGTCAAAATTGCCGTTGACAAAAGTGTCCGTCAAAATTCACCGGGAGCTGCCGAAACGTGCGACTCAGCTGGTCATCGCGGCACCCGGAACCTCCTGAAGGTTACACATTAGGCTCTTTTGTATTTTATACAGGTCCGTATTGAACTCTTGTTCAGTGTCTGAATTTTATGCCTGCTGTTCCTTATTTTCATACAGGGTTTTAGTGAATTTATTGCTGCTGCTTTATTACTCTATCTCCAAGTCTGCATGGTTCAAAAAAAAATAGATTAATTCCTAATTCACCAACTAGGCCTTAAATTTGAGGGCGTTTATTGAAACAATAACCTATAGTTTTAAATCAGGGTTTTTAAAAGTGTGGGTTGCGGGCGGGTGTCGGGAGGGTCACGGAGCATTCCTGCAGTGGTCCCGATAGCGGGAAAAGTGTCCAACGGCCGCTACCAGCATTTTTGTTGAGAATGGTGGCAGGTGTTGCCTTTTAAATGAGAAGGAAATGAGGCTGTGTGCAGTCTTCCGACCCTAAGTGC
Organism: Scyliorhinus torazame; assembly: GCF_047496885.1. NCBI lineage: Eukaryota > Metazoa > Chordata > Chondrichthyes > Carcharhiniformes > Scyliorhinidae > Scyliorhinus > Scyliorhinus torazame. The sequence continues at coordinate 132,526,210 of NC_092723.1, read as the reverse complement.
CAGCATTTAAGCGCCCTGTATGCATGTGGTTTTGGCCCCAAATTATGGAGAAGAAATTCTTCCACATTCTAGCTGCTAGCAAGCAAAGCAAGGGTACTGTGAAGATGAATCATTGTCTTACAATGAAGAGGTGGCCAGAGACACAAATCAGCAGAGTACCGACTGCCCAGGTTCTCACATCTGAATCTGTTGGAGAGAGCTGCCAGGAGATTCATGGCAGGACAGAACAGTGCTAGTGTTAGCTCTGTCCAGATCTCTAGGGCCTCTGGTTAACAGCCGACAAGAAGAAACTTAACCCGGGACAAAGCAGTACAAAGATGATTTCTTGAGGTATGGTTTTGTCAATTGTCCTAATGGCAAATAACGATGGAAAGCTCATGTGCATGTGCGTTATATGCAGGGAAGTACTGGCAAATGAGAGGAGAAGTTTCGGATTTTGAAAAAGAAGTGGTGGGTGAGAAATTGACCCCAGGGTCAGTTATTAACTTATAGCTGAGTCCAAATCAAAAGGCTAGCTGTTGTACTGACCTGTGACAGCACATTAAAATGCCCCAAAATCCCATAACGCTGTCAGTATTCTGGGGTAGCATCTCCCAGGAGCATCCATTGCTGAGTAAAACAAGCATTTTGTTGCTGCTGCCCTTCACGGCGACCTACGTGTGTGAGGTTGAATTTCTGTTCTCACAAAGACGGTTCAAAGGAACTGGCTGAAGTCTGCAACTGATGTGTGCAATTCCCTCCCCTTCTGTGAATTTGATTGCAGTGAGATTGTGAGGACCAAGCAGGCTCCCCTTTCATATTAAAGGTAAGTGAACGTGGCGTGTGTCACGAAGGTTGGCTGGCAAGAGTAATGAAAGCCGGTTGGTTGGCAAAAGTGGGTCCTGGGAAAAAAGGGTTTGAAAGACACTGATTTAAACTATCATCGTCAGGTAATGCTGAAAATGTCCACCTGTCTCCTAGTGCAATTTGTACTTCATAAAATGCAGGAAAAATGAACTGTTTGTTTTTCTCCTGTTATGAATGAAAAAATGAAAATCGCTTAATGTCACAAATAGGCTTCAATGAAGTTACTGTGAAAAGCCCCTAGTCGCCACATTCCGGCGCCTGTTCGGGGAGGCTGTTATGGGATAATAACCCAATATTTAGAGATAATAAACATATTTATGATAACATACCATAAACATCTGTTTGATAGGTCTTTTAATGTGAAATTCCGTGCAAATATAATGTTACAAGTAACTAAGCACCTTAAGATTGTGAGATATATACTTATAGACTTACTTGCAAAGGGAGAGATGCGTATACTTCCAAATTTCTATTTCAGTTTGTGAGGAAGTACTGTAAGAAGCAAGGGAGGAGGATAGAAATGGGGAAATCTTCAGATGTGTGAAGTGTGACACATTATTAAAAGATAATTTAGTTAAATAGCATTTTGCGAGCATATATCGTAACATTTCATCCTTGATACGAGGATGCATCTCCACTGATAAAAGGCTATGTCAGTCAATTGCTTGTTTATGCACAGTTTTGGGAAATAGATGCATAACCTGTTTGGCAAATCATGTATAAATCGACCAAGAATGCTCATCAGAATTTCTATGAACTGCGTGCAGTATAAATTAAAATGATAAAATGCTCATTGTTTAAATATGACCTCGATTGACCTTTTTTGTAGGAAAAGTTTTATTTTACTGCATCATTTTCAGATGAAATAAGGCAGTGAATTTTAAATATTTGACTTGCAGCAAACTATTAAAATAATTGCAGAATTCTCTTTTGATATGATGTGGAGATGCCGGCGTTGGGCTGGGGTGAACACAGTAAGAAGTCTTACAACACCAGGTTAAAGTCCAACACTGCTGTTTGTCATTTTTATAAATGACCTTGAGGGCGTAGAAGGATGGGTGAGTAAATTTGCAGATGACACTAAAGTCGGTGGAGTTGTGGACAGTGCGGAAGGATGTTACAAGTTACAGAGGGACATTGATAAGCTACAGCGCTGGGCTGAGAGGTGGCAAATGGAGTTTAATGCAGAAAAGTGTGAGGTGATTCATTTTGGAAGGAATAACAGGAAGACAGAGTACTGGGCTAATGGTAAGATTCTTGGCAGTGTGGATGAGCAGAGAGATCTCGGTGTCCATGTACATAGATCCCTGAAAGTTGCCACCCAGGTTGAGAGGGTTGTTAAGAAGGCGTACAGTGTGTTAGCTTTTATTGGTAGAGGGATTGAGTTTCGGAGCCATGACGTCATGTTGCAGCTGTACAAAACTCTGGTGCGGCCGCATGTGGAGTATTGCGTGCAATTCTGGTCGCCGCATTATAGGAAGGATGTGGAAGCATTGGAAAGGGTGCAGATGAGATTTACCAGAATGTTGCCTGGTATGGAGGGAAGATCTTATGAGGAAAGGCTGAGGGACTTGAGGCTGTTTTCGTTAGAGAGAAGAAGGTTAAGAGGTGACTTAATTGAGGCATACAAGATGATCAGAGGATTGGATAGGGTGGACAGTGAGAGCCTTTTTCCTCGGATGGTGATGTCTAGCACGAGGGGACATAGCTTTAAATTGAGGGGAGATAGATATAAAACAGATGTCAGAGTTAGGTTCTTTACTCCGAGAATAGTAAGGGCGTGGAATGCCCTGCCTTCAACAGTAGTGGATTCGCCAACACTAAGGGCATTCAAATGGTCATTGGATAGACATATGGACGATAAGGGAATAGTGTAAATGGGCTTTAGAGTGGTTTCACAGGTCGGCGCAACATCGAGGGCCGAAGGGCCTGCACTGCGCTGTTATGTTCTATGTTCTAACAGGTTTGTTTCAAATCACTAGCTTTCGGAGCACTATTCCTTCATCTGAGGAAGGGGCAGTGCTCCGAAAGCTAGTGATTTGAAACAAACCTGTTGGACTTTAACCTGGTGTTGTAAGGCTTCTCTTTTGATAGATTAGCTATATGATGTGCATTGCTCATCGTTGAATTGAGCCATGTAGACTAAGAAAGTCTCAGATTCACACCCTGTATGGAATAAGACGATTTTATCCAGCATGGTGGTAAAATTATTATGTTGGTTTCTGCTATCCCACAATCCCACACTCTTTCCCTCTCTTAATTTGAGATGTCACTTCCTCAAAAACAAAGTCTGTGGTCCGTCAGGCAAGATCAAGGCTTCTCATGCTCCGAGTTACTGTTTTGTTTAGTTATTTTCTATTTGCTCTTTTGTTTAGTTTGTGAATATTGATTATACTGTTATGGGCCAGGGTTTAGAAAACTCCAAAGTATATCATGGAGTTCACCTGACCTACAACTGTTTATTGATTTTGGTTACGATGAGCACAAGGGCCTGCCTTTCAGGTGCTATTCAACAGAGGCCTTAAGCACTTTTAATCAAAAACAATGTTTATTCTGCAAATTTAGTTAACATTTTTAGAAGTAAGCATTTTTATCAACTACCAACATAAGTACCCTATACAGCTACAGTACTCTATGTATAATCCTTAATAAATTCCCCCTTTAGCTGTTCCAATTTAATAACAAGGTCCCATAAACCAGAAAACATTTTTCAAAGGTGTGGCCCAGCACATAGAACTCAAGACCTGGTATGGATGCTCCTGTTTTCTTTCCAAAACAGCAGGTTTGAATTTCTTCCTGAAAACAGTTTCAAGTTATCAAGCAGTCTGGAAACAGCTTTTAAAATGCAGATAGAGAAAAACCTTCTTTCAACCTGTGCAGAATAAAACCAGTTCAAACTCAAAGCGAAAGTAAAACCAACTCCCAGTGCCACAGTCCAGCTCCACCCACACAATGACATCACTGAAGCCATGTGATAAGACAAAAACATTTCTTAAAGGGACACTCCCATGACAATACTGATGATTAAAGTAAGACTAATAGATTGGACTGCCAGCATGATTCTGAATCTTTTGAAATATGAGAATTTGATTTCCCAGTCTGTTTTCTGATTCTGAACTCTCTTGAGCAGATCATCTTTACTTTACACATTTCCTCTTGTGTTCCTAAGTATCCTAAGAGATACATAACAGTTTTCAGTCACTTAAACCCACCTGGAATGTCTATTTCACTTGCATATAAATCCTGGAGCATATACAATATATGTTTGAAATATTGTTAGTTTCCTTCCACTCCTCCCAGAAGCAACCATTTGACATAAATCAATATTTCTTGGTTATTCTGATGTTTGACTCCTTTTGGGTCACTTGAATAGTTTATTTCATTACTCTCATGTTCTTTTAATATTTCACAAGAAAACAATGAAAATCCATAGGGAGGGCTGAGGTAGCAAAAACATATAAGCACCCGTCGGAACATATTTGCATTTGTTTTATCTTGCTCCAATTTTCATTTGATACTCCTACTCTATTTTCGACCTGGTTCTGTTTAACCATACTCATCCCATTTCCTTCAATTTCTTTTTTCCTTTTTGACCCACACATCACCCTTTGATTTTTCCAGCTAATTTGGAGTATTTTCATTTTGCCTTTCCACGTTCTTGTCTGACAAGTCAAAAAATGTTTTAAGGATATTAACTTAGCTCAACAGATATATTCTTATCAAAAGCAGTGCCCCAAATCTATGTTAGGAAAATATGAAAAGGGGGAGGCCATTTGACCCATCAAGTTTGCTTCCCCAGTCAAGCAGATCACGGCTTTTCATCTACCTCCACGCTATTTTTCCCCACTGTCCACATATCCCTTGATGTCATTTGTATCCAGAAACCTATTGATTTGTCTTGAATGGTTCTCTGTGATTGAACTTCCGCGAACCTCAGGGAGGGAGGGGATTCATTACTCTACATGTGAAGAAATTCCTCCTCACCCCGGAGAATGCTGTTTAAGCAGGCCCAGACCAAATTATGCTACATAGGGATCCAAATAGCCCATTACTGGACACGGATCCACAAATGGAACCTGACAAGTCTGGTGGAGGAAGTCAAAGAGGACCGGCAGAAATGGGGCCCACTCCCTTGTAGGGAGAATACAGACGCTAAAAATGAACGTGCTACCCAGGTTCCTCTTCCTGTTCAGATCCCCCCCGGTCTGCACCCCCAAGGCCTCTAGGGGAACTCAAGGAGAGGTTCCAGCTACCAAGAAGAAACAACCTGAGATACGTTCAGATCAAAAATTTCCTCCGCAAAGAAACAACAATGTATTCCCAGATACCAGGTCACCCGTTGGTAGAAGAACCTCTGGACGTTTCCGATTTCCGAAAATGAGAACGGTGCCAGGGAGGCTGGGCCAAACGCACCCACATGTTCTGAGATTGCCCCAGACTTGTTGGGTACTTTACAACCTTCATTGAGGCCATGTCCATAGTAGTGGGAGTGAGGGTGGAGCCAAACCCAAAAGTAACTATCTTCGGGGTATCCGATAAGCCCAAACTCAGAACTATTCATGGAAAGGGTGGCTGACGCCCTAAGCTTTGCCTCCTTGGTCGCCCACCGGTGAATCCTGTTCTGCTGGTGATTGGCAGCACCACCAAGGCTGCAGACTGGCTGTCCGACCTGGCAAAATTTCTTAGGCTGGAGAAAATAAAATTTGCCATCCGTGGGTCGGACAGTTGATGCGCTTCATGACCAACCTCTCGAAGCACTTCATCACAATTGATGTCAGGGTCACCGGACGGTAATCATTGAGGCATGTTGTCTGGTTCTTCTTTGGCACCAATATGCTGGTGGTCTTCTTGAAGCAGGTGGGGACTTCGGAGCGGATTAGGAACAGATTAAAGATGTCCGCGCAGGCTCTGAGTGCACGACAAAGGATCCCACCTGGACCCGTCGCCTTCCGAGGGTTCACTTTCAGGAAGGCCGATCTGACTTCGGAAGCTGTGACGGTGGGTATGGGTGTGTTTTGGGTTGCTGGGGCACTTGACAGCGGATCAATGCTTTCCTGCTCGAACTGATCGTTGAATGCATTGAGTTCATCGGGGAGAGGTGCGCTGCTGCCGGAGATACTGCACGGCTTCGCTTTGTCGCCCATTATGTTGTTTAGGCCTTGCCACAACCAACAAGAGTCTGTAACGCGAGTCTATGACTCTTGCTTGGTCTGATATTTTCTCTTGGCATCCCAGATGACTTTGCGGAGGTCGTACCTAGATTTCGTGTATAGATCAGGGTTGCCTGACTTGAAAGCCTCAGACCTATCCTTCAGTAAGGAGTCAATCTCCCGATTAAGCCATGGTTTCCGGTTTGCGAACGTACGTACTGCTTTCTTTGGCATGCAATCATCCACACATTTACTGATGAAGTCTGTGACGGTGGTGGCTTACCCATTTAGGTTGCTCTTCTGTTTCCTCGGACCGACACTGCACGACCTTCTTAGCCGGATTCTCCTGCTTAAGTTTCTGCTTGTATGCCGGGAGAAGGAGCACCGTCTTATGGTCTGATTTTCTGAAGTGCAGTCGGGGGATGGAATGCATGCTTGATTTTCGTGTAGCAGTGGTCAAGAGTGTTGTTGCCCTGGTGGGACAGGAGATGTGCTGGTGGAATTTTGGCAGTACACTCTTGAGGTTGGCCACGATGAACAAGGCCTCCGGGTGTTCTGTTTCGTTGTTGTTTATAAAGGTGTACAGTTTGTCCAGCGCCTTCTTCACTTCTGCTTGGGGTGGGTTGTAGACCGCTGTGATATTGGCTGAAGTGAACTCACGTGGAAGGTAGTATGGGCGGCACTTCACAGTCAGGCATTCCAGGTATTAGGACCAAGGTGAGGAGAATTTCTCAGAGTGCAGTGAATCTGAGGAATTCACTACCATAGAAAGTAGTTGAGGTCAAAATATTGTGTAATATCAAGAAGGAATTAGATGTAGCTCTTGGGGATAAAGGGATATGGGGAAAAGGCAGGATCAGATATTGAACTTGATGATCAGCCATGATCACAATGAATGGCGGAGCAGGCTCAAAGGGCCGAATGGTCTCTCTTTCTATTTTCTATGTTTCTAGATTTAAAAGGCAGAAAACAACTAATGGCAGACAGTTAAAAGGGGAAATTCATGACTTTCAGCAAAAATATTAAAGAAACTCCTTCTCCCAAAGGGTTGTGAATTTGTGGAGTTCACTACCCCTGAGTAGAGTGGATGCTGGGATAGTGAGTAAATTTAAGGAGGAGTTAGACAGATTTTTAATTGGTAATGGAGAACAGATAGGACGGTGGAGTTGAGGCCGGGATGAGATCGACCATGATCATATTGAATGGTGGAGCGGGCTTGAGAGGCTAAATTGTCAACTCCTCCGAGTTCATGTGTTCGAAGAAAGAACTACTCTGGCTGATTTCACCATCAGAGACTTCGGATGTTCTGACTATACTGCGCAAATAGTTACCCAGGAAGAGTGAGAAGAATTACAATCACTTCTAAATCCTGGGTAACTATGTCACCCCCTTGACGACCCCACAGATTCCCAACCCCGATCCTACATCACGCACACCTCCACCCTTATCTTGTATGCTCACTTTCTCCCTGGATTCCCAAAGTGGCTGGACCTTAGAACTTGCCTGCTTTACAATAACAATTTTTCGATGTGCCCGGACATAAAATATTTACTCATATCTTTTAACATTTTTGATATGACAGATGTTAAGATAACTGGCTTACCGTTTGCTGCTTTGTGTCTCTCCAATTTTGAATAAAGAATCTGCTATTTTCCAATCAAATGCAACCTTTCCAAATCTAGGTAATTTTGGAAAATTAAACTCAATGCATCAAGTATCTTAACAGCCACCTCTTTCAAGACTCCATTATACAGTCCATTATAAAGGATTTGTCAGCATGCAGATCCAACAATTTGCTAGGTTTGATAATCTGAAACTCTCTGGGTGGGATTCTCCACCTCCACGCCGAAATGGCCGCACTGTCGTGAACGCCGTCGAGGTTCACGACGGCGCGGAACGGCCCCGGTCCCGACCGATTCAGGCCCTGACAATGGGCCAGTATTGGGGCCGCGTCATCAACCCGCACCAGGCCTTGTCGCCCGCGTAAAAGCGGCGCCGCATAGATGACGCGGCCGGCGCCGCATAACGGACGTCATGTGCGGGTTGGCTGGTGCCAACCCGCGCATGCGTGGTTGCCGTCCTCTCTAAGTCCGCCCCGCAAGAAGATGGCGGACGGATCTTGCGGGGCCGCGGAAGGAAGGAGGTCCTCCTTCAGAGAGGACGGCCTGACGATCGGTGGGCACCGATCGCGGGCCACCCCACATCTGAGGTACGCTCCGGTGCAGGATCCCCCCGCAGGCCGCCCCCCCAGCTTTCACGCACCGCCCACGACTGCAGTGACCAGGTGTGGACGGCGCCGGGGGGAACCCGCTGTTTTGGCCTGGACGCTCGGCCCATCCGGGCCTCAGAATAGCGGGGGTGACGGAGAATCGCCATTTTGGGTGTCTCCGGCGATTCTCCAGCCTGCGGCCCGCGAAACTCGACCGGGCCGTTCCCGCCTCTTGGGAGAATCACGGGAGGGCGTCGGACCGGCGTCCCCGGAAATTTTGGCGGCCCAGGCGATTCTCCCAACCAGCGTGGGAGTGGAGAATCGCGCCCTCTGTCTGTCAACTTCTGCTGGTGTTCCACCTTCACTTTATTGGAGGAAATAGCTTTAACTTAAATGTCTCATGAGAATCTAAGAAAGTAACTTGTCTTTTGTCCTATCTTCTGTGTGTTTCTAATCTGCTGCTTGTTATCTATTCAAGTGCTCGAATGTTGGAGAAAACTCGTCAACAGCTTCAAGATGAAGTTTTGAAGTTGAGGACCCAGCTTCTCTCTGAACAGAAGAAACGGGAACAACAGGAAGCAAATGCCCGACGCATGGAGAAACGCAATATTCTACTTATCAAGGTATGCATATTGCTAATTGTATGCAATTGCTTTGTATTCTATGCCTCTTCACAAAAAAATTGGACATTCAGTTTGCCTTTTTGTCTGATGTTACCTGTGTGGGCTATTACCTTTCAGTGATCTTATGTGATGAATGTAAGGAAGTGGTTGTCTTCGGCGATCACTCGCTGTTGAGTGTGATTATCCACCTAAGAAATTCCGTGTTAGTGGTCATGGTTTCCATGGGTTCTTGCATGGCTGATGAACCCGATCCTAGAGCTGCATATTCAACCGCACACTTGGCAGGTGTTTCCAGAAAGTGGGATCGTCCTTGGACTCTAGATTGCTGGTATTTCTTTCTCAGGCTTCTTTTCTGGGCCTCCTCTTGTTGGTTGTCCTTGAAGAATTGTGTCCGTTCAATCAGAGGTTCCACCAAGTAGGTCTCTTCTGAACAAGGGTCTCCCAAGCGTTGATGTTGATGTTACATTTCTTGAAGTAAGCCATCAGGGTGTCTTGAAGTGCATCCGTTGTCCTCCCCTTGTTTGGAGGTCTTCCTTGAGTTGGGCAAAAAAGATTTGATTTGGAAGTCGGAACTCTGACATCCTAAGCACATGGCCGACCCAGGGGAGTTGGTTTTGGATGATCATGGCCTCAATGCTGGTACTCTTGGCTCCATCAAAGACACTGGTTAATACGCCTGTCCTCCCAGCTGTGGAGAATTTGGAGAACAGTGTTAATCACCTCTCCAGGGCCTTGAGGTGGCGTCGGTACATTGTCCAAGTTTCTGAGTCGTATAGAAGAGTTGGGAGGACGATGCCTTGTACACTTGTCAGCATGGATATTGCGGTCATCATAGACTCTCATCCTTGGGTGTCCAAAGGAGGCGCTTATGAATTGGATACAATAATGGATCGCTGCACCGATGTCAGCCTTAGAGGAAAGGTGACTCACCAAGTGTGGGAAATGTTCCACATTTGAGAGGGGTTCTCCGTTGATCTTGATGGAGGGAGAGACTGGATCTTGCCCTGAGGCGGGTTAGTAAAGGACTTGAGTTTTCTTGGAGTTTGAGGCTGAGACTGATTCTTTGGTATGCTTTCCCAAAGGTATCCTGCATGGCTTGGAGATTCTCTTCTGAGAGGTTGGAGATGGCAAAGTCATCTGCATACTGAAGTTCCACGAGCAATGTCAGTATTATTTTCATCTTGGATTTCCGTCCATCCTGTAGACGGTGTCCACTCCTGGGACGCTTGACCTTGACGAGGTGAAGGATGATGGTGATGAAACTGGAGAAAAGGATGGGGTGATGACATATCCCTGCTTGACTCCAGTCTTAATCTTGAAAGTTTCTGTCTTAATTCCGTTGGTGAGGACTGTCGCCTACATCTTGTCGTGGAGGAGTCAGAGGATGGTGATGAATTTCTCTGGACAGCTGGTCTTTGACAGAACTTCTCGATTTATTGAGTCAAATACCTTGGTCACATCGATGAAGGACATGGCGAGTAGTTGATGTTGCTCCTGGCATTTCTCTTCTCTTGAAGTTACCGAGTATTGAAAATCATGCCTGCTGTTCCACTGTTTGGTTGGAAGCCACACTGGCTTCCTGAATGGATTTCATCAGAGACTGGGGGAAGGCGGCTCGCGAGTATTTGGGAGACGATCCTCTTGCCGATGGAGAATAGGGAGATTCCTCAGTAGTTCACACAGTCCGCTTTGTCTCTTTTCTGGAAGATGGGGGTGCTGACTGCATCTCCGAGGTCAGCAGGGATTTCTTCTATGTCCCAGATTGTCAGCAACAACGGATGGAGATGATGGGTGACCTCTTCTCCTTTTTGAAAATCTCTGCTGGGAACCTGTCCATTCCTGGAGGCTTATCCATTCTTCATGTGTTTAATGGCGGCTTCGACTTCCTCCATGCTTGATGGAAGCCCAAGATCATTTTTGATGAGCTGTTGGGGTATTTCCTCCAACACTTCCTCATCTGTGATTCTATCACATTTTAGGAGTTCTGAAGTGTTCGCTCTATCGAAAGGGATTCCGTCCTTACTCTGCACCAGATTGGGTCCACATATAGCCGTGGTGGCACTGATGAATGTTGCTCTCTTTGGTTGCCTCTGAATATGGTGGTCAATATGGTCGCCTTCCTTAATCCTAATTATGTTTGCTCTAGAGTCGCCAGGTATCTTTCGATACGGCCACAAGGCTCAAACCCGAATACTGATCAAAGAGTCGGTACACCAGTTAGTTAGTTCAAAGTCACTATTTACTTACACACACAGCAATATCTACTCATGCACGAAATACTACAGACTAAACTATCACTACTGCTAAAGCCTATACTTAGCTTCGGGCGCCCACTCAGTCAGAGGAACAATGGCCGTTGTTCGGATCTGAGGCTGCTGGGGTCGAAGATATGAAGGGGAACACTTAAGATCATCCGTCTGGTAGCGAGCGTTGACCTTGGACTTACTTGCTTCTGGTGCAGCTGGTGGACGGGTCTCTCCGCTGTGAGAGCCGAGTCCAAGAGAGAGATTCTCTCTTGGGGCCGCCTTCTTATACCCGAAGGGGCTTCGCGCGCTTTTGGGCGGGCCTTGAACTTGGCCCAAATCAATTGGACCGTATCTTGATCACTCGTATTGATCTTGACCAATAAAGGGGTGGGTGCCCTGATGCCTGGGCGTGTCCTAGGTGGCCGTTGACCTGCTTTGTTTTCTGCTTTCGGTTTGGGGAACTGGCGCCGCGAGGTCAGGGGCCAGATCGGTTACTTAAGTATCTTCCTTTGCTCCCGGAGATGGGCCATCCATATGCTAATGGGCCTACAGTTTCAGTCTTGTCTGGGAGCTGCGGCTCCAGACAGGCTCAGTGCCTGCTTGCATTCTTAACATTGTCCATTTTTCCCTGCAATCTTTGTAAATGTCCATTTTGTATTCTGGAAGTGGTCATCCCAGATGGCTACATGAAGCCCGGGTGTCATTCTTGTCAACAAGAAGTTGCAGCCCCTTATCTTTCTCAGTCCACCATAGTTCTCGATTTCCCTAGTTATTTTTTTGTACCTTAACCGTGACTAATTGATGAGCTCTTCTCTTTGCCTCACTGGTTATGTTGTTTTGCCAGGCATGGAGAGCTTTCCACTTCTCATCTATGGGGTCTTGGATGGTGTGGTCGCTGTTGTCCTACCAGTCTTGGTGTTTCCTGGTCTTGTAGCCAAGGATTTCCTCACAGCTTGAGATGATGGCCTTCTGCTCTTTCCAGTTTTCCTCCACTGCCTTATAATGGGCACATTGGAGATTTTGGAGAAGACATTGTTGGAAGTTCACTTGCATGCTTGGCTCTTGAAGCTGCTCAATGTTGATCTTTTTCCTGAACTGTTTCCTTCATCTTCCGCTGCTTCTGGTGGAGTTTGATGGACATAGAGGAGCGGATGAGCCGGTGGTCTATCCAGTAGACATCTGCATTGGTCATCGTTTTGTTGATGATGGCATCCTTTTGGTCATGGGATCGATCAATGGCGAAGTTGATCATCTGCCTATGCTATGATCGTGGACGTCTCCAGGAAGTCTTGAATTTGTATTTTTGGTGGAATAGTGTGTTATTGATAAGCTGATGTTCCACGCATTTGGTGAGCAGGAGAACTCTGTTGGAGTTTCAATTCCCAACTCCTTCCTTTCCAGTGGTTCCTTTCCAGATTTGGGAGTCCTTTCCAATCCTGGCATCGAAGTACCCAAGGAGGATGATCGTATCTTCCTTCGGAATGTAGGAGAGTATTGTGTCCAGGGTTGAGTAGAAACCTTCTTTGGACTCATCATTGACATGCATTCACGGCCTGTTGATTCTTGGCTAGTTGGAAACGGAGGCTCATGGGGTGCTTGTTGATGCTAACAGGGAGTTCCGAGGGTCGGTTGATGAGTTTGTTCCATGCATGCTGGGCTGATCCTTGGGTTTTCCTCTCCAGAAGAAAGTTTAACCAGTGCCATTTTCCCGAAGTAGCCCTTTGCCTCCCATTGGGTGTCTTGCAGGACGCGCCATCAATGTTGAAGTGCTTGAGTTCACTGGCAACAAGGGCAGTTCTCTGTTCGGGTTGATTGTTTTGCTCATTATCCATGAGTGTTCGTACATTCCAGGTTCTGAAATTTTGCATCTTTTCTAGCCGTTTGTCAATGCGGTGGGAGCAGAGTAGGTCTTGAAGAGGGTTGCTCAGTCGTGAAGGAAGCTGCTGGACCTCTCTCCTGTTCCTCTGACTGAAGCAAACTCCACCGCCTACATTCTAGTCTAAAGCTAGGTATATCCAGATCTCTTGGTCCTGTCTCCTTCACCTTTCACCAATCTGCGTGGGGGCTGTGCTGGTTTACTTTTAACGTGGGTGTGCAGTTGCATATCAGGAGACACATGGTCCTTGAAAGAGGGTAGATCAGTTTCAGTGGCAGGGGAACCAGGATCTCCCTATTGCTGCAGCTTTCATCCGCCGTGGCAGCCATTGATACCATACGAGCTGATCCGCCGTTGATGACTTGTTTTGGATTGTGGTTTGTCTGGTTCTTCCCTCCGATCTTACTGGCCTGGTGGATCCTGCCAGTAGCCTAAGACTACCTATGGCTTTGCTCTTGGGATCAACTGATCATTCAAGCATCTCCGCCATAGCAAGCGGCAAGTCTGCTTTGAGTTTTTAAACTGAGCAGCAGTTTGTTGGGATCTGGGTCCGTAATCATAACAACATGAAGCATATCCTCTTGCTTTACTTCCAATTAAAATGCAAGCACTTAAGGTCTAATTCCTGCATTCTGCTATTTGTTTCACTTCATATTTTTTTTTACATTGAACTGCAGCTGTGACCTGTTAACCCATCCTCTCGCCTTAATCTTCCACAGTCCTTGGTCACAGTTTACCATACTTTTAATTTTGGGTTCATTAGCTAATTTTAATTTCCCTCCTTTGTTAAGTCCAGATCATTTTGGTTTGTAGAAAATAGCAAACATTTTCGCCACATATTTCTCATCTGTTGAATCGCCCTGTGTCTTTTACCTTCAATTCATGACCTCTAATTAACTCTCTATTCATTTTGCCATATTCTGTTCATGTGGCTTTATGTTTGTCCTAAGTCTTTTATATTAAATGTTTCTTGGAATTTGATACAAAACATACCCATTGCACATGCTTTATCTTCTATTATTTCTTCATGACAGTTTATAAGGTTGATCAGACATGACCTTTTCAGAAATCTATGCTGATTGATTCACCGTTCTCCAAATACTGATGTACGTTTTTAAGCAAGTTCAGATGAAGGGATGGGGAAAGAAGAAAAATGGCTTATGATTGGTGGAAAGTATTATAGACTAAATGATGAAAGGGATAATGGTGCAAGGCAGAAATAGATGGTAATTTTAAAAATTCATTCATGGGCTATGGCATTGCTGGCTATGCTAGCATTTCTTGCCGATCCCTAATTGCCCTTGAGAAAGTGGTGATAAGTGGATGTAAAGAAACAAAAGATGGGTGTGGAGGACCTATAAATGCAAATACAGAATCATTACCAACAGCTGTTCTCTGCCAAAATAGGGATAGAAGTTAGGATCTGAATTTTTTGAACTCGATTGTTGAATCTGGAAGGCGTTAAAATTGGTAGCACAGTGGTTAGCACTGTTGCTTCACAGTGTCAGGGTCCCGGTTTCGATTCCTGGCTTGGGTCACTGTCTGTGCGGAGCTGCACGTTCTCCCCATGTCTGCGCGGGTTTCCTCTGGGTGCTCGGGTTTTCTCCCACAAGTCCCGAAAGACGTGCTGAACTGGACATTCTGAATTCTCCCTCAGTCTACTCAGTAAAGGCGGCGGACGGTGTGGCGACTAGGGGATTTTCAGAGTAACTTTATTGCAGGAGGCTGAAAGGCAACCCGCTTCCGAATCCCACTTTCGTATGAATTCTGCCAAGGCTAGCTTGGAGTGTATGCCACCAGAGACGAATGCAGTCTTAGTTCAACCCGACTCCTTATCTCGACACTGGACCCCATCCCCTACTCTGGCGACCAAGACTTGGGGACTCCTCTGCCCCTCTAGCTCTGCTTATCATGCATAAAGGCAAAAATGATTTTACAAGTTATATCTGATGCTTTGCATTTTTTAATGGTCTTTTATATTAATATATTTTTTCAATTACCAATTATCAATTTTGGTTGCTCAGCAAGTTGTTTTCATATCTTTAAATTTTGGAAAATCATGTTTAATTTGTGCCAAACCAGATCTCCGGCAGCTGTTGCTGGGTTTCTTGCCGAAGGGGAATGAGAGGCTCACGAGAAGTGTGATTGCTTTTTGGAAGGCTGTCAAAAGGGACTTATGTTTGCTCCAATAGTAACAGGAAGTGTTGGAAATGTTCAGCACATTTGGCAGCAGAGGTGGAGAGAGAAACAGAGGTCAGTACCCTTTCGGCAGAACTAGTGCAGATTGGGGACCTGCAGTCTTGACTCTGTTTCTCTCCACAAATGCTGTCAAGCATACTGGGTATTTCCAGCCTTTTCTGTTTATATTTAAGAATTCTGGCATCTGAAGTACTTTGCTGATCCATGCTGGGTATTTGTAAGTGTGGCAAGATTCAGTTCAAAATGAGAAAATATTTGTCACTAAATGCAAGGTGTAATTCTACTGTTAACAAAGCCCACCTATGCGTATAGAAGTAGCATTTTTCTGCCAATTTACTGGAAGGCTTTGGCATTTTTAAACTTGTAAATGAAACCAGTAGTCATGCAGCAATTGAATATACTATTAGTATAAGATATTCTCCTATGTACATGGATTTGTTGTTTGTAGTGCTTGTGAGGTTCAAGTCGCCTTTATGTTGCTGTCAAGATATTGCATTGTGCCAGGTTCAAAGAAGTGGAGCTGGTTGCATGATATGGACAAGCAAATTGTGTGTAATTATCTGTCAAAGCCTTGGTTGTATCATAAGAAATTTTAGCTATTAATGGATTTGGTAAACAGAGGCATCGAGTACAAAAATCTAGAAGTGTTGCTAAGCCTATATAAAACAGTTTGACTAGACTGTGACTGTTGTTCCCAATTCTGAGCACCCAAAGGATGTGAGAATAGGGTGTTAAGTGGGTTAATGATAAGGGCCCAGAAAATGGAGAAGCACCTGGGCCATGATTTATCTCCCTGGCCCTTGATCAGAATGGGATTGCTGGTGGAGGAAGATGGAAGAATTAAAATAACAGCAGTCAACCAGAAGCTGAGGATCATGCTTGTGGGCTTAACAGAGGTGTTCCGCAAAGCGAGCATTGGTTTGTTCTGCACATTCTAGAGGATGTCATAAGCATCAGATGCAGTGTACTGAATTGAAAAGCGTACAAGAAAATTGCAGTTTCATCTGGCAAGAGTGTTTTGAGTCCAGGGTAGTGGGAAGGGAGGAGGTAAAAGGGCAGGTGTTGCATCTCCTCTACACGGAAAGGTTCTGTGTAAAGGGGAAGGACCATTTGGGATAATTGAATGGAGCCAGGTATAGCTGAGGGAATGGTTGCATTTATAATGCTGAAAGGGGAGAGGAAGAAGTGTTTCGAGGTGCCATAATGATGCTGGAGATGATGGAAGATGAAGTATTGAATGTGGAGGCTGGTGGGTGCAAGATGTGGATAAGGAAACCCTATCATTCTTCTGACAATGAGAGAAATGCTGAAAGAATCTGTGTGGGAAAAGAACACGCAGGCTTGTGAGATCAGTTGAGCACTATGGGAGAGAATATTTGCTGAACTAAAGGGAAGACTTATCAGAATCATTGGTATGGGAAGTATTATTAGAACAGATGTGGCAGAGCCTGAGGAACTGGAAGAATGGAATAGAGTTCTTTGACTAAATGGGATGGAAGAAGTGTGGCCAAGGTGGCTGTTCGAGTCAGTGGGCTTATTGAATGTTAATAGATAGCCTATCCTGAAATAGGGACAGGGAAGGTGAGAAAGGAAAAAGTCTGAGATGGATCATGTGAAGACAGGAAAAGGGTTGAAAGTGGAAGCAAAGTGAAATGTTCGAGTTCACATCAAGAGCAGGAAACATCACAGAAACAGATGTCATTATACTGGAAAATTAGTTAATGGAGCAGGTCTTCGAGGACTGGAGCAAAGATTGTTCCACATATTCCACAAAAAGGCAGGTATACCTAGGACCCATTGTGTTTATTATTAATGCTCTAGCACCCCCCCCCCCCCCCCCCCCCCCCCCCCCCGCCGCAAACCACCCCATCCTCTGATGGAAATCTACAGGTCCTGAGAGGCAAGGTAGCACAGTGGTTAGCACTGTTGCTTCACAGTTCCAGGGTCCACAAGTTGGATTCCCGGCCTGGGTCACTGTCTGTGCGGAGTTTGCATTGTTCTCCCCGTGTCTGGCGTCTGCAAGGGTTTCTTCTGTGTGCTCTGCTTTCCTCCCACATTCCAAAGATGTGCAGGTTAGGTGGATTGGCCATGCTAAATTGCCCTTGGTGTCCAAAAAGATGGGGGACGGAATCCTCCCCCCCCCCCCCCCGCCGGGTGGGAGAATCGCCCGGGCACTGCCCCAATGCCCGCACGCGATTGCCGCCTCCCCCCCCATACCGGCGAGGCGCGAATCACGGCTGACCGCTGGGAGAATCGCCGCTTGCCGTTGGTAACGGGCGAGCGGCGATTCTCCGGCCCGGATGGGCCGAGCGGCCTGCCGAACACGACAGGTTCCCGCTGGCGCCATCCACACCTGGTCGCTGCCGGCGGGAACAGCGCGGGAACGCTGGGGGGGGGTGGGGGGGGGTTCCTGCACCGGGGGGTGGGGGGGGTGGGGGGGGCTCAAAAGGGGTCTGGCCCGCGATCGTTGGCCACCGATCGGCGGGCCGGCCTCTCTGAAGGAGGACCTCCTTTCCTCCGCTGCCCTGCAAGATCGATCTGCCATCTTCTTGCGGGGCGGCCGCAGGGAGGACGGCAACCGCGCATGCGCGGGTGACATCATTTACGCGACGCCGGTCGTGTCATTTACGTGGCGCCGCTTTTACGCGGCGTCAAGGCCCGGCGCGCGTAAATGACGCGGCGCCGCTCCTAGCCCCCTGGGGGCGGGAGAATAGGGGGCTGGGAACGGCCTCCGAAGCCGGAGTGAAACACTCCGGTTTTCACTCCGGAGTCGGGACTTAGTCTCCCGATGGGAGAATTGCGCCCGGGGTTACGGGGATAAGGTGGAAATGTGGGCTTAAGTAGGGTGCTCTTTACAAGGGCCGGTGGACTCAGTGGGCCGAATGACCTCCTCTGCACTGTAAATTCTGCTGATGATTTGTCTATCTATAAATTTGAATAATTTAGGAACAGGAATGCAAGAATACAAAAAATACGAACAGGAATAGACCAGGCAGCCCATCAAGTCTGCTCTGTCACTCAATACGATCGTGGCTGATCTTGTGCTTCTGTTCCAACTTCGCACCTGTGCCTTATATGTCCCCTTATTTAAATATAGTTAACAATGGAGCTTCCACAGACCTCTGGGTTATAGAGTCCAAGGATTCGCAACCCTTTGAATGAGAAAATTTCTCCTTCCTTCAGTTCTAAATCCCTTATCCTGAGACTGTGTCCCCAGCCAGCGTAAACTATCTTTCTGTCTCATCTGTTAAGCCACTTCTTATTCTTGTGTGTTTGAATGTGACCACTTCTCATTTAAATTGCTCCTTAGTGTCCAAAAGGTTAGGTGGGATTACTGGGCTATTGGGATAGTGTGGAGGCGTGGGCTTACGTAGGGTGCTCTTTCCAAAGACCGGTGCAGAGTTGATGGGCCGAATAGCCTCCTTCTGCACTGTAAATTCTATGATTCTTCCAAACTGCAGAGACTATAGGCCAGATTTACTCAGCCTTTGATCGTAGGACAACTCCCTCATCCCAGGAACCACTGTAATGAACCTTTGCTACATTGCGTCTAATGCAAGTGCAATTGTGCTGTGGTTTTAACAAAGATCTGTACACTTGTAGCAAGATTTCTTTATTCCTGTACGCCAATCACCTTGCAATAAAGGCCAACATGGAATTTGCCTTCTTAATTACTTACTGTACTTACGTGCTAACTTTGAGTTTTTATGTGCGAGTGCATCCAGGTCTCACTGAACGTCAACATTTACAAATTTCATGTCCTTTAAAAACATTTTGCTTTTCTATTCTTATGACCAAAGTGGATAACCGCACATTCTACTCCATCTGCCATCTTGTTGCCCACTCACATAACCTGCCTATATCACTTTTCAACCTCTCTGTCCTTCCCACAACTTCCACTTCCACCTAACTTTGTAATGTTAGATAAAAATTATGCTGTCTCTTTGTTGAAGTCATCAACATAGATTGTAAATAGCTGAGGCCTCAGTAGTAATCCTTGCAGCACTTCACGAATCACAGCCTGCCAATTTGTAAATGCCCCTTTTATGCCTACTCGTTGTTTTCTCTCTGTTAACCATTCTCTATCTATGCTAATACATCACTCTTGACTCCATTTGACCATGGGCTGGATTCTCCGGTTGCCGACGCCGAAATCGCTTTCGGCGATCGGCCAGAGAATCCCTGTTTCCGACCAAATCGGGGGCGCGGCCGCTTTTGCGATGCTTCACCCCCTCCAAAGCGGCGTACTATAGGAGTATGGTGCACCACGTCTTGATGGCCTCAGGACATTGCCTGAGGCTCGCCCCCCTCCCTGTTGCCCTGCCCCGACCGGCTGAGTTCCCAACGGCGTGGGCCGCGTGTGGTCCCATCCTGTCGGGAATTCGGCGTGGCGGCTGCAGACTCAGTCCAGCGTCACCACAGTCAGGGAAGAGCCGATCCGCGGACGGGGATGGGGACATTATTAGGGGCTGGGAGCACTGGGAGGGGGCAGGGGGGCCGAAGTGGGGGACTATTTCATGGGCCGGGCCCGCGAGGGGCCTCTATAACTTGCTGATCCTTTTCCTTGCTACCGATCCTCCGACTTGTGGCCTGTGCCACTCTCTGACCATCACCTCTCTGATCCTACCTCTTGCCGAACCTCCTGCTCTTTGACTCTCCTGCAAGGGTTCTGGAGATTTGCAGCACGAGACAGAAGGAATGGCTTCCACTTCAGTGTTCTTTCTGATCAATGTCTAAGCCTCAATGACCATTATGGAAATCAATGATTACATTGCTGTTTGTGGCAATTTGCTTGACACAAATTGGTTGCCACATTTTCTACATTACAATAACTTTTTTAAAAAAGTTACTTCATTGGCTCAAAACATTTGGGACATCCTGAGGTTGTGAAAAATAGGAGAGAAATGCAAGTTTTTCTTTTTCATTTATCTATCTAAAAAAGGGAGATATAATTTAGCACAAGTACAGTCTGATTCTTAGTCCTGGGGGAAACTGCATTAATTCTTGTAATTATTATTTTTTTATAATCATTCATTGGTTGTGGGTGTCACTGGCTTGGCCAACACTTACTGCCCATCCCAAATTGTCCTTGAGGTGGTGAACTGCCTTCTTGAACTGCTGCAGTCCATGTGTAGGGAGACAGGGGCATAGTGGTATTGTCACTGGATTAGTAATCCAGACACCCAGGATAATGCTCTGGTGAAATTTGAATTTACTAAAACTCCTAAATTAAATGTCCAATGATGAACCAGTGAGTGAAACCATTTTCGATTGTACATCCACAGCAATGCTGTTGACTCTTAAATGTCCTCACGGATGGGCAATAAATATGCTGGCCCAGTCAGTGATGTCCATATCCCATTGTGGTAGGAAGGTATTTCCAGGATTTTGATCCAGTGACACTGAGGGAACATAGTTCCATATCAAGTTAATGTTTTGTTTGGAGGGGCCCTTGAGGATGTTGCCCATGTCCATGTCAGTGGTAGACGTCACGGGTTTGAAGTATGCTGTTGTAGGAGCCTTGATGAGTTGTTGCAGTGCAACTTGTAAATGGATGGATTCGGAAGGTGCTATGGAAGTAGCCTTGGTGAGTTGCTGCAGTGCATCTTGTAGATGGTATTTGCTGGTGCCACTGTGTCTGTGGTGGAGGGAGTGAATGCTCTCTCTCTCTCTCTCACACACGCGCTCTCATGTTTTTTAAACCCATTTCTGTTTACTGCCTAAATGATGGTTTGAACATGTGAGCATTGCCCACATGGAACACGTTTAGTTTTCAGCACCATTGATTTTTTTTTTTTTTTTTTGAACCCAATTCTGCTTTTGCATTCAATTAAACTTTGGGAAATGAGAATTATAGGGATGTGGTTGTTAACTGCAGTTTATATTAAACCCAATTTTTTCACACATGCACAGCTTTAATTGGCTTTTTCCAGAGTCAGAAGAGCTCATCTGATGTAACTCTGCCTTTTCAACTCAGGAGAAAACAAATCCCCATTAGGCTTTCATGTTCAATGACTTGAAACATCTTGGGACTCAAATTTTGCATGTGGATATCTTTATGCAGTTTTTCCAGGGTGAGCAGTTTTGATTCCATTAAATACTTTGGTGAGAGATAGCTAGAAATCCAGTATTTAAAAAATATCTTTGGAACAAAGATAAATGTTTTGCAGGTCTCTGCGAGTTTAGATAAAATTATCCTAAATATCCGCATAGACACGATTGCACAATGGCTTACGTAAATGAGGTACAAACGTGGCAAGTATCATGCCAACCAGTTAAAGTGTTAACAAGTTTTTCTGTTCATCAGTTACCAGCTCGAACTCACTAAGTTTACTACCTAAAAATTCATTCTACCTATGTGGATGTTACTGGATGAATCCGGGCATCTGGATTACTCATCCCGAACATACTGAAAATACCTTACAGAAAATGTCCCGACTCTTCCATCTCCATCCCAGAGGTGGTGGCACAGTGGTATATAGTTGGGAGGGATGATTTTGAATCCCATGAAGTCTCAAGGCAAGTGTCTCATGACATCAGGTCAGAACTGGGCATTAAAGCTCCTGCTGTTACAATCAGTTCTCCTTCACGTTGAACGCACAGAAGATAAAAAGGGCGTAACTCTGGGTAGGGGGACTTAAATGTCCATCACGAAGAGTGGCTTGGTTGCACCACTACTGACTAAGCTGTCTAAGTCCTGAAAGACGTGCCTACCAGACTGGGCCTGCAGTAGGTTGTCAGAGAACCAACAAAAGGCAAAAAACCTACATGACCTCTCCCTCATTAGTCTGCTTGTCGCAGGCACATCTGACCATCACATGGAGTCACTGCCGCCCAGTCCTAGTGGAGATGAAGTCCCATCTTCAAACTGAGATGATACCGTGCATTGTGATGTGTGGCACTACCACCGCGCTAAAGGGGAAGGATTCAGTATCGATCTAGCACTGCTGGGCACCAACGGTCTGGGCTATCAGCAGCAGCAGAATTGTGTCCATTCACAATCTGTGGCTCAGCACTCTACCGTTGTACCATCAATCCAAGTTCAGTGAGAACTAAGAGAGCATACTACAAGCAGCATCAAACATGCCTATTGATTAGGTTTTAATCTGGGGAAGCTCCAACACAGGACCACGATGATGGTGAGTGCAAAAAGTAGTTTGCCTTTGGCAAAATTAAGCAATCCCACAACCAGGATATCAGGTTAAATCCCTGAAGTCCTGCCACATGTAGTTATGAATGATCATAGACATAAAATTTACAGTGCAGAAGGAGGCTATTCGGCCCATCGAGTCTGCACCAGCCCTTGGAAATAGCACCCTACCAAAGCCCACGCCCCCACCCTATACCCGTAAGCCAGCAACCTCACCCAACCCAACCTTTTTTTGGACACTAAGGGCAATTTAGCATGGCCAATCCACCTAACCTGCACATTTTTGGACTGTGGGAGAAAACCGGAGCACTTGGAGGAAACCCATGCAGACACAGGGAGAAAGTGCAAACTCTGCACAGACAGTGACCCAAGCCGGGAATCGAACCTGGGACCCTGGAGCTGTGAAGCAACTGAGCTAACCACTATGCTACCGTGTTTCCCCCACTGGTGGACAGTTAAAAATACTGATTGTTCCTTGACCTCAAGTGTGGTTTCCAGTCAACCCAACGTGCCTGATGTGGAACATGAGCACATCCACCACAGGGATATGGGGGTTGCAAATGTGATTGCTCGGTACCTTTGTGATGGCAGAGTACATAGAGGCTCTGCAGTGTGGATTGGCCTCTGGATGCTTCTTTATTTGAAGATCTTCTGGTGTTTGTAGCATCCTGCAAAATATTTGAATGCTGTGGAAATCCTGCCACAGAAGATGTCTGCAGCTTCAAATCCACAACACTTGAACAGCACCTACTTCCCGAAATTGATCCGGTCCATGAGTGTGCATTTGTCCAATGTCTTCACTTCTTGAACCTCGGAGCGGAGAAGTGATGTTTTGAAGATGTCTGCGAATACTCTCGGCAGCTCATCTGCGCAGGATCTTAGTGCCCGCCCAGGGACTCCATCGGGACCTGTTGCTTTCCGCAGGTTCACTTTCAAGAAGTGGGGATGTTCACTGATCCTTACACAAACTTCGGTCCTATTTGCGACCGCTCAGGTACTGGAGCCAGTTTGTGCCCATGTGCAGCAAGACTTAAACAACATTAAGGTTTAAACTGGTAATTGGTGAGTAACATTCCTGCCACACAAGTGTCAGGAAAGACCATCTCCAATAAGCGAGAATATAACCCTCTCCCTATAACAATCAATTGCATTGCCATCTTGAATCCTCCACCATCTGGGAGTTGGGAGCTACCATTGATCAAGAACCTAACAGGGCTAACCATATAAATACTGGGGCTACAACAGCATATCAGAGGCAGGGAAATCTGCAGCAGTTATCTCACCTCCTAACTTTTGAAGTTTATCCGTTATCTACAGAAATCAATGAAATGCCAATAACTCTCAAGAAACTGAACACCATCCAGGACAAAGCATCCCATTTGATCAGCAGCCCATCCATCCACCACCTTAAAAAGTTCACTCCCTCCACCACTGGTGTGCAGCGATGGCTGTATGTACCATCTACAACAGGGGTTTTCAAACTTAAGGGTCATGACCTGCGGGTGGGTCGCGGGCAGGTTTCGGGAGAGTCATGACGCTTGGTTGCGGCATTTCCGATCGTGGGAGGAACGCCTAATGTCCGCGACCGGCTTTTAAAAATACCGGCCGTGACAGACTTTTGAGATTGCCGGGCCACCCCACGCATGAAAATGAAATGAAATGAAAATCGCTTATTGTCACAAGTAGGCTTCAAATGAAGTTACTGTGAAAAGCCCCTAGTCGCCACATTCCGGCGCCTGTTCGGGGAGGCTGGTACGGGAATTGAACCGTGCTGCTGGCCTGCCTTGGTCTGATTTAAAAGCCAGCGATTTAGCCCAGTGAGCTAAACCAGCCCCAGCATGCGTGCCGGATCAAGCAGTGCGCAGGCCTGGAGCCCAGCGGAGTGTACCGCCTCCTTCTTATGTCAGCGCACTGTCCATGGCCAGTTTTTTTTCAGCAAACGACTCGAGTCCTCCCACTGGAAGCGGCAGCAGAGAGCAGGTCACGCGACCCATATGCTCACGTCAGATGTTCTGGGCGCGAGAGAGATTCCTCCATTTTGCAGCTGCCAGCAGTGCTGATGTGAAATCTTGGGCCTCTGGTGAACAACCCGTGCAGAAGAGCATAAAGATGATTACTTGGGGTATGGGTTATTAATTGTTCCACTGCAAATCAGGATTCAGAGTTCATGTGGGTTATATGCAGGGAAGCACTGGCAAATTAAAATTTAAAACCCTCAAAATTTCAAAGACATTTGAAAACTAAACATGTGTGGCAGGGCAGCACGGTGGCGCAGTGGTTAGCATTGCTGCCGCACGGCGCCGAGGTCCCAGGTTCGATCCCGGCTCTGGGTCACTGTCCTTGTGGAGTTTGTACATTCTCCCCGTGTTTGCGTGGGTTTCGCCCCCACAACCCAAAAATGTGCAGGGTAGGTGGATTGGCCATGCTAAATTGCCCCTTAATTGGAAAAAATGAATTGGGTACTCTTAAAATTTAAAAAAAAACATGGGTGGCACAGTGGTTAGTACTGCTGCCTCACAGCTCCAGGGTCCCTGGTTCAATTCTGGCCTCGGGTGACTGTGTGGAGTTTGCATGTTCTCCCAGAGTTTGCATTCGTTGAGTTTCTTCCGAGTGCTCCGCTTTCCTCCCACAATTCAAAGATGTGCAAGTTAGGTGGATTGGCCATGCTAAATTGCCCCTTAGTGTCCAAAAGTTTAGATGGGGTTGCTGGGTTACGGGGATAGGGTGGAAGCGTAGGATTAAGTCGGGTGCTCTTTCCAGGGGTCGATGCAGACTCAATGGACCAAATAACCTCCTTCTGCACTGTAAATTCTATGGCGAGTTCGAGGACAAACCTCTTTATTTTTTTCAAAGGATGCAGTGAGATCTTAAATCATCAGCGAAGTCATTATCAGAAATGTAACTTTGAATAACAAAGCAAGTGACCTAATGAAGACCAGGCAGGCTCATCTGTCACATTAAAGGTTTGTGAAAATGGTGGGGCGCGAAAGTCGGCCAGTGTGGGTTGCAAAGGTCAGCCAGCATGGGTCGCAAAGGTCGGCTGGCATGGGTCCCAAAGGTTGGCCGTTAGATAAAAATGGGTCCCGGGCAAAACAGTTTGAAAAAGACTGATCTACAAGATGAACTGCAGCAACACACCACGCTTCCTTCAACAGCATCCTCCAAACCCAAGACCACTACCGCTTAGAAGGACAAGGGAGCAGATGCATGTGAACATCACCACCCTGCAAGTTCTCCTCCAAAAGAATGCACCATCCAGACTTTGAATTATATTGCCTTTCCTTCACTGTCAACTGGGTCAATATCTTAGAACTCTTTTTCTGATTTCATTGTGGGTGTATCAACACCAGATCGACTTGTGAGTGCTGCTTGGCTAAACCAGAGTGTTTTGGAGTTGGCTGAAAAACAGGGAGTTCAAGTGGTAAGTTTAAGGGGTAAGTAGTAATGAAACTTAATTTACGGCCTAATTTGAAGCTAAATTAGTGGTCACTAAAGGCTGCTTTTTTGATTTGGGGTAGTTTAGTTGCATTCCTGAAACGGGAGTCAGCTGAGTCACTCTCAGCTGTAGCTGATTAACTGCGCAACTGATTCAATCCAGTTTCCAAAGCAATATTTTGACGCCTATAAAAGGAGGCTACCTCAGTGCTGCTTTACGAGTGCTGCTTAACCAAACAAAAGTGCTTTTGGAGTTGGGTGAAAAACAGGCAGTTAGGAGAAACCGGAAGAAGGTGAAGCTAAAAAGACTGAGCGCGGAGCTCAGTCTCAGTCCAGGCAGGAGTGGAGTTCAGTTAAGTTTCAGAAACACCAAGGTCAGATCCTGTTCTCATTGACTTTGCAGTCAGCGTCACAGTGAAGCAGTCATGAGTTTAAAAGGTGTTTTGTTCTTGGAGGAAGGGATTAACTGAGAAACCACATAAGTGAAAGTGAATGTCGAGGGAGAAATTGTACAGCTATTCAACTCGCCCTCATGCTCATGAGAGACGAGATAAAGACTCTTGGAGTTAAAAACTGGTCTTTATTTATAAGCTATAGCGAGGGCTATCGATATTCCAACTTGGGACACCAAAAAGCCCAGTTTTATTGATAATACAGACGGTTATACTTCAAGAACCGATTACAAGAAATTAGCACGTACCAATAATTTGTTACTAGTTACCTATGTTCAATTATGACTATCGATTAAGGTTACATCATGCATAGTATATAAAAATAATTAACCAATCAAATTAAAGGACCGTATTTTTAATTAAACTGCCCAATCATTACAAAGGCATGTATGTTGTCTTGAAATTAGTGATAGCGGTGCTCCCGATATCTGAGGTGTAACCATCAATCACGTCCCTTCCCATTGCTATCAGCAAACATACTGGAGCCATTATAATGGTACCCTGTTATACATTGTAGAATAGACCTAGAATTGTAACATATGCAGTTTCTCTGCCTTAAAACTGGCCTCTCTGAATGTCTGTTACAATTGGCAATTCCCACAGACTGAACTGAAGGGTTTAACTTCCCCAGTTAAATGGAACTGGAGGTTTTAAACTGTTTCTAATATCTAAAGATGCCCAAATTACCCTCTTCAGTCAGGGTCTTTATTATAAAGTGATGTAAGTAAATAAAGTAGGGGAAGGGAAATAAAGTTAGCCGAAGGGAGGTCTGTTAATAGTATTCTTATGTAGTATAATGTTTTGTGAAAAAGGGAGTAAATGAGGGGTTTAAAAGTGGTCATGTCAGGAGAGCTTGCACCTGTGATATGCTTCTCCTCTGCTATGTAGCAAATCATGGAAGCTTCAGTTGTCCCTGGTGACCACACGTGCAGGAATTGTGTCCAACTGCAGCTACTGGCTAACAGCATTTCGGAACAGGAGCTGAGGGCGATTCCCTTTGGAGCATCCACAATGCGGAACAAGTCATGGATAGCATGTTCAGTGAGGTGGTCACCGCAGGTGAGGATTGAAAAGTCAGAACTGGCATGGGTGACCAGGCAGAGTAAAGGAAGACAGGTAGTGCAGGAGTCCCCTATGACCAACACCCTTCCCACCAGATATACCGTTTTGGATACTGTTGGAGATAACTGTGTAGGGGAAATAATAATAATAACCTTGTATTGTCACAAGTAGGCTTCAATGAAGTTACTGTGAAAACCCCCTAGTTGCCACATTCTGGCACCTGTTGGGGTAGGCCTGTATGGGAAGTGAACCCTCGCTGTTGGCCTGGTTCTGCATTACAAGCCAGCTCTCTAGACCACTGAGCTAAACCAGGAGAGCAGTGGCAGCCAACTTCATGGCACCATTGGCGGATCTGCTGTACAAGAGGGAAGGAGGAAAAACATCTGGGCTATAGTGGTGGGGGATTCAATATAAAGGAGAGCAGAAGAGAATCCAGGATGGTATGTTGCTTCCCTGGTACCAGGGTCAGGGATCTGACTGAGTGGCTGCAGGGCATACTGAAGGGGGAGGGCAAGCAAAGAGATGACGTGGTACACATTGGTACCAACAATATAGGCAGAAAAAGGAAAGAGGTCCTGAAGGCAGAATTTAGGGAGCTAGGAAGTCGATTAAAAAACAGGACCACAAGAAAGTAATCTCTGGATTACTTTCAGCGCCACATGCTATGAGTATAGAAATAGGAGGTCAGTCCAGATGGCTGTAGAGATGGTGCAGGAGAGAGGGCTTTAGATTTCTGGGGCACTGGGAATGTTTTTGGGGATAATGGAACCTGCAGAAGGTGGACGGTTTTCACTTCAACCCAAATGGGACCAACGACCTTGCAATGAGGTTTGCTAGTGCTGCTGGGAAAGGTTTTAACTAACTTGGCAGGGGCCAGGGATCCTCAGAGAAGGTTTTGTATGCAGCACAGCCAAGAATTAGAAGCAGTGCTTCACATGGTTACAGTGAGGATGGTGCTGTATCAAAGGGTTTTCCAGTTGATTTTCAGCCGATTCGGTTTTGTGTGGATGTTGAATTATATTTTGTGCATTAAAAATACTGAGTAGGTTACAACACTTCAACTCAGGACCGTGAGTGCTCCTAGGTCAGAATTCATCAATGAGAAAACCCATTTTAAAAGTTCCAGCATTTAAATTTATATGTTTCACCTATAAGTAGTGCTGTGATTGATTTACATTGATTGGCAGAGTAAACTGTTAGAACCCGCACGAGTCTTACAGGGTAGGTATGATTAACTACCCCGTGGTTCTTGCAGAATATGATTTCCCCCGATAATGTGGCGGGGGACCCGTAACAATACTTGACTTTGTATAAATAGAGTAGCCCAGTTAAGCACCGACTTGAGAGGAACTGGTAGGGAACTACTGGAGCTGTTATGGGCCAGGGTTTAGAAAACGCCAAAGTATATCATGGAGTTTACCTGACTTACAACTGTTTATTGAATTTGACTAGGATGAGCGCAAGAGCCTGCCTTTCAGGTGTTATTCAACAGAGTTCTGAGGCGCTTCTTATCAAAAAAAGCTTTATTCTACGAATTTAGTTAACATTTGTATAAACACACACAGTAAGAATTTTTATCAACTACAAACATAAAGACCCCACACAGCTACAGTAATCTATGTACAACCCTTAATGAATTCCCCCTTAACTGTCCCAATTCAATAACAAAATCCAAGTAAAACCAGAAAGCTCTTTTCAAGGTGTGGCCCAGCACACTGCATTCTTTTTTGTTCAAACGCATTTTATTCAAACTTGTATCAAAGTAGGTTACAGCAAATAAACACCCCGGGAAACATTCTTCCCAACAATTAACTCTACAGTTTGTACAGATTTTTCTCCTGTTTCACCACTCCCTCCCCATCTCCCACCCCCCTGCGATGAACAGCTCCTCAAACACGGTCACAAACATCCCCCACCTTTTCTCAAACTCTCCTGCTGAGCCCCTTAACTCATACTTTATCTTCTCTAACCGCAGGAAGTCACACAGGTCACCCAACCATGCTGCTACCACCGGTGGCGATGTCGACCGCCACTTCAGCAAAATTCGTCGGCGTGCAATCAGAGAGGCGGAAGGCCAAGACATTGGCCTTCCTCCTCTCCATGAGTTCCGGCTTCTCTGACACCCCAAATATCGCCCCCATAGGGTCTGGGTCCACTCCTTCCTCCACTATCCTGGCTAAGACCGCGAATACTCCCATCCAGAATCTTCCCAATTTTTCACAACCCCAAAACATGTGCACATGATTCGCTGGCCCCCGCCCACATCTCTCACACTCATCTGCTACCCCCTGAAAGAACTCACTCATTCTCGCCCGAGTCATATGCACCCTGTGCACCACCTTAAACTGTATCAGGCTCATCCTTGCACAAGAGGAGGTCCCGTTTACCCTTCACAGTGCCTCACTCCATACTCCCCAATTGATCTCCATTCCCAACTCCGCTTCCCATTTGTCCTTGATCTTCACCACCCGCTCGCCTCCCTGTTCTCCCTGCCACTTATATATATCCCCAATTCTTCCCTCCCTTTCCACATCCGGAAGCAGCAGTCGCACCAGCAGGTTGTATCCCGGCAATCTAGGGAACCCCTTCCAGACCTTTTGTGCAATGTCCCTAACCTGTAGATACCTTAACTCACTACCCCATGGCAGCTCTACCCTCTCCCATAGCTCCTCCAGACTGGCGAACCCTTCCTCCAAATACAAATCCCTCACCTTGACCAGCCCCAATTCCCTCCACCTCCTGTATACACCCCCCCCCCCCCCCCCTCCCTCCACCCGGCTCAAACCCATGATTCTCGCACAGCGGCGTTAGCACCGACATCCCTTTCACCCTAAAATGCCTCCTCAGCTGATTCCATATCTTCACCGTGGACTGCACCACTGGGCTCCCTGAATACCTACTCGGTGCCATTGGCAATGCTGCCGTCACCACAGCCCTCAATCTAGCTCCCTTTCAAGATTCCTCCTCCATCCTAACCCACTCTACCCCTTCTCCATCCCACCACCGCCGCACCTTGCCGACATTCGCCGCCCAATAATAATGAAGCAAGTTTGGCAACGCCAACCCCCGCTGCTGCCTCTGCCTCTGTAGCAGGGTCCTCCCCACCCTCGGCACCTTCCCGCCCATACAAAGTCAGAGATGATGTGTCCACTTTCCGAAAAACGGCCTTTGGTATAAAGATCGGGAGAGCCTGAAAGATAAACAAGAACCTCGGCAGAATATTCATTTTCACCACTTGGACCCTCCCCACCAACGTTAAATGCAGTGTATCCCACCTCTTAAGATCCTCCCTGGCCTCCTCCACCAGCTTTGTTAAGTTCCACTTATGGAGCCCCGTCCATTCCCTCGCTACCTGAATCCCCAAGCACCTAAATCTATCTCTCGCTACCGTAAATGGCATCCCCCCTAAATTAGCCCGCTGTGCCAGCTTATTCACCGGGAATACCTAGCTTTTCCCTACATTCAGCTTGTATCCCGAGAACCCTCCAAACCTCCACACCAGGCCCATGATACTTCCCATACTCGCCAGCGGATCCAAAACATACAGCAAGAGGTCATCGGCATAGAGCGACACCCGATACTCCCTCTGTCCCCTCATTGTCCTCTGCCGACCCCCTGAGAGCCATCGCCAATGGCTCTATGGCCAGCCCAAACAGCAGCGGCGACAGCAGGCACCCCTGCCTTGTACTCCTGTGTAAGTCAAAGCTTTGTGAGCTCATATCATTCGGCCTCACCCTCTTGGCGCCACTTACAGTAACCGCATCCATGCCACAAATCTCTGCCCAAACCCAAACCTTCCCAAAACTTCGAACAAGTACCGCCACTCCACCCGATCAAATGCTTTTTTCGCATCCATGGACACCACCACCTCCGGTACCAGAGCTCTCGACGGATTCATTGCCACATTCAACAGCCATCTTATATTACTCGCGAGCTGCCTGCCCTTCACGAAGCCTGTTTGATCTTCTGCAACCACCCCCGGGACACAATCCTCCATCCTCCCCGCCAACAACTTAGCCAATACTTTCACATCTGTGTTCAATAGTGATATGGGTCTATACGACCCACATTCCACCCGATCCTTCCCTTTTTGGGGGATTAGTGTGATTACTGCCTGCTTCATTGTCTCCAGCAACTCCCCCTTCTCCAGTGCTTTATTGAACGCCCCCAACAGATGTGGTGTCAGGTCTGCCGCAAATTCCTTATAAAAATCTGCCGGGTACCCAAGCACACTGCATTCTTATCGGCATAAAACTTGTTATTGATACTCTGTTCCCCTTTTTAAACAGCAGTTTTGGATTCCTTCCAGAAAGCAGTTATCTCTTTTAAGTTACCAAGTTGTCTGGAAACTGCTTTTAAAATGAAGATAGAGAAACACTTCTTTCAACCTGTGCAGTTCAAAACCAGTCCAAACTCAAAGCGAAAATAAAACCCCAGAGCCACAGCCCACCCACACAATAATAATAATTGCTTATTGTCACATGTAGGCTTCAGTGAAGTTACTGTGAAAAGCCCCTAAAAGCCCCAATGACATTACTGAAGCCATGTGATAAGACAAAAACATTTCTTAAAGGGACACTCCCATGACACTATATAATAGTTATTGTTAAATAAAGTAAGTTTTTGTATCGACCTATTCTGGGTGAACCCTTCAATGTCTTTTCAAAATGGACCTTGGATTTTCCTTGAAATTTCACTTTTTCAGGATATTTAAATGTGCTATCTGAACACTGACTTGCTGTCATTTCATCCCTGAACATGTTTCAGGGCAGTGTTGAAAGATACAAGTATAAAAATTCCTATGTTTATAATATTTAAAAAAATATTTCACTTAATTGAAACAACTTGTGATCTATGTTGCTGTGGTACAGTTTTATTGTTATGAAGCCTACTTGTAACTAGCTGAACCTGTTTTTTCAACCCATTTCTTCACCTCATATATTCTGACAGCCAAAGCCCGACTCTCTCAAGTCCAAAATTTTGGCAAAGGACTCAAATAGTCTCTGGCATGATAACTTGACATTAGATAGACTTAAGGTTTAACCTGCAACCATGTGGTTGACAGGAAGCTGCTTTTCCACTTATTCTACTCATTCATTGGTATGAATATTTCAAACACATATTTTTAAAGTATTAATTGAGCAGCATCTGTTTCTGTTTTGCTTTCCTAGTAATGCTGCACGGCTGCAAGACTCAGTGATCATAAAAAATAAAAATTGGATTGATCATAGTAAAATCTTAATATAGTTTAATGATGTCCCAAGGGTATTTAGAAAGAGTTGGCATTCACAATTGATTTTTTTTGGTCCAGAATTAAGCTGTGTTGGTATTTTATATTGTGTTTAATTTTAACATATATATTAACATGTCAACCACAAAAGCAGGTTGTGAAATGAAAATTAAAGGTGCCATGTAATTAAATTTAGAATCCGGCACAAAGACTTTTGAGTACTTAATAAACTTTTTTAAATTCTTTCATGGGATGTGGATGTTGTTGGCAAGGCCAACATTTATTGCCCCTCCTTAATTGCTCTTGAGAAGGTGGTGGTAAACCACCTTTTTGATCCGTTGCAGTCCCTGAAGTGTAGGTACACTCATGATGCCTTGTCATTTAGGTTGGAGCTCTGATATTCACATTGTTTGATTCCTTTGAACAGTTGCCTGGCAATGCAAGGCAGAATATCACACTCGTTTTGCCTGGGGCATGATGGCACTGATTAATTCTGCCATTCTGATCTGTGGCTTTTTTTTATGCAACTATCCTTTTTCTGCTGAAACTTGAACCATTGGTTCGATGATCAAGCATTTGATGTTGAGATGCCTAATTTTGATTTGTATCGTATTTCATTGTAAATTTGTTAAGTCCAAGAAATGCAAATTTGAAAGGATTTGGCAGACAACTGGTTTAACCATCCATCATATATGATTGGACCCCATACAGCGCTATTGGGTCCAGCTCTTGTTTGTTAAAGCTGCTCACTATTCCTGAAATGCAAATATAACCCCAGCTTTGTTTCTCTACAGCAAACCACCTTCTAAAATCCCTCTCTGTATCCTCCACTCACTTCCAACGATAAGTGCACAGAGCTCCTGGACCTCTTTGTCACTAAGACGAAGACCATCTAATCAGCTGCCTTTGTTGCTCTCCTCCCTTTCTACGAGCCCACCGGGCTCAAATTCTCCCCTGTACTAGCACTGAACTTGCACCTCCCTCGGTTTTGCTGCTTTCTCCTTTCATGCCTTGCTAGCTCATTTTAGTGTTCGGAAAACAAAGGTAATTTTGAGGGGTTTATATTTGCATTGGTAAACATTAGAAATAAGGTATAGTTTTACGTGGGTTTAGCGTACGTTTCAGCTGTATTTCTATTGTGCTTAGAGGGGGCTGCGACATGAAGAATAAATAAAATACATAAGCACGGCGGTGCTGCTTAGCAACTGGTGCCTTGTAAGGTAGACAAGCTTTTAAGTTTTAGTTAGCTTATTTGATTGCAATTGAAGATAGGTACTGAAAGAGAAGACAGCTCTCAAAGCTCTGCTAGAAACAATTGGTTTAGAAGGCTAGAGAGGGGACATCTCCCTCAGCTTTTCTGGAAGAAAATCTGTACGATGGAGTAATGGTTAAGAAAACAAATTCGGAGATCTGAAGAGCAGCTAGTTATGGGAACTACAGAAACAGAAACTACAGAAATGAAGAGAAGCTTAAGAAGTCGGAGGTTAAAGATACTAGAACACTGTCCAGCAAAGACAAACCAAGCTGAGAAGAAGTCTGAGATGCTGGAAAGATATCTGACGAGATTTTCAGATTTGTGATATTTCACTACAGCCTGTGGAACGCAAGTCGAAAAAAACTATGGAAATCAGTGGTTGGATCTTAGAATTTGTGGAAAAACAATCAAGACAAAGGAAACCTAAACAGGGTGGTGGAAAATCCTGGACTGGATTCTCTGTTAAAAGTGCAACAGAAGCTTTTTTCTTGTTTAATAATAATCTTTATTATTGTCACAAGTAGGCACACATTAACACCACAACAAAGTTACTGTTCAAAGCACCTAGTCACCACACTCCCACGCCAGTTCGGATACACTGAGGGAGAATTCAGAAAGTCCAAATTACCTAACGGCATGTTTTTCGGGACTTGTGGGAGGAAACCGGAGCACCCAGAGGAAACACACGCAGAAACGGGGAGAATGTGCAGATTCCACACAGACAGTGACCCAAGCCGGGAATCGAACCTGGGACCCTGGCGCTGTGAAGCAACAGTGCTAACTACTGTGTTACCGTGCCGCCCTGCAGTGCCATTTGGAAAACTTGGC
Organism: Scyliorhinus torazame; assembly: GCF_047496885.1. Taxonomy (NCBI): domain Eukaryota; kingdom Metazoa; phylum Chordata; class Chondrichthyes; order Carcharhiniformes; family Scyliorhinidae; genus Scyliorhinus; species Scyliorhinus torazame. The sequence continues at coordinate 132,491,649 of NC_092723.1, read as the reverse complement.
CTGGATTTCAGAATGTAAACCACCAGGGGAAAGTATTATTATGAGAAGATTTTAAACCGTGATTTTGGAGTGAAGTTTGGAAACTCTCATGCGACAGTCACCTGGGGGGATTCTTAGGAGACATCCACAAACTCAAACTTGGGTTCAGAGTGGAGAATGTATTTGACCACAGTTGTGATGTGTGCTTGAAAGAGAATTTGTGTTAATGAGACCATTGTAGATTTAGATGTACTTCGCAAAAAAGGGGGGGAAGTAAAGGTGCATTGTATCATAATTCAATTTTTTCATTTTTAAGCTTTTTCTTGTCGTGAGTACTAATTAGCAGTGCTGTGACTGTTCCCTCACGTTTTAGAAAAATAAATAAACGTTATGATCTTTTGAACCAGGGTTTCATTCTGGATTCTTCCCGCCCAGGTATGACATCAAGTGGGACGTAACATTAGGCATGAGACTTCCCATCGACTCATGTGTATTCCTGAATATTCCATTCCTGGTTCCCATGTTAGCTGATATTGCTAATGATTCTCTCCCTTGAGGTGTTGTTCTCATCTCCTTTAAATCCACCGTCATCACCGCTGTCCTCTAAAACCCACCTTTGACTCCACCATCCTTGTAAACTGACATCCCATCTCCAACATCCTTTTAATTTCCAGAGCCCTTGAACATGTCGTCTCCCAAATCTACGGAAATCTTTTCTGGAGTTCCATATTTGAGTTTCCCAAGAGGTTTTTGTCCTGCCATAGTGCTGAAACAGCACTTATCAAAGTCATAAATGACATTCTCCGTGACTGTCTCACAGGTAAATTATAATTCTTTAGGGGCTATTTAGCACAGGGCTAAAGAGCTGGCTTTGAAAACAGACCAAGGCAAGCCAGCAGCACGGTTCAATTCCCGTACCAGCCTCCCCGAACAGGCGCCGGAATGTGGCGACTAGGGACTTTTCACAGTAACTTCATTTGACGCCTACTTGTGACAATAAGCGATTTTCATTTCATTCATTCCTCATCATACTTGATCTATCTGCAGCATCCTACACTGTTGATCACGGCATCCTCCTCCTGTGCCTCACCACTGAGTTGAACTGCTCTCACCTGATTACATTCTTACCTAACCATATCCAGAGTCCTATCCAGAGCATCTATCTGCAGCATCCTACACTGTTGATCACGGCATTCTCCTCCTGTGCCTCACTACTGAGTTGGACTGCTCTCACCTGATTGCATTCTTACCTAACCATATCCAGAGTCCGTATCCAGAGTATCACTGCAATGGCTTCTTTCCTGTTTCTGGAGCATTACCTCTGGTTTCCCCCTGGAGCTATCCTTGGACCCTTTTTCTCATTATATTACTGCTCCTCGGTTATATAATCCAAAAGCACAACATTAGTTTTCACATGTATGCTGACGAAACCCTGCTCTACCTCATCACCCCAGTCTCAACTCCTCAACTTTAGGTAAATGATCAGACTGCTTGTTTGACACCCAGTACAGGATGAGTGTACGTTTCTTACTTTAAAAAAAAAAAATTATTGAAGTTTTCACAAAATATGAACAACAAAATGAAAAAGGAACCCAATAGAATTAAATACAAAACAAAATAAAACAACCCCGTGCCCCCCTCCCCTATACATAAATAATAAATTAACACCCCCGAATTAACACATAGCAAATATATACACCCCCTCAGATCCCCCAGTGTAGACAAACAAAAATAAAATAGACACCCCCCCCCCCCCCCGGGTTGCTGCTGCTGCTGACCATTGTCTACCGTTCTGCCAGGAAGTCCAAGAATGGCTGCCACCGCCTGAAAAACCTTTGCACCGATCCCCTTAAGGCGAATTCACCCTCTCCAACTTAATAAACCCCGCCATATCGTTGATCCAGGATTCCACGCTTGGGGGCCTCGCATCCTTCCACTGAAGAAGAATCCTTCGCCGGGCTACCAGGGATGCAAAGGCCTGAATACCGGCCTCTTTCGCCTCCTGCACTCCCGGCTCCTCTGCGACCCCAAATATTGCGAGCCCCAGCCCGGTTTGACCCTGGATCCTACCACCCTCGACACCGTCCTTGCTACGCCCTTCCAAAACTCCTCCAGTGCTGGGCATGCCCACAACATATGGGTGTGGTTTGCTGGGCTCCCTGAGCATCTAACACACCTGTCCTCACCCCCAAAAAACTGGCTCATCCTTGTCCCGGTCATGTGTGCCCTGTGCAGCACCTTAAACTTATGAGGCTGAGCCTCGCGCACGAAGAGGAAGAGTTCACCCTCCCAAGGGCATCCGCCCACGTCCCCTCCTCGATCTCCTCCCCCAACTCCTCCTACCACTTACCTTTCAACTCCACCACCGAGGCCTCCTCCTCCTCCTGCATCACCTGGTAAGTTGCCGAGATCTTCCCCTCTCCAACCCACCCCCCCGAGAGCACCCTTTCCTGTCTCGTGCGTGGCAGCAGCAGCGGGAATTCCACCACTTGCCACCTGGCAAACGCCCTTACCTATAGATACCTAAAGGTGTTCCCCGGGGGAGCCCATACTTCTCCAGCTCACCAAGGCTCGCAAACGTCCCATCCACAAACAGGTCCCCCAACCTTCTTATCCCTGCCCTGTGCCACCCTGAAAACCCTCCATCTATTCTCCCTGGAACAAACCGGTGGTTTCCCCGTATTGGGGTCCACACCGAGGCCCCCACTTCCCCCCTGTGCCGCCTCCACTGCCCCCAGATTTTGAGGGTAGCCGCCACCACCGGGCTCGTGGTATACCTCATTGGAGGGAGCGGCAGCCGCGCCGTTGCCAGCGCCTCCAGACTCGTACCCTCACAAGACGCCGTCTCCAGCCTCTTCCATGCAGCCCCTCCCCCTCCATCACCCACTTGCGCACCATCGCTGCATTGGCGGCCCAGTAGTACCCACAGAGGTTGGGAAGCGCCAGCCCCCCCTATCTCTACTCCGCTCCAGGAACTACCTTCTCACCCTCGGAGTCCCTCGCGCCCACACAAACCCCATTATACTACTGTTAACCCGCCTGAAAAAAGCCTTCGGAAAAACACAGGGAGGCACTGGAACAGGACCAAAAACCTTGGGAGCACCGTCATTTTGATTGACTGCACCCTACCCGCCAGGGACAGTGGGAACGTGTCCCACCTCTTAAACTTCTCCTCCATTTGCTCCACTAGCCTCGTGAAATTAAGTCCATGCAAGGCGCCCCAGCTCCTGGCCACCTGGACCCCCAAGTACCTGAAGCTCCTCTCCGCCCTTTTTAGTGGGAGCTCGCCAATCCCCCTCTCCTGGTCCCCTGGGTGACCCACGAACAACTCGCTCTTCAACATGTTGAACTTGTACCCTGAGAAACTTTTGTACCCCGAACTCCCTGAGGATCCTCATTAACTCCGGCATTCCCCCCACAGGGTCCGCCACATATAGCAGCAAGTCATCCGCGTAGAGCGACACCCTATGCTCCTACCCACCCCGCACCAACCCTCCCAGTTCCTCTACTCCCTCAGTGCCATAGCCAGGGGTTCAATCGCCAGTGCGAAGAGCAGGGGGGACAGGGGACACCCCTGCCTCGTCCCTCGATGCGACCAAAAGTACTCAGACCTCCTCTTGTTCGTGGCCACACTCGCCATCGGGACCTCGTACAACAGCCTAACCCACCTGACGAATCCCTCCCCAAACCCGAACCTCTTTAGCACCTCCCACAAGTACCCCCATTCTACCCAATCGAAGGCCTTCTCAGCGTCCATCGCCACCACTATCTCCGCCTCCCCATCCCTCACCGGCATCATAATAATATTCAGGAGCCTCCGCACATTCGCGTTCAACTGCCTCCCCTTCACGAACCCAGTGTGGTTTTCGTGGATGACCTGCAGCACCCAGTCCTCAATTCTCGTGGCTAAGACCTTCGCCAGCACCTTGGCATCTACATTTAACAACAAAATCGGCCTGTAAGACCCACCCTGCAGGGGATCCTTGACCCGCTTCAGGATCAAGGAGATCAGTGCCCAGGACATCGTCGGGGGCAAAGCCCCCCCACCCCTTGCCTCATTGAAGGTCCTAACCAGCAACGGGCCCAGCAGGTCCACATATGTTTTGTAGAATTCGTCCGGTAAACCGTCCGGCCCCGGTGCCTTCCCCACCTGCATGCTCCCTATCCCTTTGGCCAACTCCTCCAGCCCAATGGGGGCCCCTAATCCCGCCACCAGTCCCTCCTCCACCTTCGGGAACCTCAATAGGTCCAGAAAGCAGCACATCCCTCCCTCCTCCAGTGTGGGGCTCGGACCGATACAGTTCCTCATAAAGGTCCCCGAAGACCCCATTGATGCCAACCCCACTCCGCACCACACTCCCTCCCCCATCCTTAACTCCCCCGATCTCCCTAGCTGCATCCGCTTCCGAAGCTGATGTGCCAGCATCCGGCTTGCCTTTTCCCCATATTCATAAACGGCCCCCTGGGCCTTCCTCCACTGCGCCTCTGCCTTCCTGGTGGTCAACAGGTCGAATTCGGCCTGGAAGCTACGCCTCTCCCTCAGCAGTCCCTCCGGCACCTCCGCGTACCTCCTGTCTACCTTCACCATCTACCCCACCAGCCTCTCCCTCTCCCTCTGGTCTCTCCTCTCCTTGTGGGCCCTAATGGAGATCAGCTCCCCCCTAACCACCGCCTTCAGCGCCTCCCAGACCATCCCCACTCGGACCTCCCCGTTATCGTTGGCCTCCAGGTATTTCTCTATGCTTCCTTGGACCCGCTCACTCACCTCCTCGTCCGCCAACAGCCCCACCTCCAAGCGCCACAATGGGCGCTGGTCCCCATCCTCCTCCAGCTCGAAGTCTACCCAATGCGGGGCGTGATCCGAAATGGCAATCGCTGAGTACTCAGTACCCTCTACTCTCGCTATCAGCGCCCTGCTCATAATAAAAAAAAGTCAATCTGGGAATTGGCCTTATGAACGTGCGAGAAGAATGAAAATTCCCTAGCCCCCGGCCTTGCAAATCTCCAAGGGTCCACCCCTCCCATCTGGTCCATAAACCCCCTCAGCACTTTAGCCGCAACCGGCTTCCTTCCTGCGTCCCATTTTATTTCATGGGCTATAACATTATAGAACTTTATCAAATGTCTTTTGAATGTCCATGTGCAAGCAAGTTTGTTCAACACAAAATAAAACCAGAAAATGCTTAAAATACTCAACAGATTCGGCAGCACCTGTGGTAAGAGAAACAGTTAACATTTTGGGTCTCTGACATTTCACCAGAAGTGGGAAAGGATAGAGATTAAATAGGTTTTGAGCGAGAGTGGGTGGATTGTGGAATGGTCTGTGTAAAGGGTGGAAGACGAGAGATTGAATGGCAGAAGAGTCTGAGAAGGAGAAAGGAATGGTGATGGGGCAAAAAAAAAAAAGAAACAAAAGATGTGCTTCGAGCAGGTGTGCTACTGACTGCAAACAAGAATAAGAGAAAGGCAGAAACATGAAAAGAAAAGGAAGCAAAATGGGGCAGAGTTTATGATCTGAAATTGTTGAGCTCAGTGTTGAGTTCAGAAGGCTATGTAGTAAAAGATTAGGCTCTGTCCCCCGTCCCCCACCCCCCCCTCTGCTTATCAAGAATCTATGTGCCTCTGCCCTACTAATATTTGAAGGGTAAAGGAAAGATGTGTTTGGTGATGGCGTCATGCTCGAGGTGGACGAAATGGCAGAAAATGATCTGTTGAATTCAGAGGCTGATGGGGTGGACGATGGCTCTGGGAAGGAAGAAAAAGTCTGAGACAGAAGTGTGACAAATATGACAGACACGGTCATGGGTCCTGTTAGCCATGAGGGTTGGTTCTTTGCTTGAAAAAGGAAGCACTGGTGGACAGTTGCATTAACAGAACAGATGTGACCGCGATGGAGGAACTGTGAGAATGGGATAGAATCCTTCAGGGTATAGGATGTGAGGTGACTGGGAGTCAGTGGGTTTATAATAAAGTTGTAAAGTTCCCAGTGTCCCCTTTTTTCTCTTTGAGCGGGAGAGCTAACTGGTGCTGATTCAACCTGAGGATCACCACACCTCGGTCGAGGTTGAGAAGGCAGATCTTCATGAATAATGTCAGGCAGTATGGGAATTGAACCCATGCTGGTGGCCTTGCTCTGCATCAACAAACCAGCTGTCCAGCCAACTGAGCTAAAACCAGTCCCCAGGCTTACAATAAACATTAATTGGTTGTCTATCATCATAAATGAAGACCAAAAAAATCGGAGCTGTTCTGATGAAAGATCATCTACCTAAAACATTAACTCTTGTTTCTTTCTACAGTTGCTGTCAGAGCTGCTGAATATTTCCAACAATTTATTTTATTTCATTGTGCCAGCATTCGCAGTATTTTGCTTTTGATTCCAATTTACCTGAGTCAGATCCATTCTCACCCCATTAAAATTGGTCCTCCCCCAATTAATTATTTCTCTACTGGATTGCTCCTTGTCCTTTTCTACAGTGAACCTATATCTACTACTATGATTATTGTTCCCCAAGTGTCCCCTTACTAACACTTGTTTTACTTGACCCACCTCATTCCCCAGAACCAGATTCAGCAATGCCTCCTTCTTTGTTGGACTGGAAACATAGTGATGTAGAACATTATCCTGAACACATTGTAGAAATTCTTCCCCTTCTCTTTACACTGCTATCTAGACTATATTGTAATAATTATAGAGCTCCATTATTCAAACTATTGTATAATTATGGTGCCTTGCAAATTAATTCTTTCATGTCTTTCCCACTAGTTGATAAAATACACCAACAAATATAATGGTACCTGCTACTGTTTGGTAGCTCTAACCAACAGATTATTTCCACGATCCCTCCAGGATCAAGTTCTGTTCAGCAGTATGATGCGGCTACCCTTCCTCCTTTCTTTTTCCAGCTTTCCTCAATGCCTGTAGCCGTAAATATTTAGCATCAAGTGCCGCACTTGTTTGAGCCAGGTCTCTGTTATCGCCACAACGGCGTTTTATGCCTGCAGCATACCAAACTATTTATCACAGTTCACATACATCTCATCTCCTAATTCTTTATGCTGCTGAATTTTCCCATTTTATATTTGCTCCTCATTCCCACATATCTGCCAAATTAGCTTAAACCCTCTCCAATGGGACGACCAAATTTCCAACCACGGTGTCATGGACCACGCTCTGACTGCATCCCCCAGTTATGCTATCAATCACACGAGTATCGGAACTGAATACTGGTTGGAGAGCAAGATGCAGTCAGGACACTCCTCTACTATTTGCCTGGTGGTCATCCACTCTTCTGCCTGCAAACCCTTGAAATAACAGAGTAACTGCATCTCTAAATTTGCTAACGATAAAACTCTCACCTTCACTGATCTATTGCTGTGATGCCAATTACAGCTAAGCTCTGAAACCTGGAGGCTTCTTGCTGCTCCTGCTAATGTCTGCAGGTGGTTGTCCAAACACGAGGATTGTCCTGGAATTTGTGCATGGTACAGACTGCACACTCCACAGGTGCAGAGACACTAACATTCCTGCATTTATTGGTCTATTAAACTTAGTACCAAAATAAAACCTCACTAGTTCCTCATCAGTTCCTTGCTAATCAGCACCTTCTCCTGTGGTGACATCACGTTTTGATAGGGACATTAACTGGAATGTTTTTACTTAACTCTTTTATTACCAAAAATCTTAGAATCTAATTCATGAAAAATTCAGATTTCTTTGTATTAATACATCTTGTATTATTTAATTCTAATTTCATCCTCTAGATCTCCAGACTCCATTCCCTAGCTACTGTCCCTATCCCTCTCTCTGGCAACTGCCTGAGCCCAAACCAGTCCACTCACAACCTTGCTCCCTTTTTTTGACCTCGAAAAGCTATGGACCGCATATTCGTCCCACCACTAAGCCGTAGATTTTAGATATCACCGCCACTCTTTGTTAGCTGGATTCTTGGATGCAGTCAAATGTAGAAGATGTTACAATTATTATGTGATCTCGTATCCTGCCCAGTTTCTGGTAGAGTTGGCTTCTTGAACCATGCAACACTCTTATTCCAAAAGAGGGAGAGAGCCTTTCACTTGTACCTTTCTGGAAACTATCATTCTCTTATTAGTGGCTGGCAGCCTTCCTTGAAATTCTTCACCCATTATGGGTGCGCCTGTCTGGCAACCATTGCTTCAGTATGCTGTACTTTGCATTTTTGGTGGCTGTTACGTAACTTAATTTTCATTGGTGTCTGGTTTATAGGAAATATCTCTTTTCACATTCTCCTGGTGGTTGGGGGAGGAGAGGTGGATTTCCTGATTTCTCACCTTCACCTTGGAATGTGGCCTTGCATTTTTAAGTAGTTTGCTGTGTCTCAGTTCAAATTGCAAAAATTACAGTCAGTTGAATGTTTGAAAATCATATTTTCAAAAACAAAGGGGCATAGCCTCCTAACAGTTGTCCATACCTTAACTTGCACCAAGTCCCATTCACTTATCATCCTCTACTCGCTGACCTACATTGACTCCCAGTCAAGCAATGTTTTGATTTTAAATTCTCAACTTTGTTTTGAAACTCCTCGATAGCCTCGCCCTACAACCCTTGGAGATATCTGCCCTCCTTGAGTTTACCTGATTTTAATCACCGTATGAGTGGTAGCTGTGCCATCAGTTCCTCTGGACTTGAACTGTAATTCCTTCCCTACATTTTGTTGATGCTCTATCTTGCTTTCCTTAAAACTTACCTCTTCGACCAAGCCTTTGGTCATTTGATCTACTTTTCCTCATATGGCTTTTTGTGATATTTTGTTTTAGAATTCTCCTGTCTGTCACCTCGGGATTTTAAATTAATTTTAAGACACTTCATAAATATAATTTGTTGCGAGCTTTGCTATAATAAAGTGATAGCTGACCATCGTGTGTAAATTTCCATTTTTTAACATTTCCATTAAAGCCATAATTTTTAAAATTTATACTGCTTTCTCTAATCTGTCACAATATCTCTGCTTGAAATTGAATTGAAGTCATTGAAATACACAAGCATAAAAGTTAATTGATGGACGTATGAACAATTGGAGTATTTAGTTAAAAGATATGGGTGAGTTGACACCAGTTGTCTGTATGTTCGAAGAGGGAATGCTGCGTTAGGGTGAGCCTTCTCCTTTACAGGAAAGTCATTGATAGTAATTTAATTTATATTATTCCAAGAGATAAAGTATTCCTCTATATAAATTGAAACGGTTTTGCATCAAGTTTTGTATAATGGGAAATCGAAGTGGTGTAAAATGGCTGTAATAATCCAGGAGACACAAAAATGAAGGTTGAAACAGATTTATTCTAAACTCACCTGTGGCGCACAACACAAGACACAGCCCTAACAGAACACAGAGTCTGGATATGGGACGGCACTTAGAGGGTTTGGTGACTGGGCCCCACTGGGCGTGTCTCCACCCTTTACCATGGGGACTCATACTCCACTAGCCCCATGGGGAGATTGGTGAGTGATTCTCTGTGATCCTCTTGAGGATTTTAAGAATGGCTTTGTTGAGGGAGTTTTCAAGTGTGTGACTGGAGTCTGGAGTAATACTGCCTATTTGCTATTGATGTGTACTTCAACTGAAATTGATGCAAAAGTGTTGGTTTAACCTGAGGCTGTACACAGATAAAAGAGAAGAGTGCAGCCATAAATACAAACAGAAAATGATGAAAAACTCAGCAGGTCTGGCAGCATCAGTGGAGAGAGAAACACCATTAACGCTTCAAATTTGATATGATTACTTTGGAACAGGGAAGAGGTTGTATGCTGTCCGGGGTAGGTTAGAGGGCAGGAGCAATTAAGTGACAAATATGATGTGGAACACAAGATAAAAGGAGTGGTATAGTGCTTTTTGGTATGGAATAAACGATAATAGCACCATAAACGGGTAGCCCTGTCTGAAAGCGAAACATGAGAAGATACAGACTGGCACGTGCATGTGTGTGTGTGTATATTAATGTGCTCGTGTGTGTGTGTAAATGTGCCAACCACCACGAGCAAGATGGTGAATTTAAATGGCCAGCGGCAGGAGGGTCAGGGGTATGCAGTGAAGATGTTCCGCAAAGCGCTCACCCAGTCTGTGTTTAGTCTCCTCAATGTACAGGATACTACATTCTGAGCAGCGAATACGGTACATTAACTCGAAAGAAGTGCAAGTAAATCGCTGCTTCACCTGGAAGGAATATTTGAGGTCTTAAACGGTGAGGAGGGAAGAGGTAAAGTGGCAGATGTAACACCTGCTGTGATTGCATGGGTAGGTGATGTGAGAAGGGGATGTGACATTGGAGTTGATCAGCGTGTCACGGAGGTAACCGTCCCTTTGAATGATGACAGAGGGGAGGTGAGCGGAAGGTGCATCTGGTGGTGGAGTTGGTGGAAATGGAGGAGGATGATCCTCCGAATATGGGGGCGAGAAAGGGAAGGACCAGGAAACTCTATCATGGTTCTGGAAGGAGAGGAAGTGCAGAAGTGTGGGAAAGGGGTTGGATACAGCTGAGGGCACCTTTCAGCCAGAGTGAGAAGGGGGTGCGGGGCTTCCTTGGCTGAGGAAAAATAAAGCCATGTCAGACCCGCCATTGTGGAAGGTAGTATTACAAAGAACAAAGAACAAAGAAATGTACAGCACAGGAACAGGCCCTTCGGCCCTCCAAGCCCGTGCCGACCATACTGCCCGACTAAACTACAATCTTCTACACTTCCTGGGTCCGTATCCTTCTATTCCCATCCTATTCATATATTTGTCAAGATGCCCCTTAAATGTCCCTATCGTCCCTGCTTCCACTACCTCCTCCGGTAGTGAGTTCCAGGCACCCACTACCCTCTGCGTAAAAAACTTGCCTCGTACATCTACTCAACCTTGCCCCTCTCACCTTAAACCTATGCCCCCAGTAATTGACCCCTCTACCCTGGGGAAAAGCCTCTGACTATCCACTCTGTCTATGCCCCTCATAATTTTGTATACCTCTATCAGGTCGCCCCTCAACCTCCTTCGTTCCAGTGAGAACAAACCAAGTTTATTCAATCGCTCCTCATAGCTTATGCCCTCCATACCAGGCAACATTCTGGTAAATCTCTTCTGCACCCTCTCTAAAGCCTCCACATCCTTCTGGTAGTGTGGCGACCAGAATTGAACACTATACTCCAAGTGTGGCCTAACTAAGGTTCTATACAGCTGCAACATGACTTGCCAATTCTTATACTCAATGCCCCGGCCAATGAAGGCAAGCATGCCGTATGCCTTCTTGACTACCTTCTCCACCTGTGTTGCCCCTTTCAATGACCTGTGGACCTGTACTCCTAGATCTCTTTGACTTTCAATACTCTTGAGGGTTCTACCATTCACTGTATATTCCCTACCTGCATTAGCCCTTCCAAAATGCATTACCTCACATTTGTCCGGATTAAACTCCATCTGCCATCTCTCCGCCCAAGTCTCCAGACAATCTAAATCCTGCTGTATCCTCAGACAGTCCTCATCGCTATCCGCAATTCCACCAACCTTTGTGTCGTCTGCAAACTTACTAATCAGACCAGTTACATTTTCCTCCAAATCATTTATATATACTACAAAGAGCAAAGGTCCCAGCACTGATCCCTGTGGAACACCACTGGTCACAGCCCTCCAATTAGAAAAGCATGCCTCCATTGCTACCCTCTGCCTTCTATGGCCTAGCCAGTTCTGTATCCACCTTGCCAGTTCACCCCTGATCCCGTGTGACTTCACCTTTTGTACTAGTCTACCATGAGGGACCTTGTCAAAGGCCTTACTGAAGTCCATATAGACAACATCTACTGCCCTACCTGCATCAATCATCTTAGTGACCTCCTCGAAAAACTCTCTCAAGTTAGTGAGACACGACCTCCCCTTCACAAAACCGTGCTGCCTCTCACTAATACGTCCATTTGCTTCCAAATGGGAGTAGATCCTGTCTCGAAGAATTCTCTCCAGTAATTTCCCTACCACTGAAGTAAGGCTCACCGGCCTGTAGTTCCCGGGATTATCCTTGCTACCCTTCTTAAACAGAGGAACAACATTGGCTATTCTCCAGTCCTCCGGGACATCCCCTGAAGACAGCGAGGATCCAAATATTTCTGTCAAGGCCTCAGCAATTTCCTCTCCAGCCTCCTTCAGTATTCTGGGGTAGATCCCATCAGGCCCTGGGGACTTATCTACCTTAATATTTTTTAAGACACCCAACACCTCGTCTTTTTGGATCACAATGTGACCCAGGCTATCTACACCCCCTTCTCCAGACTCAACATCTACCAATTCCTTCTCTTTGGTGAATACTGATGCAAAGTATTCATTTCGTACCTCGCCCATTTCCTCTGGCTCCACACGTAGATTCCCTTGCCTATCCTTCAGTGGGCCAACCCTTTCCCTGGCTACCCTCTTGCTTTTTATGTACGTGTAAAAAGCCTTGGGATTTTCCTTAACCCTATTTGCCAATGACTTTTCATGACCCCTTCTAGCCCTCCTGACTCCTTGCTTAAGTTCCTTCCTACTTTCCTTATATGCCACACAGGCTTCGTCTGTTCCCAGCCTTTTAGCCCTGACAAATGCCTCCTTTTTCTTTTTGACGAGGCCTACAATATCACTCGTCATCCAAGGTTCCTGAAAATTGCCGTATTTATCTTTCTTCCTCACAGGAACATGCCTGTCCTGTATTCCTTTCAACTGACACTTGAAAGCCTCCCACATGTCAGATGTTGATTTGCCCTCAAACATCCGCCCCCAATCTATGTTCTTCAGTTCTCGCCTAATATTGTTATAATTAGCCTTCCCCCAATTTAGCACATTCATCCTCGGACCACTCTTATCCTTGTCCACCAGTACTTTAAAACTTACTGAATTGTGGTCACTGTTACCGAAATGCTCCCCTACTGAAACATCTACCACCTGGCCGGGCTCATTCCCCAATACCAGGTCCAGTACCGCCCCTTCCCTAGTTGGACTGTTTACATATTGTTTTAAGAAGCCCTCCTGGATGCTCCTTACAAACTCCGCCCCGTCTAAGCCCCTGGCACTAAGTGAGTCCCAGTCAATATTGGGGAAGTTGAAGTCTCCCATCACTACAACCCTGTTGTTTTTACTCTTTTCCAAAATCTGTCTACCTATCTGCTCCTCTATCTCCCGCTGGCTGTTGGGAGGCCTGTAGTATACCCCCAACATTGTGACTGCACCCTTCTTATTCCTGATCTCTACCCATATAGCCTCACTGCCCTCTGAGGTGTCCTCTCGCAGTATAGCTGTGATATTCTCCCGAACAAGTAGCGCAACTCCGCCTCCCCTTTTACATCCCCCTCTATCACGCCTGAAACATCTAAATCCTGGAACGTTTAGCTGCCAATCCTGCCCTTCCCTCAACCAGGTCTCTGTAATGGCAACAACATCATAGTTCCAAGTAGTAATCCAAGCTCTAAGTTCATCTGCCTTACCCGTAATGCTCCTTGCATTAAAACATATGCACTTCAGGCCACCAGACCCGCTGTGCTCAGCAACTTCTCCCCGTCTGCTCTGCCTCAGAGCCACACTGTCCCTATTCCCTAGTTCTCCCTCAATGCTCTCACCTTCTGACCTATTGCTCCCGTGCCCACCCCCCTGCCATACTAGTTTAAACCCTCCCGTGTGACACTAGCAAACCTCGCGGCCAGGATATTTATGCCTCTCCGGTTTAGATGCAACCCGTCCATCTTATACAGGTCACACCTGCCCCGGAAGAGCTCCCAGTGGTCCAGATAACGGAAACCCTCCCTCCTACACCAGCTGTTTAGCCACGTGTTTATCTGCTCTATCTTCCTATTTCTAGCCTCACTGGCACGTGGCACGGAGTAATCCCGAGATTACAACCCTCGAGGTCCTGTCTTTTAACTTTCTGCCTAGCTCCCTGAACTCCTGCTGCAGGACCTCATGCCCCTTCCTGCCTATGTCGTTAGTACCAATATGTACAACGACCTCTGCCTGTTTGCCCTCCCCCTTCAGGATTCCCTCTACCCGTTCGGAGACATCCTGGACCCTGGCACCAGGGAGGCAACATACCATCCTGGAGTCTCTTTCACGTCCACAGAAGCGCCTATCTGTGCCCCTGACTATAGAGTCCCCTATTACTATTACTCTTCTGCGCTTTGACCCTCCCTTCTGAACATCAGAGCCAGCCGTGGTGCCACTGCTCTGGCTGCTGCTGTTTTCCCCTGATAGGCTATCCCCCCGACAGTATCCAAAGGGGTATATCTGTTCGAGAGGGGGACAACCACAGGGGATTCCTGCACTGACTGCCTGCCCTTTCTGGTGGTCACCCATTTCTCTGCCTGCACCTTGGGTATGACCACATTTACATAACTGCGATCTATGACGCTTTCCGCCACCTGCATGCTCCTAAGTGCATCCAATTGCTGCTCCAACCGAACCATGCGGTCTGTGAGGAGCTGCAGTTGGGTGCACTTACTGCAGATGAAGCCACCCGGGACGCTGGAAGCCTCCCGGACCTGCCACATCTCACAGTCAGAGCACAGCACCCCTCTAACTGACATTGCGTCAATTAATTAAAATTAAAATTTGTCTTTTTTAAAAAAATACTTTTTTTTTAAATTGCAAAGTTACTGTCAACTATCTGTTTCCTAGCACTAGATTTCTAATAGAAATGCGATAGCTAACTATAATACTCTCCGATCTCTGGCTTAGATATCCTCTAAATTATATTTAAGTTATTATGTTTAATTAGTTCCCAAATACTCAAATTTTTTTAAAATTTAGGTTAGAATCCCAACCAGCCACTCTGGCCACAGCTTTTCTGTGATGTCACTTCAGTTTCCCCCCGACACACACAATTTGAAAAAAGGTATAAAAGTAAAAATCACTTACTTACCTTCTTACCTTCTGAGTGTCTGAGATGTTCTCAGGTTCTCTCGCTGACAGAGACTGCTCCTCCACCTCCGATCCTTGACCTGCACAATGCTAATAATATAATAATATAATATGGCACTTACCTTACACCAATGGGTCTTATTATTAGGTTAGAGGAGGAGGGCGGGTGGGAGACGCTACACGTGTAGTGTCTCGGGTTTCCTCTCCACCAGAATTTATTGGTGTGGGGGGGGGGGGACTTGCCAGAGGTCGAACTTCCGGTTCCCGCCTTTATATAAAAACAAATAAAACAGAAAAGAAGAACAGGCACGGGACCAGGCAAGGACCACTGCCGCCAAGAACAGATGCGACAGAGAAACTGGGAGAATGAAATGGAGCCCTTACAAGAAATAGGGTGTGAGGAGATGTAGTTGAGGAAGCTGTGGGAGTCGATGGGTTGTAATGAATATATCTGATCCAGAGTGGGATAATTATGATGATGTGAACGTCAAAGTGACTTAGAATGAATTCAATTAGCTCTTTTCTGAAGACAATGAACTTGATGGATTTTAAAGGCTTTCATTGTGGTTCAAGGTATATTTGTACAATTAATTCATTCAATATATCGTGGTGCATGAAACGGATACAGAGAAGTCAAGGAAGGAAGGGAAGAGAAGTGTCGGAAATGGATCATATGAAGCTGAGAGAGGGTTGGAATTGGAAGCAAAATTGATGACTATTTCCAGTTCTGGATGAGAGCAGGACGTGATACTGAAACAGTATCTGATGTTTCAGAAAAAAGTATGTGGGAGGGGGCCTGGGTAGGATTGGATTGAGGAATGTTCCACATACTTCACAAAAAGAAAGGCATAACTTGGGTCCTTGTGGGTACCCATAGCCACACCTTTTATTTGGGGTGTTCCATGGCAATTTTTCACTTCAGTGAACTCTGAACCATGTCAGCAGCTTTTGACTCGTGACTTTCAGTCAAATGCACTTCATAGGACAAGTTCAAATATGACTTTTAGATCAAAAAAAATTAGGGTGAATATTTAACATAGCAATGTATGGCATGTAGAAAGTCCAGGACTCTCAGCAGTCTCTCACTGAACTGGATGAAAGAAGTTGTAATGTAATTTTCGCATGTTATCAAGGGGAAATTTGAGCAGTCCCCATAGGATTAATTTACCTCAGTATCATTAAAAATTTGGACACTGCTGGATGCTTTAGGGATTAACAATGCAGATCTTGCTACAGCTTAACGATCAGCTTCTTTTTTTACCACCTCGCGTTCCATCTACTTAATTGCATGAGGTTAAGCCTAAAGGGCCCAAGTTGCAACAAGCAACTGAATAACCAACCGTCTTTAGTGCAACAATATGCTAACACCCTCCGCTCAAATTCATTGCCCTTGGACTTGACGGAAAAAACTTGTTCCGATTGCTAAATGATGGAACTAAGATTGTATCTCCATTTTTAAAATCTTGTCCTCAATTTTCCTCCTGCGAATTATTAACATTTTCTATCTTGTACCTATTCAGGAGATGAAAAAAGGCCATAGATATCGGAGTATAAGTTGACCCTTGAAGCCTCCAAAAATCATCCCAATAGTGGGGATCGACTTGTACGCTGAGTATTAAATGTGAATCATTGGTTTGGGTAGTTGCCATTTTGAAACATGAAAAAAAAGTAAAACCAGTAATTTTTATTAAAATCATGCGCCATGGTATAGTGAATGAATTAATTGAGCAAAAAGATACCTTGAACCACAATGAAAGCCTTTAAAATCCATCCAGTTCATTGTCTTCAGAAAAGAGCTAATTGAATTCATTCTGAGCCACTTTGACGTTCACATCATCATAATCATCCCGCTCTGGATCAGATATGGCACCTACAGTTGCTGAATTTTGCAGAAAAGCTACTTAGTTGAGTTTTAGATTGGGAGAAGGCAAGCACCTGCTCTAATTGCAGTTCAGTTGAAGATTTGACTGGGGTCAGACCAGAAACAGATTTGCCTGTGAACAGGATAGGCAGTTTCAACCTTAGTTGAGACAGGCAAGAGTTTTGAAGTCGAACTATGAAGACAGCTTATGAAGATTTAAGAGATCCTACATTGTTCGGACAGGATTCACGTCTATCTCTTAAAATATTTTCAAAGAACTTTTCTAAAGCGCATATGCCTGGGTCTGCTAACTGTATTTAAAAGTGGATTGAGAGCTGAGATGGTTTTGTTGTTTGAGTGGGAATAAAGATAGCAATTAGGGATTATTGTGTCACTGTATTTATCAATATTATGTAAGCTATTTTGTTTATTGTGTGATGTTAAAGATATTTTAATCGCGTGTTAGTGATAAAGTTTGTTTTAATATACCATATTCCTATTTTGCATGAAATCACTCCTGGAGCGAGGCATCCTTTCATCACTATCTTACAAAATTAAAATAAAATATTGGGGTTTCTGTCCAGTATCATAACCAATGTTGTGGTCTCGTCTGGGATTGTAACACAGCAAGGAAGCACCTCAAGGCTTACTATCAGTAAGAATTATACTGACAAAGTACCTTGGACAAAGAGTCAGAGGAAATGAGAATAAGTATTGGGACGAGTCAGAGGAAATGAGAACTATTGGTAAGCCTGTTCAGGAAAAAGACCAAGACAAATATGGCTAGAGGAAGGATTTAAGGCATTAGACAGGTAGGCTGGTCTGGGATTTGAACTTGAACATCATGTTCAATATTGGTGCAGGATCTTTCAGTAAACTCAGACGCTCAAACAATCGAGGTAAAACTTTTGGTAAACAGAGAGCATTACATTTGGTAAACAGAGAACACCGACTTTTAACAGCAAAGGTCACTTTGTTGCTTCGTCAGTGGGGGGGGGGGGGTGGGGGGGGGGGGGTTGCTGCTTAAGTATTACCCTACAATTTGCAGTCATTGGCGAATGAATGAAGCTAACAGTTGTTATGGGCCAGGGTTTATAAACTCCAAAAGTGTATTATGAAGAGGTGCGTTTTATCCCTGGTAAGTAGTGTTTCTGTTTTCTTTTTCTTTTCATTGGTATATATATATTTTTTTCTTCGTTGTTTATTTATTTATTTATTTGGGGCGGGGGGGGATTGTAATTGTTGAAGTTAACCGAAGGTTTAAGACATGGCAGGAGATCACAGACCCATGTCATGCTCCTCGTGTGCGATGTGGGAGCTCAGGGACACGTCCATTGTCCCTGGCTCCTTCACGTGCAAGAAGTGTGTCCAGTTGCAGCTCCTGTTAGACCGCTTGACGACTCTGGAGCTGCGGATGGACTCACTTTGGAGCATCCGCGATGCTGTGGACGTCATGGATAGCACGTTTAGCGAGTTGGTCACACCGCAGGTGAAAGGTACTGAGGGAGATAGAAAATGGGTGACCAAAAGACAGAGCAAGAGTAGGAAAGTAGGAAGACAGTGCAGGTGTCCTCTGCGGTCATCTCCCTGCAAAACAGATATACAGCTTTGGATACTGTTGAGGGAAATGGCTCACCAGGGGAAGGCAGCAGCAGCCAGGTTCATGGCACCGTGGCTGGCTCTGCTGCGCAGCTGGGCAGGAAGAAGAATGGCAGGGCTACAGTGATAGGGGACTCAATTGTAAGGGGAATAGACAGGCGGTTCTGCGGACGCAATCAAGACTCCAGGATGGTATGTTGCCTCCCTGGTGCAAGGGTCAAGGATGTCTCGGAGCGGCTGCAGGACATTCTGGGGGGGGGGGGGTGAACAGCCAGCTATCGTGGTGCACATAGGCACCAACGATCTAGGTGAAAAACGGGACGAGGTCCTACAAGCTGAATTCAGGGAGTTAGGAGTTAAACTAAAAAGTAGGACCTCAAAGGTAGTAATCTCAGGACTGCTACCAGTGCCACGAGCTAGTCAGAGTAGGAATGTCAGGATAGATAGGATGGATGCGTGGCTCGAGAGATGGTACAAGAGGGAGGGATTCAAATTCCTGGGGCATTGGAACCGGTTCTGAGGGAGGTGGGACCTGTACAAACCAGTCGGTCTGTACCTGGGCAGGACTGGAACTGATGTCCTATGGGGGGGTGTTTGCTAGAGCTGTTGGGGAGAGTTTAAACTAATGTGGCAGGGGGATGGGAACCGATGAAGGAAGTTGGAAGGTAGTTAAACAGGGACAGAAACAAAAGGCAGTAAGGGGGAATGTGTAAGGCAAAGAAGCCATAGTCAAAAATCAAAAAGGGCGACAGTACAAGGTACAGTGACTGAGGGGAGCTCAGTGAATAGGACCAGGAATACTAAAAGGAATAAAACGGGAAGTGAAAATATTAATGGTAAGCGACGTGGCAGGTTGTTACATGAAGATATGGGTTCAACGACAAGGAAAATTAGGAGAAAGGTTAAGAGGAAATATAACTTAGGAGAGGTTACTGATCGAGGTGTTAAGATTCAGAACAGAGGTAAAAAAGCCAACATAAGTATTTTACCTGAATGCTCGTAGTTTTCGGAATAAGGTAAATGAGTTGATGCCGCAAATCATCGTGAATGACTATGATTTAGTGGCCGTTACTGAAACATGGTTAAAGGATGGTCACGACTGGGAGTTAAATATCCGAGGGTATCAAACTATTCGGAAGGACAGAGTGGATGGTAAGGGAGGTGGTGTAGCTCTGTTATTTAAGGATGACATCCGGGCAACAGTAAGGGATGACATCGGTGCTATGGAGGATAAGGTTGAATCCATTTGGGTGGAAATCAGGAATAGTAAGGCGAAAAAGTCACTGATAGGAGTAGTCTATAGGCCACCAAATAGTAACATTATGGTGGGGCAGACAATAAACAAAGAAATAACTGATGCATGTAGAAATGTTACAGCAGTTATCATGGGGAATTTTAATCTACATGTCGATTGGTTTAACCAGGTTGGCCAAGGCAGCCTTTTAAAAAAATATATATATTAAAGTCTTTCGATCAAAAAGAATTTTCCATTTTTACAACTTTGTAACAAAATGTACATTGACCGTTATTTAAACAATATATTAACTAACAACAAGTACAGAAAAAGAAATAGTAACATTGAAAAAATAAATATAATTATAAACAACTAGCATGGAAAGGAACAAAAAAACCCCAAGGACCCACATGTACCCTCCCCTCCTCCCCCCCCTCCCCCCTGGGTTGCTGCTGCTGTCCTTCCTGTTATCCCTTATCGCTCTGCGAGATAGTCAAGGAACGGTTGCCACCGCCTGGTGAACCCCTGAGCCGAACCTCAGTGCGTACTTTATTCGCTCCAATTTTATAAACCCTGCCATATCGTTTATCCAGGCCTCCACGCCCGGGGGTTTAGCTTCTTTCCACATTAGTAGAATCCTTCGCCGGGCTACTAGGGACGCAAAGGCCAAAACATCGGCCTCTCTCGCCTCCTGCACTCCCGGCTCTTCTGCAACCCCAAATATAGCCAACCCCCAGCTTGGTTCGACCCGGACCCCCACCACCTTTGAGATCACTCTTCCCACACCCACCCAGAACCCATGCAATACCGGACATGACCAAAACATGTGGGTGTGGTTCGCCGGGCTTCCCGCGCACCTCCCGCACCTATCCTCCACTCCAAAAAATCTACTCAGCTTTGCTCCCGCCATATGCGCCCTGTGTAGAACCTTGAATTGGATCAGGCTGAGCCTGGCACACGAGGACGAGGAATTTACCCTACTTAGGGCATCTGCCCACAGCCCCTCATCAATCTCTTGCCCCAGCTCCTCCTCCCATTTACCCTTTAGCTCCTCTACCATCGTCTCCCCCTCGTCTCTCATTTCCCTGTATATATCGGACACTCTACCATCACCGACCCATGCCCCCGAGATCACTCTGTCCTGGATCCCCTGCGCCGGGAGCTGCGGAAATTCCCTCACCTGTTGCCTTGCAAATGCCCTCACTTGCATATATTGAAAGGCATTCCCAGGTGGCAACTCGTATTTTTCTACCAGTGCTCCCAGACTCGCGAACGTCCCGTCCAGGAACAAGTCCTTCAATTTCACAATTCCTGCTCGTTGCCAGGATTGGAATCCCCCATCTATCCTTCCCGGGACGAACCTGTGGTTGTTCCTTATCGGGGACCACACCGAGGCACCCGTCACCCCCCTATGTCGTCTCCACTGCCCCCAAATCTTCAAAGTCGGCACCACCACTGGGTTTGTGGTGTATTTTTTCGGGGAAAACGGTAACGGCGCCGTCGCCAGTGCTTTTAAACTTGTTCCCCTATAGGACGCCATCTCCAGCCTTTTCCACGCCGCTCCTTCTTCTTCCCTCATCCACTTACATATCATAGACACATTGGCGGCCCAATAGTAATCACTCAGGCTCGGCAGTGCCAGTCCCCCTCTGTCCCTCCGATGCTGTAGGAACCCCCTCTTTACCCTTGGGGTCTTTCCTGCCCACACAAAGCTCATAATACTCCTATCCACTTTCTTGAAGATGGCCTTTGTAATCAGTATGGGGAGGCACTGAAACACGAAAAGAAACCTCGGGAGGACCACCATTTTGACCGCCTGTACCCTACCCACCAATGACAGGGGCACCATGTCCCACCTTTTAAAATCCTCCTCCATCTGCTCTACCTGTCGTGCCAAGTTAAGTTTATGCAAGGTTCCCCAGTTCCTAGCCACCTGGATCCCTAGATATCGAAAGTCCCTTGCTACTCTCCTCAGCAGCAGATCGTCTATTCCCCTGCCCTGTTCCCCAGGGTGCATCACAAATAGTTCACTCTTTCCCATGTTCAATTTGTATCCTGAGAACTCTCCAAACTCCCTGAGTGTCTGCATTATCTCAGGCATCCCCTCCACTGGGTCTGCCACATATAGCAGCAGATCATCCGCATATAATGACACCCGATGTTCCTCTCCTCCTCTAAGCACCCCTCTCCACTTTCTAGAGCCCCTCAGCGCTATGGCCAATGGCTCGATTGCCAACAGGAACGGGGACAAGGGACACCCCTGTCTTGTGCCTCTATGTAATCGGAAATAGTCGGATCGTTGCCTGTTTGTAACCACGCTTGCCACCGGGGCCCCGTACAGGAGCTGAACCCCTCTCCAAATCCAAATCTCCTCAGTACCTCCCAAAGGTAGTCCCACTCCACTCTATCGAATGCCTTCTCTGCATCCATCGCCACCACTATCTCCGCCTCCCCCTCCGGTGGGGGCATCATCATTACCCTCAGCAACCTTCGTTTGTTGGCATTCAATTGCCTCCCTTTAACAAATCCTGTCTGGTTGTCATCTACCACCCCTGGGACACAGTCCTCCATCCTAGTCGCCATCACCTTGGCCAGTAACTTGGCGTCGACATTTAGGAGATGGATGGGCCTGTATGACCCGCACTGCAGCGGGTCTTTGTCTCGCTTCAGGATCAACGATATCGTCGGGGGTAGTGTCCCCCTTTCCTTAGCCTCATTGAAGGTTCTCGCCAGGAGTGGGGCCAGTAGGTCCACATATTTCCTGTAAAATTCCACCGGGAACCCATCTGGTCCCGGGGCCTTTCCTGCCTGCATGTTCCCGATTCCTTTTACCACCTCCTCCACCTCAATCTGCGCTCCCAGACCTGTCACCTCCTGCTCCTCAACCCTCGGGAACTCCAACTGGTCCAAGAAGTGCATCATTCCCTCTTTCCCCTCCGGGGGTTGGGACTTATACAGCCTCTCATAGAATGACTTAAACACCCCATCACCCTCTCCGTCCTCTGTTCCATCCTTCCCTCCCCGTCCCTAATTCCTCCGATCTCTTTCGCCGCCCCCCTCTTCCTAAGTTGTTGGGCCAGCAGTCGGCTCGCCTTTTCCCCATACTCGTATTGTATACCCTGTGCCTTCCTCCACTGCGTCTCCGCCTTACCCGTGGTCAGCAGGTCAAACTCCGTCTGTAGTCTCCGTCTTTCCCTGTATAACCCTTCATTCGGGGCCTCCACATATTGCCCATCCACCCTCAGAATCTCCCCGATCAGTCTCTCCCTTTCTTTACCCTCTTCTTTCCCCTTGTGGGCTCTTATGGAAATCAGCTCCCCCCTAACCACCGCTTTCAGCGCCTCCCATACTACTCCCACCTGGACCTCTCCATCATCGTTGACCTCGAGGTACCTTTCAATACATCCCCTCACCCTTCCACATATCCCCTAATCTGCCAACAGTCCCATGTCTAATCTCCAAAGTGGGCGCTGCTCCGTCTCCTCTCCTAGATCCAGATCCACCCAGTGTGGAGCCTGATCTGAAACGACTATAGCCGAATATTCCGTTCCTGCCACTTTCGGGATCAGCGTCCTTACCAGGACAAAAAAGTCTATCCGGGAGTATACTTTATGGACGTGGGAGAAGAAGGAAAACTCCTTACTCCTCAGTCTAGCAAATCTCCAGGGATCTACTCCTCCCATCTGCTCCATAAACCCCTTAAGCACCTTGGCCGCTGCCGGCCTCCTCCCGGTCCTAGATCTGGACAGGTCCAGCCCTGGGTCCAGCACCATGTTGAAGTCTCCCCCCAATACCAAATTTCCCATCTCTAGGTCTGGGATGCGCCCCAACATACGCTTCATAAAACCTGCGTCATCCCAGTTCGGGGTATATACGTCCACTTTTCCCGCCACAATTTCCGTAGCGCGGGAGAAAAGCCCGCGCTTCCCTCTCGGCCCCACCTCTAATGGCGCAGTTCCCTCTCCCCTTCCCTGTCCCCTTCCCCACCAGCGCCCACATTTCTTTGTGTCCCCCCCCATGGCGGTGGGGGAGAAAAAATTCCCCCGTCCAACATTTTTACAGATAAGCCCTCCCCTTCTCCCCCCTTTATAATTCCTTGCCACCACCTCGCTACTTCTTTCCAAACATCCATTCCTCAAATCTAGTCCAACTTCTTGAATAACTGTCCACGCCTTCTCCGCTGTCTCGAAGTAGTGGTGTTTGCCCTGGTGTGTAACCCACAGTCTTGCCGGCTGCAACATTCCAAATTTCACTTTTTTCTTGTGGAGCACCGCCTTGGCCCGATTGAAACTCGCCCTCCTTCTCGCCACCTCCGCACTCCAATCTTGATACACGTGGATCACCGCGTTCTCCCACCTGCTACTCCGTGTCTTCTTAACCCATCTCAGGACCATCTCTCTGTCTTTGTAGCGGTGGAACCCTACCACTATTGCTCGCGGTATTTCCCCTGCCTTCGGTCTTCTCACGAGGACCCGGTATGCTCCCTCCACTTCCAGGGGGCCCGTCGGGGCCTCAGCTCCCATTAAAGTATGGAGCATCGTACTCACATACGCCCCAACATGCGCTCCCTCTGACCCTTCGGGAAGACCCAAAATCCTTAAATTCTTCCTCCTCGAGCTATTTTCCAAGGCTTCCAGCCTCACTATGCACCTTTTATGTAGTGCCTCGTACGTCTCCGTCTTTACCACCAAGCCCTGTATCTCGTCTTCATTCTCGGTCTTTGCCTTCACTCCACGGAGCTCCATCTCCTGGGTCTTTTGAGTCTCCTTCAATCCCTCAATCGCCAGCAACATCGGCGCCAGCACCTCCTCCTTGAGCTCCTCCACACATCGCCGGAGGAACTCCTGCTGTTCTGGGCCCCATACCATCTGGGCTCCCTCAGGCGCCATCTCCCTTCTCTTCTCTGCCGCTGCTTCAGAGGATCCTCCGCAATCTGGCCACTACTCTCGCTTCTTTCCATCCACACCTGGGGGGACTCCTTCCTTTATCGCCTCACACTGAGTTTGGCCGTGAAAAATTTCTGTTGGGGCTCCCGATAAGAGCCCAAAAGTCCGTTAAAACGGGAGGTGCTGAAACGTGCGACTCAGCTGGTCATCGCCGCAACCGGAAGTCCCCGGCCAAGGCAGCCTTGAGGAGGCGTTTATAGAATGTATCCGCGATAGTTTCCTAGAACAGTATGTAATGGAACCTACGAGGGAACAAGCGGTCCTCTATCTGGTCCTGTGTAATGAGACAGGATTGATTCAGGATCTCATAGTTAGGGATCCTCTCGGAAGGAGCGATCACATTATGGTGGAATTTAAAATACAGATGGAGGGTGAGAAGGTAAAATCAAGCACCAGTGTTTTGTGCTTAAACAAAGGAGATTACAATGGGACAAGAGAAGAACAAGCTAAGGTAGACTGGGAGCAAAGACTTTATGGTGAAACAGTGGAGAACCTTCCAAGCGATTTTTCACAGTGCTCAGCAAAGGTTTATACCAACAAAAAGGAAGGACGGTAGAAAGAGGGAAAATCGACAGTGGCTATCTAAGGAAATAAGGCAGAGTATCAAATTGAAGGAAAAAGCATACAAAGTAGCAAAGATTAGTGGGAGACTAGAGGACTGGGAAATCTTCAGGGGGCAACAGAAAGCTACTAAAAAGCTATAAAGAAGAGCAAGATAGATTACGAGAGTAAACTTGCTCAGAATATAAAAACAGATAGTAAACCTTTCTACAAATATATAAAACAAAAAAGAGTGGCTAAGGTAAACATTGGTCCTTTAGAGGATGAGAAGGGAGATTTAATAATGGGAGATGAGGAAATGGCTGAGGAACTGAACAGGTTTTTTGGGTCGGTCTTCACAGTGGAAGACACAAATAACATGCCAGTGACTGATGGAAATGAGGCTATGACAGGTGAGGACCTTGAGAGGATTGTTATCCCCAAGGAGGTAGTGATGGGCAAGCTAATGGGGCTAAAGGTAGACAAGTCTCCTGGCCCTGATGGAATGCATCCCAGAGTGCTAAAAGAGATGGCTAGGGAAATTGCAAATGCACTAGTGATAATTTCCCAAAATTCACTCGACTCTGGGGTGGTCCCGGCGGATTGGAAATTAGCAAACGTGACACCACTGTTTAAAAAAGGACGTAGGCAGAAAGCGGGTAATTATAGGCCAGTGAGCTTAACTTCGGTAGTAGGGAAGATGCTGGAATCTATCATCAAGGAAGAAATTGGGGCAGCACGGTAGCATAGTGGTTAGCACAATTGCTTCACAGCTCCAGGGTCCCAGGTTCGATTCCTGGCTTGGGTCACTGTCTGTGCGGAGTCTGCACATTCTCCCCGTGTGTGCGTGGGTTTCCTCCGGGTGCTCCGGTTTCCTCCCACAGTCCAAAGATGTGCAGGTTAGGTGGATTGGCTATGCTAAATTGCCCTTAGAGTCCAAAATTGCCCTTAGTGTTGGGTGGGGTTACTGGGTTATGGGGATAGGGTGGAGGTGTGGGCTTGGGTAGGGTGCTCTTTCAAAGAGCCGGTGCAGACTCAATGGGCTGAATGGCCTCCTTCTGCACTGTAAATTCTATGATCTATAAATAGTGAGGCACCTGGATGGAAATTGTCCCATTGGGCAGACGCAGCATGGGTTCATAAAGGGCACGTTGTGCCGAATTAATTTAGTGGAATTTTCTGAGGACATCACCAGTGCGGTAGATAACGAGGAGCCACTGGATGTGGTATATCTGGATTTCCAGAAAGCCTTTGACAAAGTGCCACACAAAAGGTTGCTGCATAAGATAAAGATGCATGGCATTAAGGGTAAAGTAGTAGCATGGATAGAGGATTGGTTAATTAATAGAAAGCAAAGAATGGGGATTAATGGGTGTTTCTCTGGTTGGCAATCAGTAGCTAGTGGTGTCCCTCAGGGATCGGTGTTGGGCCCACAACTGTTCACAATTTACATAGATGATTTGGAGTTGGGGACCAAGGGCAATGTGTCCAAGTTTGCAGACGACCCTAAGATAAGTGGTAAAGCAAAAAGTGCAGAGGATCCTGGAAGTCTGCAGAGGGATTTGGATAGGCTAAGTGAATGGGCTAGGGTCTGGCAGATGGAATACAATGTTGACAAATGTTAGATTATCCATTTTGGTAGGAATAACAGCAAAAGGGATTATTATTTAAATGATAAAATATTAAAACATGCTGCTGTGCAGCGAGACCTGGGTGTGCTAGTGCATGAGTCGCAAAAAGTTGGTTTACAGGTGCAACAGGTGATTAAGAAGGCGAATGGAATTTTGTCCTTCATTGCTAGAGGGATGGAGTTTAAGACTAGGGAGGTTATGCTGCAATTGTATAAGGTGTTAGTGAGGCCACACCTGGAGTATTGTGTTCAGTCTTGGTCTCCTTACTTGAGAAAGGACGTACTGGCACTGGAGGGTGTGCAGAGGAGATTCACTAGGTTAATCGCAGGGCTGAAGGGGTTGGATTACGAGGAGAGGTTGAGTAGACTGGGACTGTACTCGTTGGAATTTAGAAGGATGAGGGGGGATCTTATAGAAACATATAAAATTATGAAGGGAATAGTTGGATAGATGCGGGCAGGTTGTTTCCACTGGCGGGTGAAAGCAGAACTATGGGGCATAGCCTCAAAATAAGGGGAAGTAGATTTAGGACTGAGTTTAGGAGGAACCTCTTCACCCAATGGGTTGTGAATCTATGGAATTCCTTGCCCAGTGAAGCAGTAGAGGCTCCTTCATTAAATATTTTTAAGATAAAGGTAGATAGTTTTATGAAGAATAAAGGGATTAAGGGTTATGGTGTTCGGGCCGGAAAGTGGAGCTGAGTCCACAAAAGATCAGCCATGATCTCATTGAATGGCGGAGCAGGCTCGAGGGGCCAGATGGCCCACTCCTGCTTCTAGTTCTTATGTTCTTATAACTTTTATGTTGATTTGGCTAGGATGAGCACAGGAGCCATCACTTCAGGTGTGATTCATCAGACTTCCTCGGCGCTTTTATCAAAACAAAGTTTATTATAAGAATGCAGTTAAACATTTATAAAACACAGCAATAATTTGTTATCAATTACAAACATAAAGAAAACACAACAGCTACAGTAATCCATGTATATAACTCTTTAATGAATCCCCCTTAATAACTGTTCCAATTCAGTACAAAATCCAATAAAGCAATACCCTTTTTAGGGCGTGGCCCAGCACACTGTAATCTTACTTGAATGGGGCTGGTCCTTTCCCTGAAATTCTGATCTAGTTCCAACAGCAGATTCAAAACTCCTTCCGGAAAGCAACTCTATCTTTAAAGTTACCAAGGCAGTTTGCCACACCCAATGTGCTTTCAGTTCATTGGACAGCTTTAAAATAAAAACAGGGTCACTGTTTTTTTTTCTTCCACAGTCTAAAGCAACAAACTGAAACCCAAACACTAAACCCCCTTTCACCTGACAACCACAGCCCAGCTCCACCCACAAATGACATCACTGAAGCTGTGCTACTAGCCATGTGGTAAGACCAAACCTTTCTTAAAAGGACACTCACCTGACACTGGTCATTACACTTGGATGTAGTCACAACTTTTCAAGGAGTCCGATCCAGTGCAACAACTTCTATAGGAAATCTGGACCCTTAATGAATAGGGAAGCAACAGTATTTCCTCCACCAGTTGATTTGAAGGATCTTTTTGAGGTATGTGTAGCCTGAATTCCGAAATGTAAATTAGATTATTTAATCCAAAGTAAATTGATGCACAATAAGCAACAGAAAGGGAGGCAAAGAATATTGACATTTAAAGAAAAGAGAATTAAAAATAAAATTTATTTTTTCCACTAGATTGCTAGCTATCATTAAAATATGAAGGAAATGAGACTCCATAATTGTGGGAATAAATTTTGAGCGGCAGACAGATTTGTGAGCAATTAAGGCTCATCACGCCATTTCAAAAAATTATTTTATTTGAATGGTGAAGCCCAAATTCTCTCTGGCATGTTTAGTGGACATTTGGTGGGTCTGTATTGCAATTTAATGGTTTTCATTTGTGAATGTCACATCCTTGGCTAGGTACTGGTGCAGCAAAGTTTATGGAGGCACAGGGAAAATTGGACAGCCACAGCTGCAGACCCATTTATTCCCTAATAACAGTGAATCCTGATGATCTCACCATTATTCCCACCATGAAATCCAGCTCCTTGTAACTACCAAGTCTTGGCATGTATTCTTTATTGATTATTTCAGTTCAGTAGTAAATGACCACTAATTTGTTTCCACTGTTCTATATTTACCCTAGTCTGTCCCAGTAAACTAATGATTCCAAACAGAAGCATGAAATAATACATAACTGTATATTGCATTGGATCGATGGGCCTGGACTAGAGTTGATTTCAATATTTGAGATGCTTTAAAAACTGTTTTATGGACAGTTTTGCTTCTGCTTAGGAAAGCTAAACTTGTGTGCCTGTGGAAATTTTCAAAAAAGGCAAGTCAAATATGCAAGTTGCTAGCACTAATTGTGAACCCTGCTGTTTCTCAAACTGTGTGCAATGACAGTGCAGATGACAAGATTTGTATCGTGCTAGTTTTGACAGACGGTTGTGTAATAGTCCTGTAAATAACGAGATGAAGAGAAAACAAACATTACCTCTTTTCCCTGACTGATTTGCAAGCTGCAATGCATTGACATGTGCCAGGGGGCGAACTGTATGTAGTGTTGCTCTCTATTAGATAATTTTGAGTAGAAACTGCTATTGGCTCCTCCCTCACCATCTGGCATGATTTCACTTTAATATGCTTTGTTAATATGCTTCAGTACGTATTTGCTCTGTCCAGGTACGAGTGAATTATTGTAAACCTATTTCCGTCATTTGATCAGTAAATCTATTGTTCAACATTTTTTTCTTTAAATGCAAACCGGGTGAGAGGGGTCGAGTTTTAGGAATGCCAAGTCCTGTCAGCTGAAAAGCAAGCACGGTCATTATTCAATTTTTTGGAGTGCTGAATTGAGTACTCAATCAAATTGAGCCTTAAAATAAATGAAAATATGTACCTGCAAGTGATTATTCGCAGTTCTCTGAATTGCAGGGTTCTGATAACATCCTGAAACACGAGATCTTGAACAGTTCATTGTAGTTTTCTGATCTCATCTGGGTTTACAGTCTGAGACTCACTTACACATATCCATTTTAAAAAAATGATTTGGTGTCGTGGTGTTCTGATGTTTTGTTCCTGTCTGCGGTAGAACAGATGTCATCACAGACGTGGACCAGGATGTTTCATGCTTGATGATTCATGATGTACTCCTTAGTGAAGGATTAATGTTTCTGGCACAGTTGCTGCAAATTTATTGAGTCTCAGTTTGTGATTAGTGACGAGAAAGTAACACATTTGCACATTTTTCAAAATTTGTATTTATTCAACCCACTATTTTTCTCCCTTCCCTTTTCCGCAAACCCCCTTGCAAGAATATGCTGCGTTTTTGTTTTTTTGCTTCCTGCTCTTGGTCTTAGAAATACAGGGAGGAACATGAACGCAGGAGAACAAATAATATATACAAAAACCCTAGCTTCTTGTTATTTCTGTTAGTTTATCCTGACAGGAAAGTTGGCTTATCCTAACCAACCACTATGTCAATGGATTTAGGAGTCTGTGTATGACTTATTTTCTCTTTCCAATTCTCCAGGCATCATACATTTGTTGCATTAGACAGAAAGTATTCATTAGACATAGTGCAGGAGGCCATTTGGATTACCATGCCTGTGCCAACTCTTTGACAGAGCTGTCCTTCGGTTCTATTTCCCTCACTTTTCCACTTCCAAATAAATTCTACTAATTTATACATTTTGTGACAAAAATGTTATCTTAACATTGTCAAGGATATTGCGTTGGTCTGTAGAAATGTTCTGAATGTGTCAGTTTGTGTGGTTGATTTAAGCTGGGGAATTGAGAAAAGGGACTAGGTGGGAAAAGCAGCCACTTGAAGTGAATAGGGCTAAGTTGGATGTTGTACAAGTAAACACAGTATGGATAGAAATTTTCATGAGATAAGTGAGGATTTAGATTTTTAGCTGTTGAATTTCAAGGGGAGGTAAGAAGTCGTTTACAACTTAAAGAAAGGTCATAAGTAAACTTGGGAATGTTTATTACATTTAATTTGACATAAGAGTCGGGGCAATAGAGAACATGAATGATTTTTATATTTTGAAGACAGTTGGGTTCAGAGAGATGTTCCAACAATTATTTTAAAGGTGAAAGAGAAAAAACATATTTAAGGAAACATTGGGAATTGTGTAGAGGGCAGTGGTTATATAGGACCTTGGAGTGTGCTCTGTGGTGGGTCAGAACTGTAAAAAGAAACAAAGTGAGCACCCTTCAACCAGGCCAGAGAAGTGTCTGTTTGTTTCAGAAAGCAGGTTTTTGTTTACAGACTTGGATTTCCACAATCGAGAAAGAAAGAGGCGCCCTGGGACATACCTTCTCTATAGCAACAATTGCTGTGCCTTGTGGTAATATTACTGGAATTTTTATTGATTAAGTATCTATAAGGCCTGAAAGTAAAGGATGTTTATTTATGAGTCTAGTTTTGGAAATGTTCTGTGATACAAATTTTGGCTGTGTAAATGTAATCTTGTGTGTTTAAGTTTTCTTTAATATTGTTGATAAATGTCTTAATTTACTATTTGAAATCCCCAAAGGCGTTATTGGAATTTATGACTCCTGACTTCAGCTCACGTATCATCTCATAGTAAAAATACAAAGTGAAAATCAATGTTATCTCTTGCCACGTTTCCTTTTGAGTTTGGTTAACATTGCAATTATCACTTGCCAGATCATAATACTTTGTGACACTGTATTTTATCTGCAGTTTGCCATACCTGGCCGTTGCTGCTTACGATTGCCATTGGATATACCAGACAAATAATATGTTAAAAAATCATTTATTAGATGATTTGCAAGCACGTTAATCAAAATCTGAACAAAATGTGAGCCTTTACTCTGGTGACACACTCGTGTCTTAATCGGAAGGACATGGGTTCAAACTTTATTCCAATGTCTTGAGCGAATAATTCAGACTGACAGCTCAATACTGAGGAAGGGCTACACTGTGTTGGAGGTGGCATCATTCAGATGAGATATTAAACCAAGGCTCATCTGGCCTGGATATAAAAGATCCCAAGGCACTCTTCAAAGAAGAGCAGGGGCGTTCTCCCTGGTGCCCTGGCCAATAATTATCCCTCCGCCAAAGAAAAAATTAAACCTCACTTAATATAATCTTTTGAGATGAACAATGAAATCTCATTGCTGTTTCGGGGGTCCTGATGTGTATAAATTGGCTGCCACAAGTTTTGTTACAACAGTGACTACACTTTACATTTAATTGGTTGTAAAGCACTTTGGAATGTTCTCAGTTATGCAAAGGTACTATTTAATTGCAAGTTCTTTGGTCTATCTTCTCTGACAGCATCAGAATTTTGCATAAGTTGATTGTTCTTGGTAAACAATATATCATGGAAAAGACAATGCCTCTAATTAAAATCAATACATTACATTGCAGAAATGATATAGTAAATATCATCACTTTTACTGAACAGTGAAAATTGCAAAATGTTTGATATTTGAAAATGTTATGGGTAGTGTTTTGTGGTTGAGTCTTGTGGCCTTATCTATACTGGGATTTCCCTCTACTCATGAGTAACTCTGGTCTGACTCAGGTAGGTTACTTCAAAACTACTATTTACACGACATAGGCTATATACATGATCAGCCACGAGGAAAGCACATATCTCTTGTACAGACTATTCTATCTGCTCTTCAGAGACTCTTAACATATGACTGTTGATGTCACTGTTACATAATAATACACATCACTATCTCATTACCATGACCACTAACCCATTATGCCATGATTTAGATGCTTGGATTTCAATGCTTTGGTCTAACAAACTTAATCCGCTTTATGATTATTTCATATAGAATACAAAAGAAACTTGTTTTACACCGAAAGTATGCACATATTCAGCTTCTGATTATTCATCTGCTTTGATTTGTTTCTGAAGTTGTGATATTTTACTTCATCCGTAATTGCATTTGATTTTATTGCTTTCAAAACTTAAATGTGCTCCATGGCTGGCATTTGAACATGTTGCGTTTTCCCCCCAAAAAACAAAAATAAATGTTTCTGTTTCAATTTATGAAGAGACCGTTTGGCTTTGTGACCACGTTTCAATGTTATGATTGGGGTTAGGAACTGATCTTTCAAAACACAATTTTGATAAGTTAAAATAAAATCTCAATGGAGTTGAAATTAGAAAGCGATCTTTGCCAAGCAGGAGTTTTTTTATTTAGAAAGTGAAACAGAATTTTTATGTGTAAGAAAGACAAGGTTCAATAGCTCCAGGCAGTATTTCAGAAAGCTGAACTGTGGGAAGCTTGTGTGAAAATTAACAATTATGATAAAAATGTACATAAAAAGCTAATATTTATTCTACTCAAGTGCCTTTGCATACTGTGGAAAATAAAGTAAGAACTGAGATTAAACCATGTTTATAAAACATGTTCAGGTATACATTTGGATGGAAACCCTTGACAGAACAGAACAGCAGTTTAAATGTTTAAACCATCAAGGTTGTATGTGTGTTTTGGGTCTTGTAAAGTGGTAGATCAAGAGGTACCAAGAAGAAAATAATGACTTTTATTTGGCTTGGAGGCAGTTATACTTTATTCATGTCAAAGCTTTATTTTAAGCAATGAAGTTGAATCCAGATGACATCTGAAGTAATATCCTAACCATGTGTTAGAAAACTTAGACCCTTCCTTTTCTGAAATGGAAATTTAACTTTGTGGAAGTAAAAGGCTGTGACACTTGTTGGGGATCGATTTTATGTTGATTTTCCACGGTTATCCTGAGGGTTCCTGGAGTAATGATGGCATTGTTATATGCAGGTGCACAGTGATATTTTGATGGATTCCATGGGGCTGATAGACCTTAGCTGAGCTTGTCTACTATTGATGTAAATATGCATCAATGCTTTCTTTTTAATTTTCTACTGTAGACAATGATTGCAATTTTCAACACAATAAATGATCTGAGGTGTAGACAAAAGCAAAAATATCAACCAGTACAAATTAGTTTTGAATGTCCTGCAAACTCCTTTTTTCCATTCCTTATGAAAGCAGTTACATACGGACATACAAATTAGGAGCTGGAATAGATTACTTGGTCCTTCGAGCCTGCTCCACCATTCAAAAAGACCATGGCTGATCTGATTGAAACCTCAAATCCACATTTCCACCTACCCCTAATAACCTTTCACCTCTTTGCTCATCAAGAATCTATCGAATAACAATATTTTAAGACTATGCTTCCCCTTTCTTTTGAGGAAGATAGTTCCAAAGACACTCTGACAGAAACATTTCTCCTCATCTCTGTTTTAGTGGGCAGCCCCTTACTTTTCAATAGTTGTCCCTAGTTCCGGATTCTCCCAAAATGGGAAATATCCTTCCAACATCCACCCTGTCAAGGACCCTCACATGCCAATCATGTTGTCTCTTACTTTTCTAACCTCCAGCGGAAGCAAGTCTAGTCTGTCCAATCTCCCTTTATAAAACAACCGGCCGATTCCAAGTCTTAGTCTGGTAAGCCTTCTCTGAACTGTTTCCAATATTTTGCATCCTTCCTTAAATAAGGAGACCAATGCGCTGTACGACACAAGTATAACCTCTCTACTTTTGTCTTCAATCCCCCCTGCAACAAATAAGAACGTTACATTAGCTTTCCTAATTACTTGCTGTATTTACATACTAGCCTTTAGCAATGTGTGCACCAGGACACCTAGATCCCTCTGCATCCTAGACCTCTGTAATCTTTCACCATTTAGCTAACAAATAAGAACATTATATTAGCTTTCCTAATTACTTGCTGCATCTGCATACGAGCCTTTAAATCGCTTATTGTCACGAGTAGGCTTCACTGAATTTACTGTGTAAAGCCCCTAGTCGCCACATTCCGGCGCCTGTTCGGGGAGGCTGGTACGGGAGCTATACCCTTTGTAGCCTCCTTATGTCCTCTTGATATATTACTTTCCAACTTATCTTTGTGTTAGAAACATATTTAGCCACCAGACTTTCAGAACCTTCATCCAAGTAATTTATCTGAATTTTAAAAAGTTGAGGTCCCAGCACTTATAACCTGTGGCACACCACTTATTGCAGCTTGCTAATCAGAAAATTACCCATTAAAGCCTACTTTCCTGTTAGCTCGTCAATGTCAATGCCAATACATTATCCTCTGCACCATGAGCTTTTAAGTACATCTACATGTTTTCCTTTATCCACAGCTCATGTTTCTTCTTCAAAGAACTCAAATAAATTAGTTAAGCCTGATTTCACTCTCATGAAACCATGTTGACACTGTCTACCTTGAATTTTGCATGGTGCCCTGCTATAATAATATATAATAATATAATAATTAACATCCTTAATAAGAGCTTCTGACATTTTGCCTAATATCAATTTTAAGCTAAATGGCCTGGAGATTCCTACTTTCTGTCTCCCTCCCTGTTTGAATGAAGGAGTTGCATGTGCTATTTTTCAGTCTAAGTGAACCTTTCTCGAATCTCGGGAAGTTTGGAAAAAGAAAACTAAAGTATCAACCATCTCATTCCTTTTAATTAAAAAAAATATTTCTATTGAATTGTACATTTGTACACTATACAGCAGGTGATTGAGGCAGTTATTATGTACAATTCACATGTTTTCTTTTCATGGCCCCCCCTCCCCCTTCCCTTTTTGTTATTCGGGCTTGATCTTAGGCCCTTGTGCCATATTTCATCATGTATTTGTTGTTGATGTCCCTATAGCTTTTTTGGGGGCCTCTCTGACCCACAGACACAGACACAGAATTTACAGTACAGAAGGAGGCCATTCGGCCCATCGAGTCTGCACCGGCCCTTGGAAAGCGCACCCCACCCAAGCCCAGACCACCCTATCCCCATAACCCAGTAACCCCACTGAACCAACACTAAGGGCAATTTTGGACACTAAGGGCAATTTAGCATGGCCAATCCACCTAACCTGCACATCTTTGGACTGTGGGAGGAAACCGGAGCACCCGGAGGAAACCCACGCACACACGGGGAGAACGTGCAGACTCCGCACAGACAGTGACCCAGCCGGGAATCGAACCTGGGACCCTGGAGCTGTGAAGCAATTGCGCTAACCGCTATGCTACCGTGCTGCCCTCTTTTCCAGTGTCTCCTCCTGATATTCCCCTGGGTTCCTCCCTTGCTGCCCCCACACCCACCCTTGTTCCTGTCTGCTTTGTGTAGTCCTGTTAGCACGTTTTGGCTTCCCCTCCCCCATTATATCAACTATTGGCCTCGAACAGGTCTTGGATCATGCTGATGAATGGCTCCCACGCTTTGTGGAAGCCCTCGGCTGATCCTCGAATGGCGTATTTGATCTTCTTCAGATGGAGAAATTCCAATAGATCTGCCAGCTGTGGTGCTGCTGATCGCCAGCCAGGCCGCCCATGCTTCTTCTCCTCTGCAGTGTTGTCTTGGGGATTCTTGGATTCTCCCACCTCATACAAACGCCATAATCATTTTATCTATTCTTTGGAAAAAGGCCTTGGGGATAAAGATCGGTATGGATCTGATCGGCATGGATCTAAACGGGAAGAGGAGCCTTGGCAGTACATTCTGCCATCTTCTTATTTTCTGTTACGAATTCCCCAAACTCATATTTTCTGTAGGACCAATGCTCATTTTGTTAATTCTCTTTTTTTTTTTAAACTCTGGAAACCGATCTACTTTTATAGTTCTAGTTTGTTTTCTCTCATACTTTGATTTATTTCCCCCCCCTCTTATCAATTTTTTAAGTGATTCTTTGTGGATTTTTATATTCTGTTCAATCTTCCGCCATCCATCTTTGCACAGTTGTATACTTTTCAAGTTTAATACTATCTTTAACTCTTTTAGTTGACCACAAATGGTGGGTCCTCCTCTTGGAATTTTTCTTTCTTGTTGGGATGTATCTCTCCTGTGTATTCTGAAATATCCCCTTAAATTACTCCCACAGAATCTCTATTAACCTATCACTTAACTTAATTTGCCAGTTCGCTATTTCTGGCTCTGCTTTCATGGCTTCATCATGGTTCTTATACTTTGAAATACTAGTCATTGACCCACTCTTTTCCCCCTCAAACTGAATGTAAAATTAAATTAGATTATGATCGCTGCTGCCTAGGGGCAGCTTCATTATGAGGCCATGATGGCCTGATAGTGAAAGCTCCCCGAGGTAGCAGTGATAATATGATTTAATTTTACGTTCAGTTTGAAGGAGAGGAGTTGGCCCAAAACTAATGTTTTATGGTGAAATATAGTCCACAATTGTCAAGTGTATTGTATTGACCTGTTCAGGAAAGCCTAGATGATGAGTATCAGCAGCCTGTTTTGAAGAAACAATCCAGCTGAACATAATGCTTTCTTCATGTCCACTCATGCGCTTTCCCCCAGGGGCTACAGTATAATGATCAGAAACCTGGCTTAATTTTGTCCACTTTGATTACTCTCTAATTAGGAACTACGATTCCAGTAGTCGTGCCCTTACTGCAGTTGCTAAATCTCTTTCATTTACCAGTGTTTCAGTTTCACACTATATGATGAAGAATTACTTCACAGGAGACCAGATTGTGCAGGTTCAACTTCTGACTACAGATAGATTGGTGAGGATGAGGTCAAGTGCATTAAACTGTTGTTCCAACCTGGTTAGGGACCAGTAATCTTTTGTTTAAAGTAGGTAAAAAATTGCAATCCCAGTTGTCCACTAGGAGAATAAAGCCACAAGCTTCCATGGTTTTTAAAGAAACAAAACAAACTTTACTAAAAATGTTAGAAAATTTCTATCCTGTACTCTAATATTCAGAATGAATGTAGTCAATATGAATTAACAAGGTAACTGAATTAACAGACAAACTGTGACTGAACACACATTGCACATTAAATTACAGATGCGATAAAGACAGATCTTACGGATTTCTCAGTAACTCACCAGACGTCAGTGACCACACTAAGAGTTACAAAATCTCATTAAAACTAAACCTCCCTCATGAGAAATTTAAGCTTCTCTGACTTTCGAAGATCTAGCCTCTGAATCTCCTGACTCGGACTGGGTCAACGATTGATCACCCCCCCATGCTTCAATCTTCCCTCCTGAGACTGCATTCCACGGGATTCACAAAGCTGCACTCCTGCTTTTAATTGCCTGTACAATTCTAGCTCTTTCGCAGACCACTAAGATCGCTAAGCTAGCACTGCCTCTGGATTTCTTTAAGCTCCAGTCTCCCAGCTGCATTAAGTTATAAGTGGCTACCATGAAATGTCTTCTGAGCCCTCGCAATCGTCTGCCAACTCAGCTGCTAGGGCTTCTCCTGAGCTAAACTAGTATCATGAACTTAATATTTGTCTCACCATCTGTTGATTCAACCACCACTATGTGTTAAAAACAGAAAATTCTGGAACAACTGATGGTTCGAGTGCAAAATGACACTTTATCATAACTGAAGTGAGGCAGAAATGCAGTGGACTTTTATGCTTTTGAATTTAGTGGGGATGGTCAGGTGGAGCAGAATAAAAGGTCAAAATACGTTGGAGGACAGAAGAGATTAAATGTCAAAAATGTAATGGAATACAAGGCAAAGGAAGTAGTAACCCCCACCCATTGTTCCCCCTCCACCCACCCCACTTGGGCCAACTGTTCCTCATTGCCCTTTGACACACTGTTCACCTTTGTTCTGCCATTCACACATTCCAGTCTCTTTATGTGACAGGAACAGCACCCTTCTTAGCCTTAATCACTCTCATTTACATTCCATTTGTCTTTCTGTCCACAACATGTTTGTCAATCTCCACCTATCGCCGGCCCTCTATCCAGCCCCACTGCTCCACGCCCCCCCCCCCCAAACAACAGTATAAATCTGTCGCTATTTCCAGTTCTCTCTAGCTTTGAGAAAGAGTCATCCCTTTCTCTCCACAGATGCTGTCAGACCTGCTGTGATTGTCCAGTATTTCCTGTTTTTGTTTGAGTCCAGCATCCACAGTAATTTGCTTTTATATTATAAAGGAAGTAGTAATGATGGTGTGGAAGACTTAAGCTTTGATCCAAAATCAATGTTACCAACAGAATAAAGGACAGCACTGTCTGAAAACAAAAGGAGCAAAATGTGTTAATGGCAGAAAAAGGGTCAGCGCTGTCTGAAAGCAAAGTGTCAGAACAAGATGCACACTGGTGGATGGGGGGGGGGGGGGGGCAGGGGGGAGGGGGAATAGAATTCAAAAAGGGGGACAAAGCTCATAGTCTAAAGTTGTTGAACTCAATGTTAAACCCAGGGGGCTGTTAAGTGCCTACCAGAAGATTAAGTGCTTGTTCTACCAGCTTCTGTTGGGCTTCATTAGAACATTATATCAGGCCGAGGACAGAAATGTGCGCATGGAAACAAGAATTGAAATGGCAAGCAACAGGAAGATCGGGGCCATGCATGCAGCCTGAGTGAAGGTGTTCTACAAAGCAGTCACCCAGTTTGCATGGAGTTTTGCCTGTGTAGAGAACATTGCATTGTGAACAGTGAATACGATAGAATAGATCGAAAGAAGTGTAAGTTATTCGCTGGTTTACCTGGAAGGAGTGTTTGGGCGTGGTAAAGGAGGGGGTGGTAAAGGAGCAGGTATCACACCTCCTGCGATTGCATGGGAAGCTGCTGTAGGAAAGGATAAGTTGTTGGCAGTGATAAAGGGAGTGTCACAACATGAATGATTCCTTGGAATGCCAGTGATGGTGGTGAGGGGAAGATGTAGGGGAGAGATCCTCAGTTGAGGGAAATGGAAAACATGTCAGAAGCACTGTTGTGGAAGTTGCATAATCAGATCAGATGCGACGGAAATGAAGAAACTGGGAGAATTGAATGGAGTCCTTGGAGGGATCATGGTATGTGGAGGTGTAGTTGAGGAAGCTGTGGAAGTCGGTGGGTTTGTAATGAATATTGGTAGATGGTCTTTCACCAGAAATGGTGACTGAGAAGGCGAGGAAGGAAAGGGGAATGTTGGAAGTGGACCATGTTAAGGTTGGAAATTGGAAGCAAAATTTTTTAATTTTTCCAATTCTGGAGGAAAGCAGGAAGCAGCACCGAAACAGTCATCGATGTATCAGAAAGAGAGTTGTGGGACGGATCGGAGTAGGACTGTGCCATGAATCTGCTTAACAGCAGCAGCAAATTAATTTAACGAAACTTAATAGGATGTAAGCTAGCCAGCGACAGGTAGAAATCTGCCTAGAGACAGCGGTAGACAGGATTCAAAACGCCCCACTGATATGCATCCCTCCAAATAACGAGATTAGAAGACCGTTTTGATAATCAGGTGTGAATAGCTTAAAGGAGAAACAGCTTATGGACGATTGGGAACACCGATGAGGTATACATATGTTACTGTATAGTCAAAGAAGTTGATAAGGGCAGATAGCCAAATACACACAAGGCATGATGAAAGAGGAACAAACGTATTATTGACCAGACTCTGAGAAGCCAGGGAGGCAGTTAACATCGAGCAGTTTCAGAAAACAGACCAGTTTCCAGCCACCAAGCCTGAAAGCCAGTTTTCTAGATGGCAGCCTGGAGATCATGTTTACATGAAACGCGCCTCTAAGTCTTAGAGCCAGGGAAGTTCAGAAAACCTTCACAATGACAGTTTTGAATATCTTGGTAAGAGGTCTCACAACACCAGGTTATAGTCCAATGGTTTCTTTGAAATCACAAGCTTTCAGAGCTCTGCTCCTTCATCAGGTGAAGTACTGGATCAGGAAATGGGATCTTGGCTGGATCTGAAAATGGTGTTTCCTAGGCATGAGTATCATCCCTGTATTGTGCAGTAATTTTGGTCTGGTTATTTAATTTGGACGTGGTTTGGGGAAGCATGGAAGTCTAAGGGAGTTCAGGTATCATAGATGTATTTTGGAACAAGAGGTTCCATGTAAACTGTGTGCGTGTTCAGTAATTCATGTCATGAATCTGCATGGAGCCAGCACTCGCCCACTTTCCATATTCCTTCCCTCCCACTCTGCATCTCCCCATCCCCACTCTTCATCTCTCCTCCCCCCACACTCCAATCTACACCCTTCCCTCCAGGAATTGAAGATTAATCTCCAGGACCCTGTTGTGTT
Organism: Scyliorhinus torazame; assembly: GCF_047496885.1. Taxonomy (NCBI): domain Eukaryota; kingdom Metazoa; phylum Chordata; class Chondrichthyes; order Carcharhiniformes; family Scyliorhinidae; genus Scyliorhinus; species Scyliorhinus torazame. The sequence goes on along the minus strand of NC_092723.1, from coordinate 132,450,902 downwards.
CCACCCTGGAAAAAAATCATCAGGAAATGTAAAAAAAAAACATAGAATGCATAATCAAAGAACAGTAGAGGTATAATTATCCAGACCCTGAGAACCCAGGAGAAGCAGTTATCATCTAGCAGTCGCAGAAAATGGACAGGCCAGTTTCCAGCCACCTAGCCTGAAGGCCAGGTTTGGAGCAAACGCGCTTCCAAAGCTTAGAGCCAAGACAGTGCAGAAAACCTTTGTAATAGCAGTTTTGAAATATCTTCGCTGGACCAGAAGAAAAAGGTTCCAAGATTTGAGTATCATCCCTGTATTGTGGTAACTATAGTTCGTTATTCAATTTGGATGTTGTTTTGGAAACAGTGCAAGTCTTAAAGAGTTACGGTATCGTAGATATATTTTGTAACAAGAGGTACATTCTATAGAAACTTTGTTTAGTAATTTAATTGCATGAGAGTAGAGTAGTCCTGTTTGTGTGTATTTGTCTTTACTGTAATAAATAGACTTTAATAATTGTTTCACAACAGTGGGCCTATTTATCCTCACTGGGGTTTCAGTTGTCTCATCACAATGAAACAAAACTATATAAACCCCACCCCCCCGAATTGATGTTCCAGGTTGGGATAACCTTGCAGATAATATCAGCGTGATTCATGACAACTGGAACCCCACAAAAAGACAGGCATAACTAGGGCTAATTCGGGGACCCATAGCCACACTTTTTATTTGGGGGAAGTGAGCCAAGTTAAAGGAAAAATTGTTTCACGAGAGTTTAAAGTCTGTCAGGTGGAGGAGAACGGGACTTCTTCGGCCCTCCATTTAAATAAGAAGCAGAGAGTTCTCAGACCATCCTGGTGGGGAGTGGAGGTGTAAAGTGATTGGACGGCCATAATGAAGATGAGGCGATTGAGACCAGGAAACTGGAAATTGCTGAAATGACATAGGGCGTCAGAGGAATCCCAAATACAGGTAGGGAAAGATTGGACAAGTGGAGAGATAATACAGTCACGGTAGGAAGAAGTACGTTTTGGCGGTGCATGAACAGGCTGAAACTATGGATCTGTCAGGATGGTCTTGTTTGTGGATTTTGCAAAGGAGTTAGAGTGGGATATGCACATTTGGGGGCCTATGAGTTTGGAGTTTGTGGAGGGATTATCTTCAGTCCTGGAAGTCCTGGAAACTATCTTGGAAGAGTGGGTTTAGTGATGATTATGACCTTCAGGGCTCAGTAGCTGGGAGGTAACACTGAGCCAGATTTGGTGGTAGCTATTGAAATTCCCTACCAGGCATCTATTCTGTAGCCTTGCTTTTTTTGGGAAAATTTTCCAAGCGGTCAACAGGTTGAAGAATTGATTAGTTGTCTGGAGTGGTGGGGATGGAATAAAATGGTATTTGGCAGCAGGTTTCTTTATCTTTGTTCAGATCACTTTTCAAGACTGTCAGGGCTGTGCCGAGCTGTCTTTATACCAGTGTTGCAACTGGTGAAATAGGACATGTCCATGCTGGCAATGGAGGAATCCGTGATCACGGCTGATCAAAATAACTGCGAGTTGGCTGTTCAACAAAATTGAGGCTCATGGAATTGGTCAATGTCAGCTTGGGTTCAAAAAGAAAACGGCTAGTTGTGGCAAATGGCTGTTTTTCTGATTGGTGGGTGGCAGACGTCAGTGCTGGGAACACTGATTTTTTGATGTACGTAAATGACATGAATATGAGAATGCAGAGCAAAAGTTCAAAATGTGCTGATGATACCAGACTTGGAGGAGTGGTGAAGAGTGAGAATGGTACAAATCAACTACAACAGGACATAGGCTAACAATGGGCAGACAGTTGTCAAAATGAGTTCATGTGTGAGTTGGTACATTTTAGCACAAGGATAGAGGCAATATGAACTTAATGGCATAGTTCTAAAGTGTATGCAGGAACAGAAGGGCCTTGTGATACACAAGCACAGATTTTTCAAGGTGGCTGGACATATTGAGAAATGTGTTCTTGGCCTTCCTAAATAGAGCTGTTGAGTACAAAAGTGGGGGAGTTATGCGGAAAATGTATCCAGCACTGGCTAGGCCACAAGTACTGGAGTATGGTGTCAGTTCTGGTCACCATGTTTTATGAAGGATGTGAGGGTCCTTGATAATGCAGAGGTGATTTACCAGAATGGTTCCAGAAATGAGTGATTTTAGCTTGAAGGTTAGGCTGGAGAAGTTGGAAATGTTCTCATTGGAGCAAAGAAGGTTGAGAGGAAATTTGATGGAGGTCCGTTACTACGCTTCACGGGTACGTTTTATGAGCATGGGGAGAAGGGCAGTCACCCTCTGGCTTAACACTTAAATGGTCAGCAGTTGCAATTGAGATCCCTAGGATATGCAATAAGGGCACAATCTTATTTCCGTCCCTCTACACGTTAATACAGCTTTTAGATTTTATTATTTCGATTTGTATAAGTCAAAACCACCTGCAGATAAATCGATTATAGCTGACTTGGATGGTCTGCACATCCCAAATCTTGAAATGGACATATATTGTAGTCATTGTTTTACAATGAGGTCACTTCGGAGGGAGTTGAGAATTAACCATATATTGGCTGGATTGGGGAGGGTGACAAGTTTTTTCTCTCTGAAGGACTTGAATAAATGTTTTTTTTTATTGTAGTTTCAGTTTTATTCTTTTGTTCTTTTTTGTGCTTGCCCAAATCGCCATTCAGATTTGAATTCAAAACTTCTAATTACTAGATCGGTATGATCCCATCGACTCACGTAATGATGTACATCTCTGATTTGATTGGAAGGCAGTAATCTAGTCCTGGGGCTCAGTTTCGTGTTCCAAACGCTCATGTTTATCAAACCTTTGATGATAATACTGCCAAGTATTTATTACTCCCTATCTAATTACTTCAAAAGTTGCTGATTTCAAAATGCTCAGGAAATTGCAATTATGTGCAATAAAGCCAATCTGTTGAAGCACACTGATACCGTCCTTACATATGAAAATGAAAATTGCTTATTGTCACAAGTAGGCTTCAAATGAAGTTGCTGTGAAAAGCACCTAGTCGCCACATTCCGGCGCCTGTTCGGGGAGGCTGGTACAGGAATTGAACCGTGCTGCTGACCTGCCTTGGTCTGCTTGCAAAGCCAGCAATTTAGCCCTGTGCTAAACCAGGCCCTGTATATTGTACTGTGCTTTGGAGACTAACTCCTCTAATCGCTTCAAAATAGAGTGAAGGTGCTTTTTCAGTTGCTGTGTTTTACTAAACGAAGGATCAAAAAATTGTACATAACAGTGTTACAAATTGTTTCAACCCCGTTGCTTGTTATAAGACGGTGGTAGGAGATGACAAATGCATTGCATCAGAGTTGGAGAGATGGATTGTTCCTCTGAATGAATCTGCCACAGCAATTATGATGCTTCCTATTTAGGATGTCAACTTACTGGTGTATAGTAAATGTTTGCTGACAAGTTCAACTGGGGGTTCACTATTCATCTACCTGAGTTGGCTTCTTCCAACTGAAGATGGTTTTTCTGCACAATGATGGGATGTACATACTTTGTGGCAGAATGCCGTAACAGATTGTTGGTTGAGTTTAAGAATGGATTAGTTAATTAAAGAATGTTTCTTCCACTTGAAATCCAGCAACTGATAATTATTCACATGCTAATGGAAGAGCACCAAAAGGGCTAACTAGCGTACATCGAATAATGCATGCTGCAGAGTGCTAAATGATGAGACTGTCATCACAAAATGTATTAGCTTGGCATTTGAGACTTGCATTATGTGATGCTAGGTTTGGGTCCCATCAAGGTTACTCAGTTCATCATCTCATTACAGCCTTGGTTCAAGCATGGACAAAGAGCTGAACTCCAGAGATGAGGTGAGAGTGTCTGCCCTTGACATCATTTGCATTTGACTGAGAGCAGCATCAAGGACCTCTGGCAAAACTGGAGTCAATGGGAATCAGGGGTAAAACTCCACTGGAGCCATATCTAGCATCTCAGTTCCAGGACATCATTGCAGGAGTTACTCAGGGCAGTGCCCTTGGCTCAACCATCTTCAACTGCATCATCAGTGACCTTCTTTCCATCTTAAGGTCAGAAGCAGGCTCACTAATGTTCAGCACCACTTGCGACTTCTCAGATATTGAAGCAGCCCATGTCTAAATACAGCAAGCCTTGGCAGTATCCAAGCTTGAGCTGAGGAGTAGCAAGTGACATTTGTGCCACACAAGTTCCAAGCAATGACCATTTCCAACAAGAGAGAATCTAACCCTCAGCCCTCGACAATAGATGGCATTACCATCGCTAAATCCCACACCATCAACACCCTGGGCGTTACCATTGACCAGAAACTGAACTGGACTAGCCCATATAATTACTATGATTTCAAGAAAAGGTCAGAGGCTAGGAATCCTGTGACAAGTAATTCACTTCCTGACACCATCTACAAGGTACAAATCAGGAGAATGATGGAATACTCTCCACTTGTCTGGATGAGTGCAGCTCCAACAACATCTTTCAAGACAAAGCAGCCTGCTTGATTGGCACCCCATCCAAAAATGTCCACTCCCTCCACCACCGAAGCAGAGTGGCAGCAGTGTGTATCATCTACATGATGAATTGCAGGAACTCACCAAGGCTTCTTAGCCAGCACCTTCCAAATCCACAATTGCTACCATCTAGAAGGACAAGGACAACAAATGCATGGGAATACACCACATGCAAGCTCCCCTCTACACCAAACATTTTCTTGACTTGGAATTATTTTGCTTTTCCCTCATTCTCACTGGATCAAAATCCTGGCACTCCCTTCCTACCAACGCTCTGGATACACCAGCACCACATCGACTGCAGTGATTCAAGAAGGCGGCTCACCACCACCTCTTCAAGGGAAATTGGGGATGTACAATAAATGCTGGCCCAGCCAGCAATGCCCACACTCCGATGAATGAAAATAACAATTGATTTTATGCCCTGCAGTACATTTAAATCAAATCAACTCAGTGCCATCAAATAGTACATATTGTACAAATTTGAGTTCAAAGATAGCACTTGCCGAAGGGTTCTGCCAAGAAACCTCTGTAATACAGTTAAATCTGTAAAATGTGTGATATGTAGAAGAAATAACGTCTAAAATAAGAGACTTTGTTTCTGGAACATACCTCTTCATTAACCTGAGGAAGGAGCTGTGCACCGAAAGCTAGTGATTCGAAACAAACCTGTTGGACTTTAACCTGGTGTTGTAAGACTTCTTACCCAAGTCAGGAGTGTAATGGAATACTCCACATGCCTGGAAATGTGCAGCTCCAACAATACTCAAGCACCTTGACACCATTCAGGAGAAAGCAGCCCGCTTGATGGCTACCCCGTCCACAAACATTCACTTCCTCCAATACTGGAATACAGTGGCAGCTATGTACACCATCTACAAGATGCACTGCAGGAATTCACCAAGGTTCTTTAGGCAGCATATTCCAAACCCATAACCATTACCATCTAGAAGGACAAGAGCAGCAGATACCTAGGAACACTACCACCTGGAAGTTCCCCTCCAAGTAGCTCACTGTCCTGCCTTGGAAATATATCGCTGTTCCTTCGCTGTTGCTGGGTCAAAATCCTGGAACTCCCCCCGTAACAGCCCCGCAGGTGTGCCTACTCCTCAGGGACTTCAGCAGTTGAAGACGGCAGCTCATCACCACCTTTTCATCAACAACTGGGGATGGGCAATAAATGTTGGTCTAGCCAAGGACATCCACATCCCATAAATGAATAAAAACAATCTGAGCCTTCCTTCGGACAGCTAGTGAAATGCCAGGGGAAAATTATATTCATTCAGAATGTTGTGAGGAGACACCTGTGAACAGATTGCTTGTGGTTCTTCTCAGTTGGGATCTGATTGAAATTAATGAATTGGGCAGGTAAGTGTCCTGATAATAGAAGAACATAACAGCAACAACTTGCATTTGCATAATGCCTCTAATGCAATAAAATATAAGTCACAACATGGGAGCATTTTCCAACCAATCTGACACTGAGCTACACGGGATATTCGGTCGTGACCTGAAGCTTAGCCACCAAGAAATAGGTTTTAAGGAAAGTCTTAAAGGAAGAGAAAGAGGTGGGAAGTTTAGGGTGGCATTTCCCAAGTCTCGGACCCATAAAGCTGAAGGCATGAACACCATTGATGCAGCAAATAAAGTCGAGGATGTGCAAGAGAGCAGAATTGGCTCATTGTGAAGATTTTGGAGGCTTGTATAGCTGGAGGATGTTACAGAAATAAGGAGTGACAACATCATGGAAGGATTTGAAAAAGATAGCGAGAATTTTAAATGTGACCATAACCAAATTCATTTTACATTTGGAAGAAGTGAAAGGAAAAGGAACAAAAGATAACACCGTTGTACTGAAATGAGCTTATTTCAGTGGGGTGGGAGGGGACCTAACCCAGATTAGTGTTATTAGTAAAAGAAACACCAATTCATATGGTGGACCAGCAATACAAAATGCTAAATTTATGATGAATAAGGTACAACGGGTAAAAACATTTGGACTAGGAGTAAAAGGCCCTATAGGTTGCATTCTTGAATAGAGATTGCAGGAAAATTGAAATTCAACGAAAGGTATGATGTATATATGGGAGCTAATAGAGATAGAAATTGAGAAATATTTCAAAAATATAGAAGGAAAATGCAAAGGAAGCTTTGCAAGTCATTAGGGAATTTGAAAAAGACAAATGCTCGACATAAAGGAAAATTGAAAATGTTTCAAAAGCCCCTTAGAAATTAATGGGGTGGGAGCACTTGAATCTTAAGGGAGTCTGTTGTAATTGAGAGTCATTGAATGACACTGAAACTTAATAAGTATTTTACCTCCGTTTTTAAATAGAGGTGAAAATTGAGTTGAATGTACACCTGAGTAGGATGTGCAAGTGTCATCGCTGAAGATAAAATGTGTAAAGGGTATACTTAAAGACAATTAAAGGAAATTGAATTTTTGGGAGAATTTAGTGACGTTGTGGAAATGAGTTCGATATGTGGATTTTCAGAATGCATTTTTTAATTTTAATTTTATAAATTTAGAGTGCCCAGTTATTTTTTTATTCCACTTAAGGGACAATTTAGTGTGGACAATCCACCTCACCTGCACATCTTTGGGTCGTGGGGGTGAAATTCACGCAGACACGGGGAGAACGTGCAAACTCCACAGAGACAGTGACCTGGGGCCGGGATCGAACCCGGATCCTCAGCGCCGTAAGCAGCAGTGCTAACCACTGCCCCACCGTGCTGTCCCCAGAATGCATTTAAAATGGTTCCACACAAGACTTTTTGTGAATTTTCAGATGCATGTTATTGTGGGGAATATAGCCACATGAATAGAGAGATCGTTAAGGTACAGAAATCAGAGTTCTAGGTTATATGTGTTCTTCTTTGAGTGTAGACTGTGGTAGGCACATATCTGCTGGTGCCGCTTGTATGGATGATTTATTTTTTTCAGTTACATAATTTGCAATGCCATCGAACTTAAGAATCATGATTGGCATGGTCGACTGAAGGAAATGCAGGAGGATATATAGAGAATGTTTAATGTATTGAGCAGATAAATGACATTAGCAGTTCAGTAATAGACATGTGATGTACATTTGATAAAAAGAACAGTCGAAGTAAATATACTCTAAGCAATGAAGCTGCTTATTGGGTGTAGAAATGGGACAAAATAGGAGTTTTAGTACAAAGATCTGTAAAGATGTAAGTGTAGTGAAAATAGCTCCAGTCAAATTAGATTATGGGTTTGATCATAGGCAGCCGAAGATAAAAGCAAAGAAGTGATAATATACAGATGTTGGTTTGTCCATGACTGGATAATGCAGGCATTTCTGGGCACCATGGAAAGGGTGTAGAACAGGCACACAAATTAAACATGAAAAATTATGGTTCTAATAAATGGCTAGAAATTCAGGCTGTTTTAAAGACTGAAATAGGGAAACTTACTTAATAATCTAATAAAAGGTTTTCAAACTCATGGAAAGTAATTGTTTCCAGGCAAATTGCTAACAAGGGGACCATGAAATCAGGATTTTCGCCAGAAGAATAAAAGTAGAAATTAGAAGATTTCTTTTACAGAGAGCATTATTAGAACATAGATTGTTTTATCTCACACAACTACCGAATAAAATGAAGAGCTTGCATTTATATAACCTCGGGGCATAAAGTGCTTTATAGCCAGTGAGGTACTTTTGAAGTGTAGTCACTGTCATAATGTAGATAGGGAGAGTCTATAAATTTAATTTTAAATGGGATTGGAAATTTGAAAAATTATGATAAAGCAAATGAGTAAGACGTAGGGAAATGGAAGTACAGTGGATATAAAAACATACGTATAAGGTAACAATTATTGCAAATATACACGACTGAACGCCATCATTAATTGCAACCTGGTCTATTATTGTCTAGGACAAAAGGTCAGGATGTAGCTGTGTCAGTTTCACTGCTTTTTTAAAAAGTTGGGGAAGGTGGTTTTGTAGTGTTTCTATAAAGTGTTCAGTATTTTATCAGCCTTTCAAAGCTGTTGAACCATTGTTTGAGATGTGGCCGATTATTTTTCTGTCATATCATATATGATTCAGTCTCAGTGCTACCAAATTACTTTCGCTCCTGGCTCCTATTCCAATTGTCCAGTATAATCTGCAATGTGAAAGTTGTCATTCGTTAATCAATATGAAGCTGATTGGTGTACACATCGCACTCAGTGACTATGAATGCAGTGGAGAATGCCTTACAGTGACACTTTGCTCATATTCTACTAGACCTAAAGCTGTTATACAAGCTTTTTTTCATGTACCATCTAACTTTGTGCTTGTTTATCTGAGAAGTGCAGTAGGGTTTCTGCACCAAGGTAACACGTAGATAGCTGCTTTTGCTTTTTAACTAATGAAGAAAAGTACCATTTACAGTTCAGTTTTATTTAACATGCTTCAGTGATATATGTTTTCAAATTAATTTTGCCATGCTGTCAGGAAGCAGAGGTAATTAAGTGATCTATGCTTATATTGTTGGATATTAGAAATAAGGTGTACATTTTTTGTAAGTTTAATTTAATATTTCTGTGTAAGGAAGTGTAAAACTCTGGGCTAGATTCTCCGATCTCTGACCCCAAAATCGCGTTCGGCGAAGGGGCAGAGAATTTCCGATGATGACGAAATCTGGGGCGACGCCGCATTCGCAATGATCCGCCCCCTAAAAAGTGGTGTATTCTAGGAGTATGCCGCATGCCGTATCCACGCCATCCTTACGTTGGCTAAGGCCCGCCCCGCGATGCTCCGTCCCTGGCCCGGCCGAGTTCCCGACCGCGTGGGTTGAGTGTGGTCTCACCCGTTGGGAACTCAGCGTGGTGGCTGCAGACTCAGTCCAGCGCCACCACAGCCGGGGAGGGCCGATCCCTGGGCAGGGGGGCATTATTTGGGGGTAGGGGGGCGGTCTGGGGTGCGTGACCCAGCTGAAGGAAGTGGGGGGGGGGGGGGGAGACTTTTTGCGGCCGGGTCCACGAGCGGCATCTGCCATGAAGCTCGCAGCGGCCACGGACTTGGAAATTCTGAAGGCTGAATTCCTGGTGCTCTAAGCTGCCTGGCTGCTACTAGCAACCCCCCCCCCCCCCCCCCCCCCCCACCCACCTTCCCAGGAGCAGAGAATCGGTGGCCGTTTTGTGCCAGTTTTCCTGGCGTAAAACACCATAGCTTTCACTATGTGTGAGGACTTAGTCTCCCAAACTGAGAATCCAGCCCCTTGTTAGATTCATGTTATGGGGGTTTATGATTTAATTTTAAACTGTGGCTGCATGTGCCAAGAGAGTTTACGACATGTAAAGTAAATAGGAGATTAGGGAAAGAATGAGCTGTTGCTTAATAATGTGATGAATGTAGGAACATTTTATATAGATTGTATTATATATATCAGTTGCAGTAATGTTATTAAATCCTGATTTAACAAACATGCAGACTTTGTGTCTGCTAAAGCTGCAATTAAGATGTCATAAATGAGAGATAATAATTAATTTCAACCATGTGCTTGTTAACAAAGAGATGCCGAATGGAACTTTATTTTGATTGCTGGAGATTCCTCGACAGTAGATAATTTGAGATATTGTGTTTAGACTTAGATAAGCAGGTCATGGGATACGAGTGTTAGCTGTAGCAATTTTTAGTCTGACTGAGACAGAATGATTTTCATGTTGTGCCTGAAAGGAGGTCTCGCTACTTTTCTGAGGAAATCTCTATACAATAGTACACCAAGTATCCCTGTGTTTGCTAACTTGATTCACAAGTGGCTTTTGATCTGTAATTGGCTTTGCTTAATTGGAAATAGAGAAGTTATAAGTTAGTGATTAAAGCGTTTCCTTTTAAGACTTATTTAACTGTCAGTTGCAAAGCCTTTTCCGGAACGTTAATATGTTTAATCCTGTGTTAATAATAAAGTTTGTTTCAATGTAAAAGATCCTTATTTGTCAGTGGCATCACTCCTGGGGCGAAGTATCCTTTCCTCACAGTTTTACAAATTGAAAAATAGTTGCGATATCATCCAGCTTCCTAACATAAATTAGGATCTGGTCTGACACCGTATCAGTAGCGAGGGGCACTTTATGATATGCACACCTTGTGGTTGTGTTTTAGCTGAATTCATAGCAGATGCAATGAGTAAGCTAGAGAGAGAATAGTTCTGCCATAAGCAGATGCAGGAGCTGCAAGACCTCCCAAAAAGCAAAGCTGAAACACAGTGAACAGCTAGTTAAGGGAACTGGAGAAGGAAGAGCAGTTTCCAGAAAGTCTGAAATTAAAGAACAGAGGAAACTGGAACTAGGTGCTTGTTTACTGAAGTTACAGACAGAGCTGAGAAGAAGTTGGCTAGTGAGAAGCCAATGATATCTGAAGTGATTCTAAGGTTTGTGATATCATAGTACAGCCTGTGAAGTTGTAGTTCACATGGAACAATTGGTGGCTGGACATCAGAGTTTGTGTAAAAGCTGAAAAGTATTCAAGAGAAAGAAATACTGAATGTAGAGTTGAAAAATCTGGAAGCAGATACTTGTGGGGAAGAGTTTCAAGAAAGCACTGTTTGAAAGAAAATTCAAAAGCAGGTCTTTTTGAGGGTGGTGTTTGGGATCATTCATGTGTCAGCTAGAGTCCAGTGAGATAAGTTGGCTAACGGTGTAAGAATCATTTGGGGGGATTGGAGGATAAATCCACAGAAGTTTGATTGGGTGGCATCAGAGTAGTGTGTCTAACCAGAGTCAGCCTGTGGGTTTGACGGGACTGTATGTTCGCTGAGAACATTATAGTATAAGATATATTTTGCAATCTGCTTTATCCTTAGAATCTGTGCATATTTGTGAAGATTAGTGGGAGTGAAAGAGTATTATAATCAAATTTTACATGTTTAATTTTTGTTGTTGTTAATAAAAGCTAATTGGTAGCCTTGTGACTCTGTTATCTATGTTTTCTGAAGAAAAAGTAAAGGTATGGTCTTTTGAGCCAGAGTTACACACTGGGATCATGCCATCTCGTAGTAACATCAACTGGGGGTCGTAATAATGCTCAGTAAAGGCATGTCATATTTATAACTTCAAAGGTGGACTGCATTCGATACAAACTTTGCTGGAACTGCCATTTCTTTTTTTTTAAAAGACACTAAAAGACTGCTAAGCTGGTTTTTGAGAATCAAGTGACTTTTGCCACTAAAATAAAAGCAAATTACTGCGGATGCTGGAATCTGAAACCAAAGAGAAAATGCTGGAAAATCTCAGCAGGTCTGGCAGCATCTGTAGAAAGAGAAAAGAGCTAACGTGTTTGAGTCCAGATGACCCGTCAAGAATGTGTATTTTGTCAATATCCTTCCTGAGCTTGGTTGGCAAAGTTGAAATTATCTTGTAATGGTTGCCATATTTTGAATTGTTTCTCTTTACTGGAGAGATGGTGTAAAAATGATACTGTGACTGGACTAGTAATCCAGAAACCCAAGATAATGCTCTGGGGATCTGGGTTCGAATTTCATCATGGCAGATGGTAGAATTTTAATTGCAGTCAATACAAATCTAGAATTAAAAGTCTAATGATGACCATCGATGGTCGTGAAATCCCACCTGGTTCACGAATGTCTTTTTGGGAAGGAAATCTGCCACCCTTACCTGATCTGGTGCAGATGTTGTTGGCTCTTAACTGTCCTCTTAAATGGTCCAGCAAATTACACAGATGTATCAAACTGCGAGAAAGTCCTAGCCCCTCAATATTTGTCCATCATCTACAAGGCACAAGTCTGCCTGGATGAGTGTAACTCCAATAACGTTGCTTGACAATACAGGAAAAAGCCGCCTCGCCTAGTTGGTTCCCCTTCCACAAACATTCACTCCCTCCACCACAGACGAGCACTGGTAGTAGTGTATACTGTCTAGAAGACGCACTGCAGGAACTCACCAAGGCTCCTCGGACAATACCTTTCAAACCCACAACCTCTACCATATAGGAGAACCAGGGCTGCAGATACCTGGGAACACCACCACCTAGCTTGGAAATATATTGCCATTCCACTGATGCGGTGTCAAAATCCTGTACCTACACCACAGTGACTGTAGTGTTTCAAGAAGGCAGCTCACCATCATCTTCTCAAGGGTAACTAGGGATGGGCAATAAATACTGTCATAGCCAGTGATTGCTATACCCCGTAAATGAATAAAAGAAACTTTCAACAATCTTCGGTCAGAAGTGTCGAGTAGATGATCCATCTTTACCTCTCTGGCATTCCCCAGCATAACAGATATCTGTCTTCAGCCAATTTGAGGCTATGGGGCCTGATAATATTCTAGTAATAGTACCGAAGGCTTGTGGCCAGAAGTTGCCGCGCCCTTTGCCGAGCTGTTGCAATACAGCTACAATACTGGCATGGACTGCAGTGGTTTTAAACTTGTTAAAACGGTTTTAAAGAATGCAGCTCACCACCACCTTCTGAAGGCTAATGGTGATGCGCAATAAATACATGCCATGAATGAATAAAGTATACCCTTCTGAATTTGTAGAAAGTTGCCCAGGTATGTGTTGCATGCAAAAAGTAGGACAAATTAAACCCGGCCAATTTCATCCTGTCAGTCGCCTCTTGATCAGCAGTCTGGGGCCTGAAAGTTCAAGCTCCCCAGCATCAGATTGGGGGTGTACCACAAAGTCTCACTGGGAAATCCCCCATTGGAGGTTCACAGGTAAGGTATGCACGGCAATTGCCCAGAAGTACAAACTTCCCTGGGAAATTGCCGTGCACTGGGAACCATGCAAAAGTACAATTTAAATCACGAACATTGGATGGTTCCGGCTAGATTACACAGAACCTAACCAGAAAAAAAATTAGAAGAATAAAAACCGCTTCTAACTTCTGGGTAACTATAGTACAAACCCAGAACCCCTGACTTCCCAGTTGTCGTCCCCAGCACCCCACTGACTCCTTTCTGACATCAGATTCCTTTTCCGAACCCCCAACCTGCAACTACCCCCACCCCCGCCAAATCCTATCCAATACACACTTAGCATCTTCCTGGGCTTTCAAGGACTGTTAAATTTCATTTGACAGTTAAAAATTACCTGGCTTATAGCAGATAGTGCTGTAGAAAAGGGGGAATTGTCCCCTTCACTTTGATTCTCCTGCACTTTGATGCTAGGTCCCGGAACACAGTGCACTGCCTGAATCTTGCCTGGCATGAGTGAGATAGGATCTTAAAAAAATGGATATAAGTAATTGGTTTTGGAGTGGTAATGTGATCCAGCACAGTGGTTAGCACTGTTGCCTCACTGTGTCCGGGACCGGGTTCAATTCCGGCATGTTTACACATTCTCCCTGTGTCTGCATGGGTATACTCCGGGAACTCTGGTTTCTTCCCACAGTCCAAAGATGTACAAGTTAGGTGGACTGGCCATGCTATTTCCCCTCAGTCTCCAAAGATGTGCAGGTTAGGTGGGGTTACGGGGATAGGGCTGGGGAGTGGGCCTGGGTAGGGTGCTCTTTCAGAGGGTCGGTGCAGACTCGCCAGGCTGAATGGCCTCCTGCATTGTACAGATTCTATCATTCTATGAGTGGTACTCCGAGGAAGTTCATGTCCAACGTAATGAAAGTGGTCGTCAATTGTGCTATCAAGAGCACTTCCTTAGCAATAACCTGCTCATTGATGCTCAGTTTGGGTAACACAAGGATCACCCAGTTCCTGACCTCATTACAGTCTTTGTTCAAACATGGACAAAAGAGTTGAGCTCCAGAGGTGAGGTGAGAGTGACCACCCTAGAATTCAAGGCTGCATTTAACCACGTATGGCATCAAGGAGCCCTTGCAAAGCCCCAGTCCAAGCAAGTCAATGGAAATTGGAGGAAAACTCCCAGCTAGTTGGAGACGCAACTAGTACAAAGGAAAATGGTTGTTGGAGGTCAATTAATTCAGTTCAGGACATCATTGCAGGAGTCCCTCAGGATAGTGTCCTAAGCTCAACCTAAGCTGCTTCATTAATGACATTCCTTCTATCATCAGGTCAGAAGTGGAGATTGCACAAATGTTCAGGAGCATTTGCAACTCCTCAGATACTCGAGCTGTCCATGTCCAAATGCAGCCAAACCTGGACAATTCCAGGCTTTTTCTGGGACGTGACCAGTAACATCCGTGCCGCACAAGTGACAGGCAATGATTATCTCCAAAAAGAAAGAATCTAACCATCGCCACACGACATCAATGGCATTACTATCGCTGAACCCCCATTATCAACATCCGGGGTTATCATTGTCCAAAAACTAGACTGGACTAGCCATACTGTGATGACAAATGCAAGTCAGATGCTAGTACTCCTTTGATGAGTAACTCCTCTCCTGGCTCACCTGCCAAAGGGTCATCTGGACTTGAAATATTAGCTCTTTTCTCTCCTTACAGATGCTGCCGGACCTGCTGAGATTTTCCAGCATTTTCTCTTTTAGTCACGGGACGTTTGGCTGTCTTTAATAGCAGACTGGCAGAGACTCAGCCAGTGTTTCTTTTCTTTTCACTCATTGTGCTCACCTCTCTCTATTCTTTAGTACGCGATTGAAAGGTGTCCTTCTGTTCCCAGACTTTGGTCAGTACCATCTTTTCTAGATATCACTAAATCAGATTACAGCCTGGAGGTCTGATGAAACAATAAGTAATGCATTTTTGGTAACCTTTTTTGTTTAATCTCTTTGTATCCTACTCATTACCAGGACTACTTGCTTTTATTTCCACATCACCTGCCCTCATCCTCAGCACTGCTGGAAATTTTATCTGTGCTTTCCTCCAGACATGACATTGCCAACAACTTTCTTGGACACGTAAATTTTATTTTTTTCCAAACCTTGACCACCTGCATCTCATTCAATTATTAAGTCCTGTTTATTCATAAATCTTTATTTGCTCCCCATGCCCTGGTGCATTGAATTGAGATCCTTGCCTTGTTTACAAATCTTTCTCTGGCTTTGTCCCAACCTATCTTTGCAGTCTGTGTAAATCTGCATTGAAATCTTTGGTCTTTTCATTCTGGCCTTGTGTACACCATCTGCTCTGCAGCTGGAGGCAGCCATAATTTCTGGAACTCACTCAATGCTCCTCCTACTTCTCGAGTTTCAAAAGTTGCTTTCAGGCTTCTTCCCTAGATATTCTTCAATGCTTGCCATCCATTTCTTTTTTGTGAAGCACTTTTGGGCACTTATCGTAAAGGCATTATATAAATACAAGTTTATTTTATTCTATTTCTCCCTCCTGATAGTTTCCCTTCCAGCTGTAATAATTTCAGACTTTCGTGTTCATGTTCTTTAGCTAATCAATTTATCTGAAGGTATCGTTCTTGGAGTGACATTAGCCCATTTAATCAGTGAACCCCCCCACAGGATTTTCTCTGTACAAACCTCCAATTTGTTAAACTTCGTCCTGCATTTGGTGATGGCTATGTAGTGGCGCTCCCTGAATCTTGGCCAAATAGTTATTCAATATATTTGAGTCGGACATTGAGTGAAAAGACTTTTGAGATTTGCAATTATACAGTGCTTTTCATGACCATCAGATGTCTCAAAACACTTCACAGCCAAAGAAGTACTTTTGAAGTGTAACTGCAGTTGCAGTAGTGTTCCAGCTCCTGAAACAGCATAAGAGTGTCAAATGTGTATATGGTGCCTATCTGTAAATCTCCGTAACAAGTGACTCATGATAACTGTGTAAAATTCTGACAGCTAGTGGGTGCTTTACTGAAGTTCTATTGTTCAAAAGTTTGCTTTCCTGAATATTGGAATTCTCTTATCTGCTGTCATTAGTGGGTTATTTCACATTTTACTCTGCACATGTGATATAGCAAAAGCTATATCACATGTGCAGAGTATTTAATAGTTTTATGAATGAACATCTCTAAAACCCACTGCACACTATCTGTGGGAGAAAATCAAGAATTTTTTATGCTGACCCCTTGCCAAGTCAGAGGTTTGTAATTCTCCAAAACCTGAACACCATCTGCAAGGCACAAGTCTGAATTGTGATGGAATATTCTCCATTTGCCGGGTTGTGTGCGGCTCCAACAATATGAAAGAAGGCCACCACCATCCTGGACAAAGCAGCCTGCTTGAATGGCTCCCCATCCGTTACCATTAACATTCAATCCCTCCACTACTGATGCACAGTGGTAGCATTGACTACTATCTGTAAGATGCCCTGCAGCAATTCACCAAGGTTCCTTCAACAGCACCTTCCAAACCTCAACCACCTCTTAAGGACAAAGACAGCAGATGCATGGGAACACCACCACCTGTAAGTTCTACACCATCTTGACTTAGAACTATATCACCATTCCTTCACCATCGCTGGGCCTAAATGCTGGAACTTCCTCCCTAACAGCACTGTGGGTGTTCTTACAACACATGGAATACAGCTGTATAAGGATGCAGTTCATTCCGAACATCTCTTGGGTAATTAGGGATAGGTAATGCTGGTCTATCCAGCGATGCCCGCATCACATGAATGAATAAAACAAAACTATGGACTTGGCTACACTTGCTGCACTATCCAGACACCTTCCCATAGTGCATTTGGGCTGAGGATGCCGGGGATTGCTTCAGGAGCCATTTAAAATGGCGTCCCGATCTCTCGCTGCACTGGGGAGTTCCAGTGAGTGGAGCTCCTCAGTGTACAAAACGGGCTATGTGCAGCCTCGGCCGTGTGTTCACACTGAGGCCCCTTATACAGTGCGAGTTGCGTTGAACAGCCATGGTTTTCTCGGCACTGCGAGCACCAGGAAACACGTGGCTACACATGCTCGCTATGGGCCTTTGTTCCCATTTGGTTGAATTGAACCCTCTGTCTGCTGAGTGAGGGAGGTTTTATGGTTTCTGATGAATATCTAGCAAACCAGCAGTGGAATGGGTGTCACGTGAGGACCAAGTTTGCTGTGCTGAATTGGAGGAGGGAAAAAAGTGGGTGTGAGGGAAAGAAAAACACGTTTTCCCATTTTGAGAAACAAACTTGGTTGCAACAAGCTTGTTTGGAACACCCAAGCTCATGAACACGCCCAGGTAAAATCAGTGGGCGGGATTCTCTGTCCTGCTGCACCAGTTACCTGGTGTGGTGCATCCCCGCCGGCAGCGGTTACTCCGTTCCGCCAGCCAACTAATAGGGTTTCCCATTGTGGGCAACCCCACGCCGTCGGGACATCCCCAAGCGTGGGTGCGCTGCTGGCGCAATGGAGAATCCCGTCAGCGGATAATCCAGCTCAATGTGTTTTCTCCAAGCTGGAAGATCACACTTTACCCACTGCTGAATCAAGTAAACTTGCTTTTCTTGTTCCCTGAACAAGGATTCCAAGCACAAATGGTCTATTAAACAAAATGGTGTCCATTTGATTCAGGCTGGTACATTTTTTTGCTTTATTCACACTGAGTTTCCAGATGATTTGATAGGGAACTGCCATCTTCTTAAACCCTGAATTGGATGTGCTTGTGTAAGATGTGGTGCTGTTTCATTAGTTGTGTTTCTAACTGTCTCTCATGTAGTTGGTGAGCCCGGATAGAAAATTGCATTTGTTGCTCTTGTTCTTGAACTTGTTCTACGATTGTATCTGTATTAATAAAGTGAGATGGAACAGAATCTATTATAAATTAACTGATGGCAACTGATTTTAAGTCCTTTTAAGTTCAGGTGAGATTGATGTTTTCAAATATTCTTATATCTCCATGCATTAATTAAAGATGGTGGGCGGGATTCAGTCAGCCCGGGGCCGGGCCGGAGAATCCCCGCGACCGGCGCGAATCGCGGAGCGGAGAATCGGCGGCATTGCCGCAGGCGTGGTTGGCGCAGCGCCGGTCGGGGGCCGCTCTATGCGGCCGGCCTGCCGATTCTCAGCCTGGGATGGGCCGAGCGGCCGTCGTGAAAAAGCAGAGTCCCGCCGGCGCCGTCCACACCTGCTCTCAGCCGGCGGGAACTCGGTGTGGAAGGGTCGGGGGGCAGTCTGTCGGGGAGGAGGAGGGGGGTCCGACCCCGGGGGGATGGGGGGGGGGCCCTCCGATGTGGCCTGGCCCGCGATCGGGGCCCACCTATCGGCAGGCCGGCCTCTCTGGCTGGGGACCTCCTTTCTTCCGCACCGGCCCCTGTAGCCCTGCGCCATGTTGCGTTGGGGCCAGCGTGTTGAAGGAAGCCACTGCTGTAGGGGCCAGAATTCCTGATCCTGAGGCGTGTTGATGCTGCCGAGAAACGCGACGGCCTTTCCGACGGCGTCAACACTTAGCCTCAGGATCACAGAATCCCGCCCGGTGTATTTTTGTTCATACATTTTATCCTCTATTTTTTTAATAACCTCCAACAATAAAATGCCATATATATTATATATTTATATATATACTTTGAATGAGACAGGTTAAAATCTGGATGCAATGCTCCAAATGTGGCATCACCATGGCTTTTATACTTTTATAAAATGATCTCTTTTGTTTTATGTTATACTTTCACAACTTAACCTACCATTTTACTTTCTTTTCCACTCGAGACCAAAGTGCTGATAGTTGTGGTGATATCTCCACACATATTCGAAGATCCCTGTCTTGTTACAATGATTCCAGTGTGTTCCCATGAAGTACACAGCCCATGTTCCTTTTCCTCAGTCTCTTGTCGTCTTCATTTTATACATATATGTTACGCTGCATGTCAAATCATTTCCTGCTTAAATCTCGGCATCCCCAAATTTTGTGAATTTCTACACCCTGGTTCCCATCACTTATCCTGTTATACTTGTGGCCGTTGTAAATTGAGACATCTGCGAACTGACTCCACTTGTTAGTTATCAAAATTATTAAATTACAACAGTTGCAATACAAACTCCTTGACTGCTACTCTTTGCTTTATTTCAACTAAAGAATATCAGCTTGACTGGGTTTGCAGCACTTGTGCCTCAAGGTTGGAACGTTTTTAAGTTTTAACCCCTGATTCATTATCAAGGCTGAAGAATATTGCAGCACCACTAAGTGCTGCTATATGGTAAGGTCCAGTCTTTTGAGCTATAAATAAAGGAACTGACCACATAGCTCGGTCAATGTTGAAAATATGACAATGTTATGTGAAAAAGATTGATAATTCTGTCATGGTGTCCCAGCCAACAACTCTGCCTCTGCCATCACCACCAAAAAATATAATTTAATTTACTGTTTGTGGGATCTTGCTAGGTGCATATCATCTGCTGCATCTGAATGCCACTCCTGTGGCTTGCTTTTATCGAATAGAATCCTAGGATGGTTACAGCACAGAAGGAGACAATTTGATCTGTTGAGCCATGTTGAGTCTCTGCAAGAACAACATATCGAGTCCCACTCATCTACCTTTCCCGCGTAACTTTGCAAATTTTTCCCTTCAGATGATTATATAGATCCCTTTTAAAAGTCACGATTCAATCAGCTCCATGATTCTTTCACACAATGCATTCCAGATTGTATCCATGAACTACTTTCTCCTCGGACTCTCTGTTTCTTGTTCCTTACAATAATGGAACAGTTGCTCTCGATCTACAGTACTTTGTCCTGATTTTGATTTTAATTCCTGATTTGAATATCAAATCTCCTTTCAACCTTCTTTTCCCTGAGGCAAAGAACCCCAGTTGTGCCATTTTTTCCATGCAGTTGAAGTCCTTCAAACCTAGATTCATGCTTGTAAATCTTTTCCGAACCCTCATTTGGCTGGCACATCCCTCCTAAGTGGAAACAGCATACGAACATACACATTAAGACCAGGAGTAGGCCAGTCTTCCTCTTGAGCCTGCTCCTCCATTTGAAAAGACCATGGCTGATCTGACTCTGGTGTCCACTGCACTTTCCTTTCTACCCACTATGTGTACTGACTGTTCACGCTGGTGGGATATTTCGGTCCCACCGATGGCGAACCCCGCCTCGGGCTTCGCGGTGACGAGTCATAGAGACATAGAATTACAGCGCAGAAGGAGGCCATTCGGCCCATCGAGTCTGCACCGGCTCTTGGAAAGAGCACCCTACCCAAGCCCACACCTCCACCCTATCCCCATAACCCAGCAACCCCACCCAACACGAAGGGCAATTTTGGACACTAAGGGCAATTTAGCGTGGCCAATCCACCTAACCTGCACATCTTTGGACTGTGGGAGGAAACCGGAGCACCCGGAGGAAACCCACGCACACACTGGGAGAACGTGCAGACTCTGCACAGACAGTGACCCAAGCCAGGAATCGAACCTGGGACCCTGGAGCTGTGAAGCAATTGTGCTAACCACAATGCTGACGAGGGGTGCATTCAACAGGGAATCCTATTGACAGTGGCAGGATCAGAAGATCCTGCTGGTGGGCCGCCTCCACTGCCGAAAAACACGTGGTGGGTTGCGCAGAAAATCCCACCCTATATCGCTTTACTCCCTTGTAGGTCAAGAATCTATTTAACGCAGTCTTAAAGATATTCCATGACTTAGCCTCTGCTTTCTCTGGTGAAGAGTGTTCCACAGACTAATGACCCTCAGACAAAGGGTATTCTCATCGCCGTCTTAAATGGGGGACCCCTTATTTTTAAACTGTGTCCCCTAGTTAAGTCCCTCCTACAAAGGGAAACATTCTCTTGACATCCACCCTGTCAAATACCTTCAGGATTATATTTGTTTTGGGTTAGCACTGCGGCCTCACAGCGCCGAAGTCCCAGGTTCGATCCCAGCCCTGGGTTACTGTCCGTGTGGAGTTTGCACGTTCTCCCCGTGTTTGCGAGGGTTTCGCCCCCACAACCCAAAAAGATGTGCGAGCTAGGTGGATTGGCCACGCTAAATTGCCCCTTAATTGGAAAAAATAAATAAATTGGGTACTCTCAATTTATTTAAAAGAAGGTTTGTATTTGTTTCAATAAGATCACCTCTCATTCTTCTAAACTGCTGGGTTTAGGCCCAACCTTCCCTCATAAGGCAGTCCATTCATCCTCTGAATCAGTTGACTCAACCTTCTCTGAACTGTTTCTTAATGCAATTATATCCTTTCTTAAATAAGGAGAACAAACAATACTCCAGATGCAGTCTCACCAACTGTAGCAAAACTTCCCTACTTTTTAATTGCAAGAAACATAAAGGCTCAACATTTACTTTTGTACTCTGTCTCTATTTATAATGCCCAGGCTCCCTTGTGGATTTTTAACCACTTTCTCAAACTGCCCTGCCACCTTCTACGATTTGTGCACATGTACCCTTGGATCGCTCTCTTCCTATACCTTCTGTTTATAATGCCACATCTTCCCTACAAAAGTATATTACGCTACACCTCTCTCCTTTGAATTTCATCTGCCAGGTGTCTACTCATTCTGCCAGCCTATCTGTGCCTCAAAGTGTATGACTCTCCTTCTGACAGTTCAGTATACTTCCAAGTTTCGTGTTATCTACAAATTTTGCAATTGTAAACCCAAGATGCAGTCATTAATACATATCAGGAAAAACAGTAGCCCTAGAATCAACCTCTGGGAACCCTAACTTCTTTCAGTCCGAAAAACAATTCTTCACCAATACTGTCTATTTCATGCCACTTTACCAATTTTGTATCTGTGCTGCAACTGTCCCTTTTATTCCATGGACTTCAACTTTGCTGATGAAGTAATTGCATGGCACTATATTAATTGTCTTTAGGAAATCAATATGCACCACATCAACAGCATTAATTTTACCAACTCATCTAAAAACTCAATCAAGTTACTTAAACATGGTTTACCTTTAACAAAGGTAATTAATTGGCTATGAAATGAACTTCTGGAACTCTGACAATTCATGAGAATTTTGGGTCGACAAATATCCTGCGCCCGTCTTCAGAGTTACATTTTCAATACTTCAATCCCTAGGGATCTGTTGCCACTTCAATAAGTTCAATGCTACCTTTAAAGAAAATGGGCTGGATTCTCCATTTTTGCGACTAAGTTTTGACGCCAGCGGAGAATCCACATACTTTCACAACAGGAAAATCGTCGCCGCACTTGCACCGATTCCGTTTCCAGTGAGGGGCTAACACCGGTGCCGCGTGAAACACCATCCGTTCCCATGAAAAACGGTGCGGGATACGCTGGATCCGTGATCGACACTCGCATGGCTGACAAGCTGCAGCCACTCATATACATGCACTCCCCACACACACACACTTATCGAAGCCAAAGAGATGGGACAGGTTGTGCTGGAGCGCTCATTCAGCTGGACCCAGAGGAATCTGGGGGGGGGGGGGGATTACCTTTAAGGCCCAGGGCACCAGGTTTAAAGCGGGCTGTCAGCCACATGGCTACCTTGCCGGCTGCAGCAATGGTGTTGTGTACCTGTCCACCCCAACCCCACAGCCCACCTCCTGGTCACTTTCCACTACTCCCCTCGGCCAGCGACACGACTGTCGGCGAAGTATGGCGGCATTGGACGCTGGCCGCACGCCCTCTCTCTTTCTTAAACAACGACAAATCAGACTACAGGAGAGAGATAAATCACTTGGTTGCATGGTGCACCGAAAACAACTTCTCTCTAAATGTTGGAAAGACCAAGGAACTGATCATCGACTTCAGGAAGCGCAGCACGACACACATCCTCGTCTGCATCAATGGCTCCCAAGTGGAGATGGTCGATAGCTTTAAGTTCCTGGGGCTCACCATCACCAACAGTCTGTCCTGGTCCACTCACATTGATTCAACAGTCAAGAAAGCCCACAACGTCTCTACTTCCTGCGGAAGCTAAAGAAATTTGGCATGTCTGCATCGACTTTAACAAGCTTCTACAGATATGCGATAGAGAGCATCCTATCCGGCTGCATAACAGCCTGGTATGGCAACTGCTCAGTCCAAGATCGCAAGAAACTGCAGACTGGGGTGAACTCAGCCGAACGCATCACACAAACTTGCCACCCCCACAATGATTCTGTATACACCTCTCGCTTCCTCAGGAAGGCAGACAGCAGGAGAGAAGGCTGTTTAGCACAGGGCTAAAGAGCTGGCTTTGAAAACAGACCAAGGCAGGCCAGCAGCACGGTTCAATTCCCGTACCAGCCTCCCCGAACAGGCGCCGGAATGTGGCGACTAGGGGCTTTTTACAGTAACTTCATTGAAGCCTACTTGTGACAATAAGCGATTTTCATTTCATTATCAGAGACCCCTCCCACCCAGGCATTGCCTTCTTCCAGACCCTTCCATCAGGCAGAAGGTACAGAAGCCTGAAAACTCGCACATCTAGACGTAGGAACAGCTTCTTCCCCACAACTACAAGACTCCTCAATGACTCCCCCTCGGACTGATCTGTTCCCTGTAAGAACACTATTCACGACGACCATTGCTCTTGCTCACGTATTTGCTTTGTTTGGCCCCTTGTTCCACACTGTAACCAATCACTATTTTGTCGCTGTACCATTTGTCAATGTACCTTGTTGATTATTCTGGTGTCTACTGTGTACGTACTGTGTACGTTCCTCGGCCACAGAAAAATACTTTTCACTGTACTTCGGTACATGTGACAATAAATCAAATCAAATCAAAAAAATCAACAGCCACCACGCCAGATTCATAATTTTTCAGAGCACATGTGGACTGCGCCATCGGGAATCCGGCCCATCGGAGATAGAGAATCACGGGTGGGCCCACTAATGATATGCAAACTGTTTAAAGTGTGTGTGGCGTGCATCGCATTGACGCCGTTTTCGAGGTGACGAAGTATCACGATTTGCCGTCAATCCGGCGCTTGCCGTGATTTTGGTATCAGAAGCTATTTTTTGCCCGATCGCATCCCCGTATTTAGGCGTCGGCTGATGGAGAATCCTGCCAAATATCTTTAAAGCACCCACATTCAACCAACTTGCCTTTTGAAACTAGTCGATAAAGAAAGGTCCAAGTGCTTTTGCCAACCTTCCATTTCTGCGACTAAGTGTTGACGCCAGCGGAGAATCCACGGACTTTCACGACAGGAAAACCTATAATTACTTAATATCTGTTCTTTTTTGATAGATCAGATTTTTTTGCACGCACACCACTCTGCGTTGATATGTCTCCTCTACTGTTAAATCTTATTTCCCCTTCTTGTTCCAGTACAGTTATTAATAAAGCATTGGTCCAAACATGATCTGCAAATTGTTTGGATAAGGTGAAGTATGATAACCTTGAAGAATTGTTGCCATTGACTCAGTGAACAGGAATACATTTTGAAGATTTACAACTCAGTGGCAGAACGAACTTACTGGTGTTAAACAGTGTTTTCGTCTTTAATTTGTGACCCCCTTCCTTCTTCCACGCGACCATTCGCCTGATGTGTGTGGGACCAGCAATTCATGGACAAGAATTACATTACTAACAATAAAAGTCAATGAGGAGATCTAGTGTTTCAATAATATTGAGTGTGGATGAAGCTCTTCAGGGAAGCTGTTTGAAGAGGTATTGTTCTTGTCCAACATTTTCAGTATTTCTAATTTGGTTTCATTGATTTGGCGTAAACGTTTCAGAAAGAAACATGTAGTACAATAAGCTCAAGTCATAAGAAAATGTGTAGTTTTATGGCTTTTATTTTGCAAGTCTAGTTTGCTCCAACTTAATTGTAATCCATTTATCATAGCGGTACTAATATGCAATGTTGTTCAAAGAACAATGGGACCCAATCCTGAATTTTCCAATGATATTCTTTTGTTCTGATATTTTTGTGAGAATGTCATATAAAATATATGCATAAATCTTTTTATTGCTTTTGCTGTACACATTATCATGTTTTAACTTAGTCATAATGCTGGAAATTTTGGATGTTGTGGCATTTTATTGTTAAGAGAATAATCCTATGCTCCTTTAATATTATTCAGTGTGAATCTTTATTGAGAATATCTCTGTGAAAGTGTATTTTTAACCTTTGTCTATCACTAAGTTACGTTAACCAATCACTATCACTTGAAATGATGAGATCTGGTGGCATCAAGATGATAGATGATAAATTGATGTTCTCATTTGGTGATAATTTTCTTAAAACAGTTAAAAGTTGTCATAAATGATTTTCTGATTGTTCACTTGGTCAGCACACCATATGATACAGTTAGGTCTTGGGTTTGTGTTATAACCTGCCTGCTTACCACTGGCTGGGGACTAATAGCAATCCCACAATCCTTTGGGAGTATGAGCTTCCCCAATGAGGGGGCGGAGAAATCATTAGCAGATTCCCTGCATAAATAAAGCTGGCCAGTGTGGAACCAGCTAGAGAGGAGTGAGCAGCAAGGGAGTTGCTGTTGTGTATATATATGTTATTGTAAATAAATGTTATTTCTTTCTATCCTTCAACTCGTGCTGCATTCTTCGTGGCCCTCACAAAAGTTTGGTCCTTGACTAATATTGAGTTAACTGATCGCAGGGTAACAGTGGGTATTGGCAGTATCCTGAGGTAACAGGTGAAAAGATTTAGCTCTGTTTGATGTCAAGTGGCTACTTGCGATATGCCTTTCTGGGACACTGTGGTGACTGTCATAGTTAAATAGCTGTCACGACCACTATCTAGGCTCATGTGAAAAAATGTCTCAAATGAAGTACCAGAAGAACTGTGCCTTCATGAATCATCACAATCTTCAGGAGAACAAGGATAAAAATGTGAAAGCAAATGACCATCATCTATCACTTGTTTTATTTTCATTTTATACAGTTTGATTCCACTTGAATAAATGAGAAATGGAAATGTATTTTTATTTCATAAATATGACAATAATATACAAGTACATAGATTTATAGAATTTTACAATGCAGAAGGAGGCCATTCGGCCCATCGAGTCTGCACCGGCTCTTGGAAAGAGCACCCTACCCAAGGTCAACACCTCCACCCTATCCCCATAACCCAGTAACCCCACCCAACATTAAGGGCAATTTTGGACACTAAGGACAATTTATCATGGCCAATCCACCTAACCTGCACATCTTTGGACTGTGGGAGGAAACCGGAGCACCCGAAGGAAACCCACGCACACACGGGGAGGATGTGCAGACTCCGCACAGACAGTGACCCAAGCCGGAATCGAACCTGGGACCCTGGAGCTGTGAAGCAATTGTGCTATCCACAAGTCTACCGTGCTGCCCCTGTCAATTGTCAATTGTAATGTGATAATTTACTTAAATACACTTACCATAAAAAGTAATGTTCTGTTTGCTATTAATACAAGCATTTTGTGCAATGCAGGCTATTTTCATTTCTCCCAAATGATTTTATTCAGTTGTGCAAAAGTCACATGGTTTCTCAGGTCATGATACAATACAGAATACATTTTAGATCGGGAAGTACTTGCAGGTACATATATTGATAGTCATATATGGTTAAATACTTCTGTATCAATAAAATAAGGCCTGCAATGCCATCTTAATGTTAATTACTTCCTGTTCCTCCTGAGCAGTACCCAGTTAACAAATTGAGAAATGAGTCCAAACTGTTACAAAAAGTCAAAAACTTTCCTTTCCTATCCTATCAAATAGCCATTAGATTTTATCCAGAACTGTTGTATCTTCTTGATTTGTTTTTATATTTTGATTTCTCTGTTCCCTAATAATTGCACAACATTTCTGGTTTTTATGGATTTAAAAAAAATTATTTTGCATCTCTCAACTTGTGATTTATTTACTTACTGGCTGTTACCACTCAAATCTACCTTTCTCAGTCTTTTTTTCGCCCTTTTTGCCTTGTAAATTTCCGTTTCTTACTACGTTTCTTTGATCCCCCAATTCTAAAAAGACAAAATTGGGTAGCACAATAGACTAGACTAATGGAATTGAAGAGGAATCTTGCCACGAATGCTCTGCTGATAATTGTAGCTAGCCTGAGTCCAGTTACCACACTAGCAGTATAAATAGAGTACAGGAGGGAAATAGAGAACCTAGTGTCATCGTACAATGCCAACAATCTCTCCCTCAATGTAAGCAAAACTAAGGAGCTGGTCACCCACTTCCGGAAGCGAATGTGTCGTACACACCCTTGTCTGCATCCATGGTGCCGAGGTGGAGATGGTTGACGGCTTCAGATTCCTACGTGTACACACCGCCAACAATCTGTCCTGGTCCACCCACGTCGATGCTACGACCAAGAAAGCACAACAGCGCTCATACTTCCTCAGGATACAAAGCAAATTCGGCATGTCCATATTGACTCTTCCAATTTTTTACAGATGCACCATAGAAAGTATCCTATCTGGCTGCATCACAGCCTGGTATGGCAACTACTCGGCCCAAAACCGTAAGATACTACAGAGAGTAGCGAACACATCCCAGTCCATCATGCGAAACCGCCTCCCATCCAATGACTCTGGGTGCGATCTTCCAGCCTCGCTGCACTAGCGCTCAAGCGAAACGAGGCCGGTAAATAGCGGGAGAGGCACAAAACTGGAACTGCACCAGCCGCCTAGTTGTTTGTGGGGGGCGGCCGAGCGCGGTCCTGGTGAATCAGCTGGCGAGCCGGCATTTGGGACGAGAAGCCCATTGAGGCCTTGTTAAATGGGCCAATTAACGTTGAATAGCGTTGCCGGCCTCACTGGACTGAACGCCGGAAGAGTTGCGACAATTTCGTGCTCACTAACACACTTAGAAATTTGTCTGGAGAATCGCACCCTCTGTCTATATCTCTTGCTGCTTCGGGAAGGTGAGCATAATCAAAGGTCCCTCCAGTCCGGGGTATTCTCTCTTCCAACCTCTTGCATCAGACAGAAGATATAAAAGTCTGAGAACACGCACAACAGATTCAAAAACAGCTTCCTCACGCATCTTCTCCACAGTGTAGCACTACACTTTGTATGCTTCACCCGATGTCTATGTATTTACATTGTGCATCTATCGTATGCCTATGATTTTCATGCATTGTACGATCTGACTGTACTGTATGCAGAACAATACTTTTCACTGTACCTCGGTACATGTGACAAATCTAAATCTAATTTATATAAAAATCCTCATATTTCAATACGACTTGCTCAACTGGTCAGTTGAATAAGAAATGAAACCATTTTAGTGTTGTGTGAATTGCTTTCTGTCTCGGGGAAATGCCTTGCAGATTTGCTTTGTATTTGCTCAATGGAATACTTGAGATTAGTGTGATGAAAAGAGAGACATGTTGCACTAATCAGGACAAATGCCAAATTTCAAATGATAATTTATTCTACAGGAGAAAAGGTGTGCTGAATGATTTGGGCAAGTTGACTCTGGCCAAGGTGTTGTCATGGAGTAAGCATTGAACAACTATAGGCCCCCCATGCTTCTGGGTAATTTAGAAAGGTACGAAGTTGAACATATTTCTTATGTTTGTAGAGAAGGAGTCCTTCCATATAACTGAAAGTTACTTCCAGCCAGCATAAATGAGCCATGTTTTGAGCTCGGTTGATTATTATAAATCGATTGTTTGTCTAGATATTTGCACAGTTAGGATTGTTGAGCAAGTACTGCCCAATCGTGGAATCTGAACGAACGTAGACATTTTGCATTGGGTTTTGCGAGCACGAGCTGTTTGAGTACATTCGGTATCCTGGTTATTGCTAACAATCGGAGGAAAATGTTGTTTGATTAATTAAACAATTGTTGGGATGTAAGCAGTCTGGACTCAACCAGCCTGCATTTGCAAATCCCAAAACAAAATGTCTACTGTTAGGATTGTTCAGGTTCTGCCCAATCACATCTGAGTCTGCTAATAGCAACACTAACTAATTTAAGATTGAGTTCATAACATGGCTCATTTACACTTGCTGGAAGTGATTTATAGCCATATGCTCGGCAAATAGAACAAATATTTTCATGTTGTGTCGTTTTTGAATTACCTGGAAGCATGGGAAGCGTATAGTTCCCTCTTGCTTTCCCCATGGAAACGCTGGCCAATTGGATTTGACTTGCCAACAAATCAGCACCCTTTTCTTCAGCTGTATAAATTGTTATGCTTGTTTGAAATTTGCATTTTTGCATTTGTCCTGATGAGTGCAAGATGAAAAGCATTTGTAACATGTCTCCCTTGTCAGCAATAATAAAGTCCTGTACTGTGATGATATGCATGTACACACTAATGTATATCGTTGTATATTTGTGCACATAGTATTGATACGACCTCCAACCAGCAGGTAGCTCAGACATCCATCATGTGGACAGAGACACCCGGCAGTTGGTAGTAGAGTGTATGAGAGGATAGTCGCCCTTAGAGTAGTTTCAGGAGAATTCAATGAATTTGTACAGTAGTTATTGTTTGTATAGTTATCGTTGCACGTTTTTGTTAATAAATAAGCTTCCTAGTTAAACAACTAGATGTTCTGTGTATCTCATTACGGCAGCCATATCACAGAACACAACATGTACTACCAAGCGACTGTCTAAATAGTAACAGTGGATAAAAAAACGTTAATTCTCCAGTACTGGCATCCTGTGTTTGATGACATATAGATTAGCTCAAGTGCAGCAACAATTACAGAGGTATATTTCAAAGCAAATTCTTTTTATTATACAATTGAGATACATTTGTATCATTAAGTCAAATCAAGACTAATATTGGCTGATAGTAAATGGGTTAATCCATCCCCAGATAAAAATATATTTTCAGGACCTTGAATGTTGCAGTCATGACTCAACTATTGATGTACGCTTTGGGGCAAATAGAGCCTTAATGATTCTACACTCCGGGTGGTCTATCATATCTAGAATCTTGATTTACAACTCTGCCTTTAGTTCTTATTTCTACATTAGTCAGCAGATGTGATCTTGTAGCTTGACACAATGTTTCTGACTTGATTGGAGTAGCTTATTGAAGAACAGTAGGAATTTAGGAAGAGGAGTAGACCATTTGGTCCCTCAAGCCTGCTCTGCCATTTAACTAGATAATGGCGGTTCCTCTACCTCGACACCATCTTCCTGCACCATCCCCATTCCCGTTGATATCATTGGTATCCAGAAATCAATCTCTGATTTGAACCTACTTGATGACTTGTGTCTTCACAGCCCTCTGGGGTAGAGAATTGCAGCAAATCACTACCCTCCTCTGATTGAAGAAATTCCTCCTCATCTCTCCTAAATGGCCTACCTCTTATTCAGAGACTGAAGTGGTTCTCGATCATTCCTGCATCCACCTTGTCGATCCCTGTTTGAGCCTCTGTGCACTTTCACAAGATTACTTCTCATTCTTCCAAAATCAAGAGAATACAGGCCCAGTTGCCTTAATCTTTCCTCATTAGACAATCCTGCCATCCCAGACATTAGTCTGGTGAACCTTGAGACTCACTCTATGGCCAGTATATCTTTCCTTTGCTAAGGAGAACAAAGCTGCACACAATACCTCAGGTGTCGATATAACTGCAACAGACATCCTTACTCCTGTACTCAATTCCTCTTGCAACAAAGGCTAATACACTATTTGCTTCCCTAATTGTTCACTACGCCCGCATGTTAGCTTTCAGTGACTTTTGAACACGAACACCCAGGTCCCTTTGGAAGTCAACAGTTTGCAACCTCTCCCCATTTACAAAATACTCTGCATTTCTGTTTTTCCTCCCAAAGTTGGTAATTTCACATTTTTCCAAGTTATATTTTATCTGCGACTTTCTTTCTCACTCACTTTGTCTGTCTGATTTGGATTCTTTGAATCCTTCTCAGAACTCACATTCCTACCAAGTTGTGACTTGTCAACTTGGAATCATTACATTTAGTTCCCACAACTAAATCATTGATAGAGATTGTGAATAATCGGGGCCCAAGTCCTGATCCTTGCGGTACCCCACTAGTCACAGCCTGCAAACCTGAGAATGAACTTTTAAAATCCCTATTCTCTGTTTTCTGTCCATTAACCAATCCTAGGTCAATGCCAGTATGTTACCCCCAAATGCATGAATGCTAATTTTGCTTGTTAACCTCCTGCATGGGACCTTAACAAAAGCCTTGTGAGAATCCAAATACACCACATCCACTGGTCCCCCCTTGTCTATCTTGCTGGACAAATTCTTTAAAAAAAACACCTAGCAGGACCGTCAAACATGATTTCCCTTTCAAAAATTCATGTTGACTCTGTCTAATCTCTCCGTGATTTTTGAACTGCTTTAATTATCACATCCATTTGAATCAATTCTAGCATTATTCCTACTACCGATGTCAGGCTAACAGGTCTGTAGTCCCTGTTTACTCTCCCCTCCTCAAATAGTGGGGTTAAATTTGCTACACTCATCTGCAGGCACCATTCCAAATTTTGTAGATTTAAAGGAAATGAGCATCAATGCATCCACTATCTCTATAGCCACCTCTTTCAACACTTTAGGATGTAGATCATCAGGCCCTGGGGATTTATCAACTTCCAGTCCCATTAATTTCTCCAGCAAATTTTTTTTAAACAAATAATTTATTTCTGTTCTGCAATCCCCTGGCTCACCAATATTTCAGGAAGACTTTTTGTATCTTCTTCCGTGAAGAGGAATTTATTCAGTTTCTTTGCCATTTCCTTACTACTCATTATCAATTGTAATGGGCCTGGATGTGCCTTTACTAATCTTTTCCTTTTCATAATTTTATGGGCCAGGGCTTAGAAACTCCAAAGTGTATTATGAAGCTCACCTGACCTATAACCTTTATGTTGAATTTGGCTAGGATGAGCACAGGAGCCTTCGCTTCAGGTGTGATTCATCAGACTTATTAGGCGTTTTTATCAAAACAAAGTTTATTATACGAATGTAGTTAACATATATAAAACACTTATCAAGAATTTGTTCTCAATTACAAACATGAAAAAACACACAGCTACAGTAATCGATGTATATAACTCTTACTGAATCCCCCTTATTGCTGTTCCAATTCAATATAAAATCCAATAAAACCAAAACCCCTTTTTAGGGCTTGGCCCAGCACACTGATCTCACTTGAATGGGACTGGTCCTTTCCTCAGGATTCTGGTCCAGCCTTCAACCAGCAGATTCAAAACAACTTCCAGAAAGCAACTCTATCTTTAAAGATACCAAAGCAGTTTGCCACACCCAATGTGCTTTCAATTCACTGGAACAGCTTTAAAATAAAAACAGAGAAAACTGGTAAACATTGCTTCTCTTTCGCAGTCCAAAGCTACAAACCGAAAATGAAATAAAAACACTAAACCCCCTCTCACCTGGCAGCCACAGCCCAGCTCCACCCACAAAGGACATCACTGAAGCCATACTACAAGCCATGTGGTCAAACAAAATCTTTCTTAAAGGGACACTCACATGACATATCTATAGAAGCTTTTACATGTCATTTTTATGTTCCTTGCTAGTTTCATACTCTTTTCTTTTCATTTATGATTTTCTTGATTCTCCTTTGCTAAAGTTTAAATTTCTACCTCCAGCTTACTGCCTTTTTTGGGCAACTTTACCTGCCTCATCCTTTGATCTAAAATAATCCCTAATTTCTCTTGTGAGCCATGATTGGCTCATTTTATCTGCTGGCTCGTTCTGCCTCAAAGACATGTAAATCATGTATGAATTCTTTAAATGCTAGCCATTGTCTATCTACCATCATGGCTTTTAATGTAGTTCCCCATTCTCCCTCAGTCAACTAGTCTCTCATACCTTTTTAGTTTCCTTTGTTTACAGACCTTCATTTTGAATTGACTACTTCACTTGCAAATTTCATGTAAAATTCCAACATATTATGGTCACTTTTCCCTCAAGGTTCATTTACGATGAGATTTTTAGTTGGCCCTTTCTCATCGCACAATATATTAGGTCTAAAATAGCCTGTTTTCAAATTGGCTCCTCAACATACCGTTCGAGAAAATCATATTTTATCCATTCCTGGAATTCGTCCTCCTCAGCTTTAGTGCTAATTATGTTTATCCAGTCTATATGGAGATTTAACTCTCTTGCCCTGATTACGGCATTCTCATGTTACATGCACCTCTAATTTCCTGATGCATTCTATGCCTTACATTACTACTACTATTTGCTGGCCTATTAGCAACTCATTGCAATTTCTTAGCTCCACCCATACTGATTCTGCTTCCTGATCTTCAGATCTACGATCCTCTCTCACTAATGTACTAATGCTATCCTATATCCTCATTCTTCCTCAATGCTGAAAACCCTTGAGACTTTCAGTTCTCAGTCTTCATCACCCTGCAGCTACATCTCTATAACGACAATTAGATCATACCTGTTTACTTCTATTTGTGCCCTCAATTCATGTGCCTTGTTGTGAATGTTTCACGCATTCAGAAAGAGTGCCTTTAATTTGCCGTATTATTTTCATAATTTCTTGCTTTAGCTGTTGGTGCACTCTTTTGTTTGTATGCTCTGTCCCTCCCTGATGCACTTTGATGATCTTTTACATTAGTGCTGTCTTGTTCTCTTACCTTCTTCTCTCTTTAGTTTATCACATCGTCCCTCATCCCCACTATTTAGTTTAAAGCCTTCTCTACTGCACTGCATATATGACTCATCAGAACACTGCTCCCAGCAGGGTTCAGATGAAGAGCATCACAACAGTATAGCTCCCACTTTATCCAATACAGATACAAGTCCCCCAGGAATCGAAACCCATTTCTGCTACACCAATCCTGCATTTGATTATCTTATCTTATCTACCCTGTGCTAATTTGCTCATGGCTGACGTTATTACTTTTGAGGTTCTGCTTTTGAATTTAGCCCCGAGCTCCTCATAAAATCTAAGCAGAACGGCCTTCCCAGTCCTACCTGTGTAATAGGGACGATGACCACGAAGGTTGCTCTCCAGCCCAGGTGTCCTGAATTCTTTTTTTTTTTGTTAATGTTTTTATTCAAGGTTTTTCAATAATTTTTACAAAACACTCCAAAAAGGAAAATAATACAAAGAAAACAGGGCAATATGCCAACAGAACAAAACAACTTAACACTCTAAACGATTAAGAATTTAACGATTAACAATTTAACACCCATCCCAAAGCAAAATGGGGCATGCGCCCCTTCCAAAAAAGAAAAAGAGATCACCCCCCCCCCCCCCCCCCCCCCCCCCGGGGTTGCTGCTGCTGACCTCCACCTAACGTTCCGCGAGAAAGTCAAGGAACGGTTGCCTCCGCCGGGAGAACCCCTGCAAGGATCCTCGCAAGGCAAACTTTATCTTCTCCAACCTAAGAAACCCCGCCATGTCGTTGACCCAAGCCTCTACGCTTGGGGGCTTTGCGTCCCTCCACATTAACAAGAGCCTTCTCCGGGCTATCAAGGAGGCAAAGGCCAGAACTCCGGCCTCTTTCGACTCCTGCACTCCCGGATCGCCCGATACCCCAAATATCGCTATCCCCCAGCTCGGTTTTACCGAGTATCCAAGACCTAGGACATAGCCTTTGCGAAGCCATTCCAAAATTCCGTAAGCGCCGGGCATGCCCAAAACATATGGGCGTGGTTTGTTGGGCTCCCCGAACACCACACACCTGTCCTCCACCCAAAAAAACTCACTCATCCTCGCCCCTGGCATATGCGCCCTGTGCACCACTTTAAACTGGATCAGGCTGAGCCTGGCGCAAGATGAGGAGGAATTGACCCTGCCCAGGGCGTCAGCCCACAGGTCCTCATCCAGCTCCTCACCCAGCTCCTCCTCCCACTTGCCCTTCAGCTCCTCCACCGAGGCTTCCTCCGCCTCCTGCAGCTCCTGGTATATCTCCGATACCTTACCCTCCCCAACCCACACTCCCGAAACCACCCTGTCCTGTATCCTTCGGGCAGGCAGCAGCGGGAATTCCCCTACCTGCTTTCTCACGAACGCCCGAACCTGCATATACCTAAAGGCATTTCCTGGAGGTAACCAAAATTTCTCCTCCAGCGCCCTCAGACTGGCAAAAGTCCCATCGATGAATAAATCCCCCATCCTTTTAATTCCCGCCCGTTGCCAGCTTAGGAAACCACCATCTATCCTACCTGGAACGAACCTCTGGTTGTCCCGTATCTGAGCCCAGACTGAGGCCTGTACCTCCCCCCTATGCTGTCTCCACTGCCCCCAAATCCTCAATGTCGCCGCCACCACCCGGCTTGTGGTATTCCACGTCGGCGGAAGCGGCAACTGTGCCGTCACCAGTGCCCCCAGGCTAGTATCTATACAGGACGCCGCCTCTAACCTTTTCCACGCCGCCCCCTCTCCCTCCATTACCCACTTCCGACGGTTCGGCAGCGCCAACCCCCCCCCGCCCCCCCAGCGACTGCACTCCAAGAACAGCCTCTTAACCCTCGGGGCCAGATTTGCCCACACAAATCCCATAATGCTCCTGTTTACCCGCTTAAAGATGAGAATGGGCAGGCACTGATAGACGAACAGGAACCTGGGGAGGACAGTCATCTTAATGGACTGCACCATACCCGCCAGGGAGTGTGGCAACATGTCCCACCTCCTGAAGTCCTCCTCCATCTGGTCCACCAGCCGTGCCAGATTGAGCTTATGCAAGACTCCCTAACTCTTAGCCACCTGGATACCCAAATACCGAAAACTCCTCTCCACCATCTTGAGTGGTAGCTCCTCCAACCTCTTTTCCTGGCCCCTCGCATGCACCACAAACAGCTCGTTCTTCCCCACGTTGAGCTTATATCCCGAGAATTCTCCAAACTCCCTAAGGGTCTGCATGACCTCCCCCATCCCCTCCACCGGATCCGCAATGTACAGCAGCAGGTCATCCGCATACAGTGAGACACGGTGCTCCTCTGAGGGCATCATAATCACATTCAGGAGCCTCCGCGCGTTCGTGTTCAGCTGCCTGCCCTTCACAAACCCCGTCTGGTGCTCATGTATCACTCGCGGGACTCAATCCCTCAATCCTAGTGGCCAAAATTTTTGCCACTGCTTGGCATCCACATTGAGGAGAGAAATCGACCTATTAGAGCCACATTGCAGCGGGTCCTTATCCCGCTTGAGGATAAGCGAGAGCAAAGCCTGCGACATCGTCGGGGGAAGGATTCCCTTTTCCTTCGCCTCATTAAAGGTCCTCAGCAACAACGGGCCCAACAGCTCCGAGAACATCCTGTAGAACTCAGCCGGGAACCCACTGGCCCCGGGGCCTTGCCCACGTGCATACTCCCCAACCCCTTAACTAGCTCCTCCATCTCGATCGGGGCCCCCAAAACCTCTACCCGCCCTTCGGAACCTCAGTTGGTACAGGAACTGCGGCATCTCTCCTCCCCCCCCCCCCCCCCCCCCCCCCGGGGTTCTGACTTGTACAACTTACCATAAAAGTCCCTAAAGACCTTGTTTATTTTAGCTGGACTCCGCACCGTGTTCCCCCCTCTATCTCTGACTCCCCCAATCTCCCTAGCCGCCTCCCTCCTCCGCAGCTGATGTGCCAACATCCGACTCGCCTTCTCCCCCTACTCATACACTGCTCCCTGTACCCTCCTCCCCTGGACCTCAGGTTTCCCCGTAGTCAGCAAGTCAAACTCCGTTTGGAGGCTCCGGCGCTCCCTCAGCAGCCCCTCTTCGGGGGATTCCGCGTATCTCCTATCCACTCTCAGTATCTCCCCCAGCAATCTCTCCCTCTCCATCCTCTCTCTCTTCTCCCTGTCAGCCCTGAGTGAAATTAGCTTCCCCCTGACCACTGTCTTCAGCGCCTCCCAGACCACACTCACCGACACCTCCCCATTATCATTGGCCTCCACATATCCTTGGATGCACCCCCGAACCCACGTACAAACCTCCTCGTCCGCCAGCAGTCCCACATCCATTAGCCACAATGGGCGCTGGCCCCCCCTCTCCTCCCCCAACTCCAGCTCCACCCAGTGCAGGGCGTGATCCGAAATCGCAATGGCCGAATACTCCGCCCCCTCCACACTCTGGATCAGTCCCCTGCTTACCACAAAAAAGCCTATTCGCGAGTAGGCCTTGTGCACATGGGAGAAGAAGGCGAACTCCCTCGCCCTTGGCCTGGCAAACCTCCACGGATCCACCCCCCCCATCTGATCCATAAACCCCCTCAGGACCTTGGCCGCTGCAGGCCTCTTACTTGACCTCGACCTAGACCGATCTAGTGCCGGATCCAGCACCGTGTTGAAGTTCCCCCCCCCCCCATTATCAGATTACCTGCCTCCATATCCGGGGACTGACTCAACATCCGCATCATGAACCCTGCATCGTCCCAGTTCGGAGCATACACATTCACCAGCACCACCCGGGCCCCCTGCAGCCTGCCACTCACCATCACATATCGACCCCCTTTATCCTCCACAATATCCACCGCCTCAAATGCCAACAGCTTACTCACCAGGATTGTGACCCCCCCTGTTTTTCGCGTCCAGCCCAGAGTGAAAAACCTGCCCCACCCATCCCTTCCTCAGCCTGGTCTGATCCGCGATCTTCAGGTGCGCCTCCTGTAATATGACTACGTCTGCCTTTAGCCGCTTTAAGTGCGCAAACACCCGGGACCACTTGACCGGCCCATTCAAGCCTCCCATGTTCCATGTGATCAGCCGGATCGGGGGACTACCCCCCCCCCCCCCCCCCCCCCCCCCCCCCCCCCCCCGCCGCCGACTAGCCATCTCCTTTTTTAGGCCAGCCACGTGCCTGCGCCTCCTGCACTCTCCAGCCCCCCAGGCGGAGGCTCCCCGCCCCCACTCTCCCTCTTACCTTCAACTCCCCCTCAGTCAGCATAGCAGCAAACCCCCCCCCCCCCAGCCAAGCAACTGCTTAACCCCCCTGCTCCCCCCATTGCACTCCCGTGAGTTAGCTGACTCCTGTTGACCCCGGCCGCTCCCGCCTCTGTCTCCGATCCCCCTATTGGATTTCCTCTCGAAGTCTCCAGCCCTCCCCCACTAAAGTGGGCTGACCCCGACCCTGTGGCGCAGCTCCTTCCACCTGCAGCCTCACCCCAATCCCCGAAGGTCCAGGGCGACAGGCCCACACAATCCCAAGAAAACGCGAGTGACAACCCCCCCCACCCCCCAAACAAGCCCACATGAGGAAAAAACATCGCCCCCCCCCCATCCCACTCCCCAGCATCTCCCATAATATGCTACAAACCATTAATTTGAGTCCAACTTCTCATTTTTGATAAAGGTCCACGCCTCATCCGGCGTATCAAAATAGTGGTGACGGTCCTGATACATGACCCACAGCCGCGCCAGCTGTAACAGCCCGAACTTCACCCCCTTTCCGTGTAGAACCACCTTGGCCCGGTTGAACCCTGCCTGCTTCTTGGCCAGCTCTGCACTCCAGTCCTGATAGATGCGGATTTCAGCATTCCCCCACCTACTGCTCCGATCCTTCTTCGCCCATCGCAGGATACACTCCCTGTCGGTGAAGCGGTGGAACCTCACCACCACGGCTCTCGGCGGCTCATTCGTCCTCGGCCTCCTCGCCAGGACCCTATGCGCCCCATCCAGCTCCAGGGGCCTCGGGAAGGCTCCCGCGCCCATCAGCGTACTCCGCCACATACGCCCCAGCATCCGACCCCTCCACGCCTCAGGGAGACCCAGAATCCGCAGGTTCTTCCTCCTCAACCCATTCTCCAGGTCCTCGAACTTCTCCTGCCATTTTCTATGCAGCGCCTCGTGCGCTTCCACTTTGACAGCCAGGTCTAGGATCTCATCCTCATTATCAGAGGCCTTCTGCTACACATCCTTTATCGCCGTCCCCTGCATCTTCTGGGTCACCACCAGCCTTTCAATCGACGCCTTCATAGGGGCCAACATCTCTGCCTTCAATTCCGCAAAGCAGCTTCTGAAAAACTCCTGCTGCTCCCGAGACCACTGGGCCCACGCTGCCTGGTCCCCGCCCGCCGCCATCTTGCTTTTTCGCGCCCGTTCTCCTCTCTTCCCTAGTGCCACTTTTTTGACCGCTCCGCTCCTGGTCCACTCCATACAGTGCTGGGAGAACCTCACTGCTTCCTTCCCACACGGGGAATCGTCGTCCAAGTGCCGCTGGAGCTCCTTAAAAGGGCTCAAAAGTCCATTCTCGGCGGGAGCTGCCGACTGTGCGACCTACCCAGACAGAGCCGCAACCGGAAGTCGGTGTCCTGAACTCTGGCATCAGACAGGCAGCACAGCCTGGGCTTTTGCTCTCGGCTACAGAGAACTAGGTCTATCCCCTTCACTATACTTTCCCCTCCTACCACTACATTCCTGTTTGCACACCCACTTGTAAGGCCTCCTGTTCAATGGTGTCATTGTCAAGTTTGCTCATCCGCTCTGCAGTCTCCATTCTCGTCCGTACAGGCT
The DNA here is from genome assembly GCF_047496885.1 of Scyliorhinus torazame. Lineage (NCBI taxonomy): Eukaryota > Metazoa > Chordata > Chondrichthyes > Carcharhiniformes > Scyliorhinidae > Scyliorhinus > Scyliorhinus torazame. The sequence continues at coordinate 132,411,286 of NC_092723.1, read as the reverse complement.
GCACGAACCTCAAACATGTTGGACAAATACAAGGGCTGAGGCTCCTCCACTTCTACTTTCTCAATCCCCTTGCCTGCCTCACTTTCAGTTAGACACTCCTGCCCCTAACTACTGGCCAAGTCAGCACACCCAATCTGAAGGGATGTGACCACCTTCTGGAATAGTGTCCAGGTAATATTCTCCCTTTCTGATGTGTCACAGTGTCTGCAGTTCAGTGACTCTAAGCTTATTTGTGAATTAAATTAATGCCACTTCTTAACATCTTAAATGTACTAATTTAAACCATAGTAATCCAATAACCGCGTCAGTTAGGAATAAAATAAATAATGGACTCACTCATTTCTTTCTTTGCTTCCGCTCGTGTTTCTAAATAATTATAAGGTAGGTTATTTAAGTTATTTAAAAGTTTACATTTTTTGAAGTTCCAGCTCTTTACAGATTGTCCTTAAGCAGTTACGCAGCAACCAATTGACTTAGAGTTTTCTTAAAGGTCACTGATTTCTTTTCTGTCTCAAATGCAACATGTGCTGCAGGTTTAAGCTGCGCTTTCCTCTCTGCTCCTTGGAACCCCACTGATCTGGCTGAGCTCTCGCCTTCCCCCCCCACTGCTTGCTGCTCTTGCTGTCTCTCACCTCTTGGACTAAGCTCGCGCCATCCCTCTCTGCTTTTTGCAGCCCCACTGCTCTGGTTGATTCTCGCCTCTCAGACCGAGTACTTTACAGTTTTATCAAGTTACCCAGTGCCATTTGCATTTACGCCCAAATCTGGCCGCCATCAGGCAGAGGTCAACGTGTCCAATCTGTTGGATGCTCATAAAACTGAAGGAAAAAGTGAGATTGGACCAATAAAGTAAGTCGGGCAGTTTATTATTTATTGCAGCTGATAGCAACATGTGGGTAACAGTTGCTGTTGCTATGGTTCTTTTAAAATCCCTGAAAACAAATGGCCAGCAACCATAGTATTTGTAGTATTTTTCTTTCTGGCTATTTTTTTCCTTCAAGTCTACAGCCTATCATAAAAAGAATGTCTACCGTGGCTAAGTGCTGAGGGCATGCCAGCATCTGAGGATTGGCATTGCAGCATGGGTCATTGGTTTAGAATAAGAAGTAATTTATTTCATATTTGAAATTGAAGAAAAAAAGGTTGTGAATTCTTCAGAATCATGCAGCTGGGATAATACCTGCAGATAAGTCAATTTACTGTCATTCGAATTTTGAAAGACACCAATATGAAATAATTAATCTTTGTTTCATGCATTATTCAAAACATGGGTAAGCACCAAGTCTGAAAAATCAATCTCTCGTCTTTTGGATGCTATTCAATGCACACTCTTAATTTGTGCCATCCAAGGATTCAATCACTTTTCACTTCATTGACAGTTAACTAATAGTGTGGGACTTAATTCATATTGGGACCTCGCTTTTTAGAGGTCTTTTATCTGACCATTCATCCTTCACATATTCTTCTTTCAAGTAAGGAGTAGATATCTCCCTAAGGAATGTTTGGAAGCCTCCCTAACCATTGCCAAAGAAAGCAATCCAAAATGAGCCTGTTTTTTTTTACTGAGCCACCTACCATGGAGAATTGGTAAGCTATCGCTGCTTGCATAAACATGGTCCCTTTATGCACTTCTTATTGTGAGCTTGTCCTTCGCGGGATACAGATTTAGCTTCCTTGTGCTATACATATGTTGGAACTAGAGCATTGAGTGCATGACTGATTCAACTCCCTGCGCAAGATCATTGGAAACTGATCTGCACCTAGGGAATCCGAGGACGATGGTATTAAATTGTCTGTTCATCAAAAGCTGGAAATGCCGAGATGGAATTTGACAGAAAAGTTTACCATGTAGTAGCTCCAGAGATCTCAGATTGGGGAGTGGAACAATTGTGGGGTGGAAATTCATATAGACCACACAGCTTAAATAGACAGTTGGCTTCAAATTAACTTACGGTCAGAAGGAAAGCTGCAATGATATCGGTCCGTGGGCAGTATTTGACAGCTTGAAACACAAACTATCTAAAAGTCACAAAGATATTTTCATATATGTGTTTGGCAGATTATTTACTGGAACCTACCAAGCTAACCTACATCATGGGCGTCCATGTTATTTGGAGAGTTAAAGTGATTTGTCGTTATATTACTGAGATGTTCTCACCGTCTGCTTAAAATTTTCTTGGGTTACTTAAAAGATATTTCCAAGCTTGGGCTGTAAAATCCAGCAGTTTCATTTGTTGGTTAAATCAGCATCAGAACATCAAAATCAATGCTACCCACTGTCATGCAGTTGTGTGCTTTGCTAATTTTTTGGTTCTGATGTATTTGGTATAATTTTTCTGAATAGCAATCTCAAGTTTTTCAAAAACAACATACTTTGAATGTCCAAAGACTTTTCTTAAATTACATTTAGTAATAAAACAGTGTTTTTTTGGGGTAATCATTGGCCCTTAATCTTCCCGTCTCTGGATCATTGGAGATCCCGATGCGCTGATCTGTGAGGGAATTGCCCAGGAACTCTGAACTTCCGATGGGCAATTCCTCTGCTCCCCAGGATCTCTCTGAAATTCAGAATTGCAGACCTGGGGCACTTGCAACTTACTTATCTGGATAGTTACCAAGGAAATATTAGACAGAAAAGTCCGAGTCTGACTCCTGGGCAATTACAGAATTGACTTCACCTGTGACAACCTGACTATCCTGCGACCGGACTACTCTCCTGATCTAACCTGAACACTCCTCTGATGACCCTGACCCAACCTGAACACTCCTCTGACATCACACCTCTCGCTTACCTACCCACTTAACCTCACCCACCTTACCTATTCACTAACATTCACCCATTCACTAACATTCAGCCATCCACTAGCATTGACCCATTCACTGGCATTGACCCATTCACTAACATTCCACCTATTCACTAACATTCCAACCACTCACTAATATTCCACCTATTCATTACCATCCATCTGTTTACTAATATTCACATTGGCCATTTAAACATACCTTTTGGTATGGTGGGGTCAAACCCTGCACTTACTCCGACGATTTAAAATAGAGTTCTTTGCTATTAAACGTGACCCACAGCCTCGCTGGGTACCATATGCCAAACTGAACTTTACTTTTAAAAAGTGCCAGTTTGGCTCAGTTAAACTCTGCCCTGTGCTTGACCAGGTTGGCTCCAATCTCTTGGTAGATAAAATTGTGTGTCCTTCTACCCACACAAATGTGTGCTCCTCACCCAGTTAAGAATCCGCCTTGTGTCCTGAAATTGTGTAGTTTCACAATTATCACCCATGGTGGTTTCTTGATTTGGTTTTTTGCCGGAGTGACCTGTGGGCCCGGTCCACTTCTGGGGGTTTGGTAAAGCTTTCTTCTCCAATCAGTTTCTCGAACATCTTCGCAACGTATTCTGTCGGCTTCCTCCCCTCTGCGCTCTCTGGTAGCCTGACAATTCTCAGGCTCTGTTGATGGAACCTGTCCTCCTGATCGTCAACTTTCACCTTGAGTGCTTTGTGGGTCATTACAAACTTTGCTTCTTCTGCTTCGAGGGAGGCAATCCGGTCGCCCTGGTTGGTGGCTGATTTCGCGAGGTCCCGCACCATCATTCCTGGGTCTCCAGTCTGCGCTCCGTTCTGTCATTGCCTCCTTTATGGGGGCCAGTGTGGTTTCTATTTCCAACCTCATGGCCGACATAAGGTCCTCTTATGTTGAGTCGCTGTGATTCTGCAACTCTATTGAGAGAAACCCCAGCAATTCCTTCTCCATCGATGAATGGGTCGGCGTTTGAGTTGATGACCCTACTGGGTCTGCCCTGTTTCGCTGCACGTGTCCTCTCGTTCTGAGGTTGGGTCTTCCTTTCCCAACTTCTGCTGTTTTTCAGGCTTTGCGGTTAGTCGGTTGGCCATTTTGGTCGATGGTGAAGTTGGGGGATTTTGTGGTGTTTTCGTGTCCGTTTGATCGGTTAAATGGGCTTAGTAAGAAGTTCCCATGAGAGTCACATTTTGTGTGAATGCTCAGCTCATGGCCGCCACTGGAAGTGGAAGGTGAACTTATAACCTTTAACAAAGATCTCCAGGTCACCATCCAAGTGGCCAGATAATAAAATGCTTTTTCATATTTAATAAAAAAACATTTTTGAAAGATATGCACCTGAATTTTCTCGCCATTCGATGGCGACAGGGTTCTCTGGTCCTGCCGGCAGCACACACACACTTGAGGGTTTCCTGTCAGCGTGACGTGGCTTCAATGAGAATTCCCATTAACAGTGGAGGGAGCAGAGAATACCGCCACCAGCGAAAGGTGTGCCCACCATCGAGAAACACAGTGGGAGGCCAGAGAATCCCGCTCATGATTTTCCGAGCAAAGCAGCAGCGGAATTTTCAAACTTGATCTTGTCCAGTAATCCCAGTTGTTTAGTGAGTTTTGGAATACCGGAAAGATGGCAATACCTGTATTATCTTATCATGTCTGTTCCCACGTGTTTCAATTGTGTCTCAGTTCGTAGCACATTCACCTCTGAATCAAACAATTGTAAGTTCACTACCCACTCCAAAAATCAAGACCGACACCCCATTGTAGTACTGAGGGAGTGCTGCACTGTTGGAGGGGCCATCTTTCAGGTGTGTATAAAAGATCCCATGGCAACAGTGCCCTGGCCAATATTTATCTTTTAGTCAACATCACATGAACCGATTATCTGGTCATTATCACATAGCTCTTTGTGGAAGCTTGTTGTGTTGCAAGTTAGCTGCTGTGTTTCTTGCATTACAGCAGTGTTGTTGTGCTTCTTTGGCCGTTAAGTCCTCTGGTCTTGAAAGGTGATATGTGAATGCAAGTCTTTATTTTGTTTGGTGGCAATGAAGAAAGTGGATGTAAAGAAGTTGAAAATTTGAGCTCTATTTACTTAAAAGGCAAGCTTCATCCTCCCAAGTCATTCGATGCAGCCAAGTATTTCTGAGTATAAATAGCAGAATTTTAAGGCTGGTAATCTGCGTTTGTGTTGCAGGCTCGTGATGGGATGAAAGGCATTTTGGATTCTTATGATAATGAGTTGGTTACCAATTATTCGCCACAGCTGAACCGAAGGGCACGTGAAGCGGAAGATATGGCTCAGGAACTACATGCCCATATTTCTGAGCTGGAGGTAAGCAACGACTGGCTCATCTGTCGCAAATTGGACAATTTGTTGCATTGAATGAGATTCCAGACATTTGGAGTTTGCTTAACAAATCGTAGTTTTTTGTGAAAAAGCTTTCATAAATATACACATGCCTTAAAATTAGATGACGATGACATTTGAATGTAAATATCTCAAACACAGAAACAAGGCTGGCAAAGCAGAGATCTGTGGAACATGTGCAGAATGTACACTAGATGATCTTTCTAACATTATTAGTCACTAATAAATCTAGTAGGAATTCAGGAGAAACTTACTTGACTGTGGTGAGAATAAGAAGCACATCCATTCACATGGAGTGGTTGAAGCGATTGAATGGATGCATTTAAAGGGAAGTTAGAAAAATACATGAAGGAAGGAAAAGAAAGGTTTGTTGATAGAGTGAGATGAAATAAGATGGTAAAGACGGATGAGTGCAGCTCCAAGAACACTCAAGAAGCTCGACAACATCCAGGACAAAGCAGCATGCTTGATTTCCTCTCCTTCCCCAGACATTCAAACCCTCCACCACCGGCGAACATTGGCAGCCTTGTGAACCATCTACAAGATGCACTGCTGTAACTCACCATGGTTCCTTAGACAGCATCTCCCAAATCCACGCCGACTACCATCTAGAAGGACAAGAGCATCTGATACCTGGAAACCCCTTCACTTGGAGGTTCCCCTCCAAGTCACTCACCATCCTGACTTGGAAATATATCACCGTTCCTTTGCTATCACTGGGACAAAATCCTGGAACTCCCTCCCTAACAGCACAGTGAGTGTACCTACCTGAAGGACTGCAGCGGTTCAAGAAGACAACTCACCACCACCTTCTGAGGGCAACTAGGGATGGGCAATAAATGCTGGCCTAACCAGCGACACCCACATCCTGTAAATTAATTTTTTTAAAGTTGGGCTGAATGGGCTATTTCTATGCTGTTAAACTCTATGCACTAAATTGTCTTATACATTTTTTTTTTAACGTGTGATAGAATCCTGATAGTCCACAAGGAAGCCATTCAGTCCATCTAGTTGTACTGACCCTCTGAAAGAGTACCCTACCTAGGCCCACTTCCCTGCCCTATTCCTGCAGCCCCATAACCTAACCTACACATCTTTGAACATTAAGGGACAATTTAGCTTTGAACTATGGGAGGGAAACTGGAGCACCCGGAGGAAACCTATGCAGGCATTGCGAGAAGATGCAAACTCCACACAGTCACCCAAGGTTGGAATTGAACCCGAGTCCCTGGCGCTGTGAGGCATCAGTGCTTGCCACCGTGCTGCCCTTAAGATATTGGGGGGGAAAATGCATAATTGTTTTCTCTGTGTGCAGGTTTGCCAAATGTTTTTCCAAGGCGATAGTGCAATTACAGATTGCAGTATTGACTTAATTGTAAATCATTTGGATTATTAAACTCATTTGTTGTGAACATTGAGTTTCTAATGGATTTTGAGTGATATAGCACTACACAGAGGGCAATCAACCATCAGAATGGATGTTCAGATGAAATAGTTGGGACCGTATCTTGTCATGGGGAGACGGTAGGGTTTTATTCCGCAATGCTTTTGTCCAAATTAATCTTGCATTTTTACACAATCCTCCATCAAATGGGTGATGGAAATTTACACATTTTTCAGGATGAGTTATAATTACTCTAATTAACATTTAAAATGATGCTTTGTTAGAAAAGTATTTTCAAGAAGGAAGAAGTGTATTCTGAATGGTTTCATAAAATACTCAATACTCCTGCAATTTCTTGTCACCTCTTGTTCTTTTTTTGTATTGCAGTCATGCTAGTTCACCCCACCACAGTTAGCAGTTCAATTCAGTTATGTTATTCCATCCTTATTGTTTTGATGCCATTCTTCAGGTGTTTAATTCTTCCAGAACTGATGGTCAAAGGCATTTTGACAGTATCTTCCAGTGATTGCATGGTTAGTGAGTACTGTCCACAAACCACTTTACCCATTCATGCTGCTACTGCCAGACAATATCCTTGTTACACCCTAGGGCTTGAAAAAAATGTCTGCAATCCGCTTTAAAGCATCATACACCAAATATTGTGCTGCTGGTACCGTTTAAAAATCGGTTAATTATTTAGCAATTCAGCAGAAATGCAACTTTGGTTTAAGTGTTCAACAAGGGTCTGATTTGTTTAAGAGTTGCGACTTCCTTCGTGGTGCTTCAGAAGTAACTTGTCATTTTAACTGGGCATTCTGTGAAAGCTAAAGTGCATTAAAGGTTATCTTTACAGTAACTTCTGAAAATATGAGATGCAATCAGTAAAAGCATTGAATAATGAACTGAGATAGTTTTTCTACTGAATGCAGAGTCAATTGATTTTTATAATAATAATCTTTATTATTGTCACAAGTAGGCTTCCATTAACACTGCAATGAAGCTACTGTGAAAACCCCCGAGGCGCCTGTTTGGGTACACTGAGGGAGAATTCAGAATGTCCAATTAAAGATATGACCATGAGAGTGTGATTTATAATGACCTTGCAATATTTTGAAACTGAGCTTGGAATGTTCTCAGTATTTTAGATGTCAGTTGTTTGCCGCATTATGTTTAATTAACATTCCATGGTGTACTCCCTTTCTCCTGTCAAATATTAGATAAACTTAGATCAAAATAGGGCAGCACGGTGGCGCAGTGAGTAAGGCACTGCTGCCTCACGGCGCCGAGGTCTCAGGTTCAATCCCGGCTCTGGGTCACTGTCCGTATGGAGTTTGCATATTCTCCCCGTGTTTGCGTGGGTTTCACCCCTACAACCCAAAGATGTGCAGGGTAGGTGGATTGGCCACGCTAAATTTCCCCTTAATTGGAAAAAATTAATTGGGTACTGTAAAAAATATTTTAAAAAATTTAGATCAAAATATTTTCGCTCAACACAGTTCTCTCATTGACTTGCACACTGCCCCTCTCTCTGTCTCTTTCTCTCTCTCCGTTTCTCCATCCTCACCCTTTCTGTCCCCCACTCTGCCCAGCCCCGTTAAAGTTTAATTATAGCATGTTGGATTTCTTAATCTCCGCATTATTGTCTATGTTGTGAGACTGTTTGCCAGGTAAAGCAATTATGCAAGTATATGCCAAATATTTGCCTTCAATTCTCTACTCTCCGTTTCAGAAGAAGAGCTACTTGCTTCATGACATTTTCCAAACCCTTTTTAAAACCTCACCAGGAGGGTGGCACGGTGGTTAGCACTGCTGCCTCACTGATGTGCCGAGGACCCAGGTTTGATCTCGGCCCCTGGTCACTGTCACTGTGGAATTTCCACATTCGCCCCTTGTCTGCATGGGTCTCGCCCCCACAACCTAAAGATGTGCAGGCAAGGTGGATTGGCCATGCTATTTTCCCCCTTAATTGGAAAAATTTAAATAAAACCTACACCAGATATTGAATCACATCACCATTTATTAGTGCAGATGATTAATCGATCAGATTGAAATTTGTCCAATAACTTGGGAATATTCCATGACATTTTGCTCTCCTGCTCCTGTGATATTTCAGGGGTATTAATAGAACATAGAACAATACAGCGCAGTACAGGCCCTTCGGCCCACGATGTTGCACCGAAACAAAAGCCATCCAACCTACACTATGCCATTATCATCCATATGTTTATCCAATAAACTTTTAAATGCCCTCAATGTTGGCGAGTTCACCACTGTAGCAGGTAGGGCATTCCACGGCCTCACTACTCTTTGCGTAAAGAACCTACCTCTGACCTCTGTCCTATATCTATTACCCCTCAGTTTAAAGTTATGTCCCCTCGTGCCAGCCATATCCATCCGCGGGAGAAGGCTCTCACTGTCCACCCTATCCAACCCCCTGATCATTTTGTATGCCTCTATTAAGTCTCCTCTTAACCTTCTTCTCTCCAACGAAAACAACCTCAAGTCCATCAGCCTTTCCTCATAAGATTTTCCCTCCATACCAGGCAACATCCTGGTAAATCTCCTCTGCACCCGCTCCAAAGCCTCCACGTCCTTCCTATAATGCGGTGACCAGAACTGTACGCAATACTCCAAATGCGGCCGTACCAGAGTTCTGTACAGCTGCAACATGACCTCCCGACTCCGGAACTCAATCCCTCTACCAATAAAGGCCAACACTCCATAGGCCTTCTTCACAACCCTATCAACCTGGGTGGCAACTTTCAGGGATCTATGTACATGGACACCTAGATCCCTCTGCTCATCCACACTTTCAAGAACTTTACCATTAGCCAAATATTCCGCATTCCTGTTATTCCTTCCAAAGTGAATCACCTCACACTTCTCTACATTAAACTCCATTTGCCACCTCTCGGCCCAGCTCTGCAGCTTATCTATATCCCTCTGTAATCTGCTACATCCTTCCACACTATCGACAACACCACCGACTTTAGTATCGTCTGCAAATTTACTCACCCACCCTTCTGCGCCTTCCTCTAGGTCATTGATAAAAATGACAAACAGCAACGGCCCCAGAACAGATCCTTGTGGTACTCCACTTGTGACTGTACTCCATTCTGAACATTTCCCATCAACCACCACCCTCTGTCTTCTTTCAGCTAGCCAATTTCTGATCCACATCTCTAAATCACCCTCAATCCCCAGCCTCCGTATTTTTTGCAATAGCCTACCGTGGGGAACCTTATCAAACGCTTTGCTGAAATCCATATACACCACATCAACTGCTCTACCCTCGTCTACCTGTTCAGTCACCTTCTCAAAGAACTCAATAAGGTTTGTGAGGCATGACCTACCCTTCACAAAGCCATGCTGACTATCCCTGATCATATTATTCCTATCTAGATGATTATAAATCTTGTCTCTTATAATCCCCTCCAAGACTTTACCCACTACAGACGTGAGGCTCACCGGCCTATAGTTGCCGGGGTTGTCTCTGCTCCCCTTTTTGAACAAAGGGACCACATTTGCTGTCCTCCAGTCCTCTGGCACTATTCCTGTAGCCAATGATGACATAAAAATCAAAGCCAAAGGTCCAGCAATCTCTTCCCTGGCCTCCCATAGAATCCTAGGATAAATCCCATCAGGTCCCGGGGACTTATCTATTTTCAGCCTGTCCAGAATTGCCAACACCTCTTCCCTACGTACCTCAATGCCATCTATTCTATTAGCCTGGGGCTCAGCATTCTCCTCCACAACATTATCTTTTTCCTGAGTGAATACTGACGAAAAATATTCATTTAGTATCTCGCCTATCTCTTCAGACTCCACACACAATTTCCCATCCCTGTCCTTGACTGGTCCTACTCTTTCCCTAGTCATTCGCTTATTCCTGACATACCTATAGAAAGCTTTTGGGTTTTCCTTGATCCTTCCTGCCAAATACTTCTCATGTCCCCTCCTTGCTCGTCTTAGCTCTCTCTTTAGATCCTTCCTCGCTACCTTGTAACTATCCATCGCCCCAACCGAAACTTCACACTTCATCTTCACATAGGCCTCCTTCTTCCTCTTAACAAGAGATTCCACTTCCTTGGTAAACCACGGTTCCCTCGCTCGACGCCTTCCTCCCTGTCTGACCGGTACATACTTATCAAGAACACGCAGTAGCTGATCCTTGAACAAGCCCCACTTATCCAGTGTGCCCAACACTTGCAGCCTACTTCTCCACCTTATCCCCCCCAAGTCACGTCTAATGGCATCATAATTGCCCTTCCCCCAGCTATAACTCTTGCCCTGCGGTGTATACTTATCCCTTTCCATCATTAACGTAAACGTCACCGAATTGTGGTCACTGTCCCCAAAGTGCTCTCCTACCTCCAAATCCAACACCTGGCCTGGTTCATTACCCAAAACCAAATCCAACGTGGCCTCGCCTCTTGTTGGCCTGTCAACATATTGTTTCAGGAAACCCTCCTGCACACACTGTACAAAAAACGACCCATCTATTGTACTCGAACTATATCTTTTCCAGTCAATATTTGGAAAGTTAAAATCTCCCATAATAACTACCCTGTTACTTTCGCTCATATCCAGAATCATCTTCGCCATCCTTTCCTCTACATCCCTAGAACTATTAGGAGGCCTATAAAAAACTCCCAACAGGGTGACCTCTCCTTTCCTGTTTCTAACTTCAGCCCATACTACCTCGGCAGAAGAGTCCCCATCTAGCATCCTCTCCGCCACCGTAATACTGCTCTTGACTAGCAGCGCCACACCTCCCCCTCTTTTGCCTCCTTCTCTGAGCTTACTAAAACACCTAAACCCCGGAACCTGCAACATCCATTCCTGTCCCTGCTCTATCCATGTCTCCGAAATGGCCACAACATCGAAGTCCCAGGTACCAACCCACGCTGCCAGTTCCCCTACCTTGTTTCGTATACTCCTGGCATTGAAGTAGACACACTTCAAACCACCTACCTGAACACTGGCCCCCTCCTGCGACGTCAAATCTGTGCTCCTGACCTCTATACTCTCATTCTCCCTTACCCTAAAACCACAATCCAGGTTCCCATGCCCCTGCTGCATTAGTTTAAACCCCCCCAAAGAGCACTAACAAATCTCCCCCCCAGGATATTTGTGCCCCTCAGGTTCAGATGTAGACCATCCTGTCTGTAGTGGTCCCACCTTCCCCAGAAAGAGCCCCAGTTATCCAAAAATCTGAATCCCTCCCGCCTGCACCATCCCTGTAGCCACGTGTTTAAATGATCTCTCTCCTTATTCCTCATCTCACTATCACGTGGCACGGGCAACAACCCAGAGATAACAACTCTGTTTGTTCTAGTTCTGAGCTTCCATCCTAGCTCCCTGAAAGCCTGCCTGACATCCTTGTCCCCTTTCCTACCTATGTCGTTGGTGCCAATGTGGACCACGACTTGGGGCTGCTCCCCCTCCCCCCTAAGGACCCGGAAAACACGATCCGAGACATCACGTACCCTTGCACCTGGGAGGCAACATACCAAACGTGAGTCTCTCACGCTCCCACAAAATCTCATATCTGTGCCCCTGACTATAGAGTCCCCAATTACTAATGCTCTGCTCCTCTCCCCCCTTCCCTTCTGAGCAACAGGGACAGACTCCGTGCCAGAGGCCCGTACCCCATGGCTTACCCCTGGTAAGTCCCCCCCCCCCACAAGTATCCAAAGCGGTATACTTGTTTCTCAGGGGTACGACCGCAGGGGATCCCTGCACTGACTGTTTTTTCCCAGTCCCTCTTACAGTTACCCACCTATCTCCAATCTTTGGTGTAACTAATTCCCTGAAGCTGCTATCTATGACCCCTTCTGCCTCCCGAATGATCCGAAGTTCTTCCAACTCCAGCTCCAGTTCCCTAACTCGGTCTTGGAGGAGCTGGAGATGGCAGCACTTCCTGCAGGTAAAATCAGCAGGGACACTAACTGCATCCCTCACCTCAAACATCCTGCAGGAGGAACATTGCACTCCCTTCCCTGCAATTCCTCTAACTTTCTACCAAGACCTGGCTAAAAAATAATAATAATATATTAAAATATGGTACTTACCTCAGACCAATGGGTTTTATTATTAGGTTAGAGGAGGAGGGCGGGTGGGAGACACTACACGTGTAGTGTCTCGGGTTTCCTCTCCACCAGAATTTATTGGGGAGGGTCTTCCCAGACGTCCGCGGGTCGACTTCCTGTTCCCGCCTAAAAAACTAATTTAAAATTTAAAAAAAAAAAAAAAAATTCTCAGCTCCTGCTGAAATTGACTATACAGCCAGCTGTTCTCACGCCGCCGAAATCGACTGGCCTGCCCCTGCAAAGACAAGTGCTTTTAAAGGTTGACTTACCTCCCAGCAACCTCCTTCCGCAATGCTCCCGCTGAAACTGACTCACCACTCACCAGCTGTTCTCCCGCCGAAATCGACTGGCCTGCCCCTGCAAAGACAAGTGCTTTTAAAGGTTGACTTACCTCCCAGCAACCTCCTTCCGCAATGCTCCCGCTGAAACTGACTCACCACTCACCAGCTGTTCTCCCGCCGAAATCGACTGGCCTGCCCCTGCAAAGACAAGTGCTTTTAAAGGTTGACTTACCTCCCAGCAACCTCCTTCCGCAATGCTCCCGCTGAAACTGACTCACCACTCACCAGCTGTTCTCCCGCCGAAATCGACTGGCCTGCCCCTGCAAAGACAAGTGCTTTTAAAGGTTGACTTACCTCCCAGCAACCTCCTTCCGCAATGCTCCCGCTGAAACTGACTCACCACTCACCAGCTGTTCTCCCGCCGAAATCGACTGGCCTGCCCCTGCAAAGACAAGTGCTTTTAAAGGTTGACTTACCTCCCAGCAACCTCCTTCCGCAATGCTCCCGCTGAAACTGACTCACCACTCACCAGCTGTTCTCCCGCCGAAATGGACTGGCCTGCCCCTGCAAAGACAAGTGCTTTTAAAGGTTGACTTACCTCCCAGCAACCTCCTTCCGCAATGCTCCCGCTGAAACTGACTCACCACTCACCAGCTGTTCTCCCGCCGAAATCGACTGGCCTGCCCCTGCAAAGACAAGTGCTTTTAAAGGTTGACTTACCTCCCAGCAACCTCCTTCCGCAATGCTCCCGCTGAAACTGACTCACCACTCACCAGCTGTTCTCCCGCCGAAATCGACTCTAATTTATAAGAACTAGGAGCAGGAGTTATCAGTTCATCTCCTTGAGCTTGCTCTGCCATTCAATACGATCATGGCTGATCCCCTTTCAGCCTCAACTCCACTTTCCTGCCCGTTCTCCATAACCCTTCAACTCATTACAAATTAAAAATCTGTCTATCTCCTCCTTAAATTTACTCAAAGTACCCGCACTCACCACACTCTGGGGTAGTGAATTCCACAGATTCACGACCCTTTGAGGGAAGGAATTTATCCTCATCTGTGTTTTAAGTCCATACCCTTTGTTCTGAAACTGTGACCTCTTGTTCTAGATTGCCCCACAAGAGGAAATATCCCCTCTACGTCTACTTTGTCAATACCTTTCTCATTTTTTATATCTCAATTGGATCTCTTCCCGTTTTTCTAAACTCGAGAGAGTATAGGCCTAAACAGCTCAGCCTCTCTTCATATGGTTAGCACTGTTGCTTCTCAGTGCCAGGGACCCGGGTTCCATTCCCGGCTTGTATTACTGTCTGTGCGGAGTCTGCACATTCTCCCCGTGTCTGTGTGGGTTTCCTCCGGGTGCTCCGGTTTCCTCCCACAAGTGCAGAGTAACCGGAATCTCTGCAGAGTCCAGGTCAGGGACAACAGGAGGGCGTGGCACTGGCGGAGGATCACTTAGCGAGCGCGGAACGAGACGAAGGGCACGCCGATTATGGCGCAGAATGGAACCATCTGGTAGACAAACCAGGAACGAGCGGGGAGCCACCTGCCGAAGAACCACAGCAGTTGTGGATCAGCCACTGTCATGATATTTAGATCAGCATATCATGGTGCAATCAAACACACACTGATGGACATTCAGTAGGACCAACCAACACACACACACCATTGCAGCCAATCACCAGTGAGAGCGCACACACTATAAAAACAGGGGACACTACAGTTCCTGCTCATTCCAGCACCAGCCAGCTCAGAGCACCAAGCTCAGAGCCTGCACTCAGACATTCACCATGTGCTGAGTGCCTCACCCAGATAGTAATAGGACAGGGTCCACAGATTAGCTGGTAATGCACGTACCCAAGTTAGCAGTGTGCTGTTATAATTAAGCAGCTAATAAAATTGAGTTACACTATCTCCAGCCGTGTTTGATCGTTTGTGCATCAGAACACCCAACACGACATGATACCAGAAGTGGACGCAAGCCAGCACCTGTGAGACCTACCTACAATGTATCAGCAGATTGCGCAGATTGAAAAGGAGTGCCGAGGCCTGTTAACTGGCGTTGACAAGTTCCATGACTATGTGTATGGCCCTCCCCAGTTCACCGTGGAGACTGACCATCACCCGCTGGTTGGCATCGTTCAAAAGGACCTCAACGATATGACCCCTCGCCTCCAGCGCATTCTGCTCAAACGCCGGAGGTACGACTTTCAACTTGTTTACACCCCGGGTAAGGACCTCATCATAGCAGACGCTCTGTCCAGGGCAGTCAACACACCGTCCGACACTGAGGGGTTTGTTTGCCAAGTCGACGCACATGTAGCCTTCAATTCTGCCAATCTGCCGGCCCCTGATGCATGCCTGGCCCACATTCAACGTGAGACTGCGGCCGACCCCCTTCTGCAACGTGTGATGCGCCACATGACGGACGGGTGGTTCAAGGGACAATGCCCACAGTTTTACAACGTTCGGGACGACTTGGCAGTCGTTGATGGTGTCCTCCTGAAGCTGGACCACATCGTGATCCCACACAGCATGCACCGGCTTGTTTTAGAACAACTGCACGAAGGCCATCTCGGCGTTGAGAAGTGCCGGCGGAGGGCCCGAGAGGCTGTGTACTGGCCGGGAATAAGTGAGGACATTGCTAACACTGTGTTCAATTGCCCCATCTGTCAGCGGTTTCAGCCGGCACAACCCCGTGAGACCCTTCAGCCCCATGAGTTGGTCACGTCCCCCTGGTTGAAGGTGGGCGTGGACCTGTTCCATGTACTCGGTAGGGACTACATCATCACTATTGACTACCTTTCCAGCTATCCAGAGTCATACGCCTGCACAACACCACGTCACCGGCTGTCATCCGGGCCTGCAAAGAGACCTTTGCTCGCCATGGCATTCCGCTCACCGTGATGTCAGACAATGGCCCCTGCTTTGCGAGTCAGGAATGGTCTTCCTTTGCCAGCTCATACAACTTCACACACGTGACGTCCAGTCCTCTGCATCCTCAGTCGAATGGCAAAGCAGAAAAGGGCGTCCATATCGTTAAAAGGCTCCTCTGCAAGGCTGCTGATGCAGGATCTGACTTCTGCGTCGCCTTGCTGGCCGATTACTCGGCCCCACTGTCCACGGGCATATCGCCGGCCCAGCTGCTTATGTGTCGCACCCTCAGGAACACTGTGCCATCCATTCACGTCCCAGACCTCGACCATGCTCCGGTACTTCGGCGGATGCAGCAACAGCGTGAGCAACAAAAGGCGACACATGATGCTCGGGCGACTGATCTTCCTGCCCTGGCGCCTGGAGATAATGTCCGCATATACCTTCCGGAGGGCGACTGGTTGACAACCGACAGATAGCTCCCCGCTCGTTCCTGGTTCGTCTGCCTGATGGCTCTATTCGTCGCTGCAATTGGCGTGCCCTTCGCCTGGTTCCACGCTTGCTACGTGATCCTGCACCTGTGCCACACCCTCCTGTTGTCCCTGCAATGGACTTTGTTGACCTTCCGGACACCCTGTATCCTCCTCACTCGACCTTGGCCCGGCCCGTTCCTCATCCGGTGGATCCTGACCCACCCTTGAGGCGGTCAACCCAAATTCGTCGCCCACCTGAGAGACTTAATTTATGAACCTTTTCATATTGGACTCACTGACTTGTTCTGACATACTGTTTCAGACTTTTTGCCATATGGTTTAAGATTTTGTTCTTGTTTGTTAATGACATTGGTTTCGTTCTTGGAGTAACATAGTTTCCGCACCTGGCACCTTCCTGTGTATATAGTCACATGTACATATTGTTGTAAATATTGCACACACATGATTAGAGGCACTCACCACACTTCTTTATTTATTATCGTGTAGGCACACATTCTTTGCAAAAAAGGGGGATGTCATGATATTTAGATCAGCATTTCAATCACCAGTGAGGGCACACGCACTATAAAAACAGGGGACGCTACCGCTCATTCCAGCAGCAGCCAGCTCAGAGTACCGAGCTCAGAGCCTGCCACTCAAACATTCACCATGTGCTGAGTGCCTCACCCAGATAGTAATAGGACAGGGTCCACAGATTAGCTGGTAATGCACGTACCAAAGTTAGCTGTGTGCTGTTAAAGTTAAGTAGCTAATAAAATTGAGTTACACCATCTCCAGCCGTGTTGGATCGTTTGTGCATCAGAACCCAACATGACATGCTTGTTAGGAGAATTGGACATTCTGAATTCTCCTTCTGTGTACCCGAATAGGTGCCGGAGTGATGGTACTAATGTCCTCCACCTTGAAAACTGAGGCAAAATATTAATTTAGTGTCTGCCATTTCTGTGTTCCCCACTATCAACACCCTGGTTTCATCCTCCAAGTGACAAACATTCACTTTGGCTACTCTCTTCCCTTTTGTATACTTATCAAAGCTTTTGCTATTTTCTTATACTTTACGCTCGTTTTCTTTCATTATTTGGGTGGCAGGAGGCCACTGCTAGAGATTCGTGGCAGTGGGCTCAGTAGTCAGGTAAATGGATCGGAGAGCAATGAGCTACAATTCCAGGGGTGGGAGAGTTCCTACCCCTCCTCGTCCATAAGGAAACCTGAAACAGAAATATTAATTTAACTTAGTACTGGTCGTCTTCTGACTCTTATCTCTGAAGGATTGGGAAGCCATCGCTATTTCCCCTGCTCAAGGTTGTGGTTAAAATAAAAGATTGAGCCTTGAAAACAGCATTACATTCCGATCTGCATATTTGAAGGAGACTCTGCTGACCTGGGACAGGTGCCCTTGCCATCTTCAATTTTAAATGTAAGTGGTCAAAGACTATATATGGCCCATGCTCCATTGTAAATGTCTGGCTCTCCAGGTTTCCATCAGGAAGGGGAAATCAAAAGCAGAATGAGTGCAAGACTCCTTCCTCCTGCTTTGTTCTGTAATCAGACTCAAATCCTGAATTTGAAATTGTCCTAATTTCAATGCTCGTTTGAATCAAGATTATTTTATGCGTACTGTAAAGGTAGAGTGTAATCTCCACTACCTCCAAAGGAAAATAGCAGCAGATGCCTTGGAACACCACCAACCTTCAAGCTCCCCTCCAGTCTCACAGAATCCTGACTTGAATGTACCATTGGTCCTGGGTTAAATTCCTAGAAGTCCCTTCCTAAACGGCTCTGTGGATTTCCTTACATCAGATGGACTGCAGTGGTTCAGGAGGACACCTCATCTCAATGGAAATTTAGGGACAAGCAGCGGATTTTTACTGCTTGGCCTGATGGCCATGGTGACAGCATTAGTTTACAGTTTTTCAAGTTGAAAAACTCACTTAACAGGACCACATGAAAGTCATTGACTCTTCCACTCACTGAAGATCTATGTTCTCTGGAGAACTTTCACCTGAACAACTTGAAGGCAAGGGATGAACTTCATGTCCAGATCTGTGGGGGACCGCTCATGCATGACCCAGTGGAAAAATACCATGGCATCGTTCTTGACTGTATATTGACTTACCAGCAACACCTCCACAGCAACGGAGCTAAGGCCAAGACGAGACCGAATTGCATATGGAAGCTAACAAGTACCGCCTAAGGCAGCAGAGCCAACTCACAACACATTGCTTTACCTGCCCTGTTCTACCCAACAGCAGAGTACTGCTGCTTTAACCTGGCTCAGGAGCCATCACACAAATGTGGTAGCTTTCCACTTTTGGGACGCCAATATTCCTGGAATGTCGAGACCAACACAGCTTGATTGGCTTTCTGTGCCAGCACACATTGCAGCTCCCAATATCCACAGGAAAGACACCCTTCTCAAAAAACACCCCGAGACGATAGCTGAAAAAGCACTCCCATTATCAAAGAACCAAAAAAAAACACCCAGGCTCTCATCTGAATTCCCACAGCCCCTACTGGAAACACACTTCACATCCTAGAAACTGAGGACAACCCCACCTCTTGGTAGCGCACTTCCAGGTTGACTGCAATCATCACTAACTGCAACCTGGTAATAGACCCAAGTGGTGGAGGCCTGGTTTTAACCTTCCACAGAAATTCTGGAGAACCTTGCACTGCTTGATGATGGCCCACTGAATATGTGGCCACTTGTTGTACAAGTTAAATATGAGGAACAGCACAAAGTCTGACTCTGGTCATCCAGGCCAGAGCATCACGCAACATGAACTTCTGCCCTGAGAGATCCGTTCATGTAGGCATCAGCTGAAGCAGTTAAAGGGATTTTGACCTTTACCTGTAGCTGCTTTTCCGGCCATATCAAAAGAAAAGGCGACGGGCAACAAGTCTGTTCAAATTCCATGAACGAGTAAAAGAAGAAAACACAGATTGCAGTGGTTCGAGTAGGCACTCAACACTACCTCAGGGCAATGATGGATGGTCACTAAACTCTTGACTTGCCAGAAATGTGTACATCGCAAGAATAAATATTTTACCTTTAGAATAGAGCTGGGTAGGCTGAATGCTTTCACATTTTCTAATGTGAGAGTGTGTATCATTTATTCTTTCCCATGTCTCCAGTTTTTTTATTCACAGAACTCACTGTGCTCTGTGTCTCTTGAGACTAAGAGACCAGGTTTCTTGCATCCAGACTATCAAGATGATTGTCAACTTGTCACTTAGAGGTATTCAATGGTGGACTGATAACAGCTTTGTGTCTGCTTATCCCTCCGTTCACTTAGAGCTTCTTCACTGCAGCACAGTTGGATTGGTAGCTGGCAAAGTTGAGGAGAGGAAACTGAATCATACCTGGAAGTAGTTATCCCAATATGCTGTGCCATCTTGTCCCTGCATTCTTGTACTGTGCTGATTCTACAATATTCTGATGAAAGGTCTTGGCCAGAAATGTTACCTACTTTACTTTTTTCCACAGATTCAGTTTGACATGAGTGTTTCCAGCATTTTTTCCTTTTTTGGCAGTGCAAGGTATTGCACTGACAATATTGTGAAAAGTATGGTTAATTGAGACTGAGAGAGCAGAGTGACAAACAGGTCTATCATTTGAACTTGTGCGTTCCGAAGTATGAAAGGAGGATGATCAATATTATGTTATATCTACTTCAAAATACTGTGCATGAAGTATGGTTCGGGGTCAGAAATTATTTCTACAACTGGAGGCTGAACATATGGCATTTAATGTGTCAACTTTGTCAAACTTGCAATTAAGTAATTTCTAAAGTGTGGAAGGAGGCCATTTGGCTCATCGTGTCTGCACCGACTCTCTGAAAGAACACCCTACCTAGGCCCACGCCCCGTAACCCTACCTAACCTGCACATCTTTGGACTGTGGGAGGAAACCCACGCAGGGACGAGAAAATGCAAACTCCACGCAGTCACCCAAGGCTGGAATTGAAACCGGGTCCATGGTACTGTGAAGCAGCTGTGCTAACCATTGCGCCACCATGCCACCCACATTTGAGTGCACATATGGCACCATCAAGACATAAATTAGTTCAGCATAAATGTGGTGTAATTTTCATATTCAACCTCATCAGCCAAAGGTGATTGAATCCCAGCATAAGCTGAAAGAGGATGGACTATGTTGACAGTGATCCCGATACTAAAATTTGTTGCATTTCTACTTTCTAAGTGAGATTCATCACTCCTTCAAAAAAAACAAATTTCATATTTGTTTGGGATCTGTTTATTTTTGTTGAATTTGATCATTTTCTCCATTGCATTCCTGAAGATGGCGCTGTCACGCCTACCTGGCCTCAGTGGCTGTTCCACATGTATGGGCCTGAACATTGAATGTTGATTAAGGTATTCAACAGTGAGGGGGCATCAAGGCTGACCCCATCCAAATCTTACCTGATGTTGCATCTGTGAGTTTTTGGCAGGAATCACTGGAGGCCATTAAAATTATGTGGCAGTTCAAATGGTTAGAAGTAAAGATGTTTCAACTTTCAGGGGAACCAAAACTAAGCGTCACAACTATAAGATAATTAGGAATCAATAAAGAATTCAGGAGAAACTTATTTATCACTATAGTGCTGAGAATGTAAAGTTTGCTGCCATATGGAACAATAGAAGCAAATACCATAAGTATATTGAAGACTAAGCTAGGTAAATAAGTCATGTGTTCAGTACCAGGCTGGTGGCCATGGTCTGATGGAAGGAAGTCTGTCACTTGCCCTCATGCAGGGACGAAATGATGCCCAAGGGCATCGTCTGGATCCTGTCACCCACCGTTATTGAGAGCCCGACCAGTCACTCAGCATGATCACATTGATCAGTAGCCCTATTCACATCATTCACATTGCCCTGTGCACCCACAGAGACCCCAGGATGATACCTGGTTGATACTTAGCCAATCAGAGGATCAGGTGGTGGTATAGCAAGTTTGGAGTATGCTGCATTCGGCTGAGAAAAGGCAATATTGGGGGAAGTTTGTTTATATCCTCTTGGGTAAGACAAGATCTCGGGTCTTAACACTGCTCACAGTGCATTTTTTTTGAAGAGTGTTTCTATGTTTGTAAATAATTTGTAATCTGAGGTGTGAATGTATTTAAAGTAGGGTGACTGTACATTCATGCTTTCCAGGGGCTGTCTTCAGCTGAGGCACTGTCCTGAAAGAGTCCCAGTTCACAAAATAAGGCCCTGAATGCTCCATAAACCTTTAATTTATCATGGTGGAATACATCTAATGAAAATGTGAGGTACGGCACAGAGCATGTGCTATATGTTGCCTTGGATAAAGGCGTCTATTGAATCTCTAAATAATAATTGCGTTAGAGTGATATACTGAGAATGTTTCTATTGGTCATGCTGCAAGTTGAAACATAATACAATACTATTGCCATAGCAACAACACTGGCTGAATTGCCTCTGACGTAGAACACATTCAGGATTTGAGATTTTGAGTAAAACGGAAATAGCAATGTCAAAAAAAGTGTAATTTCTTGCTTTAACAACCAGCAACAAAAGAATTTTCCATATTTAAGCCCAACTAGAAAAGAAATATCTGTATTATGTTCAGTATGTCAGTCAGTCAGTATTTTCCAATTTGAATGGAGACAGGATTGCTATAAAAGAACACAAAGGTACCAGTGAATATAAAGCTTCTCTTGCAGCAAGGCTGCTTCAAATTCTGTTGCGGGTTTTTCCACAAAGTTGAGCCAACAAAGACTAGGCTGTATAAAGACAACGGGCATGAAAAACTGATATTCTTGAATGATGTTATAAACAAATACTTAAAAGTAATCAGTATAAGAAATAGTACTGGAAAGATTGACGGGATTAAGTGGTGACAAATACCTCGGACCTGACTACTTCATCTTGGGGTTTTAGAAGAGGCATCTCTGGATGCATTGGTTTTTATCTTCCAGGTTCCTTGGGTTCTAGAACCAGTTCCCAAGGATTGGGAAGATAGCAATCAAAACATGACAATTAAGAAAGGAAGAAGAAAGAAAATGAGGAACTATGAGGTCACAGTAATAGGCTAAATGTGAGTGTCTGTTATTAGGAACGTGGTAGTCGGACATTAAAAAAAACCATAAAATTACTGTGCATGGATACACACGAGAAATTGTTTTTGACAAATCTGTTGAAAGTTTTTTAAGGATGTAGCTAAGGCGGTTGAACAGTGGATGTAGTGTACTTGGATGTTGAAAAAGAATTCAATAAGATGCTACACAAGAGGATTTGTCATAGAATCCCGACAGTGCAGAAGGAGGCCACTTGGTGCATCGAGTCTGCACTGACTCTTCGAAAGACCACCACACACAGGTCCAATCCCATGCCCTATTCTGACAACCTCACCCTAAGGGGAAATTTAGCATGGCCAATCCACCTAACCTGCACATCTTTGGACTTGACAAGTATTGACTCATGGAATTGGCAACTTTGAGTGATGTCGTACTGTACCGAGCAGGCTCTATGTTCTCTTCACCATTCAAAGTTCGTAGCTAACTTTGTAACATCAGTAACATTGGATACAATATATTCCGTCCTCATTGAAGTTGTTCATATAGATTGTCAATAGATGAGACCCAAGTGCTGATCCTTGCAGTATCCCTCTGGTTACAGCCTTCCAATCCAAAAAATGTCCCATTTATTGTGACTCTGCATTTTATTTGCATTAACCAATCCTTACTCCACACTAATATATTATTCCAATTTGAAGTGCAACGTTATGTGAATCAACTTTAAGTGAATAAGTTTTTCCAATTAAAATCAATGCAAAAGTTATAGTTAGGTTCTGTGGGATCTTTCTCATCAGAAAAGAAATGAAAACATTATACTCTAAGTTTAAAATACTATACTTGCTAAATTCTTATATTGGTAACTGATAACTTTTAAAATATATTTTTAAATATACAAGGAATATACTGTCTACTTACCTCCCGCTTACTGCCTCTCCTGTTTGCTGCTGGTCTTGCGCATTAAGCCTCCTGCTTGACACACATTCCGCTCTCTGCCCCTCTGGACCCTTACTCTTGCTGCTTCTGCTGCTCCCTAGCCTCCCCTTTCCCTGTCAATCCTCCAGTTTGTGGACTCTGCCACTCCTTGAATCTCCCTTTTGCTGCCGACATTCTGGTTCCTGGTCTTTTTTTGCTCTCTCATCCTCCATCTTGCTGCTGGTTCATGGCTTCTGCTGATCCGTGACTCTCCTGAGCACAGCAGACTCTTTCTTTTACCATATCACTCACTCCTACCTCTCCCGCTTTGCCGTTTATCCCAAACCCTTTCTGTGGGCAATGGCTTGAGTTGAGCGATGAGATGGGAAGAGCAATTTTGACTTAAAGGGTGTAGGTTGCAAGCTGGAGAGAAGGTGTGAGGGAGGGCCATGGGGAGCAGATGCAGCTCAAAAATTGCATCAATTGGATCACACAGTCCGACATTCAACGCAGCATGAAACAACTTTAAATCAAAATTTGTGATTCTCAAATTGTCAAATGTTAACTGCCAGATGTTAAAGCAGAACAACTTAATATGGAGCAATTTAAAATGGGGACTTACTGTCTCTGGGAAGGTGGATGAGGAGGCAATAACATGGCAGGTAGAGTACAAGATGGACTCTGAAGTTATCTACTTTTGCAGGAAAAATAAAAAGCTGCTTATTCTTTGGTGGGCCATTGGGAAATGTTTGAATTCTGAGGGATCCAGGTACCTCTTGCACTTGAATCACAGAACGTTAACATGCAGGTACAACAAACAATTAAGCAGTCAAATGTTATACTCGCTTTTGTTAGAAAGGGATTGGAATAGTAACAAAGTCTTACTACAATTATACAAGACATTGGTGAGGTCACACCTGTATTTTGGTCTCCTTATCTAAGAGGGAGTGAAATGGAGGCTCACTCTACTGTTCTTGGAATGAAGATTATTCCATGAGAGGAGATTGAGCAGACTAGGTCTGCATTCCCTGGAGTTTAGAAAAATGAGAGGTGATCTAATTGAAACAAATAAAATGCTTGGGCTTGACAGAGTAGATGTTGAGAAATTATTTCCGTGGGAGTCTAAAATAGAGGGTTACAGTCTAAGAATAAAGTGTTGACTATTTTGAGATGTGAAAAAATTGCTTCACTCATAGTGCCGTAACTCTTCAGAATTCTCGACCCTAGAGAGTTGGTAATGCTTAGTCATGAAATATATGGGCAGCATGGTAACATAGTGGTTAGCACAGTTACTTCACAGCTCCAGGGTCCCAGGTTCGATTCCCGGCTTGGGAAACTGTCTGTGCGGAGTCTGCATGTTCTCCCCATGTTTGCATGGGTTTCCTCCGGGTCCTCCCGTTTCCTCCCACAGTCCAAAAATGTGCAGGTTAGGTGGATTGGCTATGCTAAATTGCCCTTTGTGGCCAAAAAAGATTAGGTGGGGTTGTGGGGATGGGGTGGAGATATGGGCTTCGGTTGGGTGCTCTTTCCAAGGGCTGTTGCAGACTCGATGGGCCGAATAGCCTCCTGCACTGTAAATTGTATGATTCTATAGTCAAGACCAAAGTGATAGATTTTTGGCGACGAAGGGTTATGGGTGATAATGGTATGTTAATTATATTGTTAGGATA
This sequence comes from Scyliorhinus torazame, assembly GCF_047496885.1. Classification (NCBI taxonomy): domain Eukaryota; kingdom Metazoa; phylum Chordata; class Chondrichthyes; order Carcharhiniformes; family Scyliorhinidae; genus Scyliorhinus; species Scyliorhinus torazame. The sequence continues at coordinate 132,386,359 of NC_092723.1, read as the reverse complement.
CACGGGCAAAGAGCACTGTTCAATTAAGTAGTTCGAGCAATAGGGGTAGTTGGGACACTGGGTGAGGGGGACGAGAGCTATGAGACTGAACAAAGTCATTAAACTCTCTTGATAAAGGAAAGCACTGTGTCTTGGTTTCTGCTTCACCAACCTGCTTGGATCCTGATAGCAATGTTGATGAAAAGGATAGGTGATTGAAGATCAGCTATGATTTTAATGAATGGCAGAGCAGGCTCGAAGGACCAGTGGTCTACTTCAGTTTCTATTTCTTATAATGCTCTCATGTGAGGGAGAAATGAATAGGAGGACATGCTGATATTGTGAGTACATAGAATCTCTACAGTGCAGATGAAGTCCATTCAGCCCATCGAGTATGCACCAGCCCCTGGAAAGAGCACCCCACTTAAGCCCACGCCTCCACCCATCCCCGTAACCTAATAAGTCCACCTAACCTTTTGGACACGAAGGGGCAATTTAGCATGGCCAATCCACCTAACCTGCACTTCTTTGGACTGTGGGAGGAAACCAGAGCACCTGGAGGAAACCCACGCAGACATGGATAGAAAGTGCAAGCTCCACACAGAGAGTCACCTGAGGCCGGAATTGAACCAGGGTCCCAGGAGCTGTGAGGCTAACCACTGTGCCACCGTGCCGTGAGAAGAAGCTCGTCTGGAGCATGTAAACTGTTACAGACCTGTTGAACTAAATGTACCATTTCTGTGTAAATGTTTTGTAGATTTTATATTTTATTTACTTTTGTCTAGCTTAAGGTGGCACGATGGCAGAGTGGTTAGCACTTCTGCCTCACAGGGCCAGGGACTTGGGTTCGACACCGACCTTGGGTGACTGTGTGGAATTTGCACGTTCTCACCGTGTCTACGTGGGCTTCCTCCGGGTGCTATGGTTTCCTCCCACAGTTCAAAGATGTGCAGGCTAGTTGAATTGGCCATGATCATTGTACGGGGTTACGTCGGGGGAGTGGTCCCATGTAGAGTGCTCTTTCGGAAGGTCGGTGCAAACTCTGGGAAATTCTTTAGATTCTATGGATTAATGATTCTGTGGTTTAAGGACATTGAGACTTGTCGTGATGATCAACTACCACCTTGGCTGTATCAGCTGAATCGACACATAGCTGAGATTGATACTGTCACTTTTCTCATGTATATGGGACCGCAGGTTCATTAGGCAACACATTTACCCTAAAGAGGTATCCATTTACTTTAGATTAAGCAAAGAAAATACTCTAAATAGAAAATCTGATGCATTTTTCGACTCTCAGGAATTTAAATAAGGTCCCTGAATCCCAAAACTTTGTTTTTACCCTCATTTTGCATCATTGTGTCAACGTGTATTTAATAAAAAAGCTGAATGTTGCTATTTTGCTTTTCCGAGGTTAATGTGGTACAGAGTGATAAATAGTAAATGTTGAGCAAATGAGGATGAATTCATGGCCTGGAGGTATTTCAGAGCTTGAAGCACAAGGGCTTAGTTGAGATGAAACAGGAGGCTGATTACAATATTATAACACAGCTTGAATCTGAAGTACCAATGGGGCTGCATATTAGCTGAAACCATATAATTTAATAAACACAATATTCCATATTTGAGGTTGCAATAATATAAATTTCATTCTTAAGTTTGCCATGTTTATTCCTGTCACACAGGTTTCTCTGAAAAGGTCACAGAAACAAAATCAATGATTTTCTTTTTGTGAATATAATACTAAAAGCTCCTCTGCCACGTATCAATGAATGACTTGCATTTATGTAGTGCTTTTCACAGCCATATAATGTTTCAAAGTGCTTTGCAGCTTATTAAGTACTCTTGCAGCATAGTCACTCTTGTAATGTAAGAAATGCAGCAGGTGGTTTATACGGAGCAAGCTTCCATAAACTTCAAAGTGAAAATGATCAGATAATTTGTTTTTAGATGTTGGGTGATGAAATCCACTGCTCTTCCTTGAGTAATGGTGTGGTCTGTTTTAAATTCAATTGCGAGGGCCAGCAGGATTTTAAAGTCTCGTTTGCGAGATAGTTTAAATGTGGGAATTTTTCAGTTGTCCTGACTGGTTTGCTCTATGTAGATTAACACTGTTGTGGAACAACGCACATTCGGATATTCCAGCTGTAATGTCCAACTTATGCTGAGTTAGCTGTTTGCAGCCTTGGGACCGGTGGGGTATCTATCAATTAGTCTCAATGCTTCTTAATCAGGGAGCAGGAAATCAGCCAAATTTCCCACTCCCAAATATTTCTTGTAATCTGCTGGAAGTGTAGATAGGCATCCCCTGTAGCACTTTAATTGCTGAAGCTCACATTATTGACCACTTTGGTGAGACACTGGAGTGAAAATCCTTGTCTGTGAAACTATTTTACAGGAGCTGCTGACTTCAGGAGAAGAAAATTGCAAAGAAAAACAAAAAGCTTGTAATTGGCTGGCTTACATTCAGCATTTAATTATAATATCTCTATGATTTAATATTACTTGTGAGGGAAGGAAAGAAAGCCAGAAAAATGACAGGCTTGAAACAGTTTAGACCATTATGTTGAGCATTTACCGCAGAATTGCTTCAACTTGAAATATGCTGGCATTCCTCATTCAATAGCACCTCAAAACAACAGTAAACCTCAAAACAACAATTCATTGTGTCTTTAAAATAGTAAAATGTCCCATTATGCTTCACCGGAGCAGTATCAGAAACAATTTGAAAGTACATAACGAATTGTGAGATTGGAAACTTAGTCAAAGAGCGAGGTTTTCGGAGGGTGTGAAAGGAGCAGGATAGAGAAGTGAGGAAATTTAGGGAGGTTAATTCCCGAGTTTAAAGCATAGGCTGCTAAAGTCATAGTTGCCAATGGTGAAGCAGAGAAAATTGATAATGCAGAAGAAGCCAAAATTGGAGGAATACAGATACCATAGAGGGTGGTTGGACTGAAGGCGCTACAGAGATAAGGAGGGATGAGGTCATGGAGGGATTTGAAAATAAGGATGAGAATTTTAAAATCAAGGTGTTGCTGTACCAGGAACTGGACTAGGTCAGCAAGCACAGAGGTGTTGAGTGAATGGATCTTGGTGACGGCTAGGATGTGTGCAGCAAAGTCTTGGGAGGAACTGAAGTTTTCTGAAGGTAAAAGATGAGATGCCTGCCAGGAGATAATCAAAATATTTAGGTTTGGAAGTAATAAAGGCTTGGACAAGCGGGTGTCTGAAAGTTTTAAACGCAAGATTTAATTCTGCTAAACCTGCACGAATAAACACTTTCTGGCTGACCTTAATATACTGAGCAGGAAGGGCGGCACATTGGCGCCCTGGTTAGCACTGCTGCCTCACGGCACTGAGGACCCAGGTTCGATCCTGGCCTCGGGTCACTGTTCGTGTGGAGTTTGCACATTCTTCCCGTGTCTGCGTGGGTCTTACCCCCACAACCCAAAAAAGATGTGCAGGATAGGTGGATTGGCCACCCTAAATTGCCTCTTAATTGGAAAAAAAATAATTGGGTACTCTATTTAAAAAAAAATATACTGACCGGGGATGTTCTGCTGATGGTCAGATAATATTAGGTAGGCTTTGTTGGCTCCAGCAGCTTTGAGCACTCTTGATGGAGATATAATGCCATATTAATTACATTGCACCCATTGTCACTGTAGTCAGAACTGATACTAAAGGCAGCCCTGTAAAGAAGAAGTTTGTCCTATGTATGATTTTGTATTCTGAACAATTTAGATGTAAAGTTTGCTCAGTCATGTATAATTTAACACTAACTTGTATTGTAAGAAAATGCCAAAGTTGGGGCTTTCAGGTGAACCTTGGTATGAAGGTATGTTTTATATGATACTCCTATTTACAAACTGCGCAGAACCATAATTATCAAGTTGCAATATTCATTCTTGATCTAGTGATAACTGACAGTCTTCATGTTGGTTAGTCATGATCACGAAGGATAAAAGAACATGCAGAACAAAGGCATTGCCTTCTATATAAACTTACTGTAAAGACACATCGGTCAGCATTGTTTGCTATGTCGAAAGTTGAATGAAGAGTCATCTTAAACTGTTCTTGTGCATTTTTAGTGACTGGTTTTGGATGTCCATTGGTGAGGGTTAAAAGCAGCACAGCTGCTTTCTGGTAGGATTATGCAATCTTCTTATATGAAAATATAATTTCTTACCTAGGTGTTGCAGTGCTATCATAATGCAGGGCTGCCTTTCCTAGATCGTAAGGATACGTGGAAGTACTCCATTAATTGTCTATGATACCCTCAGTGTGTGCCACAGTTAGCGAATAAGTCTTAAGAACTGTGACAAAATTTGCGTTGCAGCAGTTGGAGTCTTTAATAGAGCAAATCTTACTTTCTACTTATGAGCCCAAGGCTTAATGTTCAGACTGCTTCAATGTCTGAGGAGTTCAGGATGAGAATATTTGTGGAGCCTCCTCCCCTCTAGTTAATTGTTTAAATGTCCATTACCATTCAGTCTTGTAGACAAACAAAGTCTGTAACCTCATGGCTGGCATTTTCCCCGCTCTCCCATTACCATCAAGCCAGGATTTAATGAAGAGTACAGAAGAGCATGCTAGGAGCAGCACTAGACATGCCTAAAGATCAGGCGGCAACCTGGTTAAGCTGCAACACAGGAACTACTTGCATGCCAAACAGCGAAAGTAGAATGCCATAGAGCTAAGCAATCCCACAACCAATGGATCATATCTAAGCTCTGCAATCCAACCGCATCCAGTGGAATGCTGTCTTTGCTCCAATTTTTTTTTGTTAGTTTAAATAATTTTTATTCAAATTTTTACAAAATATCAACAACAAAATACAGAAAGAAAAGAACAACCCCACCCCATATACATAAATAATAAATTAACAACCTTCATCAACACACAGGCAAAAATACACACCCACTCAAGAAAAACGAAAAACGAACTTTGGGGGGAGCCCAAATTTCTCCTCCAGCTCACTCAGGCTCGCGAACTTCCCGTCCACAAACAGGTCCCCCATCCTTCTAATACCTACCCTGTGCCAGCCCAGAAACCCTCCATCCATCCTCCCCGGGACAAACCGGTGGTTCCCCCGAATCGGGGACCACACCGAGGCCCCCACCACCCTCCTGTGACGTCTCCATTGCCCCCAGATTTTGAGGGTAGCCGCCACCACCGGGCTCGTGGTGTACCCCGTTGGAGGAAGCGGCAGCGGCGCCGTCACCAGCGCCTCCAGGCTCGTGCCCACACAGGACGCCATCTCCAGCCTCTTCCATGCCGCCTCATCCCCTCCCTCACCCACTTACGCACCATTGCCACGTTGGCTGCCCAATAATACCCACAGAGGTTAGGCAGCGCCAAACCCCCCCATCCCTGCATTGCTCCAGGAACACCCTTCTCACCCTCGGGGTCTTCTGCGCCCATACAAACCCCATAACGCTCCTGTTAACCCGCCTGAAGAAGTCCCTAGGGATCAGGATGGGGAGGCATTGGAACAGGAACAAAAACCTCGGGGGCACCGTCATTTTAACTGACTGCACTCTACCCGCCAGGGAGAGTGGCAGCACGTCCCACCTCTTAAACTCCTCCTCCATCTGCTCCACCAGCCTCGTGAAGTTAAGCTTATGCAGGGCCCCCCAGCTCCTAGCCACCTGGACCCCCAGGCACCTGAAACTCCTCTCCGCCCTTTTTAGCGGGAGCTCACCAATCCCCCTCTCCTGGTCCCCCGGGTGCTCTACGAACAACTCGCTCTTCCCCATATTAAGCTTGTACCCGGAGAAATCTCCAAACTCCCGAAGGATCCTTATCACCTCCGGCATTCCCATCACCGGGTCTGCCACATATAGCAGCAAATCATCCGCATAGAGCAACACCCAAAGCTCCTCCCCACCCCGCACCAGCCCCCTCCAGTTCCTCGACTCCCTCAACGCCATGGCCAGGGGTTCAATCGCCTGTGCAAAGAGCAGGGGGGACAGGGGACACCCTGCCTCGTCCCCTGGTGTAGTTGGAAATACTCCGGCCTCCTTCTGTTCGTGGCCACACTCGCCACCGGGGCCTCATACAGCAGCCTTACCCACCTGACGAACCCCTCCCCGAACCCGAACCTTTCCAACACCTCACACAGGTACCCCCACTCCACCCCATCAAAAGCCTTCTCCGCATCCATCTCCGCCTCCCCTTCCATCGCCGGCATCATTATAACATTCAAGAGCCTCCGTACATTGATATTGAACTGCCTCCCTTTCACGAACCCCGTCTGATCCTCATGTATGACCTGCGGCACACAGTCGTCTATCCTCATGGCCAAATTCTTTGCCAGCAACTTTGTGTCTACATTTAAGAGTGAGATCGGCCTGTATGACCCACACTGTAGGGGATCCTTGTCCCGCTTCAGGATCAGGGAAATCAGCGCTCTAGACATTGTCGGGGGCAGAGCCCCCCTTCCCTTGCCTCGTTCAAGGTCCTTACCAACAGCAGGCCCAGCAGGTCTGCATACTTCTTGTAAAATTCAACCGGGAACCCATCCGGCCCCGGTGCCTTCCCCACCTGCATGTTCCCTATTCCTTTGACCAACTCCTCCAACCCAACCGGCGCCCCCAAACCCGCCACCTGCCCCTCCTCCACCCTCGGAAACCTCAGCCGGTCCAGGAAGCGACCCATCCCTCCCTCTTCCAGTGGGGGCTCAGACCGGCACAGTTCCTCGAAGAAGTCCCTGAAGACCCCATTGATACCCACCGCACTTCGCACCGTGTTCCCTCCTCCATCCCTAACTCCCCCGATCTCCCTAGCTGTCTCTCGCTTCCGAAGCTGGTGCGCCAGCATACGGCTCGCCTTTTCTCCGTATTCATATACCGCCCCCTGCGCCTTCCTCCACTGCGCCTCCGCCTTCCTGGTGGTCAACAAATCAAACTCAGCCTGGAGGCTACGCCGCTCCCTAAACAATCCCTCCTCCGGGGCCTCCGCGTACCTCCTATCCATCCTCACCATCTCCCCCACCAACCTCTCTCTCCTCTCCCCCCTCTCCTTGTGTGCCCTAATGGAGATCAGGTCTCCTCTGACCACCGCCTTCAGCGCCTCCCAGACCACCCCTACTTGCACCTCCCCGTTGTCATTAGCCTCCAGGTACCTCTCTATACACTTCCGGACCCGCCCGCTCACCTCCTCGTCCGCCAGCAACCCCACCTCCGGGCGCCACAGCGGGCGCTGGTCCCTCTCCTCCCCCAACTCGAGGTCCACCCAGTGCGGAGCATGATTAGAAATGACTATCGCCGGGTACTCCGTATCCTCCACCCTCTGAATCAGCGCCCTGCTCATGACAAAAAAGTCAATCCGGGAGTAGGCTTTGTGAACATGGGAGAAGAATGAAAATATCCTGGCCCCCCGGCCTTGCAAACCTCCATGGAACCACCCCTCCCATCTGGTCCATGAACCCCCTCAGCACCTTGGCCGCCGCCGGCCTCCTTCCCGTCCTAGACCTAGATCGATCCAATGTCGGATCCAGCACCGTGTTGAAATCCCCCCCATTATCAGGCCCCCTGTCTCCAGGTCTGGAATCTGGCCCAGCATACGCCGCATGAACCCTGCATCGTCCCAATTCGGGGCAGATACATTGACCAACACCACCCGCTCCCCCTGCAGCTTGCCACTTACCATCACATACCTACCGCCATTGTCTGCCACAATGCTCTACGCCTCAAACGACACTCTCTTCCCCACCAAGATCGCCACCCCCAGATTTTTTGCATCCAAACCCAAATGAAACACCTGCCCTACCCACCCCTTTCTCAACCTTGCCTGATCTGCCACCCTCAGGTGCGTTTCCTGAAGCATGGCCACATCCGCCTTCAGCCCCTTCAGGTGCGCGAACACCCGGGCCCGCTTGACCGGCCCATTCAGTCCTCTTACATTCCAGGTTATCAGCCGGATCAGGGGGCTACCTGCCCCCCTCCCCCGCCGACTAGCCATATCCCTTCCTAGGCCAGCCACGTGCCCGCGCCCCCCGTAAGGCCCGTTCCCCACAGCGGCAGACCCCCGCCCCGACCTCCTCTACCAGCTCCAGCTCCCCCTTGGCCATTCCAGCAGCAAGCGGGATCTCGTCCATTCCACTCCCAGTGCGGGAGAAAAAGCCCGCGCTTCACAGCTCCAGCACGGCCCCTTCATCTCTAAACGCGGGGAAAAAAAGCCAGCGCTTTCCGCTCGCCCGTCCCCGCATCCCCTGGCGCGTCACCCTTTCCAGGCCCGGTCCCACTACCCCCAACTCAGGCCCCATCTCCTCTACCGACCATCAACCCCCCCCAAGCAGGTTACACCCCCCCCCCCCACCACCACCACGAGCTCGCCCGGCGGACCCAATTAAAACAATGCCCAATCAACCCCCAAAAAACAAAGAACCCCCCCTCTAAGCACAACCCAACAATCCCCAACCATCCCTCCACCGCGATCCCCGACCCTTAGTCTGAGTCCAGTTTTTCGGCCTGAACAAAGGCCCACGCCTCCGGGGACTCGAAATAGTGGTGTTGATCCTTATAGGTGACCCACAGACGCACCGGCTGCAGCATACCAAACTTCACCCCCTTCCTGTGCAGCACTGCCTTCGCCCGGTTGTAACCGGCCCCCTTCTTCGCCACCTCCGCGCTCCAATCCTGGTAGATCCGGACCTCCGCGTTCTCCCACCTGCTGCTCCGCTCCTTCTTGGCCCACCTTAACACACACTCTCAATCAGCAAACCGGTGGAACCGCATCAACACCGCCCGCGGCCGCTCGCTGGGCTTGGGCCTCCTCGCCAGCACTCGGTGGGCCCCCTCCAGCTCCAAGGGCCCCTGAAAGGCCCCCACTTCCTCAGCAAATTCAGCATGGTGACCACGTAGGCCCCCACGTCTGATCCCTCCAGCCCCTCCGGGAGACCCAGGATCCGCAGGTTTTTCCGCCTCGACCGGTTCTCCATCTCCTCGAACCTCACCTGCCATTTCTTGTGGAGCGCCTCGTGCGCCTCCACCTTCATCGCCAGGCCCAGGATCTCGTTCTCATTCTCCGAGACCTTCTGCCGGACCTCACGGATCGCTGCCCCTTGGGCAGGCTGGGTCTCCAGCAGCTTATCGATTGAAGCCTTCATTGGCTCCAGCAGCTCTGCTTTCAGTTCCTTAGAACAGCGCTGGAGAAGCTCCTGCTGCTCTTGCGCCCACTGCCTCCATGCTGCCTGGTCTCCGCCCGCCGCCACCTTGGTCCTCCTCCCTCGCACCTTTCTTTGCTTCAATGCCACTTTTTTAACGCCCCACTCCTGGTCCACTCCATACACTATCGGGGGAATGTTGCTGTCCCCTTCCCACACCGGGAAACGTCGAGCAAGCACCGTTGCGGGCCCTAAAAAGAGCCCAAAAGTCCGTTTTTAGCAGGAGCTGCTGAACGTGCGACTTAGCTCCGCATAGCCGCAACCGGAAGTCGCCTTTGCTCCAATTATGATAGTTATGAGATAAATGTGGAATGGGATGAAAGCAATTGCCACCAAATACGTTTGAAAGTTGCGCAAAGTTTCTGAACAAGTTTTCAGTGAGTGATTTGAAAGGAAATCAATCCAGTTTTATGAGAAGACTCTATGTCACTTACGTATTTAAAATTAAAGTTCAACAAAAGAATTAAATGAGGATTTAGTGGTGCTTTTTTCTGCTCTGAGGATAAGTTTTACATTTTAGCTGCATGAATTAATAATGAATGAAAGCCATTTCTTTTCTTTTTATAATTTTAAAGGCCCAGTTCTTTTTCTTCCAATTCACGGGCAGTATGGCGTGGCCAATCCACCTACTCAGCACATCTTTGTGTTGTGGGGGTGAGACCCATATAGACACGGGGAGCATGTGCAAACTCCACATGTGATCCCAGCCCCGGGTCCTCAGCACTGTGAGGCAGCAGTGCTAACCACTGCACCATTGTGCCGCCCCTATGAAAGCCATTTCTAATCAATGTGGTGGTAGTCTGTTGTAATAAAGGTGTTCTTGGTAGAAAGGAACAGAGTCGATGGTTCTCGTTTTATGGACTACTCTGTTCTCCAGTAAGGTGGCAGGCTGACATTACTCCAGCCATTTCTTGCAATTTGTAAATAGACTATGTTGGGATGACCCACCATTTCATTTTGATCTTTTCATTACCATTGGCTGATTACTGGACTGCAGGGGTACTTTCTGATATGGGTGGGATTTTCATATCCAAGAATGAGCTGGGATGTGAACACCAACATAATATAAGCATGATAGAAGAGATTATATTTTACAAATTTTATGTAAATTTGTTTTTAATATGTTAATGTTACAGTATTTACAATATTTTTAATGTTTGAGGAACCATATTATTCTTGCTCAAATTGAGGCAAGTAGACTCATGATTTCTGAGTCTCTAACAAGTCTAAAGATTATTTGGTCCCTGGTGGCAAAATGGTTGTTGTATTGAGCTCCTGTGTGTTGGACAAGTGACTTTACATTCTGATTCGCTCACAACAGTGCATTTTGCCTACCTCTCTTTTGTACAAAATCGTGGCAGTAAAACATCAAGCTGTGCCGCATTTAGGAATTAACTAGATGTTGTGTAACATCAAATGACTTGCCCTAATTATGTAGTGATCTTTAAAATTAAAACAGAAAGTGTTCTATTTATTGAATTCACTTTGAACACTGCACATCCTGCTTTGTTCAAATCTGCATTGTGATTTGTTGAACCTGGTAGCTATATATATCAATAAAAATGCTGATTACAAATCCATTCTGCCAAGCATTCAGCCATGTTCGTTACACAGATATCCAATTTTAAAGTGAATTTGCTTTTCCTTTTGCATACCCCATACCACTGCACCCCTCAAATTTTCAAACTTGTTCAACAATCAGTGGCTATACCACCTAAATTCAGAACACTCCAGATGCCATTATTCATGGTCTGACTCTATGTCGCACACAGTTAAAGTTGAACTAATATTTTGGATGTTCTTCCTGTATTGCTGATCCTGCCTGACACATAAAATTACATTGATATTTCTTGTAGACTTTAACAAATTGCACTATAAAAATAGAACCAGATGGCTCATTGTGAAACGAACAGATTGTTGATGGTTATTCACAGCAGGTTTTGTAATGTAATTTTTCCTGAGAAGCTGACTTGATCTGTTTGGGATTTTCTCCTTTTCCTCTAACCCTGCTTTTCACCTCCCCCACCCCTGATTAAAAAAAACCTTGTGCGTCTAAATTAGATAGCTCTCTCAAACAACCAGCACAGGCAAGACTGGCTGAATGCTTTGTGTCAGATTCTTTGATTGTATGGTTTCTGTATGGTTTTGTCCCCTTTCCTGTGCCGTACATTTCCTATGGTTGAGGGTGGTGGATATATTGGCCTTCTGTTAACTCTTGTAATGTATTTGGTTTCCTTCTCCCAGGCTGACTTACTCAGTAAACATGTGGATATATGTTTCTCATGTGTCTCACCACAGAATGCAACATATGAGCACAGCAGTGTTCTGCACTACTCATTGGTTAGATGTTAAATGCTGTGAATCTTCAGACTTTTTTGCCTGGGTTTATTTTTGTGCGCAATCATGTGATGGGTGTCACGTTTTAGTACAGAGACAATGTTTCAGTCGGCGTACCAGATAACATCTAGTTCGAGACTAGTCAAATTTATTACTGTATAACAAACTGTGTGTTGGAAAATAATACTAACAAACAATCATGAACACAACTAACCACGACAAACTCTTCTGCAGACTCCCCCTAGGTTACAGTGTCACATGGTATAACTTGCTTTATTTCAATAAATATTATATATGATATGCATAGCACAGTAATTTATATCATGTCCATTCACAAATTCAATTTTTTAGGTTTCTTTGTTGATCATCTTAACTTCGGTCGATCTGATGAATCTGTTTGACAGACTTGCATTTCTGTAGGTGCCACAGGTATGACCTTATCACTGTTCGGAACTTCAGACTGGACAATGATATTTGATTCGTCCTCTGGTTGTGTTACTTTTGAAGTATGTAAGTTTTCATATACATCGCCCGCTTGCAGTTGAGCAACAGGTTGTTTAACATTTAGGAGTGCCTGTCTATGTCTCTTTAGAGCCTTGCTCCGTGATTACAGTGTAGGATCTTGGACCTATTTTCTGTAACACTTTTACACATTTTGCTACCATCAGGATCCTCCACTCTCACTACATCATCGGATTTAGAGGTTTCAGAACCCTGGTTGACTTGTCATAGTACCTCTTCTGCTTCTTCTTTTGAGATTGCAACTGATCTCTTACCTTCTCATTTACTTGTTGTTTGGTATAGCATGTGAGAGTTGTTTGTAGCTTTCGACTCATCAACAGTTCTGATGTTGACAAACCACTACTTAAAGGAGATGATCGTTAGCTGAGCAGTGATGGATATGGATCATCTTGACTGTTCATAGCCTTTTTCAATAATTGTTTGACTATCTGCACACCTTTTTCTGCTTTGCATTTGGATTGAGGGTACAATGGACATGATGTTACATGTCTAAAGTCATAATGCTGTGCAAATGCCTTTCATTCTCTACAGTTGAAACACGGTCCATCGCCACTCATAACTACGTGAGGTATGCCATGTTGTGCAAATATTGTACACAACACAATTGACTGACGAGCTTGACAACTGTGCTACTTCTGAATCATTTGAATATAGTCCACCAGTAGCAAATATTCTTTACCTTCAAGATAGAATAAGTCTATCCCAACCTTTTGCCATGGAACTGACATTGGTTCCTTTGCTTGTTGACATTGATATCATTGACAAGTAGTACACTTTTCCACCATTGTCTGGCTATCTTTATTTATTCCTGGCCAATATACAGTATCTCACGCTTCTCTTGCATTTCTCAATTCCAAGGTGACCCTCATGAATCTTTTGCAGTCTTTCTTTGCACAGAGACTGTGGATTCTCTCTTGTCTTAGTAACAAACCATTTGCTACACTTAGCTCTGATCGTATATGATGATACTTAGAACATGAACCTTTCGGCCATCCATTGTTGAGCTGTTTTTAACATGACCCAGTCTTGTTCATGTTTGTCAGTCCAAGTGAATTATTCACTTTTTTCAGGACTTCTCTAAGACATGCTGTCTTTGCTGAGTGGTTTGGTATAAATTTACTAATGAAATTGATCACGTCCAGTACTGTTAATACTCTCTTTTTGTCTGTTGGTCGAGGCATATTCAAAATGACTTGTATCTTCATGTCATCCGGCTTTATTCCTTGAGCAGCCAACCTGTCTCCGAGGAACGTTATTTCCCATCACACCAAACTAACATTTGGCCTTGTTGAGACGTAGCCCATTTTTCTTGACATTCTGCAGTACCTTTCTTAGCTTATAATTGTGATCCTCTTAAAGGGGTGGAATTCCAAATGATGATGTCATCGATGTATACTCAAACACTCTGAATGCCTTCAACAATGTGTCCCATCGCTCTGTGAAAAATTTCTGACGCTGAGAGTATGCGAAAAAAGCAATATCTATCAAACGGTATATTGAACGTACAATACTTGTTACCTTCTTTTAACATGAGCTGCGAGAATCCTTGTGTAGCATCACGTTTGCTGAAATATGTTGCACCAGACATCTCACTTGTGATCTCTCGCTTAGATATTGGAACCTTTTTATATTTGCATTTCGATCTTTAGGATCCTTGCATATCTTAAGATCATTATTTCATTTTTTTACACACACCATCGAATTGACCCAATCTGTCGGCTCTTCGTTATTTTTTATAACACCAAGATGTGTCATTCTGTCTAATTCAGCTTTTAGGCAGTCACATAATGCTGCTGGAACTCTTCTCTGAGCATTTATCACTAGTTGAGCATCATTTTTTAGTTGAATCTTGTCGGTGAAAGATAAAACACCAAAACCATGAAAAATTTCTGGAAAAGCCTGCACAATGGACTCCACCAATACACTGTGTGTACTCAGTGCACAGTGAATGCTATATATACTCTTTCAACCAGTTCCAATGCTTCACACGCTTCAACACCTAGCAGCGACTCACGATCTTTTTAGGTACTATGGAGAATTTGACTTTGTGAACTTTATCTTTTTCTTGGACATCGAGATCACACATCCTCAATGTGTCAATTTTCTGACCATCGTAGTCCTTCAAAAAGACTGACTTGTTTAATATTCTTGGTTTTATTTTCATAGCTTCAATATCATTGATGCTTATAAAGTTCGCTCTTGCTCCTGTGTCTAATTTAACATTGATGTGTGATTTATTAACAAAGAAACTGTCCAGTTGTCTTTTGTTATTGTTGAAATATAGTTTTTAGAACTTTTTGGTTCTGTAGGCGACATTTTACTCTGGCGTTGTTGGCCCTGTCTTCATTCGAGACTACATCGATGAAAAATGTGCCTTCTAAGTTAATATCATCAATTGTATTGATGGACTTTTCTCGATTAACATCCTTGTTTATAAAACATTGTTTGGCAAAATGATTTTTACCTCTGTACTTTGTGCAAATTTTTCTATATGCTGAAAATAGCGTGTTTCCACATCTTTTACATGTAATGGCTGTTTCTGGCAAGCATTCAAAATGGCCACCGCTGCTGAGACCATGTTTTATTTTCGAGTGCCTCACAATATCAATGGCGTCGGCATCGTTCCCAATTTTTGTGCCAAATCTCCTTGTATTCAATGTGTTTATTTGCTGTGCAGCTAGTTCACTAGCATTGCAAATCTTACTCGCTTCTTCTAACTGAAGCTCATTCTATCATAAGAGACGATCACAAACCTTATCATTATTATTTCCGAAGACAATTTAATCTTGAATCATCGAGGATTTTAGCATTGTGAAGTTATAAGTTTGTGCTTTCAACTTGAAGTTGGTAAGAAAGCTAACAAAGGACTTGCCTGTCTTCTGCGTGCACGTTCTAAATATGAATCGCTCAAAAGCTTTGTTCTTTTTCGGAGTACAATGCTCATCAAATTTCTTAATGATGGCATCAAAGCTTTTACCATCTTCCTCTCATTCAAAAACAAATGTGTTGTAAATCTCTATCGCCTGGGGCCTGCAGCAATTAGCAATAACGGCATTTTCCGTTCATCTGGCTGCGCTTGTAATCCTAGAGCTGACACTTACAGCGTGAACTGTTGCTTAAATGCGAGCCAATTGCCATCGACATTACCGGTACTCGAAGATACTGAGGCATTTTAAAACTTTCCATGTTCTTGCTTTACCGCTTTAGCATTTTCAGGGATTATTTTCCATGTTCCTCGTTTGTTTTTTTAGCGCTGTTTCCAAATTTGAAAACTGTGGGCGGGATTCTGTGATCCTGAGGCTAAGTGTTGATGACGTCGGAAATGCCGTCGCGTTTCCTGACGGCGTCAACACGGCCTCAGCAGGTCAGTACTGCACTGGAGCGGCCTATGCCGCTCCAGCTGCTGATCCTGGCGTAAACTGGGCGCTGAGGGGTCCGCGCATGCGCAGTGGCTCCTGTGCCAATGTGCGCATGCACAGTGTCTTCCTTCTCTGCACTGGCCCTGACGCAACATGGCTTAGGGCTACAGGGGCCGGCGCGGAAGAAAGGAGGCCTCCAGCACGAGAGGCCGGCCCGTCGATTTGGTGGGCCCCGATCGCGGGCCAGGCCACAACGGAGTTTGTTTTGTTATTATTGTTACTACTGTTTTATTATGAAAAATTTTGCAAAACCTTAATAAAAATACTTTTATTAAAAAAAAAAAAAAAAGTTTTTTTACTCTAGAAAAGCACGCATTTTAATAAGATTTGATTGAGGTCTTTAAAATGAGGAGAGTGAAGCAGGGGACACAGATTAAATTTTGTTAGCATAGACCCATGTTATTTGTAAGGAAGTACTTATTTTTGCACAGTTGTGAACCTCTGGAACAAATTGTCAGGAAGTGCATGGAAAGGACTCCCAGGTCTTCATGTAGGAGCTGAATGAGTTCCTGAGAATGGTCAACACAATTGAAAATGGAAGATAGGTGGGTTTTTGGGGACATGATTTGCAGTCACTGTGGTCTACTGGAACTTGATTGAGTGTCTTCAAGAGTCATAGAGGAATTTCCCAGTGTTTTTAGCTTTTTTTCTCTTTTTTTGTCACTCTCAGGAGATGGTGTGGATGTTGGGTGGGGAGTGAATCGATGGATTGGGATGATGGAGTATTTTGTTGAGATAGAGGATCAGCCGATTAGTTGAATGGCGCAGCAGGCTCGAAGTGGCGTCTGGCCTATTCCTGCTCCTATTTTCTATATTTCTATGATTGGGAAGAACATAACAATAAAGGACTTACTTTTCACATGTTCCTACTATCTAAATTTTGTTGTTTTGTTAAGACAGGGCTAGGGCCCGGTCATTTCCAGTCCCCCTTGACCCGGAATCGAAATACAATTGAACCAATCAATCGTTCTCAGAAAAATACCCAAAGCCTTTGGATCGTGGCTGCTCGATAATTACTGTAACCAGGTTTATAAATGTAAGCACTATTAAGTTAATTATTAACAATAACTATAATTAAATATGCAGCAAATACAACTGGTTAACTATTATCTAATTTGTAACCCCCCCCAAAACTCGCCCCCCCCCCCCACCCCTCTCTCTCTCTCTCTCTCTATTATACATTTATTTATATATATATATATATACACACACACACATACAAACATACAAACACACATACCCGATAGACAAACACACAGGGGTAAAATAATCAGTAAAAGATAAGAGTATTTGTTTCAGATGGTTGTTGCACACCATCCTTGTAACCAGGCTTTCAGGTGGAAATTTCTGCTTTCCAGTCTGTAATGGGTTTCACTGTAGATTCATTCAGGTCTCTGCAGTTTAATAAATTCAGCAGCTTTTTTGGAGAAAACACGAGAGAGAAAGCAGGTCCTTTCCGTCCGCTGAGTGTCCAAGGACCAAACCCTGCTTTCCTTGGGTCTCTGGAAATCACCCCACTCAGGCAGGATCCAATCACCACAAGCTTCCCGGACAGAATAAATATGGCCTTTTGGCCAGTTCACTGGCTATCAGCCAACCAGTTGAACTGAGTCCCACCCCATCTCTTGGGTGCCACAGTCTGAATTTTGCTATTTGAAAACTAACACCATATACTCATAGAAATTACAGTGCAGAAGGAGGCCATTCGGCCCATCAAGTCTGCACCGTATTAGAGTAAGAGTAACAACGTATTATAATCACATAATATAACAACCACCACTAGCAAGTTCCCTTCCAAGTCACACACCATCTTGACTTGAAACTATATTGCTATTCCTTCACTGCTGCTGGGTCAAAATCCTGGAACTCCCTTCCAAACAGCACTTCCAAACTCCCTTCCAAACAGCACTTCCAAACTCCCTTCCAAACATTCCTGTATGCTTCTATGTATTTACATTGTGCACCTTGTGTTGCCCTATTATGTATTTTCTTTTCTTTTAATGTACTAAATGATCTGTTTGAGCTGCTTGCAGAAAAATACTTTTCACTGTACCTCGGTACACGTGACAATAAACAAATCCAATCCCTGTAGGTGCGCCTACACCACATGAACTGCAGTGATTCAAGAAGGTGACTCACCACCAGCAGCACCTCAAGGGAAACTAAGGATGGGCAAAAAATGGTAGCCTAGCCAGCGAGACCCATGTCCTGTGAAAGAATTCAGAAGGAAACTCTAGAATGCCCTCCTTCAGCTGTAGTGTTTTCTTCCTTAGAGCCTTTTGAAAACTATGACAAATTATGAAATTGAATTTTGAGCAAGCGATGCATTACTGAAACATCCAATGCCACAGTCTGATTAAAATCAGATATCTCTCCCACCCCTTCCCCATCCCAGTGTTTTATGATGTGGAGACTTTTAATTTTACATTATCCCCCGAAAAATCATGAAAAAAGAAACAAATATCAAGTCAAAACAAATCTTACTCTTTATCTCACCACCGTCTCCAGTTTTGACTTGGGGAAAAATGATTGACCCTCGTTTTTAGGTGGTTCAACTTTTCCAGGTATGAAATGAGGCATAATTGCAAGAGAGAAAGAAAGCAAATTAAATTTATTTTTAAAAATATGCTTTGGAGAACTAACACCAGGTCCTTAAATTATTAACAGCTGATTGCAAGTTACTTTGCAACATTCTAAATAAATTGAGTTTTGGAAGGTCTTCAGGAATGTAACTGTTTTGCAGATAGAAATGTATTTGTTTTATGAATTGGCAGCTTTGATAATGAGCAAAGATTTCTACATCCCAAAATGCATGGGTGATGCAGTTCTGATAAGATTAGTTCGATCTTTGTAAATTGGAATTTGATGAAACAGTGATCACTGTCTGCCATACTGTTAGAAACTGATTGAAAAACTGCTTACTTCAATTAACATTTGTTCAGTTATCCAACAGGAAAATAAGTCCCAAAACTGGAGAGACCATAACGCCTAATAATAGATACTGTCAACATTCTGTTTAGGAACATGTTACTGAGCTGTAAAAAAAAGAATGTTTATGAAAGTTCTACACCTTCGAGAGCAACGCAACAAAATGACAATAATATATCACCATAAGCAAGGAGAAAAGAAAAACAGCTCGGCATACATAAGTACAGAGAGAAACAGGAAACCGGCATCATAACTGGCTCAATGCAGTCATTAGACATAACTCGGTACCTATATAGCCCCACCAGAGACCGAGGAAGAAACAGGATAAGGCCATAAAAACACACACATTTTTGTTATACGCAATGCTTGAAGGTTTTGCTGTTTGGGGTTCCAGGGTTGAACCGTATAGACACGTGGGGTAATTCATCTGGTTGAAGGGGGGTGCGTGTTCATTTTGGCCATTTAAAAAATTCCTTTTCTCTTTTTTCCCTCCGGTACGGGCAACTTTGGATGGGGAGAACCGGGTTAGGGGCTGTCAGGGCAATTTCTGGTCCGGTTCTTGCATTTTCTTTCAAGTGGGGGCACCGTACCAGCAGCTATGTTAATAAATGGAAGTGAAGTGAAGGCAGAGACCTTGACAGGCAGCCTGAGGGGGCAGGTGGCGTCTGGCAGGGTGTGGGGTTAAGACAACATGTCAAAATCTGCAGGACAGATGTTACTGTTACGGGGTGGGGGAGTTGGGAGGGATGCGTTCCCAAGAATCCGTGGGGGTAGGCGGCAGACCGAAGTGGGGGGGGGGTTGGTGGGCAGTCTAGAGTGGATGGGGGGGGGGGGGGGGGGGGGTGTTCAGAATGTTGGCCACACAGGTATTTGGTTTAAGGAGATGAATGAGGGTGGCGGTCATTTTGGATAGGCTGGGAAATGAGACGGGCCTTGGCATGTGGAGACCTATCCATGAGGAGGATATGGCTTGACCCTAATCGAGAACCCCTGTCAGGATTATCGCCTGGAACGTGAGGGGTCTAAATGGTCCAGTCAAGATCCTGGGTGTTTGCTCACCTGAAAATCCTAAAAGCTGGCGTAGTCTTTCTACAAGAAACGCAGTTGAGAACTAGGGATCAGATGGGGCTAAGGAAGAGCTGGGATTTTTTTGTGGTGGGGAAATCGGTGCTTCCGGGAGTGGTGGGAACTGAATATTCAGCGATCGCAATTTCAGATCACGCGCCACATTATGTGGATGTGAAATTGGAGTCAAGTTGGACCCAGCGCCCTCCATGGTGGCTGGATATGGCACTCCTTGTGGACAAGGGCTTCTGTGAGAAGATGGCCTCAGTTATAGGAAATTATTTGAATGACAGCCAGAATGGGGAGATTTTGCCCTCTACATTCTAGGAGGCACTGAAGGCAGTGATCAGAGGAGTGGCAATCCCAAAGAAGGCCCACGGGGATAAAGGGGATAGACATGGGTTGATTGACAGCATTCTGAAGTGGACAGGAGGTACTCCGAAGCCCCGATGACGGAGTTACCAGCGGAAAGAAAAAGATTACTGAATGATTTAGAGCTGCTTTCAACCAACAACGTTGCTCAAAAGGGACATTTTACGAGTATGGTGCCAAGGCCAGCCGCCTGCTGGCTCATCAGCTGAGGAGGCAGGCATGCACAAGGGAGATAGCCCAGGTTACAGATGAGGGGGGCCAGCTGGTCACGGCTCTGGAGGAGATCAATTGAGTTTTTGGGGCTTTCGACCGGGAGCACTCTAATCTGAGCCACTCAGATATGAAGTGATTCCTGGACAGGCTGGATTTTCTGATGGTGGAGGTGGCGAAGAACAGGGACTGGAGGCGCCATTGGGACTGGAGGAGGTTGTGGAGGGTATTAGCTCTATGCAACAGGGGAAGGCACCGGGACCGGATGGTTTCCTGGTGGATGTCTACATCAATTTGTGACAGTGTTGGCGCTACATTTACTGAGGATGTTGAAAGACTCACTGTCCCGGGGAAATTTGCCGCCCACTTTGGCACAGACATCAATTTCACTGATCCCGAAAAAGGCAAAGACTTGGTGCAGTGTGGATCGTACAGACCCATCTCCCTACTGAACACCAATGCGAAAGTGCAAGCCAAGATTCTGGCAAAGCGGCTGGAGGGCTGCTGGCCAGAGGTGGTTGCGGAGGGTTTGTTAAGGGCGGACAGTTGTTGGCCAATACCAGGAGACTGTTATATGCAGTCATGTCTCCATCCAGGGGAGAGATAACCCGAAGTGGTCATCTCTATGGACGCAGAGAAAGCCTTTGACCGGGTAAAATGGAGGTACCTCTTTGAGGTCCTGGAAAGATTTGCGTTTGGGACTTTGTATAGGAAAGTGCAGACGATCGAAATGAACATCTTGCCAAGATTCCTATTTGTGTTTCAATCGCTTCCGATCTGCCTCCTTCGATCCTTCTTTGCTAACGTGGATAAATTAATTTTGGCCTTTGAATGGACAGGGAAGACGTCCAGGATTCGCAGAGACGTCCTGCACAGGAGACGGAGATCGGGAGATCTCGAATGACCATACCTAATGTTTTACTACTGGGTGGTGAATGTTGAAATGGTGTGGGGATGGCTTGGGGACCCGGGGTTGGAGTGGGTCAAGGTGGAGGAGGCCTCTTGTAGGATGATCCTTGCGGGCCCTGGTTACTGCCTCTCTTACGCTTTCGTCAGCTAGGTTCGTGACGAGCCCATGGTGGTGGCATCACTGAGAATCTGGAACCAATTCAGCTATCAAACTGGGGGGGGGGGGGGGCAGATTTGTATTGGCGCCAGTATGCGGTAACCACAGATTCATTCTGTCGGGGATGTTTGCAACATACAAAATGTAAATGAGGAAGGGTATCAAGAGGCTCAGGGACCTATCTGTGGATGGTAGTTTGCAGGGCTGGAGGGGTTAATGGAGAAATGTAAACTCCCGAGAGGGAGCCATTTCAGATACCTGCAGATACGAGACTACGTTCGCAGGGGGGGTCTCTGCATTCCCCCGGCTGCCGAAACTGGATGAGGGAGGATGTAAAATATATACGGGCGGTTGCTGGTGGAGGTAAGGGCCCCGTTGGACGAAACCAAGAGGAAGTGGGAGGAGGAATTGTGACTCAGGATGGAGGGAGGGCTGTGGAGTGAGATTTTATGCAGAGTGAATTCCATCTCTTATTGCACCAGGTTGAGCCTGATACAACTTGAGGCTGTATATAGGATACACCTGACTTGAGCGTGCATGAGTGGGTTCTTCCCTCGGGTGGAGGACAGGTCCGAATGGTGCCAGAGAGTGCTGGCGAACTACTCCCATATGTTCTGGTCTGACCCAAAATTGATCGAGTTCTGGACCTCGTTCTTTTACGACCAGGTCTGAGATCGTGGAGGTTAGAATGGAGCCATGTCTGCTGGCGGCAGTGTTTGGGGTGTTGGACCTACCGTTGCTTCTTGAGAGGAAGGTGTCCAACGTCTTGGCCGTCACCTCCCTGATAGCTCGGTGTCGATTCATGCTCAGATGGAGGTTGGCAGCACTGCCTTGGACTGGCTGGCGGATTTGGTAGAATTTATAAGGCTGGCAAAAATTAAATATACCATCGAGGGTCAAAGGAAGAGTTCCGCTCCTGATGGGAAAAATTCAGCAGGTCATTGCCGTCTTTAAGGACCTGTCAATGGCCAGCAGCTGTGTGTGTGTGTGTGGGGGGGGGGGCATTTGATTGTTCTGATGGTTCATATGAGTTGTATGTTTTCTGTCTGCTACGTTTGGACTAAAAACAATTTTGAAAAAATATGGCAAACAATGGTGCACACCTTCCCACACCATGGAAGCCCACAATCTCCACAAGGAATCAGGATAATTTTACCGTGCCAAGTTCGGGTGCACACCAGCATACATCTCCCTCAGCTGTATTAGCACCAACGACCCACAGCAACCTCCCCTCTTTGGATGATAAGACCCATCTACATCCATGTAAGAACGAAGTACAGATTCATTATACTCCCCTTACAAAAACAAAAGAAAATATGTTAAAGCGCCAGTACTAAGGGACATTGCACACACACCACAGAGCGCAACTTAACCCCTAACCCAGGCCCAGAGCCGAACTAACGTGGTTCCATACAATTGTGACGAGATGACCGGCAACAGCATGTTCAGATTATGGCATTCAGTGTCGCCACCACCTCCTGCCCCCCGCCCTGATAGGTCAAGCACACATTTAACAAGCGCTGCACATTCAAGGACAACTGCCTACTATTTATAAACCCTACCTGATCCTCCCCAACTACCCACGGAAGGTCCTTCTCCAACCTCCGCGCCAGCACTTTGGCAAGAATCTTGGCATCCACATTCAACAGAGATACTGGCCAATATGACCCACGCTCCACCAAGTCCTTATCCTTTTTTAACAACAGCAAAATAGATGCCTGTCCCATCATCTCTGGAAATGTCCCTCCTAGCTCCCGCGTCCTCAAATATCTCCGACAACAGAGGCACCAACCTATCCAAAAACTTCTTGTACAACTCCACCGAGAAGCCACCTGGCCCCGGTGCTTTACCCACTTGCATCTTTCTTACCATCGTCCAAACCTCCTCAATCCCCACTGGCTCCTCCTCCTGCCATATCCTCCTCTCCCACCGTGGGGCACTCCAGCCCCTCCAACAACTCCCTCATATCCGACTCATCCCTTAGGGGCTCCAACCTATACAACCTCTTAGAAAACTCCTCAAATGCCTTATTCACCTGTTCCGGTGCACCCACCAGCCCCCTCACCCCGTGCTGAACCTGAACAATCTCCCGGGAGGCTATTTGCCAACAGAGCTGCCCCACCAGCAAGCGACTGTCCTTCTCCCCGTACTCCTATGCTACACCCATCGCTGCCTCAACCTGGCGCACTGCTTTCCCTGATGACAAATGGTCAAACTGCGTCTGCAGTTCTTTCTACTAGCCAAAAGTTTTGAAGCAGGATCTTGTGCATACATCCCATCCACTTCCAAAATTTTGACTACCAACTGCCCTGCTTCTCTCTTCATTCTCGATCCACCTGTGCCTTAAAGAAGATGATCTCGCCCCTTACCACCGCCTCCCATTCCAACAATTTCAATGCCCCCATACCACCATCTGCAATCAAGACCTCCCTGTTTTTATTGAACCCCATGTAATGGTCAATCACCGTTGCCATCCTCACACAAGAACTCGGATCCGCAAGTAACCCCACATCCAGCCTCCATGCCGGCCTCTGTGCAGGCTCCTTCTCAAAGACCACATCCACCCAGTGAGGAGCATGATCTGAAATACCGATCGCCTAGTATTCCGCTTTCCTAACCCCCGATAACAACGACCACCCCATAATAAAGAAATCAATCCTCAAATATATATTTTGCACCAACGAGTAAAAGGAATAATCTCTACCCTCTGGATGCAAGAACCACCATGGACCCGCACCCCCTATTACCTTCATAAATGCTGCTAACACCCTCACCTTCGCGCCCCCAATGAGCACAGCTTAGTTTGATCCATCTCGGACACAACACCTCATTTAAATCCCCCAACCTAAAATGAACTGTTGCGTGTCAAAGGGTTAGCCACCAACATCCTTTTCATAAACCCTACATCATCTCAATTTGGGGCAAATGTGCTAAACAACACTACCAACCTCCCTCCAAAGTGCCCGTTACAATAACGCATCTACCTCCTTGATCTGCCAGCACCGACTCCATCTGAAACCTAACTCTCTTACCCACCAATGCCGCTAGCCCTCCGGGCCCTGCTATCGAAGCCCGAGTGAAACACCTGCCCGCCCCTGCCAACTTCCTAGGCCCACCACGCTTCCAAAATGGCCCCCGGCCCTGCCCCCCCGAATGAGACCAGATACAGCCCCTAAGAATCATTAACCGATTACCCCTCCTCACCTCCCCATCCCAGAAACCCTCCAACCGCTTCCTCTCACTTGGCCCCTCCCTTTCATTAGCCAACTTAAGTTTCCTAGCGAATTGGCCCCCAGAGCCCCCTCCACCCACACACCTAACGCAGAGAACCCCCCCCACCACACCCAGTCTTTCTAATCCCCCCCCCCCCCCCGACACCCTAACTAGAAGGACCCTTCTGATCCCTCAGAATCTGTTAACTACTGTGTCATGTGAGAGTACCTTTAAGAAATGGGTGTTTATAAATGGGTGTGTATATAAATATCTGTAGTGAGAGTACCTTTAAGAAATAGGTGTTTACTACTGCAGTGATGTCAGAGCGTGGGTGGAGCTGGGCTGCCTGTCAGCTTTTTACAATCGTTTTTGAGCAGGCTGCAGGGTGTGTTTTAGGTTCGTATTCAGTGTTGGAGCTGGAGCCAGACCAAGCAGGTGTACTGCTGTTCTCTCTGCCATCAAAAGACTATCTCTTGACCATTTGGTGAATTCAGAATTATAAATGTATTCAGTAGTGACTTAACCTGATGTGCTTCTGATAAAGGTTTTGTTGTTAAAAAGGAAAGCTGAAAGGTTTACTTAGTGTTGTAGTCTTTGGGGGTTGTATTTGTATTAATAGTTGCTAAGATGTTCACTGTATGTTTTAAAAAGGTTAACTTGAGTTCATAGAATAAACATTGTTTTGCTTTAAAAAGTACTTTTCCATTTCTTCTGTACCACACCTGTAGAGTGGGCCGTGTGCTCCCCATATCACAACCTATTAAAAGTTGTGGGTCAGGTGAACTCCATGATACACTTTGGGGTTCTCTAAACCCTAAGATTCTTGTACTGACTTGTATAAATAATAATACTTGGTCAAATAATCACTATTCACTATAATAGAAGTTGAGTCAAATTACAGTGCTACAGTAATAAAGAGGGAATGATTTTATGGATTATTACCAATGACCTCTGTATAGTGTGTCATGTGATTACATGGTAAAATTATCAAAGGGACTTGTGAGATTTTGCCTCTCTTCCATCTTGGACTGTGAGCAAGCAACAGCTCTGTAAATAAACTCCGACAACTGGTTAAGTAACCTGCAGTATGGCAACCTCGTTATCTTTTGTCTCTACTGTGAAGTAAAAGCAAAACCCCTTAAAACATAACAAATTAGCATTCTTTCACTAAAGAATCAGATGCAAGTTTTTTTTTCATACTGTCGTTGTTGATCAAATGGGTTATGTTTCCTGATTGACATCAATATGTCCAGGCATGATAGAAGAAACTGCCTCACTTTTATTTCTCCAATGTCCGTAATACATACCACAAAGGCAATTTCTTCAAACCAGCATCCTTAGTTACTACTTGCATTGGAAAATTCTGAATGACACACAATTCATTGCTCAGTAAAATAAATGGCAATCTCTCCAAAGATTAAAATCTAAAATAATTCTTCTTACTGTTTGCAAGGAACAGAAAGAAAATAGCTCGGCATTATGATTTTCCACTAAGTTTAAAAGAAGATTTTGGGATATTTATTTTTGGATTAACTGTAGACTATACTTGTCAGGGACTTAATACTTTATGGAAAAGAAATACATCGGATTGCGTCAACTCTCCAACTCATGTCAGTTATGTCATCCATGACACAGGTGATGTGTTTTCTGTAAAACACTCTTGTATTTATTCAAAAGCCTGGACATTCTGCGGACCAAGCCTCATTAACAGAGGGCAGTGGTGGGTAGGTAGGAAATGAGTGCCACCAGAGCAGCCTGCCAGCTCTGGACTGCTGCAATATAGAGCACCCCACGAACCTCCTGGCTTGGCATAAGGCAGGGGCCAGAGATGAAGGCCAGGAGAAGTTCCTTTATCAATGGAGGGGGTGTTTAAAAAACCTACCTTTGGGCTTGCCTTCAACTCTACTGCCAGCTTACACCGTGCATGCTACATTCTCTGATCAGTTGTGTTCAAATTGATATCATAAAAATATTTAATATTGGGGTATGGTATCTTATATTATCCAAATTAAATGGTGGGCTGCACAGTAGCACTCGTGGCTAGCACTGTGGCTTCACAGCGCCAGGGTCCCAGGTTCAATTCCCCGCTGGGTCACTGTCTGTGCGGAGTCTGCACATTCTGCCCGTGTCTGCGTGGCTTTCCTCCGGTGCTCCGGTTTCCTCCCACATGGTAAAGGCGTGCAGGTTAGGTGGATTGGCCATGCTAAATTGCCCTTGGTGTCCAAAAAGGGTAGGAAGGGTTATTGGGTTATGGGGATAGGGCTTAAGTGGGTCGGTGTGGTGCAGACCCATTGGGCCGAATGGCCTCTGTCTGCACTGTATGTTCTATGTAAATGGGCCCATAACAAATTGGGGGCTCAAGGGGGATAAAAGTCTATCTATTGGATTGGCATTGTGAACTTAAAGACAGTGAGGGGTGAGCATATTGTGGTTGCTTTTCAGGTGTGGTATTCTAGTTTAAGTAGGGAGTGTGTCGTGGACAATAGCTCTTTCAGAGGTTCAGAAGTTTTTGGGGGTGGAGACGGTCACACGCAGTACCTTATGGACAGAGACTAAAAGCAGACTGTTCGATTTGGCAGTTAACATTACCTGACAAAATGCGAAAAAATAAGGTAATTATGGTGGTGGCTAAGCATTTAAAGTTGCCTGAGATACAGTTTGACTCATTGGAAATGGCAAAAATTCAGTTGCAAATTAAACAAATGGAACATGAGAAAGAATTAAAGCAGCTTGAATACAAAAGAGATAGAGAGGAAAAAGAAAGAGAGAGAGAAAGAGAGAGAGGAAAAAGACAGAGAGAGAAGAAAGGAGAAAAGAAAGAATAGCCCGAGCAGAACAAAACAAAAGAGAAAGGGAGATACAGATCAGGTAAAAAGATAAAGAGAGAGAGTTTGAACTTCAGAAAATGGCCATGAAACATGACAATCAGTTGAAATTGGCAGACGTAAAGGGAAACGTACAGTTGGATGATAGTGATGAGGATAGTGAGAAAGAGCGTCAAAGTCGAAGGCTTGGTGGGAATCTATTTAAATATGTCCAAGCATTGCCAAGGTTTGATGAGAAGGAGGTGGAAGCCTTTTTCATTTCATTTGAGAAGGTAGCTAAACAAATGAAATGGCCACATGACATGTGGGCATTATTGATTCAAACAAAGCTGATAGGCAGGGCTAATGAAGTGTTTGCATCACTCCCAGAGGAGGAATCTGGGACGTATGAGGAGGTGAAAAAATCCATCTTAGGTGCATATGAACTGGTGCCTGAAGCCTACAGACAAAGGTTTAGAAATTTAAGGAAAGAATTTGGTCAAACATACATGGAGTGTGAAAGGCTCAAACAGAGTAATTTTGATAGGTGGATAAGGGCTTTGAAAATAGACCAAACGTATGAAACGCTCAGAGAAATTATACTTTTGGAGGAGTTTAAAAATTCAATTCCTGATTTAGTGAGAACTCGTGTGGAAGAGCAGAGGGTTAAAACTGCAAGATTAGCAGCCGAAATGGCAGATGATTATGAATTAGTTCATAAATCAAAGCTTGGTTTCCGACATCAGGTTCAGCCTGTGAGGAATAGAAACTGGGGACATGAGAAATACTCAAGTGGAAAAGGTAAAGGTGATCTGATGGGAGATAATAAGGAGAGTGTACCTCAGATTAAAAAGAAATCCAGGCAGCTGGAAGAGACATGAAAAGTTTCAAATGTTTTCACTGTAATAAACTAGGCCATGTAAAGTCACAGTGTTGGTGGTTGAAGAAAAGCACTGGGAAGGCTGATGTGATAAAACAGGATAAGACAGTGGGGTTTGTTAAAGGGGTAAAGGAAAGCCCAAATGAAGCGAAGGAGGTGCAAAAGATTGTACAGTCTGATCAAGAGGTGATTGATAAAAAGGCGCCAGATCTCTTTAAAGAATTTACTTGTGTGGGTAAAGTTTACTCATGTGTATCAGGAGGAGCAGGTAAAGAAGTCACAATTTTAAGAGATACGGGAGCTAGTCAATCTTTAATGGTAAGAGATGAGGACTTATATGGTTTGGGAAGAATGTTGCCAGAAAAGGTGGTAATATGTGGAATTCAAGGTGAGAGGAGTAGTGTTCAATTATATACGGTAAGATTGGAAAGTCCAGTAAAGAGTGGTGAAGTGGTAGTAGGAGTAATAGAGAAACTATCTTGTCCAGGAATACAGTTTATCTTGGGTAATGATATAGCTGGATCGCAGGTGGGAGTGATGCCCACGGTGGTTGATAAGCCAGTGGAAAATCAGACAACTGAAGTGTTGAAGGATGAATATCCTGTGATTTTCCGGATTGTGCAGTAACAAGGTCGCAAAGTTACAGGTTAAGACAAGAGGAGAAGTCAAAGAGTGAAGATGAAGTTGAAGTGCAAGTACCACAAACGATTTTTGATCAGATGGTTGAAAAAGAACAAGAACGGGTGGAGGATGAGGCGGATATTTTTAGTTCAAGAAAATTGGCGGAGTTACAACAGAAAGATATAGAAATAAAACGGATGTATCAGAAAGCATATACGGAAGAGGAATCTTTATTAATAATGATTTATTATGGTATTTGAAAATTTTTATAACAATAACAAAAACAATGACATCAACATAGTTAAATAAACATTCCCGCCCCCCCCACCCCAGCCCAATCTTCACACACCTCAACCATACAACAACAATCTGCCAGCGGACTCCCTTGGAATACTGCATCTGCTGACATTTTTAATTTTCCCCGAAAAAGTCGACGAACGGCTGCCACTTCCGGGAGAACCCGAACATTGACCCTCTTAAGGCAAACTTTATTTTCTCAAGACTGAGAAACCCAGCCACGTCGCTAACCCAGGTCTCCACACTCGGGGGCTTTGAGTCCCTCCACATTAATAAGATCCGTCTCCGGGCTACCAGGGAGGCAAAGGCCAGGACTTCGGCCTCTTTTGCCCCCTGAACTCCCAGATCTTCCGACACTCCAAAGACTCGGCAACACCCGTGTTTTTAGCATCGTGGACATTGCCTTAGCAAAACCCTCTAAGCTTCAGGCATGCCCAAAACATGTGGACATGATTTGCTGGGCTTCCCGCGCACCTTGCACACCTATCCTCAACCCCGAAAAACTCATCCTAGCCACTGTCATGTGTGCCCAGTGGACTACCTTAAATTGTTTCAGGCTCAGCCTTGCGCACAATGAGGAGGTATTAACCCTGCTTAGGGCATCCGCCCATGGACCTGCCTCTATCTTTCCTCCTAGCTCGTCCTCCCACTTGCCCTTAAGCTCCTCCACCGGAGTTTCCTCCGCCTCCGAAAGCTCCTGGTAAATATCCGATACCTTCCCCTCTCCAACCCAGGTACTGGAAACTACTCTATCCTGTATCCCCCGTGACGGTAGCAGCGGAAAGGCCGCATTTGTTTTCTCAGGAAGTCTCGCACCTCCAAATACCTAAAACCATTCCCTGCTGGCAATTTAAATTTATCCTCCAAAGTTTTCAATCTGGGAAAGCTCCCATCTATAAATAGATCCCCCATCCTTCTAATTCCTGCCCTCTGCCAACTCCGGAACCCAGCGTCTAGCCTACCCGGTACAAACCTGTGATTGTTATAAATCGGGGTCCAAATCCATGCTCCCTCCACTCTCTTATATCTCCTCCACTGCCCCCAGATCCTCAGAGCCGCCACTACCACCGGACTTGTGGAGTATCGGGCCGGCGAGAACGGCAGAGGTGCCGTTACCAATGCTCCCAGACTGGTGTCTTTACATGACGCCGCCTCCATCCGCTCCCATGCCGACCCCTCCCCCTCTACCTACTTATTGATCATGGTATATTATCCGCCCAGTAGTAATTTCAGAAGTTCGGAAATTACCCACCCTCCCCTCGACTGCGCTCCAGCAACACTTTCTTCACTCGCGGGGTTTTACTCACCCACACAAAGCCCAAAATAATGTTATTCACCCGCTTGAAAAAGGCCTTAGGGATGAAGATGGGGCGGCACTGAAA
The DNA here is from genome assembly GCF_047496885.1 of Scyliorhinus torazame. NCBI lineage: Eukaryota > Metazoa > Chordata > Chondrichthyes > Carcharhiniformes > Scyliorhinidae > Scyliorhinus > Scyliorhinus torazame. Next base: position 132,356,095 of record NC_092723.1, on the reverse strand, counting down.
GACAAACATAAATCTGGGGAGGACAGTCATTTTCACGGTCTGTACCCTCCCCACGGGAGCATGTCCCATCTCTTAAAGTCCCCTCCCATTTCCGGGTCACCTGGATTCCCAGATATCGAAAGCTCTTCCCTACCATCTAAGCGGCAACTCTCCCAGTCTCTTCTCCTGCCCTCTTGCCTGGATCGCAAACATCTCGCTTTTCCCATGTTCAATTTATACCCCGAAAAATAGCCAAATTCCCCCAAGATTCGCATTACTTCCCCCATCCCCTCCAACAGGTACAAAATGTACAAGAGCAGGTCATCTGCGTAGAGCGAGATCCGGTTCTCCGCCCCCCCCCTCCCCCAACAAGTCCTTTCCAGTTCCTCGGGGCTCTTAACGCCTTGGCCATGACTCTATGGCCAGAGCAAACAGTAACCGGGAGAGGGGGCACCCTTGCCTCGTCAATCGGTGTAGTTTAAAATACCCCGACCTCAGCCGGTTCGTACGCACACTTGCTACTGGTGCCTGATGGAGCAACCGCACCCAGTCAATAAACCCCTCACCAAACCCAAACCTTCCCAGCGCCTCCCACAGGTAATTCCACTCCACCCAGTCAAAAGCCTTCTCCGCATCCATCGTTACCTCCACCTCCTCTCATTCTGAGGGCATCATAATAACATTTAAAAGCCTTCGAACATTAGCCTTGAGTTGCCTGCCCTTAACAAATCCCATCTGGTCTTCCCCAATCATCCCTGGGACACAGTCCTCTATCCTTGTGGCCACTATCTTAGCCATCCACATTCAGTAGCGAAATCGGCCTCTATGACTCCCATTGCTCAGGATCTTTCTCCCGTTTCAAGATCAATGAAATCGAGGCCTGCAACATTTTTGGGGGGGAGGACTCCCTTCTCGCTTGCTTCGTTAAATGTCCTCACCAGCAGTGGGCTCAATATCTCTGAAAACGTCTTATAGAATTCCACCGGGTAGCTGTCAGGCCCCGGGGCCTTGCCCGACTGCATGCCCTCCAGCCCCTTGATTATTTGCTCAATCTCAATTGGGGCTCCCAGCCCCTCCACCAGGTCCTCCTCCACCCTTGGGAACCTCAACTGATCCAGAAATTGCCTCATCCCCTCCACCCCAGCCGGGGGTTCCGACTCATATAATTTACTATAAACGTCCTTAAACACCTCGTTCACCCCCACTGGGTCCAGGACAGTATTACCATCTCTACTCTTTACTTTACCTATCTCCCTGGCCGCCTCTCTTTTCCTGAGCTGGTGCGTCAACATTCTGCTTGCCTTTTCCCCATACTCATAGATCGCACCGCCCCTTGCCTTCCTCAACTATTCCACTGCTTTCCCTGTGGTCAACAGCCCAAACTCCACCTGTAACCTCCACCGCTCCCTCAGTAGCCCCGGGTCCGGGGCCTCCGAGTATCTCCTGTCCACCTGGAGTATCTGCTCCACTAATCTATCCCTCTCAGCCCGTTCCACCTTTACTCTGTGGGCCCGTATCGAGATTAATTCCCCTTTGACTACTGCCTTCAACGCTTCCCAGTTTGTCGCTGCAGAGCTCTCCCCCGTATCATTTGTTTCCAGGTTATTCTGGATGGAATTGTTAACCCGCCCACAGACCGCCTTGTCCGCAAGCAACCACAGCGGGCGTTGCCCTCTCTCCACACTAACCCGTAGATCCACCCAGTGCGGGGCATGATCCGACACTGCAATTGCCGAGTACTCCGTATCCATCACCTTCGGTATTAGTGCCCTGCTCAGAACAAAAAAGTCGATACGAGAGTATACCTTGTGGACGTGTGAAAAAAGGAAAACTCCTTCGTCCTCGGCCATGCAAACCTCCATGGGTCTACTCCCCCCATCTGTTCCATAAAACCCTTCAATTCCTTTGCCGCAGCCGGCCTCCTCCCTGTCCTGGATTTTGACCGGTCCAATTCTGGATCAATGACTGTTGAAGTCCCCTCCCATGATCAGGTTATGTGACTCTAAGTCTGAAATCCTAACACCTGTCTCATAAATTCTGCGTCATCCCAATTCGGAGCATATATGTTCACAAATACCACTCGCACCCCCTCCAGCTTTCCACTCACCATTATGTACCTACTCTCCTTGTCTGACACGATTCTCCCTGCCTCGAATGCCACTCGTTTGCTGACCAAGATCGCTACCCCCCCTGGTCTTTGAGTCCAGTCCTGAGTGGAACACTTGGCTAACCCACCCCTTCCTCAATCTCGTCCCGTCTGTAAGCTTTAGGTGTGTCTCTTGTCGCATTGCGACGTCCGCCTTCAGTTCCCTCAAATGCGCGAACACGTGAGCCCTCTTGAGCGGTCCATTCAGTCCTCTCACGTTCCATGTGATCAGCCGGGACAGGGGGCTCCTCCCCCCACCAACTCGCCATGACCCTTTTTACGCCAGCCTCGAGCTCGCGCCCTCCGCTTCCTCGAGTCCCCACTCAGGCTGTCGCCGTCCCCGACCTCCCATTTTTACCCGAGTAAAAGTTCCTCCCCTGTCAGCAAACCAACGGAAGAGGAATCTGCGTGTATACCAGAGTGTTATTAAAGTAAAAGTGATGTCTTGATGAGAGAATGGAGACCTTTACATATGCAGGCGGATGAAAAGTGGGCAGAAGTTCATCAAGTAGTATTGCCAGTAGGGTATAGAAAGGAGGTGTTGCGAGTTGCACATGAGGTATCAGTGGGAGGTCATTTGGGAAAAAAGAAAACTTGAGCTAAAATCCAGAAACATTTTTATTGGCCTGGACTACATAAAGATGTAGTTAAATTTTGTCAATCATGTCACACATGTCAAGTGATAGGGAAACCTCAAGCAGTGATAAAACCAGCGCCCTTAATACCCATTCCAGCATTTGAGGAAACTTTTACAATGGTCCTAATTGATTACGTAGGACCGCTTCCTCAAACAAAAAGTGGGAATCAATATCTTTTGACGATAATGGATGTGTCTACTAGGTTTCCAGAGGCCATTCCAGTACGTAATATTACAGCTAAAAAGATTGTAGAGGAGTTACTTCAATTCTTTACTAAATATGGACTACCCACGGAAATACAATCGGATCAAGGATCAAATTTTACCTCCAGGTTATTCAAAGAAGTTATGGATAGCTTAGGAATAAACAATTTAAATCAATTGCGTACCATCCAGAATCGCAGGGAGCGTTAGAAAGGTGGCATCAGACATTAAAGACAATGTTGAGGGCTTATTGTCAAGATTCTCCAGAGGATTGGGATAAAGGAATTTCATTCGTACTGTTTGCAATTAGGGATGCACCGAATGAGGCAACCAAATTTAGTCCTTTTGAATTAAGTTTTGGTCATGAGGTAAGAGGACCACTTAAATTGAATTTGGAAAAATTAATGAGTGAGAAATCAGAAATTACATTGTTGAATTATGTGTCAAATTGTAGGGAACGATTAAATAGAGCAGGTGAATTGGCTGGACAACATTTAAAAGTTGCACAAAATGTGATGAAATGGGTAGCAGACAAGAAATCCAAAGTTCGTAGTTTTGCCAGTAGAGATAAAGTTTTAGAATTGTTACCAGTGGTAGGTGAACCTTTAAAAGCAAGGTTTTGTGGACCTTATCAGATTGAAAGGAAATTAAGTGAGGTGAATTATGTGGTACAAACACCAGATAGAAGGAAGACTCACCGAGTGTGTCATGTGAATATGCTTAAAAGGTACTTTGAAAGGGAAGGAGAGAAAAAGGAGGCGGTTTTACTGATTCTAACTGATTCTAACCAAATCTAGATGACTGAATTTGACATACCTCAAATTAAATTGGAAAACGAAGATGTTCTTAAAAATTGGGATAAATTGTTGAGTTACCTTCCAGAGGAAAAACGAACTGACCTGAAACAGTTATTGATATCACGAGGTCAAGTTTGTAGAGATAAATTGGGAAGTACTAAAATGGCTATACATGATGCATCCGTACAGATTTAACCCTTTAAAATTGGCACAAGTTAACCAAGAGATTGAGAGTATGCTTCAAAATGGCATAATTGACATGGGTTACAGCCAATGGAGCTCACCCATTGTGATGGTGCCTAAACCAGACGGTACCCAACGGTTGTGTGTGGACTATAGAAAGGTTAATGCAGTTACAAGAACGGAGTCTTATCCTATCCCACATTTGGAGGATTGCATTGAGAAAGTGGGACAATCAGCTTTTATTTCCATACTGGATTGACTTAAAGGTTACTGGCAGGTACCTTTATCCGAAAAGGCGAAGGAGATTTCAGCTTTTGTGACTCCAGATGGTATATACCAATTCAAAGTTATGCCATTCGGCATGAAAAGCGCCCCAGCCACATTTCAAATGTTAACTAACAAAGTCGTTTCAGGATTACCCAATTGTGCGGTATACATCGACGATCTGGTAATTTTCAGCCAGACATGGACAGAACATATAAAACATCTGATAATTATTCGATCGACTTCAGGAGGCCGGTTTGGTGATAAACCTAGCCAAAAGTGAATTTGGAAAGGCCCAAGTCACTTCCCTTGTCCATACAATCGGACAGGGTCGAATAGTCCCACTGGATGTGAAAACTAAAGTTATTAGGGAGTTTCCGATACCCTCAAGAGGAAGGGAAATAATGCGATTTCTTGACCGGAGTGGATTTGATTGAACATTTGTGCAAAGGCTTTGTAGCGTGATTGCTCCACTGATGGACTTGCTGAAGAAACGTCAAACATTTCAGTGGCCAGCGGACTTTCAGCAAGCATTTGACAACTTGAAAGCTGAGATAACCAATGCTCCTGTGTTGGAGAATTACAAGGGACTCTGCGATCAGATTCAACTAAAGTATCTGACGTTAAAGAGAAATGCCGAGGCGTAGAGAAATGGATGGATCGTGCAGAGACCTTCTTGTTCAAAGAGTATCAATCGAGAAGGATTTCAGTTGGAGGAAGGAAAACGAAAAAAAAAAATGGACTATATTATTATACCTGTTTGCGTGTGTTGTGTTTTGAAACGAAATAGTATATTTACTGTGTGCATTTCTTAAAGGATGGTGAAAAGGTGAAAAATGAAACCATCTTGAAGTTGATGGTTTATTTTTTTTTCTTGGGGGGTGGTGTTATGTGAGAGTATCTTTAAGAAATGGGTGTGTGTATATAAATATCTGTAGTGAGAGTACCTTTAAGAAATGGGTGTTTACTACAGTGATGTCAGAGAGTGGGCTGTCTTTCAGCTTTTTACTTTCGTTTTTGAGCAGGCTGCAGAGTGTGTTTTTGTTTCGTTTTCAGTGTTGGCGCTGAAGCCAGACCAAGCAGGTATACAGCTTTCTCTCTGCCATCAAAAGACTATCTCTTGATCATTTGGTGAATTCAGAATTATAAATGTTTTCAGTAATGATTTTAACCTGATGTGCTTCTAATAAAGGTTTTGTTTTTAAGTCGTATGGATGTTAAAAAGGAAGGCTTAATGGCTTACTTAGTGTTCTCGTCTTTGGGGCTTGTATTTGAATTAATGGTTGCTAAGATGTTCACTGTATGTTTTAAAAAGGTTAACTTGAGTTCATAGAATAAACATTGTTTTGCTTTAAAAAATACTTTTCCATTTCTGCTGTACCATACCTGTAGAGTGGGCCGTGTGCCCCCCATACCACAATCTATTAAAAGTTGTGGGTCAGGTGAACTCCATGATCCACTTTGGGGTTCTCTAAACCCTGGCCCATAACAACTGTAAGTGCATTCCAATCACTCAAGCATGTTATTGGAATGCACTTACCTCTCTTTGGTGTGGTTGATGTTTCAGCACTTACAGGGTCACTCACTTGTGAAGGGAGATGAATTAATCAAGTCTGTAGCTGTTTTGTGGAAGCTGTCAATCGCAACCCACTACGAGAAATGAATGAATAGATTGCAGCTACAGGATCTGTATTTTTTAAACACAAATCACAGCTGTTGTCCATCCATGAATGGACACTTGATGCTTCCATGTATGAGTTACAACTGTAAGATCTGTCACTGCCCCTGTCTGGACTGCTCTCTAGCTTCCAGACAGGGTTTTTTTTCCCTGCAGGATTTCTGTAGAGGGTCCTTGTGTGTATTGGGGGTGGGGGGGGGGTGTCCTTATAGTTAGGGAGTCCCTGTAAAGGGTGGGGGAGAAATCCCCCTAGTTAGGTCATCCATATGCCTGTTGTGATCTTCCTTTGTCTAATAGTTATTGAATCTGCATAATATATATTTTGCAATGACGTTTTATACAGCCAAGCTAGTCCGTTTTTTCACTCATAGTTGATCACTTCCTCATTTCCATTTTGCACTGGCAAGATTTATTTGCCGCCTGTCAGTAGGTACATTGCAAATAATTAATATTGAGGTTATATTGCCGAATTCATAGTCTACAGCCTTGTGTAGTAATCCAGAGAATGTGAACTTCAATCTCTTCATGGAAGTTTGATCATTTGAATTCAATTAAAAAAAAAAAAACACCTGGAATTAGAGAAAGTTAGCATGAAGCTCTCGAGTGTTGTTAAAAATCCAATTCGTTTATTCATGTATTTTTGGGAAGACACTCTTCACACTTCCTCCTATTTTGACCTGTGACACTTCCTAACTCTGGTCCTGCCTCAGCTTGTTTTCAGTTGAAACCATCATCCATATCTTTGTTACTCTTGACTTTACTGTTCTAATGCATTCCTTTTTTAAAAAAAAATATATTTTATTAAAGTTTTCAAACACAATGTTTTCCCTTACAAATCAAAAAAAAAAGGTAACATGATAACTGCAATATAACATTGTTTAACTAACATGGTAAACTAACCAAATAACACAAAGTAATACTCCCCCCGCCCCCTCTCCCCCTCCAAAAACCCAAACAATTTACCCCCCCCCCCCGGGTTGCTGCTGCTGGCCATCTATCTTCCCTCTAACGTTCCGCTAGGTAGTCGAGGAACGGTTGCCACCGTCTGGTGAACCCTTGAGCCGATCCTCTCAGCGCAAACTTAATCTGCTCTAGTTTTATGAACCCCGCCATATCGTTTATCCAGGCCTCCAGTCCGGGGGGTTTTGCTTCCTTCCACATGAGTAAAATCCTACGCTGGGCTACTAGGGACGCAAAGGCCACGACATCGGCCTCTTTCGCCTCCTGCACTCCCGGCTCATCCGTTACTCCAAATATAGCTAACCCCCAGCCTGGCTTGACCCGGACCTTCACCACCTTCGAGATCACTCCCGTCACTCCCCTCCAATACCCCTCCAGTGCCGGACACAACCAAAACATATGTGTGTGGTTCGCCGGGCTTCCCCCGCACCTCCCACACTTGTCCTCCACTCCGAAGAACCTGCTCAACCTTGCTCCCGTTATGTGTGCTCTATGCAGCACCTTAAATTGGATCAGGCTAAGCCTGGCACACGAGGAAGAGGAATTTACCCTGCTTAGGGCATCAGCCCACAAACCCTCCTCAATCTCCTCCCCGAGCTCTTCTTCCCATTTTCCCTTCAGTTCGCCCACCAGCTCCTCCACCTCTTCTCTCATCTCCTGGTATATCTCTGACACTTTGCCCTCCCCGACCCACACCCCCGAAAGCACCCTGTCCTGGATCCCTTGTGTCGGGAGCAGCGGAAATTCCCTCACCAGTTGTTTCGTGAATGCTCTCACCTGCATATATCTAAAGAAATTTCCCCGGGGCAGCTCATACTTTTCCTCAAGCGCTCCCAAGCTCGCAAATGTCCCGTCTATAAATAAATCTCCCACTCTCCTGATTCCTACCCGGTGCCAGCTCTGGAATCCTCCGTCCAGCCTCCCTGGGGCAAACCTATGGTTGTTCTTGATCGGGGACCACACCTAGGCTCCCAGCACACCCCTCTGTCGCCTCCATTGCCCCCAGATACTTAATGTTGCCGCCACCACTGGGTTTGTGGTAAATTTTTTTGGGGAGAGCGGTAGTGGCGCCGTCACCAGCGCTTTTAAACTCGTCCCTTTGTAGGACTTTGTCTCCAACCTTTTCCACGCCGCTCCCTCTCCCTCTATCATCCATTTACGAATCATCGCCACGTTGGCGGCCCAGTAGTAGTCGCCCAAATTCGGCAACGCCAGTCCCCCTCTGTCTCTGCTACGTTGTAGGAACCCCCTCCTTACCCTCGGGGCCTTCCCTGCCCACACGAAGCTCGTGATGCTCCTATCTATTTTTTAAAAGAAGGCCTTAGTGATCAGTATAGGGAGACATTGGAACACAAATAGGAACCTCGGGAGGACCATCATCATAATTGCCTGCACTCTGTCCGCCAGTGACAGCGGCTGCATGTCCCACCTTTTGAAATCCTCTTCCGTTTGTTCCACCAGCCGTGTCAGATTGAGTCTGTGTAAGGTTCCCCAGCTCCTGGCTATCTGAATCCCCAGGTATCGGAAGTTTCTTTCCACTCGCCTTAACGGTAGGCCATCTATCCCTCTACTCTGGTCCCCAGGGTGTATCACAAAAAGCTCACTCTTTCCCATGTTAAGCCTATCTCCCGAGAAATCTCCAAACTCCCTCAATATCTGCATGACCTCTGTCATCCCCCCCACTGGGTCCGTCACATACAGCAGTAGGTCATCCGCGTAGAGTGACACTCGGTGTTCCTCTCCCCCTCGAATCACCCCTCTCCATTTTCTGGAGTCTATCAGCGCTATGGCCAGTGGTTCAATTGCCAGCGCGAACAGTAATGGGGACAACGGGCATCCCTGTCTTGTTCCCCTGTGTAGTCGAAAATACTCCGACCTTTGCCGACCTGTGACCACACTTGCCGTTGGGGCCCCATAGAGGAGTTTAACCCAGCTGACAAACCCGTCCCCGAACCCGAACCTCCTCAGCACCTCCCATAGATACTCCCACTCCACCCTATCAAATGCCTTCTCTGCATCCATTGCCACCACTATCTCTGCCTCCCCCTCTGCTGGGGGCATCATTATCACCCCTAATAGCCGTCGCACGTTGACATTTAGTTGTCTCCCCTTTACGAACCCTGTCTGGTCTTCGTGCACCACCCCCGGGACACAATCCTCTATCCTCGTTGCCAGCACCTATGCTAGCATCTTGGCGTCCACATTTAGCAGTGAGATAGGCCTATAGGACCCGCACTGCAGCGGATCTTTATCCCGCTTCAGGATTAGCGATATCGTCGCCTCCGGCATTGTCGGGGGTAGGGTCCCCCCTTCTCTGGCCTCGTTAAAGGTCCTTACCAGCAGCGGGGCCAACAAGTCCACATATTTTCTATAGAATTCCACCGGGAACCCATCTGGTCCTGGGGCCTTCCCTGCCTGCATGTTCCCCAGCCCCTTGGTAACCTCGTCCACCCCAATCGGCGCCCTCAGGCCTTCCACCTCCTGCTCCTCCACCCTCGGGAACCTTCATTGGTCCCAAAGCTGCCGCATCTCCTCTTTTCCCTCCGGGGGTTGGGACCTATATAGTCTCGTAAAAGGTCTTAAACGCCTTGTTTATCTTCCCTGCTCTCCGCACCGTAGCTCCCATTTCATCCCTAATTCCCCCTATCTCCCTCGCCGCTGTCCTCTTTCGCAGCTGATGGGCCAACAGGCGACTCGCCTTTTCCCCATATTCATATCTCATCCCCTGTGCCTTCCTCCACTGTGCCTCCGCCCTCCTTGTGGTCAACAGGTCGAACTCCGTCTGGAGTCGTCGCCTCTCCCTGTAAAGTCCTTCATCCGGAGCCTCCGCATATTTTTTATCTACCCTCAAAATCTCCCCCAGTAGTCTTTCCCTTTCCTTGGCCTCTATTTTCACCTTGTGGGCCCTGATGGAGATCAGCTCTCCTCTGACCACCGCCTTTAGCGCTTCCCATACTACTCCCACTCGGACCTTCCCGTCGTCATTGGCCTCCAGGTACCTTTCGATACATCCCCGCACCCTTCCGCAGACTCCCTCATCCGCCAGTAATCCCACATCCAGTCGCCAGAGTGAACGCTGCTCCCTCTCCTCTCCTAGTTCCAGGTCCACCCAGTGTGGGGCATGATCTGAAACAGCTATGGCTGAGTACTCAGTTCCTTCCACCCTCGAGATCAGTGACCTTCCCAAAACAAAGAAATCTATCCGGGAGTACACCTTGTGAGTTCTAATGCATTCCTGACTGGATTCCTGAAGTTTCACCATATGTTAAATTGAGGTAATTATAAACTCTGATGGTCTTGATCCCGACTTGCACTAAGTCCCGTCATCCCTGTGTTCACTGATCTACATCGAATCTGGTAAGCAATACCTCAATTTTAAATTCTCATCCTTGTTTTCAAATGCCTCCATGATATCGCCCCTTCCTATTTCTGTAATCTACTCTCAGCGCATGCCCATCCAAGACATCTGTGCTCCTCTAATTGTGGTCTTTTAAGCATCCCCCATTTTAATTGTTCCACCATTGGTGGCATGCTTTCAACTTCCTAAGCTTTTGAGTTCACTGCCTAAACTTTTTAAAATCTACCTCTAACCAAACCTCACTTTGTGGCTTGAGTCCATTTTTTGCTTTATAAAGTTCCAACGACAAGCCTTTGGATGTTTTATTACATTAATGTTGCTATATAATTACAAGTTGTTGCTACTTGGTCTTCCTAATATGACTTTAGTCCCACAGTAATTTGGTTGGCTCTTAAAAATCCTCTGAAACTGCTTTATGGACCACTTAGTTGTTTGAACAGTAACTGCAGGCCATGCCAGAGTTGGTCACATCCCCTGAATTAATATTAAAAAACCATTTGAATAAAAAGCATTTGCTTTGCATTGGTTATTGCCCTTCAGAGGCAGGACCTGATGGAAGCAGGTTTGACTGTGTTTTCCCATTAAAATCTTCAGACAAGCTTCAGTCTTCAGGTTAAATCATAAGTGGTGGGTTGTGTCATGTGCACAACCCAGCTTGTACGAGCAGTTTGCATTTGCTGCGCAAACTACAGTGCGGACACACACTTGGAAAAAAAAAAGAAAATCGCTTATTGTCACAAGTAGGCTTCAATGAAGTTACTGTGAAAAGCCCCTAGTCGCCACATTCCGGCGCCTGTTCGGGGAGGCTGTTACGGGAATTGAACCGTGTTGCTGGCCTGCCTTGGTCTGCTTTCAAAGCCAGCGATTTAGCCCTGTGCTAAACAGTCCTTTTGCAAACTTTTGCACTGTTCACTGTTTGAGTAAAGTTTTTATTTATACACTCATCATCCTTGGGGACTGTTAGAAACAGAGCTTATTAGAGTCTGGTAATTGCTGTCAGAATGAAACCTATTTGTAATGGAGTAAGCAGCACAGTCCTGTACTCCACAGGAAATATCGGTACTTAGAGATTACATTAAAGCCCCTGGTGTTATGCTCCAGGCTTCTGTAATACATAGTAAAATGCTGAATTACTTTTGTGGGATCATTGATTAATATGCAAGGTAGATTTTAAATGGGGAATCAGAAATATCTGAGCTTCAAACTATATGTTATTTGAAAATTCTTTTAGAATTTCATTATCAGGTTATGTATGCTTGCAGATTGACTGTTGGAAAGTGCTGGTTTGCTTTGAATTGACCTAGGTGTCATTCCCATGATTCATCATTCATCAATTCCTGACAGTGAAAATGCACCAATGGCTGCATATGAATTCTTTTGGTTGGGACTGATTGCTGTGCTTCATGTTTGGTGTTTTTGGTAAGAAATGTAGCATGAAATATTTTGATTTGCATTTGTATATCCATTCCAATGAATGACTGCAGGAGTGTACTATGTTGTCAATGTTGCATCTTTAATAGATTATAAATTATTTCCTTTTCAAAGTGAAAGTTGATGATTAATATCAATTGAAGGGTATCATCGCTCATTAATTGGCCATTGTGAATATGTCACAAATCCTAATATTGGTGTGAATTGGCTAAATGTAGCCAGTTAGGACAGAAGAACATGGGAACAGGGGTAGGCCATTCAGCCCTTCGAGCCTGCTCTGCCATTCAATGAGATCATGGCTGATCTGTGGCCTAACTCCATATATCTGGCTTTGGCCCATATCCTTTAACAAAAGATTATTCACTCAGATTTAAAATTCACAACAGATCTAGCATCAATTGTTATTTGTGGAAGAGTTCCAACCCTCTATCACCCTTTGTCTGTAGAAGTGCTTCCTAACATCTCTTCTGAATGGTCTAGCGATTATTTTTAGACTATGCCCCCTAGTTCTAGAATCTCCAACCAGTGGAAATAGTTTATCTGTATCTACCTTGTCTTTTCCTGTTAATATCTGCGGGTACAATTTTGTCCTTTAAAAAGCAGTTCGATAGTTACATGGGCAGGGTGGGTATAGAGGGATATGGGCCAAATGCGGGCAAGTGGGACTAGCTTAGTGCTAGAAATCCCCGGGACCTGATGGGATTTATCCTAGGATTCTCTGGGAGGCCAGGGAAGAGATTGCTGGACCTTTGGCTTTGATTTTTATGTCATCATTGGCTACAGGAATAGTGCCAGAGGACTGGAGGACAGCAAATGTGGTCCCTTTGTTCAAAAAGGGGAGCAGAGACAACCCCGGCAACTATAGACCGGTGAGCCTCACGTCTGTAGTGGGTAAAGTCTTGGAGGGGATTATAAGAGACAAGATTTATAATCATCTAGATAGGAATAATATGATCAGGGATAGTCAGCATGGCTTTGTGAAGGGTAGGTCATGCCTCACAAACCTTATTGAGTTCTTTGAGAAGGTGACTGAACAGGTAGACGAGGGTAGAGCAGTTGATGTGGTGTATATGGATTTCAGCAAAGCGTTTGATAAGGTTCCCCACGGTAGGGTATTGCAAAAAATACGGAGGCTGGGGATAGAGGGTGATTTAGAGATGTGGATCAGAAATTGGCTAGCTGAAAGAAGACAGAGGGTGGTGGTTGATGGGAAATGTTCAGAATGGAGTACAGTCACAAGTGGAGTACCACAAGGATCTGTTCTGGGGCCGTTGCTGTTTGTCATTTTTATCAATGACCTAGAGGAAGGCACAGAAGGGTGGGTGAGTAAATTTGCAGACGATACTAAAGTCAGTGGTGTTGTCGATAGTGTGGAAGGATGTAGCAGGTTACAGAGGGATATAGATAAGCTGCAGAGCTGGGCTGAGAGGTGGCAAATGGAGTTTAATGTAGAGAAGTGTGAGGTGATTCACTTTGCAAGGAATAACAGGAATGCGGAATATTTGGCTAATGGTAAAGTTCTTGAAAGTGTGGATGAGCAGAGGGATCTAGGTGTCCATGTACATAGATCCCTGAAAGTTGCCACCCAGGTTGATAGGGTTGTGAAGAAGGCCTATGGAGTGTTGGCCTTTATTGGTAGAGGGATTGAGTTCCGGAGTCAGGAGGTCATGTTGCAGCTGTACAGAACTCTGGTACGGCCGCATTTGGAGTATTGCGTACAGTTCTGGTCACCGCATTCTAGGAAGGACGTGGAGGCTTTGGAGCGGGTGCAGAGGAGATTTACCAGGATGTTGCCTGGTATGGAGGGAAAATCTTATGAGGAAAGGACTTGAGGTTGTTTTCGTTGGAGAGAAGAACGTTAAGATGAGACTTAATAGAGGCATACAAAATGATCAGGGGGTTGGATAGGGTGGACAGTGAGAGCCTTCTCCCGCGGATGGATATGGCTGGCACGAGGGGCAAAGAGTAGTGAGGCCGTGGAATGCCCTACCTGCTACAGTAGTGAACTCGCCAACATTGAGGGCATTTAAAAGTTTATTGGATAAACATATGGATGATAATGGCATAGTGTAGGTTAGATGGCTTTTGTTTCGGTGCAACATCGTGGGCCGAAGGGCCTGTACTGCGCTGTATTGCTCTATGTTCTATATGTTCTAAATTGGGCGGCATGGACCAGCTGGGCTGAAGGGTGGTTTCCATGCTGTAAACATCTATGACTCTATCTTGAAGATTTTGTTCAGGTTGCCCCTTAACCTTCTAAATTCGAGGGAATTTGAATAATCTCTCGTCATAACTTAACCCCTGAAGTCCAGGTATCATAATGTAAACCTAGGTTGCACTCCCTCCAAGGCCAAAATATTTTTTCTAAAGTGTGGTGCCCAGACCTGCTCACAGTACTCCAAGTGGGGTCTAAGTAGGGTTTTGTCAAGCTGCTGACGATACTAGTTAATTTTGTTGTGCTAAAAATATTTGAATTTTCAAATGATTTGAATGAAGCAAAACATAAATAACATTAAGTTGGGAACTTAATGAACAGAAAAATGTTGAATTGGATAAATTATCTACTGAAAAATATGAATTTAAGAATTGCTCTTATTTTTTACGAATAATTCTTGCTCTTCCATCCAGAAACTATGCTCAAAAATGTGCAAGTAACCCAATTAGATGGCAATCTTTTGGTTACTTTGGAATAAATTTAAGATGGGGGGGAAAGAGTGATGTGAAGATAAATTGAAATATTTGAATTAAATGCACATGAAATTGTACATTTCCAGGAGGCCATGTTTTTTGACCTAGCGTTGTTGAAATGTGTGAATGTTTGTTTGAAACCAGACAAATACTTTTGTGGGATTTGAGTATAAATGGGTTATTATAACAGAAGTTGTTTGGAAGTATTTGTTGTGCTCAAATTTCTACCGTCCATTACTTTAGCTTCAAACCTTGCTACAAATAAACATAAAATTGTTTGGTAAATGTTTTCAGTAATTAGTCTGCACAGAGCAGATATATTTATCTTTCACTGGATAAACTACTGGGATTTCTTGATGGCGGGTGGCATGTGGATAGAATAGCATATTTCTGGCCTCAGGGACATTTCTGTCTTCTGACTGGCTGAACATTCTAGTATCTTGTGGTGGACTAATTATTTGTGAAATGGTTTGTTCAAGTTGACTGCCGTGTTTAATTGCATTTGAAAATCAGGCACTTAATGATTCTGATGAAATGCCTGAAGTGTGCAGATGTGTTGAGGTTGCAGAGAACTTCCACTCCAACTTCAAATATTTCTATAATTTCAAATTTATTCTTGAACTTATAGTTATGTGACTTACGATTACCGTTTTTGTTGAAATCTGAGATCTTCCCTGAGCTCAGGAATGAAAGAATACAAGTTTAGAATGTGATCAATGTTGTGTTGGGTGCCCTGCTACACAGACAAACCAACACGGTTGCGGATGGTACAACTTAGTTTTATTACTAACATATATTTACAATGGTAAACTGGTTACTGTGGTTCGATCATACACCTTGAATCTGTGGACCTATCCCGAACACTATCTTGGTGTTGCACTCAGCACATGGTGGATGTCTGAGTGGCTTGTTGTGAGCTCTGTGCCCTGAGCTGTCTCCTGCTGGAATGAGCGGGAAGTGTCGTGTTCCCCGTTTTATAGTGTGTATGCTCTTGCCTGTGATTGACTGTGGTGTTGTGTGTGTATTGATTGGTCCGTTGATCTGTCCATCAGTATGTATGTATGTTTGCACCATGATGTTTACCTGAATATCATGACAATCAATTACTTAAAACTCAATTGATATTGCAATAGGCTGACTTAAAAAGTTGAGCATTATCTGGCCCTATCGTATTCAATAAATGCATCATCACATACTTTGAATAAACTGTGCAACTAGAAATTGAAAGAATGCTTGCATTGTGACAAAAAACAGACGTGACTCCCCCTTCCCATGTCTTTACTTGATTAACTTTAACCTTTTCTTTAGCTAATAGGGCCAGCCACGGATGTAGCGAGTGAGAGAATTTGTTTCCCGGTTAATTTCAAGTCTTGTTTATGATTCATGGAATTGAGATTATTATGCTTCAAACAGTTTCTAGTTTATGCTTGATCAATTTCTCGGAGATGGTTCACTGATGTCGCTTACATTTCTGTCACTGCTAAAAGGTGTTTTTGCTTTTTTTTTGATTCAGGCAAATTATCACATTAGGTTGAGAAAGGCTTAATTAAGACATTAGCATTTGCAGCAACTGAATTGCATGGAGCTTCTGCCTCTCTTTGATTGGTAAGGGACCTGAATTTAGGATAGAAGAAAATCTGGCAGACGATAGTACTGACAGCACTGGACAGTCATTATATAGGATTGCATAGGATATATGGACAGTAACAGTCACTGCAATTAACTCGATTAGTCTTTGCCAGTGTTTATTGTCCACTTGCGTCCTCTCCCATCTTTTCTCATCTAAATCTATCATTATTACATTTATTCCTCAAATGTGTGTCTATCTTCCGCTTAATTATATTTATATTTTATCATTTTACTTAATCACTCTCTGTGGTCGTGAGTTCCATATTGTGACCACTCTTTGGGTGAAGAGGTTTCTTTTGAATTCCTTATTGGATTTGTTGGTGACTATCTTACATTGGCCTCTAATTATACATTTCCCCAGAAAAGAAAATATTTTTTCTGTATCCACTCTGTCAAGACCTTAGATAATTCTAAAGACCACTGTGAGGACATCCCCCTGCCTCCTTTCTTCAAGAGAAAAAAGGCTTAGCCTGTCAATCCCTTCCAGATATGTATATCCATGCATTTCTTTTTTTAAAAAAATATATTTTATTCAGAATTTTGTGGCCAAACATAACAGTACATAGTTTTTCCTTTGAACAACAACAAAGCAATATCAATAACCGTGGCCAATTTTAAACAAATAAATAAATAATATATAAACAGAAACATAAACAAAACTGAGTGGCAACTGCCTTGTCAAAAATAGTTACTCTTCAAAGATACAATCCAATATACATTACCTATAACAAGTGTCTATACATATACAATGACGTCCCTGAGAGTCTGTCCGGTTCCTCCTCCCCCCCCCCCCCCCCCCCCCGGGTTGCTTGCTGCTGTTGTCTTCTTCTTTTCCATTCCCTCTATCTTTCTGTGAGATAGTCGACGAACGGTTGCCACCGCCTGGTGAACCCTTGAGCCGAACCCCTTAATACGAACTTGATCCGTTCTAACTTTATAAACCCTGCCATGTCGTTTATCCAGGTCTCCACACCCGGGGGTTTGGCTTCCTTCCACATTAACAATATCCTGCGCCGGGCTACTAGGGACGCAAAGGCCAAAACATCAGCCTCTCTCGCCTCCTGCACTCCCGGCTCTTCTGCAACCCCGAATATAGCCAACCCCCAGCTTGGTTCGACCCGGACCCCCACCACCTTCGAAAGCACCTTTGCCACCCCCACCCAGAACCCCTGTAGTTCCGGGCATGACCAGAACATGTGGGTGTGATTCGCTGGGCTTCTCGAGCACCTCCCACACCTATCCTCTACCCCAAAAAATTTACTGAGCCGTGCTCCAGTCATATGCGCCCTATGTCGAACCTTGAATTGTATCAGGCTTAGCATGGCACACGAGGACGATGAGTTTACTCTACGTAGGGCGTCAGCCCACAGCCCCTCCTCAATCTCCTCCCCCAGCTCTTCTTCCCATTTCCCTTTCAGCTCATCTACCATGATCTCCCCCTCGTCCCTCATTTCCCTATATATGTCCGACACCTTACCATCCCCCACCCATGTCTCTGAGATCACTCTATCCTGCACCCCCTGCGTCGGGAGCTGCGGGAATTCCCTCACCTGTTGCCTCGCGAAAGCCCTCAGTTGCATATACCGAAATGCATTCCCTTGGGGCAACCCATATTTTTCCGTCAGCGCACCCAGACTCGTAAACATCCCATCTACGAACAGATCTCTCAATTGTACTACCCCAGCTCTTTGCCATGCTCCAAATCCCCCATCCATTCTCCCCGGAACAAACCTATGGTTATTTCTTATCGGGGACCGCTCCAAGGCTCCCGTCCTTCCCCTATGCCGTCTCCACTGCCCCCAAATTTTCAATGTAGCCACCACCACCGGGCTTGTGGTGTATTTCTTCGGTGAGAACGGCAACGGCGCCGTCACCATTGCTTGTAGGCTAGTCCCCCTGCAGGACGCCCTCTCCAATCTCTTCCACGCCGCTCCCTCCCCTTCTCCCATCCACTTACACACCATTGAAACATTGGTGGCCCAGTAAAAGTCGTTTAGGCTCGGTAGTGCCATCCCCCCCCCCCTGTCCCTACTACGCTGCAAAAATCCCATCCTCACTCTCGGGGTCTTCCCGGCCCACACAAAACTCATAATACTCTTCTCGATTCTCTTGAAAAAAGCCTTCGTGACCACCACCGGGAGGCACTGAAACACAAAAAGGAATCTCGGGAGGACCACCATTTTAACCGCCTGCACCCTACCTGCCAGTGACAGGGACACCGTGTCCCATCTCCTGAAGTCCTCCTCCATCTGTTCCACCAACCGCATTAAATTAAGCCTGTGTAATGTACCCCAATTCTTGGCTATCTGGATCCCCAAGTACCGGAAGTCCCTTGTTACCTTCCTCAACGGTAAATCCTCTATTTCCCTGCTCTGCTCCCCTGGATGCACCACGAACAACTCACTTTTCCCCATGTTCAATTTATACCCTGAAAACTCCCCAAGTATCCGCATTATCTCTGGCATCCCCTCCGCCGGGTCCGCCACATACAACAACAAATCATCCGCATATAAAGATACCCGGTGTTCTTCTCCTCCCCTGAGTACTCCCCTCCACTTCCTGGAACCCCTCAGTGCTATGGCCAGGGGCTCAATCGCCAATGCAAACAATAACGGGCACAGAGGACATCCCTTCCTTGTCCCTCTATGGAGCCGAAAGTAATCAGACCCCCGTCCATTCGTGACCACACTCGCCATCGGAGCCCTATACAGCAACTGTACCCATCTGATATACCCATCTCCAAAGCCAAATCTCCTCAGCACCTCCCACAAATAATCCCACTCCACTCTATCAAATGCTTTCTCGGCATCCATCGCCACCACTATCTCCGCTTCCCCCTCTGGTGGGGGCATCATCATTACCCCTAGCAGCCTCCGTATATTTGTGTTCAGCTGTGTCCCCTTCACAAACCCAGTTTGGTCCTCATGAACCACCCCCGGGACACAATCCTCTATCCTCGTTGCCATTACCTTGGCCAGAATCTTAGCATCCACATTCAGGAGGGAAATGGGCCTGTAGGACCCGCATTGTAGCGGGTCTTTTTCCTTCTTTAGGAGGAGCGATATCGTTGCCTCTGACATAGTTGGGGGCAGCTGCCCCCTTTCCCTAGCCTCATTGAAGGTTCTCATCAGTAGCGGGGCCAGCAAGTCCATATATTTCCTATAGAATTCCACTGGGAATCCGTCTGGTCCCGGGGCCTTCCCCGCCTGCATGCTTCCAATCCCTTTCACTACTTCCTCCGTCTCAATCTGTGCTCCCAGTCCCACCCTCTCCTGCTCCTCCACCTTCGGAAATTCCAGCTGATCCAGAAAGCACATCATTCTCTCCTTCCCTTCCGGGGGCTGAGCTTCATATAATCTTTCATAAAATGCCTTGAACACTCCATTCACTCTCTCCGCTCTCCGCTCCATCTCTCCCTCCTCATCTCTCACCCCCCCCTATCTCCCTCGCTGCTCCCCTTTTCCTCAGTTGGTGGGCCAGCAACCTGCTCGCCTTCTCCCCATATTCGTACTGTACACCCTGTGCCTTCCTCCATTGTGCCTCTGCCTTACCCGTAGTCAACAAGTCAAATTCTACATGTAGCCTTTGCCTTTCCCTGTACAGTCCCTCCTCCGGTGCCTCCGCATATTGCCTGTCCACCCTCAAAAGTTCTTTCAACAACCGCTCCCTTTCCCTACCCTCCTGCTTTCCTTTATGTGCCCTGATAGATATCAGCTCCCCTCTAATCACAGCCTTCAACGCCTCCCAGACCACTCCCACCTGAACCTCCCCATTGTCATTGAGTTCCAAGTACCTTTCAATACACCCCCTCACCCTTAAACACACACCCTCATCTGCCAATAATCCCATGTCCATTCTCCAGGGTGGGTGCTGTTCTTTTTCCTCCCCTATCTCCAGGTCCACCTAATGTGGAGCGTGGTCCGAAATAGCTATAGCCGTATACTCCGTCCCCGTCACCTTCGGGATTAGTGCCCTTCCCAAAACAAAAAAGTCTATCCGTGAATAGACTTTGTGGACATAGGAGAAAAACGAAAACTCCTTACTCCTAGGTCTACCAAATCTCCAGGGGTCTACTCCTCCCATCTGCCCCATAAAGTCCTTGAGCACCCTAGCTGCAGCCGGCCTCCTTCCAGTCCTGGACCTCGATCTGTCCAGCCCTGGGTCCAGCACCGTATTAAAATCTCCACCCATTACCAACTTTCCCGCCTCTAGGTCCGGGATGCGTCCCAACATACGCCTCATAAAATTGGCATCAGCCCAGTTCGTGGCATATACGTTCACTAAAACCACCGCCTCCCCTTGCAATCTGCCACTCACCATCACGTATCTGCCCACACTATCCGCCACTATGGTCTTTGCCTCAAACATTACCCGCTTCCCCACTAATATAGCCACCCCCCTGTTTTTTGCGTCTAGCCCCGAATGAAACACCTGCCCCACCCATCCTTTGAGAAGTCTGACCTGGTCTATCAGTTTCAGATGCGTCTCCTGCAGCATACCACATCTGCCTTAAGTTTTTTTAGGTGTGCGAGTACCCGTGCCCTCTTAATCGGCCCGTTCAGCCCTCTCACATTCCACGTGATCAGCCGAGTTGGGGGGCTCTTTAACCCCCCCCCCCTTGTCGACTAGCCATCTCCTTTTTCAATCCAGCTCCTCTCCCGGTTCCCACGTAGCCGTCTCTCCCCCCCCAACGGCGCCCTCCCGCCCCGACCACCCCACCCCATACCAGCTCCCCCTTCTCCCCAGCAGCAGCAACCCAGTTAACCCCCCCCCCCGCTAGATCCCTTTTTAGCGTAATTGCACCCCCCATGTTGCTCCCAGAAGTCAGCAAACTCTGGCCGACCTCGGCTTCCCCCCGTGACCTCGGCCCCCACTGTGCGAGGCCCCCTCCTTCCTGCTTCCCTGTTCCCGCCATGATTACCATAGCGCGGGAACAAAGCCCGCGCTACCCATTCGGCCCCGCCCCCAATGGCCGGCGCCCCCAGCTCCCCATCCTCCCTCCCCCCCTCCCCCACGACATGGGGAAGAGAGAAAAGTTACAGGGTCGCAGGATTAACAACTTCGGAAATTGTCTCTTCCCCCATTTCCCCCCCCCTTCACCCCACGTAATCACCTCACCACTTTGTCCCAAACGTTCTTTTTCTAGCCCGCTTGTTCCAGTTTCTCCTCGACAATAAATGTCCACGCCTCTTCTGCCGTTTCAAAGTAGTGGTGTTTCCCTTGATGTGTGACCCACAGTCTTGCCGGCTGCAGCATTCCAAATTTAACCTTCCTTTTGTGCAGCACCGCGTTGGCCCGATCAAAGCTTGCCCTCCTTCTCGCCACCTCCGCACTCCAATCTTGATATACGCGGATCACCGCGTTCTCCCACCTACTGCTCCGGGTTTTCTTTGCCCAACTGAGGACCATCTCTCTGTCCTTATATCGGAGAAATTTCACCACTATGGCTCGAGGAATTTCTCCAGCCCTCGGTCTTCGCGCCATAACTCGATAGGCTCCCTCCACCTCCAACGGGCCCGTCGGGGCCTCCGATCCCATTAACGAGTGAAGCATCGTGCTCACATATGCCCCGACGTCCGCCCCTTCTGCACCTTCGGGAAGACCAAGAATCCTTAAATTCTTCCTCCTCCGCATTATTCTCCAGCACCTCCAGCCTTTCCACACACCTTTTGTGTTGTGCCTCGTGCATCTCTGTCTTCACCACCAGGCCCTGTATTTCGTCCTCATTCTCAGCAGCCTTTGCCTTCACGACCCGGAGCTCCTGCTCCTGGGTCTTTTGCTCCTCCTTTAGCCCTTCAATCGCCTGTACTATCGGGGCCAACAGCTCCTTCTTCATCTCCTTTTTAAGTTCTTCCACGCAGCGCCGCAGGAACTCTTGTTGGTCAGGGCCCCATATTAAACTGCCACCTTCCGACGCCATCTTGCTTTGTGCTTGCCTTCCTGACCGCTGCTCTAGAGGATCCACCGCAATCTGGCCCCTTTTCTCCTTTTTCCATCCGTGTCCAGGGGGGATTCCTTCCCTTCTGGTTTACCGCACAGTGTTTTTAGCCGTTAAAATTGCCATTGGGGCTCCTATTAAGAGCCCAAAAGTCCGTTCTACCGGGAGCTGCCGAAACGTGCGACTTAGCTGGTCATCGCCGCACCCGGAAGTCATATCCATGCATTTCTGTATCTTCGTTATAGATTTGCACTATAACACCTCCAGGCCTCTGTATACTTTTTATAACATGGTGACCAGAACTGCATATACAACTTTTGTGGTTAAACCAAGATTCGATACAGGTTTGACATATCCTCCCTACTTATTAATTCTATCCCTCTCTGAATAAAACCTTGATGTGGAGATGCCCTTCCAGTGGGGCTGTAAAGACTTTATTACCTACAAAAACTCGCATTCAACTTGCATCATTAGCTTTGTCTATATATGCTGTGTTTGTATAACCTACCTCTTCACTCACCTGATGAAGGAGCTACGCTCCGAAAGCTCATGATTCCAAATAAACGTGTTGGACTTTAACCTGGTGTTGTAAGACTTCTTACTGTGAATAAAGCCTAGCATCTAGTTTGCTTCATTTACGGTCTTGTGAACCTGTTGTACAATGGTTGTTTGTAATTGAGTTGATTGATGTATTTGTACTCGGAGTTCCCTTTATTCCTTTCCTTCATTTAGACTTTTGCCTCCTTATTCTTACTACCAAAATGTACTGTAGCCACCTAAAATGGCTGATTCCCTATAAATTTGGCCAAAACCCGATTTAAAATGGCTAACCGAAAAGGCTGATGGGAAAAATAGCCAACAGGACACAAACGGACAGCTGCAGACAGAATAGCGTATTCGGCTCTGGGGAAGTCGGCCCAGATCGATACGCAAGACTATTAGCAGCACATCAACCCAGACATCTGCAGTTTAATCGGCTATCCCCGGGAACAATTGCAACATATTAGCAATTGAATGCTGGACCAGACCTGTCGGCGCCTGCAGTGGCCGAAACAAAGACAGGTGAACGACCACCCCCCGATCGAGGAATCGCCTCACCATTGGACACATCGACCCCAGGGATTGGGAACTCCTCTAGGGGCGGGAAGCCCCTTGGCCCTATAAAGTGAGGGGCCTAGTTCAGATCTCTCTCTCTCGCTCTCCCTTCTTCACCTGCTTGAGACCTTCGCAAGAACATCAACCAGAAATAGTAAGTCTGACTCCAGCGATCGCTACCCGATAAAGACTCCTAGCCATCGACCCGTATCATCCTTTTTGAATCCCGCGGGCCAGATCTGATTCGATAAGCCATTCATTTCCCTGACCTGGTGGGCCCTTCCTAAAGTTAAGTATTGGCCAGTAGTGATAGGTTTCTATATAGATAGTAGGATTATTGTGTAAGCATTAATTGTTGTGTATAATAAATGACCGTTGATTTCAATCTTACTAAGCGGTGTGCTGACGTATTAATCATAACTCGAGCTTGAACCACGTGGCGGTATCAGAAAGATACCTGGCGACTCGTGAGCAAAGGTGACATAATCAGAGGTAATAAAACTAAGGCTAAAAAGAGCAACAGTGCTCCTCCGTATTGGCTCCCACCCACAATGTGATGTTCTAGGCAAATTTAGAAATTGTGTTTTTGATTCCAAAGTCCTAATCATTAATGGAAAATTGTGAACAACACCGGTCCCAAAATTGATCCTTGTGGAACACCACTTGTGCCATGCTGAACAATTACCTTGTCCTCACGCTCTCTGCTTTCTGTCTTGAAATCAACTAGCAATCCATTTTGTCCCCTGCATCCATATTCTCTGACCTTACAAATTAGTCCATTATGGGATTTCTTATGGGATGTCTTTTGGAAATCCAGAGAAATTGCAGCTACATTACCATTGTCTACCCTTCTGTTACCTCCTCAAAAAAGTCAGTGAGGTTGGTCAAGTAATATTTTACCTTTTTAATCCATGCGGACTATTCATTATTATTGTTCTAATTTCTAGCATCTGCTTTAGTAGGATTTACATTACATTTCCTCCCACCATTGTTATGCTGACTGGCCTATAATTCCCTGGATATGACCATTCCCTCCTTTAAATGTAAGAATTACATATTAGCCCCAAGTCCTCTGGCATAACACCTCTTTTAAATGAATTATTAAATATGAGTTGTATTGTCTCTCCTAGCTGTTCCCTGGCTTTTGAAAAATATGTGTTTGCGTCCATCCAGACCAGGGGCTGTATTTCCACTTGGAGTTTGTTTCATTTATTCAATAATTTTTGTTTTACTTTAAATGCATTTATCTCATTATTCATCTTGTTATTCAATGACAAGTCTACTTGTTCTATTTCACTGATAAATATTGACGTGGAATAATTATTTATTATTTCTGCCATATCTCTATCATTACCTCATGTATTAGCCTGTCTATCCCTTAATGGTCCTATTCTCATCATCGTTTTCTTTATTGGTGTGCCTGAAAAATATTTTACTATTTCACGTTCCTTGATAACATAATTTCATAGTTCCCCTTTGTTACCTTATTTTTTTGAAACTGCTCTCTAAATCACTTTTTTTTCTCCCTTATCCTGCACTCCACTGCTGTTGGGATACTTAATGTATGCCACTTTTCTATCCCTGAATTATTGCCTTATGCCTTTATTCATCCACACACTTCCACCAGTGATTAGTTTGTTTTTTTCCTTTCTGCAGAATATTTTTCCCTGCACTGTATGGAACACTATTTTAAAGATTTAAAGTAATTGATAAAAGAAGCAATTGTGATGTCAAGCAAAACGGTTTCATGTGAGCGAGTGATTAGGGTCTGGAATGCTGTGCCTGAGAGTGGTGAAGGAAGGTTCAATTGGAGCATTCAAAAGGGAGTTGGACTGTTATTAGGAAAGAAGAAATGTGCAGGGTTACAGGGAGAAGACGGAAGAATGGAAATATTTTATTGTACTCACAATTCAAAAGTTATAAAAACAGTTGCAAGGCACAGGGCCTCAAAACATTTCAAAGTAACAATCCCACATTCACATAACACAAACAGCCACGAGGCACAAGGCCTCGATACAATACGACCGTTTCAGAGCAAAGAAAAAAAAACGCGTGGCACAGGGCCGCAATACATTTCAAAGTACCAATCCCACAATCACATAACACAAACAGCCGCGAGGCACAAGGCCTCGATACAATACGACCGTTTCAAAGCAAAGAAGAATCGCAAGGCACAAGGCCTAAATACAGGTTTTAACAGTGACGTACCAAAAACAATCACAAGGCACAAGGCCTCAATACACTTTAAAAAAATTTACAGGATAAAATCAATCACAGGGCACAAAGCCGTAACTCTGTGAATTGTTCAGTCGGTGAGCAGACACAATGGGTCAAATAGCCTCCTTCCGTGATTTAACAGTTCTGTGATCATTTTTGTTTTCCCAAGATTTATTCTCAGACTTGCTAATCAGTTTTTCTCCAAGTTAATAACTTTGTTCTCATCAGATTATGTCCTTCTACATCATCACTTTAAAATTATTATTTATGGTTAACTGTTATCTAAATGTTTCCCGACTCTTACTTCTCTGCCCTGATATATTCCCCATTTTTGAACTATGTAGTGAATCTTTCCTTGATGAGCTTTTTAGCTACTGGATTAGAAAGGAGTCCTGTAGACATCATGGGCACTCATCTAATTCTTCTCTCCAATTAATATCAGGATGGTCCAAATTCTCCATAGTTATTATTCTATGCTTTTTAAAAACTAATTTCCCAAGTTTGTCTGCTTATTTTCCGCCACCTCACCTCCAATATTAGGTTGTCTGTAGCTTACAACGTTGGTGTAATTGATCCTTTGTTACTTTTATCACTGACATAAAGAAAGTGAGTCTGGGGAGTTGATAATGGAAAGTAGGGCTATGGCAGATGAATTAAACAGGTATTTTAATTCAGTCTTTGCTATTGAGGACCCAAGTGACATCCCATAAATAGATGTAAATCAGGAAATGGAAGGGAGGGAGGAACTCAAGAAAATTATAATCACTAGGGAAATAGTATTGAGCAAATTGTTGGCCCTGCGGGCTGATGGATCGCCAGGTCTGGATAGTCTTCACCCTAAGGTAGTGAAAGAGCTGGCTAATGAGATAGTTGATGCATTGGTTTTAATTTTCCAAAAATCCCCAGATTTGCGGATTTTTTCAGTGGATTGGAAGATAGCAAATGCAACTCCTTTGATCAAAAAGAGAGAGAGACAGAAAGCAGGGAACTACAGGCCAGTTAACCTAACATCTGTTATTAGGAAAATGTTAGAAGCTATTATTAAAGATGTTATAGCAGGGCACTTCGAAAAATTCAAGACAATCAGGCAGTCAACGTGATTTTGAGAAGGAAAATCATGTTTAACCAATTTATTGGAGTTCTTTGAAGGAGGCAAATATGCTGTGGATGAAGGGGAACCGGTGGATGTATTGTATTTAGATTTCCAGAAGGCATTTGAAAAGGTGCCACATCAAACGTTCTTGCGTAAAGTAAAAGCTCATGGTGTAAGGGAAAACATATTGGCATTGATTGAAGATTGGCTAACTAATGGGAGTTGACATGAATGGGTCTTTTCCTGGTTGGCAGGATGTGACAAGTGGGCTGCCACAGGGATCAGTGCTGGGGTCTCAACTTCTTATGATTTATATAAATGACTTGAATAAAAGGACAGAAGGAGTGGTTGATAAATTTGCTGGGGACACAAAGCTAGGTAGGCAAGTAAATTGTGAAGAAGACGTCAGGAGGCTACACAGGGACATAGATAAGTTATGTGAGTGGCAAAAAATTGGCAAATGGCGTATAATGCGGGCAAATGTGAAATTGTCCACTTTGGCAGCAAGAATTAAAAAAGAAGCATTATCTAAATGGTGAGAGATTGCAGAGCTCTTGAGATACAGAGGGATCTGGGTATCCCCACGCACGAATCACAAAAAACTAGTATGCAGCGACAGCAGATAATTAGGAAAGCCAATAGAATGTTATCATTTATTGTGAGGAGAATTTATTACAAAAGCAGGGAGGTAAGGCTTCAGCTGTACAGGGCATTGGTAAGACCACATCTGGAATATTGTGTACAGTATTGGTCTTATTTAAGGGAAGATGTCAATGCATTAGAAGCAGTACAGAGAGGGTTTACTAGACTAATGCCAGGACTGGGGGGTTGTGGTATGAGTTAGAGAGGTGAGGTTTGTACCCACTGGAGTTCAGAACAGTAAGAGGTGATTTGATCAAAATGTTTAAGATCCTGAGGGATATTGACAGGATGTGGAGCAGACATTTACTCTTGTCGGAGAATCTAGAACTAAGGGTCACTATTTAAAAATAAGGGATCACTGATTTAAGATGGAGATGAGTAAAAATATTTTCTCTGAGGATAGAGTCTCTGGAACTCTCTCAAAAGGCAGTGAAGCAATATCTTTGACTATTTTTAAGGCAGAACTAGATAGATTCTTGATTATCAGGTGTAGGGATGAATGGGCGGTTGAAGTTACAATCAGATCAACCATGATCTTACTGAATGGTGGAGCAGGTTCGAGGGACCGAATGGCCTACTCCTAATTCGTATGTTCGAATCCGTAAAGGTTCTATTTTTCCTGTGCCAAAAGCACAGGTAAAGGTTCTATTTTTCCTGTGCCAAAAGCTGTCTCTTTTTTTTCTACTGCTGTTTTGTTATCCCTAAGGAGTACAGCTACGCCACCTTCCCATTTCCCCCTCTATATTTTCTTAATATACTATGCCTTGCAATGTTTATTTCCATGTCTTGATTCTTCTGCAGGCACATCGCAGTAATCCCTATCGTGTCTGCTTCTTCCCAGTGCATGATTTCTTCCATCTCCCCTGTTTTATTACAGGCATTGTATGCACTGCTCTGAAGGCATTTTAACTCATTTTTAATATGATTTCCTCTCTTCATGTTTCACCATTTTTTAGATCCCCATCTTATCACTCTTATTTATTTCCTTGGCGTCAATGTCCTCCTTACTTTATTGTTTTCTATGTTCTCTTTGCACTTCTAAAGTACTCGTGAAAGGCTCTCGAAATGCAAGTCTGTTTTTCTTTTGAAGAACTCCCTGAGAACCTTTTCTTATAAAGCCATTTGGTTCACATGGAGTTCATTGAGTTGGTACAGCTGCTTCTTGTCCCTGAACAGGTTCCAATATCATATGAAAATTAATCTCTTACCCTCACCAGCCCTTTAGCCATGTCTGAATTCTCCTGCTCTGTGTTCTCAGATCAATGGCTCAGGCAATAACACAGAGATATTACCCTCAAGATCCTGCTTTTTAATTTTGAACCCAGCTCATTTTACTCTTTCAATCGACCCTCCTTCCTGTTCTTGCCTATTTAATTTGTTTCTCCATGGACTACATCAACTGGATTTATCCCCTACATTTCCCACTCTCTCCAGCCGCTATGAGATAAGTCTTACCCTTGCACCAGGTGGGCAACACACCCTTTAGCATTCTTGTTGCTGCAGAGGGCAATATCTTTGTCCCCTGAATCTTTCTCCTCCTGGACATCCTTGTGAGCCATGGTTCCTTGGTCTGCATTGTAGCTGTCCTCTCTGCAGTCTTTCTCCTTTTTCCTCACAGGTAGTGAGTACATTGTACCTGTTGGATGGGACCGTCTCAACCTTTCCTAAATCCCCACTGCCTGATTTCCCAGCAGAACATGTGTTTTCCCTTGGAATGTGGTTATATTCTGGTTAAAACTGTCTTCAACCACCACTTCCTCCTTTGCATCTCTACAACATGCACAGCTCAGTGACTTTGAGCCTGAGAAATTCTAGATGGAGATATTAAGTCCTTCTGAAGTTTCCTACATTACAACAGTATTTGCACTTCTCAACTACTTCACTGGCTGTAAAGCACTTTTGGGGGTTGTGAAAGATTCTCTAAATACAAGTCTGTTTTCTTTTGGAGAAGTCCTTCACTCAGTCGTGTTTGTTCAAAAGTAAAGAAAATTGTAAATGAAACCTTAACAGGGCAGTAACTTCACACAGTCAGAGCAAGGAATTGTTACGACACATTTCCAAGCAAAAGAATATTAGGAAACTGACGTAGTAAAAATAATACTTTTTAAAAAAAATATTTTTATTGACGTATTTGTAAAATTTTATGACAATAACAAAAAAAGAGAACAGTAAACATTGAACATTAACATGGTGAAAAAATAGACATTTCCTCAATCGGCTCTATCTACACACACCACATGAAATAACATAAAATAACACTTACCCTCCCCCCCCTTCCCCCTCTCGGAATGCTGCTACTGCCGACATTTTAAATTTCTCCAAGAAAGTCGACAAACGACTGCTACCTAGTATTGATCCTCTTAAGGCAAACTTTATTTTCTCGAGGCTGAGAAACCCAGCCCATGTCATTGACCCAAGTCTCTACACTCGGGGTTTCGAGTCCCTCCACATTAAAAGGATCTGTCTCCGGGCTACCAGGAAGGCGAAGGCCAGAACGCCGGCCTCTTTTACTCCCTGAACTCCCGGGTCTTCTGACACTCCAAAGATCGCCACCTCTGGACTCGGCACCACCCGCGTACCTAGCACCTTGGACATTGCCTTGGCAAACCCCTGCCAGAACCCTCCAAGCTTTGGGCACGCCCAAAACATATGGACATGGTTTGCTGGGCTTCCCGCACACTATGCACATCTGTCTTCTACCCCAAAAAACATGCTCATCCTCGCCGCCGTCATGTGTGCCCGGTGGACCGCCTTAAACTGGATTAGACTGAGCCTAGCACATGATGAGGAGGAATTGACCCTGCCTCGGGCTTCTGCCCACAGACCCGGCGTAAAAATAATACTTCAGACCCCACAAGTGAATGCCATTCATGGTTCCTTAGATTCCTCATTCTTTATATGATTTAGTTTTGGGGTCTTTGAACTACCCTTTATTGGAACTAGGCCTATCAACTAGTTTTCTGGAAGAAGAAAGGATAGAAAATTCCAATTGGTACACATTTGAAGGTTCTGTGGATATCATAGCCTGATACATCACAGAAGGAGGCTACTTGGCTCATTGGCCCTTTGAAAGATGTTGTGAAAACCTGTTTCATGTTTCATGCGTTTTAGAATGTTACTTTCTGTTTTACGAATGTAAATTTTAGGTAGGAGGTTGAAGAGTTAAATGTAAGATGAAAATGAAATGAAAATTGCTTATTGTCACAAGTAGGCTTCAAATGAAGTTACTGTGAAAAGGCCCTAGTCACCACATTCCGGCGCCTGTTCGGATAGGCTGGTACGGGAATTGAACCGTGCTGCTGGCCTGACTTGGTCTGCTTTCAAAGCCAGTGATTTAGCCCTGTGCTAAACCAGCCCCTGGTTTAAGATAAATGGACATCTGACTGAGAAACTGATTACTCTGATGTAAATTCAATTCAAATAAGCCTGGGTTTATTGCACTTGTAAGATAAATACAGGTTAGCTTTTCAGGTCAGAGTTGATCGTGAAATAAAACATAAGCAATCTAGGATCGATTCAAGGATCTCTTGGCAGAGCTGGGATAACTATCGTTACCTCCATTAAAGAAGTTAAAACCCAGCAATTCTGGGAAAGAGGATTATAAAACCCCTTTTGAAATATAAATTATTAATCAGAATCAAAAAATTGAATGTAAAATGATTTGTTTAGATTTCTACTGGAATCACCAGGCATGCCACATTCCCATTGAGATGGTGATCCAGGATGGAGCCTTGATTAGAATGTTCTTTTATTCAATTTTTTTGTGTGTTTGTTGTTAGAAGCAAGCAGTTCAGCCTGGTTGCAGACAGCGTCAGTTGAAAGTTTGGTCTAATGATGTGCTGCAGTTTACCGAGTTGAGAGAGCCGAGAAAAATGTTAGTCAGTTAGGCCTGCAATTCAAGCAATGAAATATCAACTTCATTGTTCACTGCATTAAATTCACCTGGGGCTCTATCTTAGCTTGGATTTCGTGAAAGTATTGCTCTAGCTTGCAGCTAGTAGAAGAATGTATAGTGATACTAACAGAGCCTTGTGGCAGAAATCAGTCAGCTTGAAAAGTTAATTTGGAAAGAGGTGTAAAAAATGGTGGGAACAAATTGGGAAATGCACAGTCTATGGGCGCGATCTAATGGCTATGCCATGCCAGGCGCGAATCTGAGCGGGCGGGTTAGATCACAGGAAAGTCCAAAATTGAGAGGTGCAACAGGCGCCGATCGATTTCTGATCTAACCCGCCCGCTAATGTTGGCGAGATCAGGGTTGCGCCACAATGTGCCGAGAAACCAATAATCACCAATTAAGACCAATCTCCATCCTATTTATGGGAAGCACCCACTATCTAACGGCCTCTCGTGATCTAATGGGTTCCCTAGCAAGCGGTCATGCAGGTGCCCTTTAGCCCTTTAAAAACACAAAGCTAGCGAAATAGCTGCTGTGGGGATTGGACGAGGTGAGTAGCCAGGGTACCTAGGCCCGGTCCCGACTGGGGTCTGGGGCTCGGTGCCCAGGGGCTCCAGCTCTGGCTGGGGGTGCGTGTGCAGGGCAGGCTCCCCCAGCAAAAGCGGTCGTTGGATGGCACCCCGAGAGATGACGAGGAATGTATATGGGATGGAGGCTCGGAGGATTAGAGGGAAAAGGAGTGGAAGCCACAACAGATTGTCGGTTTCGCGCCTCTCCAATTCCTTACAGATATCACATTATGGATGATATTGTGGACCCCGCTGCAGCTGCCCTCGCAGTGGCGTTAACAATCCAGGCGGCCAGGCACCGGAGAAGGCGGAAACAGCAGCGTGGCAGAGGTTTGAGTTGGCAGCCCATGTGCAGGGGCCCGCCCCGTACCCTGAGGATCCAGCTGCCCATCAGGCCAGGGAGGAACCTAGAGGGGTAGAACGGCGACAGACCAAGGTGTACAGGCGTCACTGGTCATTCGAAGAGACGTTGGACAGCATGTGATACATGAGGCTCTTACTCAACAAGGGGGCAGTGCGGCACCTCTGCCATGTCCTTGCGGACCAGGCATCACATGAAGGAGGAGGCTACCCGCTCCCAGTGGCCGTCAAGGTCACTGCAGCCTCGGCGTCATTCCAGGGCTCGAACAGGGACATGTGTGGCATTTCCCAAAACACAGCCCACAGCCCGGGCAACTGACTATATAAACTTTCAACTGAACCAAGCCCACCACGATGCCCGGGTAGCAGGATTCTTTGCGATCGCCGGGATGCTCAGGCACAGGGGGTAAAAGATGGCATACATGTCGCCTTTCGTGCACAGGGCAGTCTGTGAACGTCCAACTTGTGTGTGACCTCCACACGATCTACATGTACGTGCACGCTTTCCATCGAGCGTGCATGATAGCTACACCCTGCAGCAGTCCGAGATTCCCGGCTTCGTTGAGGGGAACCCGCAGTGCCCTCTGTGATCCTCAATCTTTTTAGCCTCCTGCGCTCTGCCACTACATCTAGGTGTATCCCCAGGATACCCCTGATGGATGTCATCTGGAGGGGCTGGGGCTGGGGGGCCTTGGCCGCCTCGGCGGTGGCGCATGACTTGCCGTGTCACATAGTTCCGCCCGCAGACCCCACGATGCGCCATTGTCCGGGGAGGGTTGGAGGAGAGAGAGATGCTGGTGAGCGTAGAGCGCCCTCCAGCGCACCCTTCTCCGGGTCCATGCATGTAGGGCCCTGGAGGTCACCTTGGGATGGAGGAGTAGCTGGATTGAGCTCCAGAGGCCCATGCGCCATCTGGCTCTGCCAGCCGTGACGGCTCCTCATTATCTGTACCATGTTGTCGGTGCCCTCAATGATGCCCCTCTGTGACTGGGCCATGCTCCGCAGTGCCTTGCCAATGTCCGCCTGTGTCCAGGACATGCCCTGCAGTGCCCTGCAATGCCCAGCTGAAACTGGTGCGACTGGGACATGCTCCATAGTGCCCCAGCAAGGTCCATTTGTGACTGGGACATGGCTCCCAGGAACTGTGAAATGTTCTGAAGCGCCTTGGCAATGCCCAGCTGAGACTGGGACATGCTCCGTAGCGCCTTGGCAATGTCCACCTGCATCAGGGACGCGTCCCCAGCAATCAGGACGTGCAGTCAAGGCCCTCAGCCATGGCTGTCACTGACTGAGCAACGCCTTGACACCACCACTCATGGTGCTGATGTCATGCTCCAGGCTTTCCACTGCGGCTGCAATCCTAAAAGTGTTGGCCTCGATGCCACTCGTTTTGGCGCCATCATCTGAGCCCTTAGCAATTTGTACTCCTCCAATCGGCTATGGACCCGCTGGAATGTCGTTGACATCCCCTCTGAATATTATGGCCACACACTAGCGTCTGCCACAACTCGGGAATAACCTGGTCCAGAAGCTCAGCATCTGACTGGGACCCAGGTGGGTCCTGGGATCCAACAGACCTCTCATTGCTGTCCCCCCAAGACAGCCCTGCCTCTGCCTGATGTACTTCAGCAACTGTGTGGTGCTCACCAGATTGTGCCCCAGAAGCCTGTTCACTCCTTTCGCCCACTGAAGTGTCTGTCTCTGCGCTGGTGGAGGCTGGGGATGATAATTGTGACCCCTTGGAGTTCTCCTCTGAGGTGTTGTCTTGGAAGGCTGGGTCTGGGTGTGCCACCCTGGATGGGCCGGCACCATCGGAAAGAAATCCTGTGGGAAAATTGACATCTGGTCGTGGAGGGCAGGGTCATTCTGTCTGGCATGAAGTCATCTGGGTAGGGGCTCAACGTCGGTGACTAATGTGTCCTCGGCCACCCTGTCTACGAGGGCCCATTCCTCGTAGACAGCGAGGACTCTGTCCGGCCCCCTGCCACCCGTCTGGGCTCTTTCCCATCTGTTGTTGGACAACGTCTCCTGCAGGGACAGAGAGAGGTCTTCACAAAGCCCTCTGGCGGCATGTAGGAGGAAGACGCACGTTGGGTGGCTCCTGCTCGAAGCTTGATTTTTTTTTTTAAGAAGTTAATGCCCTGTCCCAGTGGCAATATTTCATTAAATAAGTGGAGGAAGACATGAGGAAGAAAGAGGATGTCCAAAAATGAAAAGAAAGCCACCGTGAAGAAGGGGGGGGGAGAGTGAAGGTTTGCCATCGAGCGAAAGGGTCGGCTCAGCAACTAGAACGATGGCAGAGGCTGGATTGTTGGGTGGGGCTGCACTGTTCTCGGCAGAAAAAATGACTGAGGTGATGGTTTTTGAATTTGAAAAACAGTTTGCAAAGCACATAGAACATAGAACAATACAGCGCAGTACAGGCCCTTCGGCCCACGATGTTGCACTGAAACAAAAGCCATCTAACCTACACTATGCCATTATCATCCATATGTTTATCCAATAAACTTTTAAATGCCCTCAATGTTGGCGAGTTCACTACTGTAGCAGGTAGGGCATTCCACGGCCTCACTACTCTTTGCGTAAAGAACCTACCTCTGACCTCTGTCCTATATCTATTACCCCTCAGTTTAAAGTTATGTCCCCTCGTGCCAGCCATATCCATCCGCGGGAGAAGGCTCTCACTGTCCACCCTTTCCAACCCCCTGATCATTTTGTATGCCTCTATTAAGTCTCCTCTTAACCTTCTTCTCTCCAACGAAAACAACCTCAAGTCCATCAGCCTTTCCTCATAAGATTTTCCCTCCATACCAGGCAACCTCCTGGTAAATCTCCTCTGCACCCGCTCCAAAGCCTCCACATCCTTCCTATAATGCGGTGACCAGAACTGTACGCAATACTCCAAATGCGGCCGTACCAGAGTTCTGTACAGCTGCAACATGACCTCCCGACTCCGGAACTCAATCCCTCTACCAATAAAGGCCAACACTCCATAGGCCTTCTTCACAACCCTATCAACCTGGGTGGCAACTTTCAGGGATCTATGTACATGGACACCTAGATCCCTCTGCTCATCCACACTTTCAAGAACTTTACCATTAGCCAAATATTCCGCATTCCTGTTATTCCTTGCAAAGTGAATCACCTCACACATCTCTACATTAAACTCCATTTGCCACCTCTCAGCCCAGCTCTGCAGCTTATCTATATCCCTCTGTAACCTGCTACATCCTTCCACACTATCGACAACACCACCGACTTTAGTATCGTCTGCAAATTTACTCACCCACCCTTCTGCGCCTTCCTCTAGGTCATTGATAAAAATGACAAACAGCAACGGCCCCAGAACAGATCCTTGTGGTACTCCACTTGTGACTGTACTCCATTCTGAACATTTCCCATCAACCACCACACTCTGTCATCTTTCAGCTAGCCAATTTCTGATCCACATCTCTAAATCACCCTCAATCCCCAGCCTCCGTATTTTTTGCAATAGCCTACCGTGGGGAACCTTATCAAACGCTTTGCTGAAATCCATATACACCACATCAACTGCTCTACCCTCGTCGACCTGTTCAGTCACCTTCTCAAAGAACTCAATAAGGTTTGTGAGGCATGACCTACCCTTCACAAAGCCATGCTGACTATCCCTGATCATATTATTCCTATCTAGATGATTATAAATCTTGTCTCTTATAATCCCCTCCAAGACTTTACCCACTACAGACGTGAGGCTCACCGGTCTATAGTTGCCGGGGTTGTCTCTGCTCCCCTTTTTGAACAAAGGGACCACATTTGCTGTCCTCCAGTCCTCTGGCACTATTCCTGTAGCCAATGATGACATAAAAATCAAAGCCAAAGGTCCAGCAATCTCTTCCCTGGCCTCCCAGAGAATCCTAGGATAAATCCCATCAGGTCCCGGGGACTTATCTATTTTCAGCCTGTCCAGAATTGCCAACACCTCTTCCCTACGTACCTCAATGCCATCTATTCTATTAGCCTGCGGCTCAGCATTCTCCTCCACAACATTATCTTTTTCCTGAGTGAATACTGACGAAAAATATTCATTTAGTATCTCGCCTATCTCTTCAGACTCCACACACAATTTCCCATCCCTGTCCTTGACTGGTCCTACTCTTTCCCTAGTCATTCGCTTATTCCTGACATACCTATAGAAAGCTTTTGGGTTTTCCTTGATCCTTCCTGCCAAATACTTCTCATGTCCCCTCCTTGCTCGTCTTAGCTCTCTCTTTAGATCCTTCCTCGCTACCTTGTAACTATCCATCGCCCCAACCGAAACTTCACACTTCATCTTCACATAGGCCTCCTTCTTCCTCTTAACAAGAGATTCCACTTCCTTGGTAAACCACGGTTCCCTCGCTCGACCACTTCCTCCCTGTCTGACCGGTACATACTTATCAAGAACACGCAGTAGCTGATCCTTGAACAAGCCCCACTTATCCAGTGTGCCCAACACTTGCAGCCTACTTCTCCACCTTATCCCCCCCAAGTCACGTCTAATGGCATCATAATTGCCCTTCCCCCAGCTATAACTCTTGCCCTGCGGTGTATACTTATCCCTTTCCATCATTAACGTAAACGTCACCGAATTGTGGTCACTGTCCCCAAAGTGCTCTCCTACCTCCAAATCCAACACCTGGCCTGGTTCATTACCCAAAACCAAATCCAACGTGGCCTCGCCTCTTGTTGGCCTGTCAACATATTGTTTCAGGAAACCCTCCTGCACACACTGTACAAAAAACGACCCATCTATTGTACTCGAACTATATCTTTTCCAGTCAATATTTGGAAAGTTAAAGTCTCCCATAATAACTACCCTGTTACTTTCGCTCATATCCAGAATCATCTTCGCCATCCTTTCCTCTACATCCCTAGAACTATTTGGAGGCCTATAAAAAACTCCCAACAGGGTAACCTCTCCTTTCCTGTTTCTAACTTCAGCCCATACTACCTCGGAAGAAGAGTCCCCATCTAGCATCCTCTCCGCCACCGTAATACTGCTCTTGACTAGCAGCGCCACACCTCCCCCTCTTTTGCCTCCTTCTCTGAGCTTACTAAAACACCTAAACCCCGGAACCTGCAACATCCATTCCTGTCCCTGCTCTATCCATGTCTCCGAAATGGCCACAACATCGAAGTCCCAGGTACCAACCCACGCTGCCAGTTCCCCTACCTTGTTTCGTATACTCCTGGCATTGAAGTAGACACACTTCAAACCACCTACCTGAACACTGGCCCCCTCCTGCGACGTCAAATCTGTGCTCCTGACCTCTATACTCTCATTCTCCCTTCCCCTAAAACTACAATCCAGGTTCCCATGCCCCTGCTGCATTAGTTTAAACCCCCCCAAAGAGCACTAACAAATCTCCCCCCCAGGATATTTGTGCCCCTCAGGTTCAGATGTAGACCATCCTGTCTGTAGAGGTCCCACCTTCCCCAGAAAGAGCCCCAGTTATCCAAAAATCTGAATCCCTCCCGCCTGCACCATCCCTGTAGCCATGTGTTTAAATGCTCTCTCTCCCTATTCCTCATCTCACTATCACGTGGCACGGGCAGCAACCCAGAGATAACAACTCTGTTTGTTCTAGTGGTGTTCACATGGAGGTGATGAGGAAGGAAATGTTGGCGGCATTGAAGGTGGTGGTGGAGGTGGCGATTGCCCTGGTGAAGGCGGCGGTGTTGAAGACATCGGCCGAGGTGCGAGAGCTGCAGACTGATAGGCCATTATATATTTCTAGCAGCCAAAGGGTACAATCCCTCAAAAAGAATGGGCTCCTTCTGTACTGCTTGATTGTCTGAGCTGGCATTAGCAAGATTGACCAAATGGCCTCCATTTATGCAGTTTAAGAAGTATGTCTGTAACACAAGGTAATCGGATTAAATTATGATAACTGTAGCCCTTGATCATAACCTGGTTGATCTGACTGTCTAAAGTTGGCACATTACTGATGTCAGAAAAAGGGCAACGAATGACAACAGAACCTAAATCTTTGAGTTATTTTGGGCCTTGTTGAATGTAAATTCTGCTGTTGTGCGTTATCAATGTACTTACCATACTTATCATGTGGACCTCTATCCCTTTCCTCAGTACTAACTTTGAGATAGTGATATACTTGCAATCGAGTACAGGATTGTAAAATCAAAGGACCTAATACTAATATTTATTTATTTATTTATAAGTTGCACCTATGAAAAATTATTGGTTTAGAAAATTCCCATGTGCTAAAATTGAATATGGAAAGATTCCATTTCCTTTTTTGAAACAAAGATTTTCAAGCTCGTGTGAGCCTGACTGTTGTTCCACGTGATGAATAAAATGGACACTGCTCTGAAACTTTCTTTACAATAGATGACATCAGCATTTACATGATTATGGCAAGCCGCCACAGTGCACCAAGGCAGTTCTCCAAACACTCCATTTTTCATATATGAAAAATGCACGCATTATGTAACGACTGGTCCTGGACAAGGTTCCCTAATTTTTTATGATTCTGGAGGACGTACCCTAAAATTATGACTTCGGTGAGGAGGAATGGACTGGTTCCCCTTCTTTATTCAACCCCCTCGGTTGGCCACAACAAGGTTAATTTAAAAAGAATCCCTTCCCTTGTGGACACCTTTCCCTATCCAAATGTATTTATGTTTTGAAAGGAGCCAATTTACCAGGCTTTCTTGAGTTAAAGAAAGAATTGGTTTATTAGTTACTAAAATGCAAAAAATAAAAATGCACACATACACATAGATTAGACGTGAGAACTGAGTCCGATTATAACATTTGAAAAGATTTACAAATCAGCCTTTGGCTTGTCCATGAGGAGTAGATGGTGAAACGTTGCGGCCATAAAGTTGGGTGATTCCAGTCGTGCTGACTTCGGCAGTTGCGCATTTGGTTTGGAGATTTTTGGTTCTGTCAGTTAGCTGAAAGGAGTTGTTCTGCTTCCTTTCCAACTGTGGTTTTGCTGACTTGACGTGCTTCCAGCAATCAGATGAAGACTTTTTAACTGCAAGTAGCAGGGATGCCTTGCCGATGTTCCTCAACACCCACACAGCACACACTAGCACAGCAAAACAAGAATAACAGACTAGCGCACAAGAGACCAGAGTTAAAGTTGTTTTTAGCCCCTTTTCATGTATATTCCTGGAAGGGGAAAACACAAACATGTCTTGGATATACCTCACCAGAAATAGTTTCTGCTGAGATGGTAATCAGCTTCCGTTATCTCCACAAGAGATTACAGTTCTGTTTTTTGTATTGTCTCTCAGCCTTTGAAAAGTTTTTGTGTGAAAAAGGATCTGACATACTGTTAACTCTCTCAGGACTGAATATAATCCACATAGCAATTCCAGCAAGTGCTTACTTTGCAGTCTGAGGCAGTTTTTGCTTCTAAGTTTTTCTTATGCGTCTTGTTTCAAAGTTCAGTATGTCAGTACATAATTCAGAGCCATGATCCATTGCCTTGACAATTATCATTTGCAGTTGCAAGTTACCTGCGTACGTAGTCTATGAGGAAAACCATCACGAATGAACAGAAAAAATGTTATTGCTAGTCAGTTTTTTTGATGTCAGGAAAGCTTCATATTCATTACAAATACTGCATTGGCTGATCTGGTCCTGAATCTTGTTGCTCATGTTTGACCAGCAGAGCACTTAACTTCTGAGACTGGATTCAATTCCGTGATGGCTTTGATGGATTCTCTTCACCATCACTTTTCTCATCTCTTTAGGGATAATGACGAGTTCCTTTGTACAAGATGCCAACTTGACATTGCTGTATGCCCAAAACTCTCAAAGCAACCGGTGTGTCCTTCACGGTTTCCTTTCAAAACTGCTTTCTGTAGCACTTGGAGCGTTGTATTTCTTTACCATTTGCTTGATCTGAGCAAGACTCTTGTCTGTCAGATTCACTGTCTGCTGGTTTGATAACTTCCATAGAATGTTGCGTTTTTGCTTCTTGTTGATTCTGAACGATTTCGCACTCTCTGTCCTGTCATCATCAATTTCAATGGGGTACAGCTGTCGACAGTATGTTGGTGCTCATCTGCTTCCTTTGCTTGTCCTTCACTTCCAAACAATGTATCTGTACAAACGAAGTAACATCCTTTACAGACGCTTTGGAGCAGATAGACAAGGTTTGAGAAAGATGCTTTGAAGTGACTTGTGGTTAGACTCTATGGTCACTTTTTCTCTCTCAAACAGGTACTATTAAAATACTCCTAAACAAAGACAATAGCTGGGCACTCTTTATCAATCTGTGCATAATATTATTCAGTTTGCATATTAACGCAGTGGATGTAAATGCATTTTTCCTAAAAGTCCTGTTTCACTGGCATCACATTGCAGGGTGACTTCTTCATTTATGTCGTACTACCTCTGAACTGACTTTGTTGTCAAGAGTTGTTTTATGGGAGTGAAAAATGTTGCTTGTACTGTGCCCCAGGACCCACTGAACATCCTTTCATAGAATCATAGAATTTACAGTGCAGAAGAGGCCATTTGGCCCATCATATCTGCACCAGCCCTTGGAAAGAGCACCCTACTAAAGCCCACGCCTCCACCCTATCCCTGTAACCCTGTAACCCCACCTAACCTTTTTGGACAATAAGGGGCAATTTAGCATGGCCAATCCACCTATCCTGCACATCTTTGGACTGTGGGAGGAAACCGGAGGACCCAGAAGTAACCCACACAGACATGGGGAGGACGTGCCAACTCCACGCAGACAGTCACCCGAGGCTGGAATTAAACCCAGGTCCCTGGAGCTGTGAGGCAGCAGTGCTAACCACTGTGCCACCCAGAGCTGGCATAAAGATTCATACTCTGATGACGAAACTTGGCTAGTTTATTCAGAAATCCTACAAAATAGTTGAAATGCCTTCACATTCTTTGGTTGTGATATCTCTGCACCTTAGCAGACTCAGGGTAAAAGCTTTTCACTGTCAGTGTATGATCAGCTAACTTCAG
This sequence comes from Scyliorhinus torazame, assembly GCF_047496885.1. Lineage (NCBI taxonomy): Eukaryota > Metazoa > Chordata > Chondrichthyes > Carcharhiniformes > Scyliorhinidae > Scyliorhinus > Scyliorhinus torazame. The sequence continues at coordinate 132,315,346 of NC_092723.1, read as the reverse complement.
GCATCTTCAGTTGTGTTTTCTTGCTCGCGTTCTCTTGTTCAGATTCAGGTTCATCTGCCGAGCTTTCCTTAGCAATCTCACTAGATTCTGATCATGGTCTTGGTCTGTGATGACTTCTTCCATCGTATCACCACATCCATAGACTAATAGATCATCCATGATTACTTTTACACCTGCAATATCACCGACTATTTACAGAGGAGTAGAATCGCCCAATCATCTGTACCACCCAAATCGCTTCCAGAATGTAGTTTGGAAACTGCTGCTTTCATTCAGTTTCACTTGCCAGTGTCCATCTTTTGCATCTTCGGTAGTAGAGATCTTGTTCCCGACAGGTTATGACAGAATTTCTTAAATGGTTGTCATGGGAAAGCGAGATTTCTTCCATGCTTCATTGAGTTCTTTTGGATCTGTGCACACGCTCAGCTTTCACTGCTACCATGCTGCTGATCCTGTTTGTAGGAGTTGTCACTTCTTGATTATTGCTATCTTTTCTAGTTTCTCTATCTTGTCTTTCAGGCTTGACTTGAGGGAACGCTCCTCGCAAGCTTTTATTTATTTCAATTGAGTTGAGTGGATTTTGCTTCGTGTCTACAAGCTGGATCTGCAGATCTTCTTTCTTTCCGTTAACTTTGGCTCTCAGCTTAGTTTGTGTTCTTGGAATGCACATGGTTCCATCATATAATCTCAACTTTCTCTTCAATGGTTTAATTTTCAGGTCACCACCTTGAGCCACTTTGCAGTTCTGTGAAGCTCATGGTGTTGTATGTAGCACCGGTCTCTATCTAGAAGTTCACATTAACTTGATGCTGTCCTTCTGAGGTCACAAATCATTTTTTACCTTGAGACTTGACAATATTCTTGGATGCAGAGTGATTTGTCAGAACCATTGTCTGACATATCTCTTGCTATCATTTTTAGAGGCTTGTTTTTCTTCTTCCTTGCAATACATTGATTGCAAACTGGTTCACATACTTGTAGTTGGGCTCTACTTTTTCTTGCTGGTCATAATTCGTTTTCTTTTGTGTAATGTTCTCTGCAATATTTACATCGAGTACTCTGGTTTTGATCTTATTGGTCCTTCTGTAAATTGTGCATTCATTAACTTGTGATTGGAAGGCCTGAACACCTCTCAGCACAGTGCAAAGCCTTGTCAGTTCTCCCATCAGTACTCTTCGGCTGATTACTTTCTACTCAGAACGTCTGCACGTGTCAGTAGCTTCATTGAGAGGAAATTTCTCTCATGACAACAGGTGGGCTCTCATGGCAGGATCTCTTGTTCCTAAGACAATTCTAGCACTGATGAGATTATTCTTCAATTGCCCAACTCTCAAAATTTAGCTAGATGCCTCGATCCAGTCTTATGCAAATCAATATTCTCCCTCTCTTTCTCAACTCTGGTGTTAAGAAAATAGTATTCATAAATGACATTAGTTAGGGGTTCAAAGTGGGTCTTCCAGGCCACCAACATTTCACAAGTCTGCCTTTTCTACTCCTCAGTGAGTCCAAGGGTACAATAGAAATTGTAACTGTCTATTTCCAGCACTGATAACCGAATACCTACTCTTAAATGTTCAGATTTCTTGATTAACTCTGTGGTAATCTGCCATTGAAAGTGGAAGAATTTCCAATTAACTCTGAAATCCCCTTTCAACTTCATCAGAGCACATATTTGAATATTCAAAACTATACCGACTCACCCAGCAGTCGATGTCCCGCACAAAGTTTCAGACTGAAATTTTAATTATTCAATGCTGTTTGTTACAGCTGATGGCTCTCTTACAGCTATCAATAATCCACAGCTATGCACTTTTGACATTACGTTCCGTGTAGTGAGTAAAATGCCTACTGCCCTCTAAGCTTTCTTTATAAAACATGACATCAGCAGTCAGATGACTATGGCAAGCTACAGTGCATAAAGGCATTTCTCCAAACACTGACCTCATTTAACATACAATGCTCGTGTAGTGTTTATTTTTTAAAAATTGAAAGGAAGTACCAGTGCATGGAGTTGTCTAACTTCCCTACTCCTTGAACAAATGGTTTAACTGTCCTTGACTGATCATTCTGTTTTGGGGGACGCGCTGATATACGAACATAAGAACTAGGAGCAGGAGTAGGCCATCTGGCCCCTCGAGCCTACTCCACCATTCAATGTGATCATGGCTGATCTTTTGTGGACTCAGCTCCGCTTTCCGGCCCGAACACCATAACCCTTAATCCCTTTATTCTTCAAAAAACAATCTATCTTTATCTTAAAAACATTTAATGAAGGAGCCTCTACTGCTTCACTGGGCAAGGAATTCCATAGATTCACAACCCTTTGGGTGAAGAAGTTCCTCCTAAACTCAGTCCTAAATCTACTTCCCCTTATTTTGAGGCTATGCCCCCTGGTTCTGCTTTCACCCGCCAGTGGAAACAATCTGCCCGCATCTATCCTATCTATTCCCTTCATAGTTTTATATGTTTCTATAAGATCCCCCCTCATCCTTCTAAATTCCAACGAGTACAGTCCCTGTTTGTTTGTTTACTGTTTGTTTACTTAAAAAATAGAGAATGGGCAGTATTTTAATATATTGGACTGATCTTGGAATGACAATGCTGTGGAATAATCTAATACTTATGATTCATCCTTGGCACAAAGTTCTGTTGAAACGAATAATCCAGTAATTTAAGTGACAATGAACTGATTAGGCAAATGTCATAGCCAGGCTCGGTGACACTGTAATTTCAAATGTTTTTGACAGGTAGCTAATTGGCTGTCAGCTAATAACTGCATTCTTGCTTAAAACCCACAGACAATTCCACTTATTTAGATGATCTTAATTGGAGGAAATAAATTAAGTATTAATTGTACATAACTTGTTCACTGTAGTTCAGTTCATAAGCTCGAAAACCAATAAATATGTACAAGATTAATGTTTTACATTTTGTTATTGGGAAATCTTGATTTAATTCAAAGCATTTGTACATGATATTCATTACAATGAATGTGTTGGAAGTCTTTTGGTTCAACACAAAGCAAAGTTTTCAATTTTTCTTTAGATTACCTCATTTGCTGTTTCCCTCAGTAAGGATACCTAAAAGCTCATTTAATTTAAATGAAGTTTTGAATGCACTGAACACTTCAGTGCAACAAAATGTAGTAATCAGGCATAAACCTCTGAAGTGAATTGGAATTGCTTTTTTCTTCAAGGCAGGGTTTCTTCATAATGAGGGATTTATCCATCTTGAAGTCCAGGTATCTTGGAATTTCCCAGAAGCTTCTCATGTGTCCTTTTAAAGGAAAAGAAAGACTGCGTGCAGGAGAAGCCATATTTCATAGAGTTGCTTTCCAATGTGCTTTCGAACCAAGGAGTACTTTTGAAGTGTAGTCATTGTT